>NW_024412388.1:90180737-90286685 GCF_014898765.1 Herpailurus yagouaroundi
TTGAATTAATTGAATTCTTGTATTTCTTAAATAACATAACTCACATTAATTTTCTGTTGTTGTGTACAAATTACTACAAATTTAGCTACTTAATACAAATGTTATCTCACATTTAGGTCAGGAATATGGATAGGGCTAATGAGGTCCTCTGCTCAGCATCTCACTAGGCTGACATCAAGGTTTACATGGACCATTATCTCATTGAGGCTTGGAGTCCTCTTCCAAGCTCACTGGTTATGGGCAGAGTTCAGTTCCTCATGGTTGTATGACTGGGTCCTACTTTCTTGAGGGTTTTAAACTGGAAGACACTTTCAGCAACTTGATTTGCCCTCAGGTCCTAGCCACATTTCCATTCCCAACATGGCGGCTAAAGTAGTTAAATCCAGCAAGATAATCGTTCCCCCAATCTTTTCTTAATGTGTTTTTATTTATTTTTTTATCGGAGTGTAGTTGACACACAATGTTACATTAGTTTCAGGTGTACAACATAGTGATTCAACAAGTTTATACATTATGTTATACTTACCACAAGTGTAGCTACCATCTGTCACCCTACAAAGGTATTATAATATCATTAACTATATTCCTTATGCTATGCCTTTTATTCATGTGACTGATTCATTCCATAACTGAGAGCCTGTATTTTCCACTCCTCTTCACCTATTTTGTCCATTCCACCTCCCCACTGCCAATTATCAGTTTATTCTCAGCCATCAGTATTTACAGGTCTGATTCTGCTTTTTGTTTGTTTTTGTTTTGTTTTATTTTTTTGCTTTTTTGTTCTTTTGTTTTTTTTAATTCAACTTTGAGTGAAATCATATGGCATTTGTCTTTCTTAATCTGACTTATTTCACTTAGCATAATACCCCCTAGGTCCATCCACGTTGCTGAAAATGTGTAATATTCCTTTGTGTATTTATACCACATCTTCCTTATCCATTTGTCTATCATGGATTCTTAGATTGCTTCCATGTCTTGGCTATTGTAAAATTGCTGCAGTAAACATAGCAGTGCATAATTTTCAAATTAGTGTTTTCATTTCTTTAGTTAGATACCCAGTAGTGGAATTACTGGATCATATGGTATTTCTATTAATTTTTTAGGAAACTCCGTACTGTTTTCCACAGTAACTGTACCAACTTACTTTTCTGCCAACAATGCATGAGGCTTCCTTTTTCTCCACATCCTGACCAACCCCTGTTATTTCTTATATTTTTCACTTTAGCCATCACTACAATAGAATCTTATATAACCTCATATACCCACAGAAATGATTATCCTACCATATTCACAACATACCTCTCATACTCTATGCGATGGAATTATCCAGGATGTATGTAACAGGGCAAGCACCTTGGCAATCATCTTAGAAATCTTTCTGCTGCAATTCGTTTTTCTTTTTTAAAAATTTTTTAATGTTTATTTATTCATTTTAAGACAGAGAGAGAGAGAAAGCACAAACAGGGGAGGGCCCCAGAGGAGAGACAGAATCTCAAGCAAGCTCCACACTATCAGAGCAGAACATGTAACCATGTGATGATGACCTGAGCTGAGATAGAGTTGGACGCTTAACTGACTGTGCCACTCGGTTGCTCCCACGGTTCATTTTTCAATAGAGTTTTATTATTTTGATATTTTCCAAAAATTCTAGCCGATTTCTTTGGTATTACATTTAATGGTGAGTAAATTGTTGTTTATTTGCCTGGTTAGAGCAGAGCAATTTGTGACAAGTAAAGGATATTCTTAATTTTCTGACAATAGTTGAAAAAACTGATTACATAGCAGCAAATGTTTTCAGGTAGGTATATATGATAGTGTGACTCTGTGGAAATTATAGAATTAATAATCACTGAGAATGGGTTAGACCAAGAGGTGATCCTGCTTAGTGAGGGTTGATTATATTTGGGCTAAGTTTAATAGAACAACTGTCATTTGGGTGATGAAATATATTGGCTGTCACTTCTACCTCAAAGCCAAATTCTACCTCTAATTGTCTCATAACCTAAGCCAGACCCAGAAAAGAATCACAAAGTCTTAACCAAATACTGCTGAGATTATTCTAAACATCAAAGTCACCTTAACAAGTGGAATAATTTTTCCTCAAATGAAAAGTTGGTGTGCTGTGTTCTTTCATGGAAGACACAGTGACCATCCCACAGTCACTTAGAATGGTTTTAACAGTATAGGGACATGTGATCTGCACACCCCGATTAGATTAGTAGTAGGCATTGTTTCTTTGCAATCATGGCAGACAGAGATCCCTTCACCACTCCCAACAGATTCCTACCTCCAATAAGGGAATTCCACAATTATACTTCAAAATTAGCAAATAAACAAAGGAACTTGCCACGTCTGGCTAATTACTGCTTATAGGGGAGTAAATAAAAAGTAGATGTATGGGAAAAATATGTCATCAATGAAGCTGTAAGGAAGATGAGTAGGAAAAGAAAGGTTGATTTAATAGCACCATTTTGTCAATAAATTCTACACTTATAAATATGAAGATAAAATAACAAGCTTATATATAAAGTAATGTAGGATACATTAAGAATTTCAATTCTTAAAGTTTAGTCTTGCTCAAATAGAGAAAAATAGAATGAAAATAAACAAGGAATTATAATTGTACATGCAACAATCAGAATGTCAATGTACTGAATTTTCCAAAATGCCTTTAAAACTGGTGATGTTCCAAGTTAAACCTATCCTATTTCATTTGTTTTCATTAAGGTCACACATTGCTGACTTGTTTAAGAGTCCTTCTCTACTGTCCTGTGATTATGCAGGCTGTTGTAAGATAGCAAAAGAAACATAAAGTAGAGCAGAGAGAAGATCACAAGATTTTATTTAGAAGACTTAGTTTTAAGTCAAAGCACTATCACTTACTGAATAAGTGATCTCAGTCCAATCACTTAAATTCTGGTAAGTGTTTTCCTCATTTGCAAAAAGGACATCATAGAACTAACTCTGTGAACTTCAATGTGTTAAAACGCAAACATATGAATGCCAATTATTTGAAAACTTGAAGGAGCTTTCAGTAAGACGTTCTTGTGATATTTATTACAGTCCATTCTTATTGAAAAATGTTATGGTTAAATATTTTGTTTGTGAAATACCAGAAAAGCAATACTATCCAATTCATACTCCTATAGTAATCGTAACATATGCTTCTTAGTATGATACTGACACCTACAGAGGCATTAACAAATCTTACACTTGCATACTAGTTCTAAATAACTCTCTTGTTACATAACATTTGAATGGGGATTTTCCAGGTTTCTTTCACAAGATTTATGAGATCTATCGCCAAATAGGTGAAAAGTAAAAGGGAAACACTTTCACTTACTGGAAATGCGATCTAGAATTTTATACTTTGATCAGAATGATTTTTTCATTATAAATTTAGAGCATAGATCATAGCTAAATTTCAGCATTTTAGCTTTAATTCTCTGTGTGAATTCTAATTAAAACACAAGATTTTATTAATTCATTATTTATTTAGTGATATCAAATTCACAAGATTTATAAATTATGTTGTATGATTAATTAGGAAGTAGGAGTTTTGTGTTTTCTGATTCATTTATTTTCTTAATAAACTTTATTTTCAAAATAGTTTTAGATTTATAGAAAAATTAAAGATATAGTTTGAGAGCTCCCATATATCCCACAATATTTCTTCTGTTACCATCTTATATCAATATGGTACATTTGTCATGAATAAAGAATTACTATAACTAAAATCATGCTGTATTCAGATTTCCTTGTTTGTTTGTTTGTTTGTTTGTTTGTTTGTTTTGGATAGCTTATGTCTTTTTGGGTTCTATGATCCAATCCAGGATACCACATTACATTTAGTCATGTTTCCTTAGGCTTTTCTTTTATGAAGATTACCTTGAGATCTGAGGACTACTGATAAGATATTTTGCAGGGTGCATCTCTATTGACATTTGTCTGATCTTTTCTCCCCTCATTATTAAAATGAAGTTATAGTTTTGGGGGAGGAAACCACAGAAGCAAAGTGAAAATCTCATTATCTCAAATGAAGGGTACATGACCTAGCATGATTTATCATAATTTATTACTGTTCATGTTAATTTTGGTCACCTGGCTGAAGCAGGACTTTTCGGCTTTCTCCACTGTAAAATTACACATTTTGCTCCTTTCTATAATGCATTCTTTGAAAAGAAGTCACTATGCATGGCCTAAGGAGTAGGACTTTATAATCTACCTCCTTGAGGGTAGAGTTTCTACATAAATTATCAGAATTCTTCTGCATGGGAGATTTATCTTTTCTCTCCATTGATTTATTTATTTATATCAATATAGACTTATGGAAAGGTAATTTAAATTTTGTGTTATAATCCAGTATTACCATATTTTTTATTGTTTTTTAATGTTTATATGTATTTTTGAGAGACAGAGTGCAAGTGGGGAAGGGGAGACACAGAATCTGAAGCAGGCTCCAGGCTCTGAGCTGGCAGCACACAGCCCAATGCAGGGCTCAAACCCACGAACTGTGAGATCAGGACCTGAGCCAAAGTTGGACACTTAACTGACTGAGCCATCCAGGCCCCCCTGGTATTACTTTATATTTTTAAGTTTGAATTATTTCAGCTTTGGCTACTGGAAACTTTTTCAGTTGTCTCCTGGGTGTGCCCCGTCATTGTGTGAGTATGTGTGTATGTGTATGTGAGTGTATTTTAAGCACTTCCTTACTTTCTGACACCATGATATGCTCCGGCCAATAGTGTGTATTTTATGCCTCAGTTCTAGAATCAACCAGGTAAGGAGCTCTTGTTTGTTTTATTGGAGAATAACATTAGAGACCAGAATTTGGGTCCAAGAGTGCTTGTTGCTACTAAAGTGTCTTTGTACATAGACACTGTGAGTTGACAGAGAAAGGAAATATATATGAAGGTAGTAAGCTGTGGCCTTGGACATATCTATAAATATTTTTGTATGTAGCCATCTATATGAAAGTAAGCATTAGCTCATACTAATGTCTCCAATCTAGCTCATTACCACATGGTCACTCTAGCCTTACCCACCTCGATTATCTGTAACCTCCCCCTCCAACAGTAAGAAACCTGGTTCCCATCACCTGATATCCTTTTACTTAACTGTTCAGTAAGTCCTAGGTAGAAACTATTAAAATGGGACCTTCATAAATAAGTTTGGATATATTAACTGTTATAAAGCTATACTTGCTGATTCAGTGGAACCCTCAGTAATTTGGAATTTGGGGGCTTAGTTGGTTAAGAGTCCAACTCTTGATTTTGGCTCAGGTTATGATCTCATGGTTTGCAAGATCAATACCCATGTTGGGCTCTGTACTGACAGTGCAGATCCTGCTTGGGATTTTCTCTTTCTCTCTCTCTCTCAAAATAAACTTTTTTAAAAAGAAATTTGGAATTTGTTTTGTATATATGACAGCTTGGAATCGCACCTTTCAATAGTTACACAATGTGAGCCACAAATGTGAGCCACATATATAAGATTTTCTTAAACACATTAAAAAAGTAAAAAGAAGCAAGTTAAAATCAAAACATATATATATATTATATACAATGTATATAATATATATATATGTTTGACCAACTAGAATAAAGTGCTAATGTATGGTTTCTTTTTCCTTTAGTCTTATAGAATCCACTCATTTCCATTTACTGAAGACAACATTTTATTCCATTTTTTTCAGAGAGGTTATTTTATACATATGCAATAGTTACATTATTATGTCAAATTCTAGATTTCATCTTGGAATTCCTTGACTCCTAAATGATTTTTTCATTTGAGTACATTAAGGCTGACTCTTAGTGCTAAAAATTTCTGTGTTTTCACAAAAGGATAATGTCATGTGTCCACCATTGCAGTATTACCCAGAATAATTTCACTTAGAACAATTAGAAATCCCTTGTGCCTTCCCAATTAACTCTCCACCTCAAACTCCTATCACAACTCATCTGTTACTATTTCTGTAGTTTTTCTTTTCTAGAGTGTTATATAAATGTAATTAAAAAGTATGTAGTCTTTTTACACTGGCTTCTTTCACTTACTAATATTCATTTAAAATTCATTTATGTCTTTGCATGGCTTATTACTTTGTTATTGCTGAATAATATTCCTTTTTGAGGGGTATCTTGGTTAGTTCCTGTTTGGGAAATAATGAATACATTTGCCATAAATATTCATATGCAGGTTTTGTTGTTTTCAAACCAGTAAATACCTAAAAGCACAATTTCTGGAACACAAAGTAAGATTATGTTCAGTTTTGTAAGATGTAGAACTCTCTTCCAAACTGACTGTACCATTTTGCATCACACCAGCAAAGAATGAGAGTTTCTATTGCTCAACATTCTCACCATCAATTGCATTTTCCATTTTTTGGAATGAAGCCAATTTAGATATTTAGTGCTATCTCACAATGTTGTAATTTACATTTATCTAATTACGGATGATGTTGAACATCTTTCCATATGCTATTTGCTGTTTGTATATCTTCATTGGAAAAGCATCTGGTCAGACCCTTTTCACATTACATAGTTGGATTGTTTTGTTTTCTCATTGTTGGGTACTGGGGGTTCATTATACATTTTGTATATATGTTCTTAATGAAATAAATATTTTGCATATATTTTCTCTCAGTGTGTAGCTTGACTTCATTCTTTTAAAAGTATTTTTTACAGAAAAAAAGTTATTTCTTTTTTAGCTTTATTTATTTATTTTGAGAGAGAGAGCTTGAGCAGGGGAGGGGCAGAAAGAGAAGGAGACAGAAAATCCCAAGCAGGATCCATCAGCATGGGCCTGACACGGAGCTTAAACTCACAAACTTCAAAATCGTGACCTGAGCTGAAATCAAGAATCAGACGCTTAACCAACTGAGCCACCCAGGTGCCCCAAAAGTTTTTCATTTTAGTAAACAGCCAACTAATTTTTTCCCTTTTATGGATCATGCTTTTGATTGTGTTCTTAAAAGTAGTGGTGAATAATAGTAGACATCCATGCTTTGTTCATAATCTTAGATAAAAAGCATTTTGCCTTTCATCATAAAGTATAATGTTAGCTGAAAATTTTTTATTGATGTTCTTTACCAAGTTGAGGAGTCCCCTTCTATTCCTAATTTGCTGAGATTTTTTTTTCATAAATGGATATTGGATTTTATCAAATGCCTTTTCTGTATCAATTTATGAGATTATATGGCTTTTCTCTCTTAACCTGTTGATATACTGGATTACACTGATATACTCTTAAATATTGAACCAACCTTGCATACATGAAATTAATCCCACTTCGTTTTGATTCATTTAATTTTGGTATGATAAATAAAAATATGCATTTAGCAAAATTCAGGCAAATGTAAACCTATTATAATTATTTAAGTACAACTTTACTATATTTTAGGGAATCCCTCTGAGGTACTTCATTTAATATATGGGATGTTTTAAATCTAACAGGTAGTATTACCATAAAATTCTATTACTGTAATTAAATTGATTAGGTCCATTTGAAAATTTAGAACCTTATATTTTTTGGAATATGTATTTATATATTTGATACTAAAAAGACTAGAAAAAAAAGATTGTAAAAGCATTTGTTTTCCATACATTCTATTCATCCCCAATAACTAGCATCTACTGTATTATTTATGAGGAATTACTTTAAAGAATTTTTTGTTTTGTTTTGTTTTGTTTTTGCTTTTCTCTTTTTCTTTGGAAGTAAAATATAATAGAACACCACATAGAATATCCATTTTCTTTGGTCTGCTAATATTAACTAGTTTTTCCTATATTTATCAAGAAAAATACAATTCCCTGTAGTTAGAGCCATTCAAACTAACAGTAGGAATTCTTAATGTTGATGGAGCTATTGATCATACAAACATTAAAATTATGTCTCCTGTAGTAAATGTCAATAAAAGAGTTGTACATTAATCAGGAAATCAATAGATTAGTCAATAAAAAGGCTACATTTGACAAGATGATGTTGTCAGAAAACCTAGTGGCTGAGGGACCAGAAACTAAGTAATTCAGTGATTGACCTATTTATTTGACCTTAGGCTATTCTCAAATTGTATATGGAGAAATACAATGTAGAAACGAAATATAGGAAGCTCTTTATTTCTCATTCATTTAATTTGAGCAAAGGCTAGCTTATTATTACAATAACCTCTACTTGTTTAGCTACTAAAACACTTACCTTCTATTTTGTATTATAATTCTACTAATTGTTCCAAACTGGCTGAATATTTATAAGATCATTAATCACAATTTTCTCCTTTCTTACACACCCTGCTATTATTAATTATTTTAAACTACTCATTTCAACAATAGATGTTTGAGAATCTCTGTACTTAATTTAATCCAAACTAAACTAAGCATATAGCTGAATTAAAGCATTTAAATATTTTAGACTAACACAATCCAAAAATAATAAAAATATAATTACTACTTCAAAGAAGACTTCACATTTTCTTTCTAAATTATTTTATTTTAGATAATTAATCTTCCATTTACTTATTTTAAAGAAAATAAATATGAGAATGTGATTTTTTTTTTCTTTTGCATTTTGCTCTTTGGGAGTACTTTACTTTGTTTAATTTGAAAGTCAAGAGCATTTTTATGAGCCGTAATGGTCCAAACTGTAATAGAATAATTCTTCAAAGGTTGCTTTTTCCATAATAGGAGGTGTTCTATCAAGACTTGTAGAAGGGAAAATAAGAACAACAATAAAAAACAGTGTCAAGGTTGGATTTCCTTTAAGTTTTCTCAAAAGCTCTTAAGTTCTAATTGAAATTGTTAGTGGTATTGATTTCAGTGTATGTGCGTGTGTGTGTGTGTGTGTGTGTGTGTGTGTGTTATATACACACAATGTATATATTATATATATAACCATATGACAAAACCATGCCATAACCAATGACAAATTTCAACAACTGTAAACATTTGGAATTTTCAACAAATATTTACAGGACAGCCAAAGCCCACTTTTGCTAAATATTTTGTTCCAGGGGTGTAGGGTTGTCCTTTCCTCTGTCTTCTTGAGTACTGCCAGTAATAATTGGTTGAGAGCACTATGAGTTTATAGTGTTTCTTTTAAGAAATAGTTATCTATAAATGGGAATAAAACAATGTTAACAAATTTTTGTATCCCATGTGTAAGAATATCAGTGTAGAACTCAAGATCAAAATTTATATCATACCAAACATAAAGATTCTAAAAGAATTTGTGGAAGTAAAAAAATAATTCTTTTGCAAAAGGATGTCAAAATTTGTTTTAAACAGACAAAAAATTTGTTAAAACTCCATGTACCCAGAAGTTAAACACCGCAAAGAAGCATAAGATTCATTATTTTACCCACTTATGGTAAGAAAAGAAAAAAAATAATAAAAGCTATTAACACTGATATTGGCATTATTATGATTAAAAGTTTTATGGAAAGGAAATTACTTAAGGCAATTATAATTTTATCAAGGAGATCGTTTCATGTGTTCAGGATGATTTCTTGTGATTAGATCTCTGTTCTCTTTCCAAATGTTTCATAGTTTAAATGTCACAGATTACAGATGGCTTAAATTAAATAATGGAAATATTTTTGGCTCCGTCAATTCATACTAATTGTAAGAACTCCATATATCAATTAGAATGTACATTTATTGTTTTGTATGTAAAGGCAGTCTTCAAAACCTTTTGATGTTTTCAATTCTATTAGAAATTGCTAAAAGTATATTATGAAAAAAGTTGAAGCATGAAGAATCCAGCAGCATTCACTTTTTAATAAAAGATACTTAAGTGCTAAATATTTTCATGTAATTAAAAAGTCAGAGCATATTCTCAATTTTTTAATACTATAATACGCTTGCTTTCTTTTTACTTTAAGTGTGAAACTTAAAAGATTTTCATGGTCCGCTCACCAAAAGGATAATGGAAGAACAATGTTATTAGAACTTTTTTAGGTTTATTTCTTTATTTTGAGAGAGACAGAGACAGTGCGAGTTGGGGAGGGGCAGAGAGAGAAGGAGAGAGAATTCCAAGCAGGCTCTGC
This sequence comes from Herpailurus yagouaroundi, assembly GCF_014898765.1. Classification (NCBI taxonomy): domain Eukaryota; kingdom Metazoa; phylum Chordata; class Mammalia; order Carnivora; family Felidae; genus Herpailurus; species Herpailurus yagouaroundi. Next base: position 90,190,777 of record NW_024412388.1, read on the forward strand.
ACTGTCAACACTGGGCTAGAACTCCCCAACCTTGAGATCATGACCTGAGCTGAAACCAAGAGTTGGACACTTAACCGACTACACCACTCAGGAGCCCCAGAACATTTTTTAATATTAAGATTAAAAAATACTTTTTGTGTTAAGTATAACAAAGACCAGAATGTGCTTTGTGTTTAAAGATGGGTAACAGTAAAGAAAGTAAATATTCCTAAATAATAGAGCTGGAAAAGGTATAATGGTGAAGTCATTTAAGTTAAACTGTAAATTGGTTTTAATTTTACCTTAAGAAGACGTAATTGGGAAGTTAAATTTATAGAAAAAAATGTACTTCAAAAGCAAAATATTAATTATCTGAGAATTATTTTTGGTTTAAATTATTAAACTTACTGTTTTCTGTGATTAACCTAGGTAATCAAAAATGACAATGATTAGATTTTTAAAAATATATACTCTGCACATATTGGTCTATTATTTTTATTAAATGCAAAAGCTGTCATTAAATCATATAAGACCAGCAAAGTTAGAATCATTCACAGTGCTAATTGCCTCTGCCAAAATTTTAACTGTTTAATTATTTTCACATTGGAGAATCTTTAATTCTAACAATATTATTCCTTCAAGTAGTTCTAATTATATGGAATTTGAAGTTGATTTTGTACATTGATTAATACCACAGCAATCAAATCCAAATGTTAAAAGAGTTTGAGTCCTAAACCATTAAAATGTATTTTAATACAGACTCATGTAGAAACCAAAGAGATTGAATCATAATGTTTTTGTTTAGAACAACAAATAATGCAAATATTATGATTTCAAATTAATTATTTTAGCTCCTATTTTAAAACATCCTCTCTTGAAACTTAATTTTTCAAATATGAGTTTATCTCACTCAAATTTGAGAATATATATTTATCACTTTCTACATGGTTTTGGAGCTTGAGAAGAGAAGTCCTATCTGCTCCCACTAAATGTGATATATCAGACCTTTGTATCTACCTATGGTTTATTTCCTACTCTCTGGAAGGCATTTGTCTTGCTCAGGCCCCTAGGTGCTAGATATCTAGGTGCTAGATATTTCTTGATTATTCATATTAGTTAATATAATGTAGTGGATCAATGTGATATATTGGGATATCCAAATGGTTGAGATCTCTTCGTACCATTAAATGATGGAGGACAGAAGAGGTGATATAGCTCTGGGGCAAAACTGTACATGTGTATTGTTACCTATTCCACGTAAATATGAAAATGTTTCTAATCCTCTGCTCTGTTAACAATAAATAATAAAAAGGAAAGCACTCACCAAATCAACAATGAATTCTTACATCTAAGACTATAATAATCTATTCTCACAAGGACCACATATCTAACACTGCAATTGGGGCTGCCCCTTGTTTGAGTTCGTAATAGATTATAGCCACCCTCTAAGATCCATCTGTTTTCTGCAAAAGCCAGGGTCGTGAATTAATTGGAGATATCATGGGGACCATTGCCTCTGCATCCTTTGATCTTTATTAAATTATACTATGTGGCCTAGGATGACTTACTGTTTTCTATTTACTATCTTGGCAGAATGGTAGTTTCAGTCTTTATTTTGCCTTCTTTGTTATGAGAGATCTTACCCCACACACTAAGTAATTGGTGTGACAGTTATGCCAAATATTTAGTATGCCCATAAATTTTACATTTAGGTACTGTAAAATGACCGCTAAGAGGATTCATGGGTCCTTATAGATCCACACTAATCTGAACTTTGGGCATAAGTCCATTATACCAAAAGTAAACAGAAAACCAAACAAAATTAGAAGCAAAATAAAACAAATAAGCAATTAGCTCACACAATCAACTGTGGAAAAGGCAGAAGTATAGATTATTTCAGCCAGTACAATTCCAATAGTATTCTTTTTTATTTTTATTTGTTCCTTCCTATTTTGTTTTGTGTTTTGGTTTTATTCTGTTATGCTGACTTTTTCAACTAAACTGGAATCATGAATACCAATGACTTCTAGACTCATGTTTTTACAGCTCCACCACCAGAGAGGATGAGTTCCTTTTCCTTTAGTTTAAACTTGGAAGAATTCTGGCTGGCCTGAGTCAGATCATAGAGCCATTCAAGTGTCCAGAGATGTATATGGTTGCCAATTAATAGCTCCTATCGAAACACTGTAGTTACAGGTGGAAAAAAATTATCCCCCTAAAAGAAGGTTTGGCGAGGAATTTGGAAGAATTCCAAAAATGATAATAAAATAGGTGTCTACGAAAATGTAGAGTAGGCTCTAGATAGTTTGCCACAATTGTTAAATGATAGTGTTCATCAACAGTATTGGAATTATAACCTTAGAGCAGATTTAAGTAAATGAAAATGAGGTGAAATATGGACAGCACACTTCAAGAAAACATTACAGTCCCCTAATAGAAATGCAAAGAGCTTCTTAATCTCATTCATTTTTTTAAATGTTTTATTTATTTTTGAGAAAGCAAGAGAGAGCGTGAGCAGAGGATGGTCAGAGAGAGAGGGAGACACAAAATCTGAATCAGGCTCTAGGCTCTGAGCTGTCAGCACAGAGCCTGATGTGGGGCTCGAACCCACAAACTGTGAGATTATGACCTGAGCCAAAGTCAGACGCTTAACCAACTGAGCCACCCAGGCACCCCATTCATGTTTAAATGTTGTAGAACAATGTAACCTACTTAGGGAATGATCAAAACTAATGATTTTTTTCAACAAATAAATTATTCCTTAAATGTTCAACTAGTAATAGTAACAGCTTTCTAATTATGCTTTTCACAATTCTTCTTTCATGTAAACCCTACAGGAAATTTAACTTCAGATGACATTACTGCTTTTAGAAAGAAGAGCTGGAATATTTCCTTACCAGTGTCTGTGATAATATTGAAAAATATTGTGTATTTCCCCAAATTGGAATAAACCTATTATATAGGGAGACATTAAGGAATTTTTTTTTTGCAGAACTTGATTTCCAACATTTATATTTTATAGAAAACTATTATTGTGAGGATTTAGTATCAAAATCTGAATGATTCAGAGATATATAGTTAAACTGCTTGATCTCTACAGAGACATTAAAATCCTTTTCTCTCTGAGTTACTAACATTTCATCTTACTTAACTCTCAAAACTTTCCTTTTTTTTCAAGTGATTCTTTTATTGCCATTACTCTTGCAATAATGATTATTACTTCTAGCTACCAAACTTTCAGCTGAAAAATATGCTTTCTTTCTAAACCTCAAGTAAATAATAAAATGCATTATGAATAATCAGAGTTATATATCTATATCATTAGGTTCCAAAAATATCCTTTTTTTCCTTATTGAGAAGTGATAATTGATATTAAATATTATGTTCTCTTAAAAATGTGTTCATAACTAATGCATTTGCAATGGCATTGCAGTAATATAATTCACATTCTCTAACAGTTTTCTACCTTCTTCATTCTCCATTCATTTTATAAATATTTAGAGAGTGGGAATGGAAAACTGTTCTTTCAAATAGCTTCTAATTTGCTGCATTTTGCAATCTCATGTTAACAGAATATAGTTCTTAGAAATGGGGTATATTATGTTTTTTACTGATTTTCATTTTCTCCCTTAGCTAACTAGACATATGTGCAAGCAACTGAGGTAGTGGACTCAAATACTTTAAGTTCCAGGAGAACAAATGTCCTATCTTCCAATTCTCCTTTCTATAACTAATACCTTGTACAACGGAGGTTCCTAATACTGAATTAATGGAATGGAATTTGATAATATTAGCACAAAACATTTACTAGGACAAAGAGGACTGCATGTATTTAATTTAATTCAATTTAATAGGCATTAAATTGAGTAAATTTTAATTAATAAATAATTTTAAAATAAATGTTAATTAATAAAATTAATTACTTTTATCTGTTAATATTGCCCTGAACTATAACCTGCTTATGAACAAAACACAGAAAGAAAAAGAAAGGAAATAAAGATTAAGAAGACACAGTATAAGCAGTACATGATCATGTTAGTCATAATCATTAGGTATTTAATATACAGTGCTGATATTTATTTATTTATTTATTTATTTATTTATTTATTTTGCCAGATATTTTTTCTAGCCATTGTGGCAGGGAATTTTGAAATAAAGAAGTATATCATGGAAAATATCCATGCAATATAACTTTAAGATACATAACGTCTAACCCAAGTGAACTTTGTGACAAATGCACATAAGAAAAACTTCCTGGAGTCTCCTTTCCCATTTATTAATAATACCAGTGGAAAAGAGAAAGTTAAATAAATTACAATAGGTCATTTGATTGAATCCTGAAAATCAGAGACTAATATATCAAATTTATTGGAGCTACAATAGCAAAATGCAGTACAATTTTTTTAAAGTCTAAAAACACCAAAATAATCTGAGACAAAACCCTGGTTCAAATGTAGCTTTTGAGGAATTAGTATTCATTGTGATGGGGTGTAGTAATTTGGGGAAGGTGTTAGCCAGGGCTGGTTTCTTATCAAGACACTTATCGGGGGAAGGGTCTTCTACCAAGCTCATTGGAGCTATTGGCAGAATTCATTTCCATCTGACTGTAGGACTCACGGAGACTTGCTTATTCAGAATTTTAAGTAATTCTATCGAAAAGAGTATGTCTTATCTAACATGATTACTTCTCATCTGTGTTACAATATAATGTAATAATATCATGGGTGTGGGGAATAAGCTTAGAAATTCCCTGGGCTTACACCAATGGGTTAACAAGGCATAAAGAATTACAAAGTCATAGGGTGTTCTCACTCAAGCTTGGGTGAACAAGAAAAGACCCCAGAATAAAATATGAAGGGGCAGGGCCCCCATAATAGAGAGGGGAGCAAAGTTCCACGATACAAAGGTATATGAGGCAAGCAAGATTAGGCATTCAGGGCAAAAATACCCTCCAATTTAGTACTATAGAAGAAAGCTGCTTTCACAGGAGGGAAGGGCCAAGTTAGGTGAACAGGTATATAGGGCTATAGACCGCTGCTGTACTGCAGGTGATGCTGCCCAGAGTGGAGCTGGTTAACAAAAGAAAAGGTACCTTGTTAACCCTGAGGTTATTTGCCCTATCTGTCTTATCCCCTAGACTAGCTAAGATAAACAGACACGGTGCCTCCTGTCTGCCATTAACAACCATCTGCCTATCTGCCCAGTGCCAGTATTTGTTTTATATTGACCCAAATGCCAAACACTGTATATCTTCAAAACCCCCTTTCCCTCATGCCCATGAATTAATGTTCACTGATTCATTGTCTCTTTGTGCACGCCCATCACGTTTGTAAGCCTTCTGATCTTAATAAATACGAGGCAAAGACCCTTATTCAGGGTTCTTGTCTTTTCCCGGACATTAGCCATCTCTCACTTTTAATCCTGAGTCTGCTCTCTTGCTGGCCAAGAGAGAACTTTAGACGTAGAGTCTACAACACATGCGAGTGTTATCTGATCACCTTTGCCATATATTTGTTAGAATAAAGTCACAAGTGTCATCCATTCTCATATGGGTGAGTTTGTATAAGAGAATGAATACCAAGTTGTGTGGATCATGGAGAGACCTTCAAGTCAGCCCAAAACACACCTCTGCAAGTAAAAGACACCAAAACAATGATATAAAAAATATAAAAACAACAATTCAAAACTGTTACTGAAATATAGAAAGAAGGTGAAATCTGGGTACCCCATGGTACCCAGGCAAGTTTTATACATAAAATTGATCATTACAAGTTCACTCCTTGCCATCTTGGTATCCATACACATCTCCTTAAACCATATTTAATTTTCAAATAAGAACCATGACAGGGTCAAAATTCCACCTACTATGATACAACTATCCTACATACAACTGAAAATGTATTTATACCTTTTCAAGGAAAAAAGGTAAAGACCTTGAGTGATGTTTTCTCTTCTCACTGATATCCCACAACTTAAATAGTATGATATAAAATTAACAATATTTAAGTACTTTGATATCTACTGCATACATCTCATGTTACATAATAAGGGAATAAGAGACGAATGAAAACAGGAGCACCTGGGTGGCTCAGTCGGTTGGGCGTCGGACTTCAGCTCAGGTCATGATCTCGCTGTCTGTGAGTTCGGGCCCCACGTCAGGCTCTGTGCTGACGGCTCAGAGCCTGCAGCCTATTTCAGATTCTGTGTCTCCCTCTCTCTCTGTCCCTCCCCCACTCACACTCTGTCAGTCTCTGAAAAATGAATAAACCTAAAATTTTTTTTTAAAACAGAGGAAAGAAGAAAATATATACACATATAGATACAAATATACACCTTATCATATGTCATAGATATCAAAGATGTGTATATACAGACATATATACATTTATTACAAAATAAAGGAGGAAATACTCATGACAATTTCAGTCCTCTTTTCTGTCACATGATTGTAGCTGATATTTATGACTACTTTCTTCTACTGCTCATTCTGTATTCTCTATTCCTTCAGGAAGCATTTCAGCTCATCATGGTTCTTTAACTTTGGGGTGATCCAAACCTTCTTTCCTAGAGTCTGGCCCATTGGGTTGTTGTGGCTTTCAATTGACATTAATCAAAGGGTATGGTAATACTAAAAGATGCCCTAAGAGATCTCCTGTATTCCAGACATATTCTTCCTAATCTGCTGTAGAGTAGCTGTCCAATTTTTCCTTGGCAGTCGGATTCAGTTACGAAAGCCAGAACCTTAATACCTTTCTTTGCCTGTTGATTTAGAGGTAGGAGGACCCCAAAGTAGCTGGGTTGCAGCCTTAACTTTCTGTTTAATGGATTCATTTTGAGTTACCTGGTAGAAAATTAATTCCTCTGGAACTAAGACCTGCAGGCCAGTAAAGCATAAATTCTCAGAAACAGTAAGCAAAAATTTTGCTGGTGAGTCACTAGGAGTAATAGTGAGGAGTGCCACTCCCATTTCCACACCTTGAATCCTGGATCTGTGAATTTTGCCTATGAGAAAAACAATACCATATATTGGACACTAATTCAGAGCATACACAGTCTTCTGGAAAACCTTGCCCCAGCCCTATGAGGTATTGTCACCTAGGTTGGCACTGTGAGTTTTTAAAAGGCCATCACATCATTTTGTCAAGAAAGATGCTTCAAGATGATGAAGAACATGGAAAGACCATTAAATTCCTTGAGCATGGGCCCAGTGCCACAGTTTTGCTGTGAGGTGAGTTCCTTGATTGGAAGCATGCTCTGTGGAAAACTGGCTATGGATAAGCCATTTTGTAAGTCCATGGATGGTAGTTTTGGCATAAGGATTATCCTTAGGGAAGGCAAATTATCTCAAGTAAATTTCTATTCCAGTAAGAACAAAATGCTGCACCTTCCATGATGGAAGGATCGAATATAATCAACTGGCCATCAGGTTGCAGGCTGAAATCCCTGAGGAATAGTGCTAATAGGGATCTTAGTGTTGGTCTATGCTGCTGGTAGTCTGGGCATTCAATGGGTGGCTATAGCCAAGTCAGCCTTGTGAATGGAAATCTGTGTGGCTGGTTCCGTGCATAACTTCAGCCACTGACAACATTGCCACTTTGTTCACAACCACAAGGGTGGTTGGAGAAACAGGTTGACTGATATCCACTATCTGGCTTATCCTATTCACTTGATTATTAAAATCTTCCTCTGCAATGTCTCTCTTTGGTAAGTAAGCATTCACAAGGAACACATGGCCGTTCAGAAAGATCTGTCCACATACCACTTCCACGTATTTCCTTGTTACCAATTTTCCAATTATGTTCCTTCCAAGGCCCCGAGCAGCCAGTCAAATCATTGACCACAGCTCATGAATCACTGTATAATTGTACATCTAGCCATTTCTTTCTCCAAGCAAAATGAAGATCCAGGTGTACTGCTCAGAGTTCTGCACATCAGAAGAATTTCCCTTCATTGCTGTACTTTAGGGATGTCTCAGAGAGAGATGTAGTGCTATAGTTGTCTACTCTTGGGTGGTGCATACATACCATACAGAACCATGAGTAAACATGGCTTGACTTTTCCTTTGTCAACTGAATATAGGGAACTCCCCATGAGGCCACTGGTTCAGGCTAGGAGAGAGAGACCATATATCAGGAGTGGAAACCAGATATTTAGACCACTTCACATAACTTATTTGTGCTCAGGCCAGGTCACATATCAATGATGGAGTGTTTCTGCACAAACACTCTTGGTGTGTCAGATAACATCCTGTTCATGATGAACAGCTCAGGTTGCATGTGCTGGCCATGGTTAAGCATTCAGTCTCTGATCAGGCCAGTATCAAGCCAAGTACTGTTTCTCAAAAGGAGCGTATTTATCTGCAGAGGATGGCAGGAGTTTGCCTTGCAGTCTTACAGTCTCCACCGAGATTCATGTATAGGAACCTGCCAAAAGCTCTGAACAGCATCCCTCTCTGCCACTGGCACTTTAAGCACCGTTGGATTTGCTGAATCATATGGCCCAAGTGGCAAAGCAGAACAGCTTGATGGCAGCCTGGACCTGTCATAGAGCCTTTCTTGTTCTGGGCCTCACATAAGGCAAGCAGCTTTTTAGGGCACTCAAAATTAGGCTAGAGTAGTGCATTCAAATGAGGAATATCTTGCATTCATAATCCAAAGACTCAATCAAAATTTATTTATTTATTTATTTATTTATTTATTTATTTATTTTTGCTGTAAATGATACCACTAAGTAAGTGAAAAGACATCCTATAGACTAGGAGAAATATTTGCAAATTATATATCTAATTAGGGACTGATGTCCATTATACAGAGAGAACTGTACAACTGAATAGCAAATAGAAATAGATAATAACTGAATAATAAAAAGTCAAATAATGCCATTGAAAAATGGGCAAAGAGTTTGAATAGTCATATCTGCAAAGAATATTACAAATAGCTGATGGGGACATGCACATAAAAGATACTCAAAATCATTAGTCACTAGGGAAATGCAAATCAAAATTATGATGTGTTACCATTTTATACCCAATAGGATAACTGTAATACCAAAACAGGAGATAGATAATCAATGAGAATGTGGAGAATTTGGAACCTCATAGTCTTCTGGTAAGATTGTAAAATGATGTGGCTACTTTGGAAAACAGTGTGGACTTCCTCAAAATGCTAAATAATAGAATTACTATATAACTCAGCAATTCCACTCCTAGGTATACACTCAAGTTAAATAAAAACAGAATCAAACAAAACCTTTTGCCATATTTAATCAAGTTCAAATAAAAATATATGCACATATACATAAAAATTGTTTTATTAACTAAGACAATATTTTTATTTAAATGCCAGTGTTTTAGTGTATTCTCTGTTTTAATAAAGTATTTATTCTACATTTGGGTAGAATTCTTAACTTATTAATTTGTTGTGAAGTGATACCTTTCTTTTTTTATATGTTAACTAAGTAAATTAAAAGCCACTTATGTAACTTGTTTGACTCTAACTACAATCTATGATACTTTAAAAATGTAACAAGAATTAATACCCATGGACAGTTTTTGCTAGTACTCAGGTACACTTTTAGTCTCTGGAAGAAAAAAGTTGCTTCCACTGTAAAATAGTCAGGGTTGTAAATATGTTTTTTTACTGAGTTCTAATCCTCAGTACCAATTAGCATATTTTATGACTTTATTTGGATGATCTCCAAGTACATCTGTGCCACTACACTTCATAATTGCTTTATTTAAAGAGGTTGCATCAGACCCTTGTCCCTTAGAGGTGGTCTGCTATCAACTTCTGGAATTACTACATATATTAAGCCAATGTCAACACTACAGATTTTTAATTAGTTGCAAAGGATTTGTATCATTTCCTCATATCTCCAAGTACCATAGTCATTCATTACCAGACCTCCATGTCACCATTCAAATCAGACAGAAAACATATTACAGAAAGTGGCAGTCAAGGCCAAACATGTTATTACCACCCTCTCTTAGAGCAGTAACTTGGCAATAAACACAAAAGAAAGAGAGAAACAGAGGATCTGTAAAGTTATGCGTTGTTATTTCATTCCCAATGAAGACAATATCAACTGTACTACAATTCTCAAAAAATGTATCTCATTTTACACTCAACTACCCCAGTGGAGAAAATCTTGCTAAATGTTAATGTGTGAGTAGCTGAGGTGGTATAAGTAACATTGTGCATCATGAAATAGCACAGAAAACTGCCAGAAAAACTGAGACAGATATTTAGGATCTATATGAAAGAATTTACAAGAAGAATTTAAGATGTTTGTCATATTTGAGACCCAAGAATCTCAATTACAAAAAATCCAGATAAAACCATTTTGTATAATGATGAAGAAAGGAGGTTTTGCAGTAACACAAGCTTGGCTTGCATCCCTGTTCTGTCCCTTGGTAGGTGTGGGACCATGGAGAAGTTATTTAACACTACTGGGTCTCATTCATACATTCATGCATTTGAAAAATGGTAGTGAACATATACTGGATCAACACAATGCTATCTCATGGGAATAAAATCTTGTAAAAGTCAAACAAAATTTTTCCTTATTGGAGCATCCATTCTTTTGGGAAAGGTATATCATATCCAATTAAAAATCAACTAATGAGGGGCACCTGGGTGGCTCAGTCCGTTGAGCCTCTGACTTCAGCTCAGGTCATGATCTCACAGTCTGTGAGTTCGAGCCCGCATTGGGCTCTGTGCTGACAGCTCAGAGCCTGGAGTCTGCTTCAGATTCTGTGTCTCCCTCTCTCTCTGCTCCTCCCCACTCATGCTCTCTCTCGCTCTCTCTCTCTCTGTCTCTGTCTCTCTCTGTCAAAAATAAATAAACTGTAATAGGTCAACTTATAATATATTAGAAAGCTTATTGTATATAAGTTTGGCTTAAACTCACCTTTCATGAATAATTGAGAAAAAAACTTATATAGTTCCCTATTAGGGTTATCGGAAATTACTAACTGCCTTATCTCACTTCTGTAACTTCATCTGCTTGCTAAATAGATAACTTTGGTTGCAAAACGCTCCCCCACCCCTTCTACCAAGATCTGGCCTAGGCAAGACCAACACGTAAAAAGTCAAGAACTCACTACCCCATGGTATCTTAGGTGTCTAACTATGATTGGTCATTTTAAACCCTCTTAGGACAAAGAACTTTAAATTGATAGGTTCCCGCCAAAACTAACATCTGTGTGTCACAATATAATTGGCTACCATGAAATGCTGTAAATTGTAATTGGTTAACTAAATAATGACATATTCTGACTTGCTAAAATCCATACAAGCTCACTGCTACCTTTGTTCGGGGCGTTCTCTGCACTTTTCTCCCTAAGATCAGATCAGGTTTGGCCTGGCCGTGAATAAAATCTTGCCTCGCTTCTATTCGACGTCTGGTGGTTTTTTTCGACAGCACCTTGTTTCATAAACAGTAAAATTTTTTTTTTAAAAAATCAATTGATGAATTCATGATAGACTTTGGTAAGAGCTTGCAAAGAGAAGATAGAGTACCAACATAAAGAACAATGTCATGAACTATATAGAAAAGGATGTTCAGGCAAAGCCTCTTTGGGGAGTTGGAAATTTGGGTCAGACCTGAAGAGTAGAAACTACAATGTCTCTAGAATAGAGAATTTGTTGTGCATAATGATTGAAAAACAATTTATAAAGATTTTTAGCATAGTTTCTGGAACAGCATAAAGACTCAAAATTGGGGTATGGTAATATTATATTTGCCATTGCTATTATTATCACATTATGTCAAAACTCCTTAGGGCTTGGAGTTTTAACTGACTATTGTAAATCTAACGGAAAACCTCAAAATTTACGGAGAAACTTGAGGAATTGAATAAATTCCAGGAATCAAGTAAACTCCTTACATTGTAAATAAATCCATTTTAAAAAGAGGTCTAATGAGGTACTAAGGGGTTGGTGGGTTTACTGGTGTGTGTGTGTATATATATATATATATATATATGCAACATTTGTAAAGATTATTAAAAGTCTTCTTCAATGCCTGGCACTCAAGAAATGTAATCCAATTCTTTAAATTATTTACCCTCTTTATTCATTAATTATAAACATTTACATTGTTTTATAAATTTTCATGTTTATCAATTTTTATTCCAAATGGACACATGACATGTTCTGCACCAGAGAAAAGAGTTCTTATTAAATTCTCACAGTAAATATTGACTACCTCCATTCCTTTTTGCTCTAGTCCTTATCACTACGGTCCTGTGGTGAAAGATAGGTCAATTAACTAAGTCTAGTTCCAGACACTCCACAGTGAGAGAAGGAGAAACAATTTTTCTCTGCTTATAAAAATGGATAGGTGGGGGGCAACTGTCCCCCTCCTCCCTTGAAAGGATTTCTTCCTTATTCCAGTCCTTTTGTATGTAAATAAAATCTCTCCAGGAGCCTGATAGCCCCAGGGGTTTTGGCTTTTACAATACAGAGAAGTCTGGGTCAAATGTAAATAGCTAGGAAAATAATACTCCAGTCTCCCGGTACCTTCTGAGCTAACCTAAGTGTCCCTCCCACACTGTAACTGTTGGACTATTAGAGGGATGAAAAAAGTCTTAAACACAGGACAACCCATTGAACCTTACAGTGTGTGAAAATAGTTCTAGGAAGAGTGAAAGTAAACATTCTCTAATTTTATAGTGTGTTTCTTTATCTTAGGAGGCTAGGCCTCTATAAAAGAACACAGAAACCCATGGAAGCTTTATTTCTCCAGGATTTGTAGACAAGAAACCAATAACGTATATAGAAAACATTCCTACTCCTCTCACCGATTTTGCTAAAAGGAAAACAAACCAGCATTATCACATCAAAATGCAGTAAAATGTGTTCTTACTTCTTGATGTTTTATAGTGTACTCTATATTTATATTTAAAACTCAATTGTTTTACCAATTCTATGAATATTTACTGGGATTAAATAGGAGTCCCCTTGATCTCCTAAAAAAATTAAGTTTCTAAGCCTTGTTTTGCAATGATAGAATTTAAAATGCAAAGTTATTAAGAAACTTTTATTCAAGTGAAAATTTAACCTCTACTATTTTTATGTCATTGGCTCTGGAATTGCCTTTATAAAAGTAATGATTGCTTTTATGATACCAATGGTAGGCAGTATTGTACCATATTTAGTTTTAGTTCAAATTTGTGTTTACTCTCGCTGAAGTCAGGTTTTCAAATTAGTAAATGTTTCCAAATGTGTAAGAACAGTGAAACCTGCTCCCAAAGGGGCATCTGGCTCCTAGACTTCCCCTTACCCTTCACCCACACCCAAGTGTGCATCAATATGAGGAGAGATACAGTTTCATTTTTGACCCTTCGTGATTCAGTATAATCCATAGAGTTAAGCACTAAAGATAAAAGACAAGAGGTGCTGAAAATGTATATCGATAAAAGCAATTTTCAATAATAGTCAAAATGTACAGTATTAAAAATACACACACACACACGTGTATGTGTGTGTGTGTGTGTGTGTGTGTGTGTGTGTTTTAAATGCAGGTTTCTAACTTTGAAACATTGTTTGATATATAGTGAACCTTATTGTTTTTCAATTGACAGTGTCTTACATTAAAAAAAATCACCTTCTTATGAATTTTAAATTATGTCCACCCTTGAAGCAGCAAAAAATTCCAAGGGAGGAATGGCAGAGCATGATTCCAATGGCAGAAAGAGAATATTTATAGAACTCTAGAGGCCTGAGTATTTGAATTTCTGCCACTCGCCGGATCAACTAGATTTGTGGAAGAATCTTACCTTAAAAAAGAATAATAAAGTGGTGTCATAATTTAGATTAAGACCATATATCTAGTATAATATGAAACATATATCACATAATGTGTAAATGACTCATTGCACTATGAGAAAAGTTGACTAGAAGTCCTAATTCAGAAAACAAAACCAAAAGTTAACCAGATATCAGACCAATAAGAGAAAAAGAGAACTACTGACCAGATTAGAAACTAGTCATGAGATTTCTGGTCATCCTTGCTGTTAGACCACAGACATATCCATGACTGCCATCACACTTGAGGGTTGACAAAGTGAAGATGTCTTGTTTCTAACCCTTAAAGCTATTTTTAATTTTACCAAAGCAGTATATGCACGTGTTTAAAATAGGCAGAGTCTATTCCTGGGTGTCACGATGAAAAAGAATTTAACAAGTGAATCTTAAAGAAACAGTAAGTAGGAATGAATGTAATTAAGGATATGAAAAATTTCATTGATAATGATGAAGTTTTGGGCTGTTGGGGAGTTCATGGGGTCTGGAGCTGATGGCCAAGAAAGAATTCTTGAAGACGTTTTTGGTGCAAAAAGGTGATTTTATTAAAGCATGGACACAGGACCCATGGGCAGTAAGAGCTGCACTGGGGTCGTGACAGGTAACTCATTATATATACTGTCAGGTTGGAAGGGGGTCAGGGATAGAGTAAGTCTCTAAAGTATTTTGGAAGCAAGGTTTCCAGGACCTTGAAGGGCTAGCTGTTGTTAGGGAAATGCCAGTTATTACCATTTAATAAAACCATAGTCATGAGACCCTTCAGATATATATCAGGGGGGCATAAGCTTGGAGTATGATTGCCAGCATATATCTTGGGGCAGTTGAGATAAAGGAAGTATCTAAAAACCATTCTCACATGGTTTTTAGATACAGTACATCAATTTCCACCAAAAATGAGATTTTTAAATTGGCTTTACTTTGAATTTAAATATTGTTTTGGGGAAAACCAAAACATTTTTATAGGATATGCAAGGTTGGGATAATGTTAAGGTGACATTCACTTTTGCCCCTAGCACAGTGTCATCATCAAGGCAGCTGGGCTTCTAGAGAGAGGTCACTCTGCCGGATTCAAGGACTTGTCAGTGGGCTGTAGACAGTAAGGGAATTTAATTTTTCAATCGCCTTAGTCTCCAACATCACCATGGAAAGCACTTAATCCCCTTTCCTTTGTTCTTGGGTAGCCAGGAGTGTCCGAGGAATATCACACATATTCCACCTGGGGGAGGGGATGCTACCCTGTTTTTTGTCCTCATCCTGCCCCACATTCCCTCATAAGATAATATGACAAAACCTTATGGAAAGAGATTAAAGACATCTTTAAGACATGATAGTCTATGGTCATGCCATAGAGATAAAATACTCTAAAAATTTTTGGTTTTCCCCCAAATAATATGTAAATTCAAGGTAATGTCAATTTAAGGATATCATTTTTGGTGGAAATTGATGTTCTATAGCAAAAAAACATGTGGGAACACACACACACACACACACACACACACAATTTTAAAAATTAAAAAAAAAAAAAACCTGCATGGCTCAGTGGGTTAAACATCCAACTCTTGATTTGAGCTCAGGTCATGATCTCGCGGTTCAGTTCATGGAATTGAACCCTGCTTCGGGCTCTGGGCTGACAGTGCAGAACCTGCTTGGGATGCTCTCTCCTTCTCCCTCTGTCCCTCCCCTGCTCACAACTGCCTCTTTCATTCTCTTTCTCTCTCAAAAAAAAAAATAAAATAAGTAAAAACCAGGGGCACCTGGGTGGCTCAATCAGTTAAGCATCCAACTTCAGCTCAGGTCACGATCTTGCAGTCCATGAGTTTGAGCCCTGCATCAGGCTCTTTGCTGACAGTTCAGCATAAATAAACAAGTAAATAAATAAATAAATAAATAAATAAATAAATAAATAAATATAAAAACCATGTGAGAACACAAAGGGTTAAGGATAATCCACTGATATTGAAGTAGAATAGAAATTTGGAAATAATTGTCACTAAGATTCTAATTAATATTTTAAAATTATAATTCCATAAAAGGTAGTGATATTTGCTGAGATAGAACAAAATAATAGATTAAAGAGAAGAGCAACTGAAAGGATATATTTGCCATGCAGAAACATTAAAGGGCTATTATATTGATACATATATTGAAAAACAAAACAATGTGATAGTGAAAAGTGAAATATTTTAACAGATAATTCTGAGAAAAGTAAATATCACCAGTATCAAGGTGGCAAGACCAGGAAAATGTTGAAACAAGCATTATCTGTTAAACAAGCATTATCTTTTCCAAGTTTCCCATCACACTGATTGATATTCAAGTGACTTCTCACATTAATGGTTTCAAAGTATTAACATAGTTATGCCTCTTATTGCTGTCTTCATAACTACCCAATTCTCCAATCACTGTTACATTACAGGCTGAGTTTGCCTCTAGATAAAGCCAACCCTACCTGGCTTAACTTGTGTGGACAATTTGCTTTTTCCTTTCAGTTGGCTTCATGAAAGTCAGCCTGTTGATGTGTAAAATTGAAGTGGAACAATAAAAAGAACCCCCACCCCAACACACACACACACACACACACACACACACACACATACATACACACACACACACAATTGGGTAGGAAGATTGGACAAACTCAACGTTATACATTGAGTTAGTAAAATGGTGAAAAACACTTCCTTACATTAGGATGCACAATGTGTCAAGTTAGGACTGTGCTTTTTTTTTCTTCATTTCTAATTGAGTAATTTTGTCTTCTGTAAAGAAAACTGAATTACATATAACTCTTCTGATACCAAGGTAACATACTAAGAGAAGGATCAATTTCAAACTATTCCAAAAGCCAAGTCTGCCTAGTGAAATGGCTCACCCCATAAAAGTCTCAGTTGACAGATTAAATTGATTGTGGATATAATCTGATGTCTACTTCCAGTCTATGTTAGTTTCCCTTATTCTTTGTTCCCAACACAACTGATTACATCTCTCTCACAGAACTTGTGGGCTTGAGTCTCACCACCCCATGGTCTGCGGCTTAGGGGAGTATATCTCTTATTTCAATCAAATAAGAAGAAATTCAGTAGAATCTCTTGGGAAATTTGAGATTTGTTACTTAAAAATTAAAGAATGCAATACATGGTGCATGACTCAAGTAATTATTGTGGAGGAAAGGGAAGTTGTTCAGTGTGATAGTCTGTACTTCCAGTGTTTCAGGGGAAAGGATGTCTATCTCTGGCTGGGGTTTAAATCCTGTCCAACAGAGTTACTTAGAGAAGCGAACTGACACTAGCCTTGAACAGCTGGTGATATAGCACTTGATACATAGGTTGCTCACAAAGCTACCGACTAGATGAAATTCATTTGCCAACATTAAACAAACACCCTGAAAGTGAGAGATACCTAAATATGAAGGTTTTCCAAAGAACCCAGGAAGGTGTCCCATGAGAGAAAGAATCAGCTTTAAACATCTGCCAGTTCTTTAAAACAATATATCAGCTCATGGAAATAGAAAACAGGCAATATATTTTCATCCCTTTATTTGTCCTCCGAGCTCCAAATTCAATCCTACACAAACCAGGTGCAGCTTGCTAGGGAAATAGGACAGGCAGCAGAAGATCAGGACTAGAGATCTGACGCTGTGCCACCCTTTTCCAGCCTGAAGTTAAGAGCAAAAAGATTTTTTTTTAATTGAAATATAACATAAACATAAAGAAAGACACTAAAATCATAACTATATAGCTCAAATATTCTTTTATGCAGTGATTATACTTCTGTAACCACTATACAGTAAAAAAAAAAAATATGAACAATGCACCTGACATGCCTTTCTCACAATCCCTTCCAATGATTACGTTTCATCCTTCCTTAATTTAACAAAATTTAACCACTTCCTTGATGTCTACATCTGTATTTCAGTTTTGATTGGTTTTGAGATTTAGATGAATCAAATCATTAAGTATGTAGTTTTTGACTTTTTATTCTATCCCTCAGCAATATATGTGTAATATGCGTCTGTGTAGTTGTGAGTCAAACTGCAGTTTTAAATTTTCATTCCTATATAGTATTTCATTGTTTAAATATGCAAAAAATGTATTTATCAGCTCTTCTTTGATGGACATCTTGGGACATTATATGGACATATATATATAATGGACATTATATAAATAATGCTGCTATAGACTGTTTTGTGCCTTTTTTTGGTGTTTATATGCATGCATTTCTATTGATTATATTCCAATAGATAAAATTCCAGAGTTAAATTTGTTACAAAATGCCTGGGAGATTCTGAAAGTATTTGTAGGAATGAAATTCCCACCATCTCTATATGAGAGTAACAGACGTCCTATATTCTTGACTATTGTTCATATTTTACTCATTTTTAACTTTTAATCAACCTATTTATATACAGTGATACATCATTTATTTGAAATTTCCATTTCATTTGGTTAAACACATTCTTAACTATTTACTAGACTTTGGATATCATCTTTTGTGGAGTACCTATTCAAGTTTCTACATAGTTTTCCACTGAGGTGTCTCAATTTTTATTACTTATATTTAGGAATTTAAATTATATTATGGATATAATTTATAACTCTTTGATTATACAGATTGCAAATAAATTTTCCTACTTTACAGCTGCTATTTTCCTTCTCATATTAGTGTTTTAGTGAGGAAAAGATCTTAAGGTAAATCTGGTAAAAAAATTATCAGTCTTTTCTTTTATTGAACGTGCATATTTGTCATGTATAAGAAATCATTCCCTACTCCATAGATAAAATATAATCTCTTCACAGTACTACTTGATGAATTACCAGAAGGTAAGCATACTCATATACTCTCCACAAATAATCAGATTTATAAAATTTTTATTCCTACTTTTGTGCTTTTCCAATCATTACCTCCCTCCTCCTCTCTAAAGGGAACTCCTATCCTTATTTCTTTAAGTTTTTATTTATTTTTGAGAGACAAAGAGAGAGAGAGAGAGAGAGAGAGAGAGAGAGAGAGGAAGGGACAGAGAGAGAGGGAGAGAAAGAATTCGAAGCAGCTCTGTCCTGTCAGTGCAGAGCCCAACGTGGGGCTCTATCTCACAAGCCATGAGATCATGACCTGAACCGAAATCAAGTGTCGGCTGCTCAACTGACTGAGCCACCCAGGTGCCCCTATCCTTATTTCTAGTATTTTTTAATTTTGCCTGTTTTCCCTTTAAACTCTATAGAGAATTTCTTTTCTTTTTTTGCTTAGAATTTTGTTTATAAGAATCTTTCTTGGTGTTACTGGAAGTAGTACTTTGTTCCTTCCATCACTGGATAATTCTCTCTTTATCTGAATATAGCATACTTTAAGTATCTGTTCTCATGGCTATGGATATGTGGATTGTGTCCAGATTTGGGATATTTTGAGTAATGCTGCCAAATGTAAAGGTATTTGGTGTACTTATGTATACCTCTCCCTTAGGTATATACCTGGGACTGGAAATGCTATGTCATAAAGTATGCTGATGTTCAACTTGAATACATACTGCCATAGAATTTCAAAGCATTTATGTCAATGTATGCTTCCATCTGCAGTGTATAAAAGTGTTAGTTACTGTATACTCTTGGCAACATTCAGTATTGGTTTTTCTCATAAACATTTATTTTATCATAAAGCTATTTTAGAAGGTAGGTCATATTATATTATCATATTAATGTAGTATATATTGACCTAATTTTAAACTTCTAAGCATAGTATTTTATTATCTTTTCTTAGGATTGTTTGGTCATTTGAATATCTTTTATATGAAGTACCTTTAGGAATTTTCCTCATTTAGAACCCTCTTGCACTGTTGGTGGGAATGCAAACTGGTGCAGCCACTCTGGAAAACAGTGTGGAGGTTCCTCAAAAAATTAAAAATAGACCTACCCTATGACCCAGCAGTAGTACTGCTAGGAATTTACCCAAGGGATACAGGAGTACTGATGCATAGGGGCACTTGTACCCCAATGTTTATAGCAGCACTTTCGACAATAGCCAAATTATGGAAAGAGCCTAAATGTCCATCAACTGACAAATGGATAAAGAAATTGTGGTTTATATACACAATGGAATACTACTTGGCAATGAGAAAGAATGACATATGGCCTTTTGTAGCAGTGTGGATGGAACTGGAGACTGTTATGCTGAGTGAAATAAGTCATACAGAGAAAGACAGATACCATATGTTTTCACTCTTATGTGGATCCTGAGAAGCTTAACAGAAGACCATGGGGGAGGGGAAGGAAAAAAAAAAAAGAGGTTAGAGAGTGAGGGAGCCAAAGCATAAGAGACTCTTAAAAACTGAGAACAAACTGAGGGTTGATGGGGGGTGGGTGATGGGTATTGAGGAGAGCACCTTTTGGGATGAGCACTGGGTGTTGTATGGAAACCAATTTGACAATAAATTTCATATATATATAAAATAATTTTCCTAATTTAATTTTTCCCATTTTTTTCACACAGCTTTGTATTGGTCTGTGTACATTATAAATATACATCCTTTGATTATGTATTGATAATATATATATATATTTTTTTAATTTTTTTTTCAATGTTTATTTATTTTTGGGACAGAGAGAGACCGAGCATGAACGGGGGAGGGGCAGAGAGAGAGGGAGACACAGAATCGGAAACAGGCTCCAGGCTCTGAGCCATCAGCCCAGAGCCCGATGCGGGGCTCGAACTCACGGACCGCGAGATCATGACCTGGCTGAAGTCGGACGCTTAACCGACTGCGCCACCCAGTCGCCCCGTGTATTGATAACATATTTTGACACTGTCTTTTATCAATCTCTTAATGGGATATTTTAATTTTTATTTATTTTATTTTATTTATTTTATTTTATTTTATTTTATTTTATTTTATTTTATTTATTTTGAGAGAGACAGAGACAATGCAAGTGGGGGAGGGCAGAGAAAGAGGGAGAGAGAGAACCCCAAGCAGGCTCCACGTTGTCAGCACGGAGCCTGACATGGGGCTGGAACTCACAAAACAGTGAGATCATGACTTTAGCCAGAACCAAGAGTCAGATGCTTAACCAACTGACCCATGCAGTCACCCCTTGATGGGATATTTTAATCATTAGAAGTTTTTAACTTTGATGTAGCTTAAATTGTCAATATTGTCTTCATGGTAGTGCTTTTCGTGTTCTATTTAAGAAATCTTTGTCTACAAAAAGGGCATTGTCTATTCTCCTACTTGTTTTTTTTAAGCCATGTTGTGCTTTTTTTTCATATTGGAAACAAATGTTTAACTGACAGGCCATATTTTCCCCAGCCACAGAGTTGCCTGAGGATGTGACTCTTGTTTGAACTATTTTCTATTTCTATTTCAACTAAGGAAAATGATGGTCTTACTGAGTTAAACATATAGAATTCATTTACAACAATGACTATATGGATGTATAGTGATTGCTGGAAGTTTATGTCATAGGTAAGAACACTATATCTTTTGTATTTTATCAACATTGTCTAATATATTTATTTGTAATTGATGAGGAGTAGCTGAACCAGAGTGCAAGCTTGTCATGTAACTCCAGGGGGGCTCTGTGACTAGTAAGACAGCAAAGTTGGAGAGACCCAGAACTCAGTTACCCTGTGCCAAGATGGTCTGCACCCATTTAGCCTTGTCTCTAATGGTTCTCTGGTGTGTATTTGTGTGTGCATGGATGTGCAAATGTGTGTGTCTGTCTGAAAGTTTTAGAAGTTATGCCTGGGAATTGGGAGAACTGTGATGTGATGTTGGCCTGTACCCTTTCTTAAGTTTCAGTAAACTTGGTACCAAACCAAGCCTACAACGTCTTATGAGTTTGACTGTCATTCCAAATTTATACCCCTTCCTTTTTAGTGGACATACATATATTTAGGTCTATAATCCACTAGAAATCAATTTACATGTATATTGGATAATGATAAAAATTCAATTGTATTTATTATTTTCTTTTACGTTTATTTATTTATTTTGAAAGAGAGAGAAAGCAAGCGAGGAAGGGGCAGAAAGAGAGAGAGAGAGAATCTCAAGCAGGTTTTGCACTGCCAGTGCAGAGCCCAATGCAGGGCTTGAACTCACAAACTGTGAGATCATGACCTGAGCCAAAATCAAAAGTCAGAGGCTTAACTGGCTGAGCCACCAAGGCGACCCTTAATTTATTAATATAGATAACCAAAGACCATATAGTATTCACTAAAAAGATTATTTTTCCAACTCTGGCTCTGCAATTCTTACCTTTCGTAAATAAATGGCAATACTCTCTTTATCATAATAAATGGTCTGTTTATATACATTTATGTCTGTTTATATACATACATATATATATATATATATATATATATGTCTGCTTATATATATACATATATATATATGTCTGTTTCAGGATTCTTTGTTATTCCATTGTTGCTTTCATTCTTACACCAATAATATGTTTTCCTAACAGTGCAGTTTTGTACTAGATCTTTACTTGTAGTTGTATCATCTTCAGCTTTTATCTTTATTTTCCAAAATTTTCTTGGCTAACCATAGCCTTTCTAATTTCCTTGAAAAGTCAAATGCCATTAGAAATATAGTACATCAGAGGCTCCTGGGTGGTTCAGTCGGTTAAGCGTTCAACTTTGGCTTAGGTCATGATCCCATAGTTCATGAGTTCAAGTCCTGCGTTGGGCTCTGTGCTGATAGCTCAGAGCCTGGAGCCAGCTTCAGATTTTGTGTCTCCCTCTCTCTCTGCCCCTCCCCACTCACAATCTTTCTCTGTGTTTTCTAAAAATAAATAAACATTAAAAAAATAATTTTAAAAGAAAGAAAGTACATCAAAGATTGCATTAAACCTGTAGGTTAATTTTGGGAAAATTTATCTCTTGGCAATATTTAAATTTATAGTACATTAACGTGTTATCGTCTTCCAATCTAAGTTAGATATAATTGTAAACTGAACAAATAAGGAAATATGTTTTAAGTGTTCTATTATATTCAAAGTCCTATATGCTATGCTCTTTTACAATCATTATTTTAACATAATCCCATGACAGTAATTTTATTATCTTGACTTTATAGCCAAGGATGTTGGTAATTTCTGGAGTTGAATTAGTTCTTTCCTTTTCTTTCCAATATAGCACTAGAGCTGCTTTCAGAAAAGTTTTAGTTACTTTTAGTGATTTAGTTATTGAGTTTTACGTTCTCCAATAATTTTTCCCATTAAAATATCTGTTTGTTTCCTGTTTCATTTCACTATTTTTCTGTTTTAATTATGTATAATTAAAACCTATTCTTATCACTATTATTTGTATAGTTTTTATTTTATTATCCTCTCTATTTCACAGTTGCAATGATTTCACAGGATTATACAGTTGAAAGGACTCACAAGGTTGCGTAGACCATACTTAGTAGTGCTTTAATTAAGGTAGAGGATACAGTAAAGCTGGAGAAAGCAGAGGCAAGCGTCAAAGGCCCAGGATACACCCAGATGGAACTCTTCTTAACCACACAAAAGGTACCTCATCTTTGAATTATGAACCACTAAAAATAAGTGCATGGAATCTTTGTTTCAGGACAACTTGGACAAAAGTTTCCAGAAGGACTTCTTATGACTCACTAGTTATGTTGCCAAACTATTTATTTAACCAGTTAAACCAAGTATAAGGTAGCATCTATCTACATAACTCCAAAAATAATAAAGCAAAACAAAACAGAACTGTCCCTAGGTTCTTCCAGGTGAGTCCCAGACTTTAAACAATTTAAACTTACTGAGTAGCCCATCTTATTCTTAACTTGACCCAGTGTCAGTACCAGAGTTCTAGGCATTTTTGGAGATAGACATAGATATGTCCCAATCTGTCTGTAAGATAACACCATGTTACACAATACCCCCAATGTTAGGCTATTTCTATGTTTTTCTTAGGGGCAGGGGTTATATTTAAATACTTGTTACGTCTTTAGCACTTTGGTTATCAAATTATTTGCTGTAATGCAACTTCAAGTAACAGCAGCAATGTTCATATTTTTGAATATTAAGTAAATTGTTTTCCCCCAAATTAAACAAACTTAAAAGTTTAAATTTCCCATTTAAATGTTTAAAGTTTAAATTTATTGTAGTAAATATATGTGTATATATACACATATATACATATGTATATGTATGTATGTATATATATATATATATATGCATATCAAGACCATCAATAATACTGCACAGGTGTTTATACTCCAAAGCAAAATTAAAGTGAATATTTGATGATTGCTCTATAGACTCATTTATTCAAATACCTTGTGAAAATGATTTCTAATGTAGGTCAAGTATCACATTTTTACATACAAATAAAATTTTTGCAGAGGCATAAGCAATATTCTTTTTTTTTAATTTTTTTTAACATTTATTTATTTTTGAGAGAGACAGAGACAAAGCAGGGGAGGAGCAGAGAGAGAGGGAGATACAGAATCTGAAGCAGGCTTCAGGCTCTGAGCTGTCAGCACAGAGCCTGATGCAGGGTTCAAACTCACGAACAGTGAGTGAGATCACGACCTGAGCCGAAGTCGGACGTTCAACCGACCGAGCCACCCAGGCACCCCTGGCATAAACAATATTCTTAACTTTATGATTTATTCAGTGGATACATAATTATTTGTCTTAGGATTGATAAGTATTTTTTAACAAGGAAGTTGTATTTGCTAAAGTGTTGAGAACAGAAAGCAGAAAAGAAAGACACACCGTAATTGTTAAATAAGGGACCAAACGTTCACCATGATCTCAGAAGAATATTTGTTGAATTAAAAACCCAATATGACTTTAATTAACCACTTTCAAATGTTAAAACTTGCAGCACCTGAGTGGCTCAGTTGGTTAAGCATCCGACTCTTGATTGCAGCTCAGGTCATGATCTCATGGTCCTGAGATAGAGCCCCGTGTTGGGTTCCACACTGTGCATGGAATCTGCTTAAGATTCTCTCTCTTCCTCTCCCTCTGCCCCTCCTCTGCCCTCTCATGGGCACGTGCTCTCTCTCTTAAAAAATGAAAATAGTAAGAGGTTATTAAAACTAATAAAATAATAATAATAATAATAATAATAATAATAATAATAAAATGTTAAGACTTTGGATCTTCTAAGATGGAGATTCAGGAAATTTTATCCTGGAAAAAAAAAGAAATTTTATCCTGGAATTTGTATTATTAAATTTTTTAGAATAGTCTAAATTTTGCAGCTTCAAAAATCTACTAGTAAGTACATTATACCTATTTATAGCTATTCATTAGTGCATACTCCTAAGTCAGAATATTATTCTGAAGAGGTGAGGGAATGAAACAAATATAAAAGACATAAAAAGTTTGTAGAAGTTATTAGGAAACCCAAAATACTTATGATATTTAAAAGTATTACCTCTAATTGCTGATAAGAATATGTATTAGTTTTGGAGAGAATACTAATTTTGGATAAAAAATAAGGCCACCATAGGAATTTATAGAAACCATGGACTATTGCCAGACTTTCTTAGATAGAGTTGGAGAGAAGGAATAAACAGGTATAAAAGAGAACAAGGTTTTGGAAGGACTGTAAGTAGTATTATTTACACAGTTGTGAAATACAAACACAATAAGCTTTAACATGTAGTTGAAAGAATCAGGGTATTAAAAATTTTTGAATATATATTTTGAATATAGCAAATATTGTATACAAATATCAGAATATGGAAGTTTAACTGGAATTGCATTGAGTCTGTAGATCAAAAATTAGGGAAACTAACATCTTAGCGATATAGTCTATCCATGAATATGGAGGAGCTCTATATTTATTTAGATCTTTGATTTCTTTTATTAAAATCTGTAATTTTCTTATATACAAATCTTATACATATTTTTTGTTAGATTTGTACTTCATTGTTAGATTTGTACATAATACTGTGTCTTTCACATTCCACTTATGAATCACTTGTATAGAAAAAAGTGATTGACTTTTGTATATTAACCTTTTATCCTACAACATTACTATAAACTTACTAGTTCCAGGAGGATATATTTTTCAGTAACTATTTAAATATTTTTTTCTTTGGTGTAATCACTTGATAACAGACCAACTGTATATCTTTCTAAATTACTAATTTAGTAATATACCATGCTGTGATAGCTATTAAGTTAATGTTTGACTTCAAATCAAACAGAATATACTTACCAGTTTTTATAAAATCCTTGGCTACAAAGAATGTTAAACATATATTTCCGTTAGAAAATTAAAGATGTGCCTGGTCATTATATGATTTGAGATCCCCTTTTCATTCTTAGAAGAAACAAGCAAATGATTACTGATATCAGGAAGAGGAAATTTTGTGAAAGATAATTGGCATTAAGTCAAAACTCTGTTGAAGTTTAGACAAAGAGGCTAATGATAGCCTCATGATAGCCTTCATGATAGCCTTCATGATAGGCTGTGTTGGTCTGGTAGTTATTACTTCATCTGGATAGAAATACTTAAATATTTTTGGAAGTTATTATTATTTAATGAATAAAGAATACAACTGGAAATCAGAAGACATTTTGTTTTCTGGGAACCCAAGCATTAGCGTTCAGTTTTAGGAGACAATTTCAAACATGTATTTATAAATATTAAGAACCCCATAGAAATTCTTAAAAAAATTCCTAGTATATGCTCATCTTATTGTTATGTGGAAGCTTAATATGTCTTTTTTGCTAGAAATACTAGAGTATGACAATTCTGCTGTTAATTATAAATAACAGGAAAGAGATAAGGTCCTAGAAAATCAACAAAGCAACAGCTGATCCTGATAGAAATGTATATAGCCACATCTGATTAATATATAGGAATAAGTTATTGTGGTTTTAATTAGCAATTTTCTGATAACTAATGAATCTGAATATGTTTTCATAAGATAATTGGCCTCCTGGGGTGCCTGGGTGGCTCAATCGGTTAAGCATCTGACTTTGGCTCATGTCATGATCTCATGGTTGGTGAGTTCGAGCCCCGGGCTTGGGCTCTGTGCTGACAGCTTGGAGCCTGGAACCTGCTTGGGATTCTTTGTCTCCCTCTCTCTCTGACCCTCCTCTGCTCGTGCTCTGTCTCTCTCTCAAAAATAAATAAACATTAGGGGAAAAAGAAGATTATTGGCCTTCTGGGGTGCCTGGATGGCTCAGTTGGTTAAGTGTCCAACTTCAGCTCAGGTCATGATCTCACGGTTTGGGAGTTTGAGCCCTGCATCTGGCTCTGTGCTGACAGCTCAGAGCCTGGAGCCTGCTTAGGATTCTGTGTCCCCTTCTGTCTCTGCCCCTCCCCTGCTGTGCGCTCTCTCTCTCTCCCTCTGTTTCAAAAATAAGTAAACATTAAAAAAAAGATTATTGGCCTTTTATATATTCTCTCTTCTGATATGTCTGGACAGTCTTGAATTTTTTTAAGGTTTTATTTAACTTCTTGTTATTTTTCTTAATTGATTTATACTATGTATTTAAATGATGTGGATTTGAAACCTCTGTTGTATATATGTATTATACATAACATCTCTCATTTTGTCTTGCTTCTTCAATCTCTTAAAAGATGTTTATTGATAAATAGAGTTTCTTCATTTTATCACTTTTCATGCTGTTTGCCTAACTTCCAAGGTCATGAAAATACTTTTTTTCTCTTTTCTTTTTTCACACCATTTTATCATTTTATTTTCACATTCAGATCTGAAATATATCTGAACTTATTTTTGTATACTATAGGGTAAGGGTCAAAATACATTTTTTTCCATGTAAGGTAACCAGCGACTCAGCACCATTTATTGAAAAGATGATACTTTCTCCACTGCAACATTGTTTTTCAAAAATCAGATAAACATATATGTGTGTGTCATTTTATGTATTCTGTTCTGTTCCACTGTTTTATTTATCTACTTTTGTAGCAGTATCATACCATTAGATTGCTATGGCTTCATAATAAATTTTGGCAACTTTATTTTTATATTCTTGGCCTTTGTATTAATATTTAGACTTTAACATTACACATTTTATAAGTCATTAGTTCATACAAATTGAAAATAAATTTCAGCACATAACTACAGTAATAACTGTAGCAGTATGTCTATAGCATTACTGAGCAGAAAACAAAAAGAAAGAAAATGAAAATAATCAAAATAGCCATTGATGTAAAAATGGATCAATGAATCGTGGTATATTCACAAAATGGAATATTACAGCATGAAAAAGAATGACCTCTTCTATAAGTTCTAACAAAGATAAATTTTAATATATGTAGTATGATAGGGTCTGTAAAGTTTAACAAGTAAAACTGCTTAATAGATATGTAGATAGAAAGATATAACATAAAACTTCTAAGTGCATGTGTTTTTATGATTAAACATTTTTAAAGAAAGGAAACAGTAAAACAATAAGTAAATAAAACCACAAATCTGTTGGGGGAAAATGGGAGAAATACATAGGTTGGTATGAGATTATTACCTAGGAAATAGGTTCTTGGATAATTATGCTTCTTGTTTGGCAGTGTTTTTACATATATACCTGAATAAATATGCTAGGTTTTTTAAAAATTAGAATTATTCTCAAGAAACTAACAGTATGCTTTATCCAAATTTGTACCTGAGATCTGAAAAAATTAGCCAATTAAATAAACACATTGGTCATACAAATATTTAATTCATTTCATGCCAAATTAATGAATATGGCCATTTTCCCCTAATTTTTTGTTACTGTTATCTGAAGGACATTTACATTTTAACTGTATTTCTATATTTTAAATCCTACAAGCTTTTTAAATAATGAATTGATATAATGACAAAAAAATTGGGGGTTATAAAAAGAGTCACATAGAAAATTGATATTTTTTATAAGATTTAAGTAGAATAGAAACCAGTCTAGTCTAATACATTTTGAAAGTTCTAATACCTAGTTTATTCCAAGAGGAACTTTATGTTTAACCAGATTGAAAGTTGCAGATCTGCTCATATAAATGCAAACTAGATGTGCTATACAGGAAAGGCCATTTCCTCAATCTAAATCTCTTTAAATATCTGATCTAATATTGGAAAAATTCCATCAAAAAAGTAACAACAAACTTTTCTATAAAGGCCAGGAAGTATCCAAAAGAAAATGGGAAAAATAAATAATTACAGATATAATGCGCATTAGTTACTTTTACCAATACATTCATTCGCACATACATAGTTTATTCTCTTCCCTATACACCAACAAATCCGTCACTTTAACATAAAGACTACTCTATGCTTAAAGGAAATAACCTAAAAGTCTTACTATGTTAAACAGGTATACACTTAAAAGAATAAAGACAATTTTTCACCACTGTCAAGTGAAAAAAAGGAGACTTTGAAAATGAAGGCAATTTTTGCAAAGAATTTTTGCGTGACATTTTAAGACACCCAAGATGTGTTATATTTTTGTTCCTTTAAGCCTACAGTTCTTCATACAAAGAAAATTATTTTCTAACAATTCCAAATCTTCACATAAAAGCCTGCCAACCAGTATCATTTCATAGTTGTGGAAGGAAGAATAGGAAGACTGTTTATCAATCAGATATTATGGGATCAACCTCATTACTTATTATTTGCTATGGTGCCTAAAAATATCCCTCTCTAAACTCTGAACGGACCTCTTTTCTTCTTTCTTTCTATTCAGGTGATTGGTGATGTCATTCAAATTCAACTACCATCTACATGATGACAGCTCCTACATGTACATCCTTATCCAAGTTATCTCCTCTTAACTCTGGATTTACATACTCAATTGTTACTGTATATTTCCACTTAGGTGCCTGTAATACACTTTTCACCATTAAAGTGTCCAACACTGAGTTCTGAACATTCCCTTGAAACTGTGAATTCAATTATTTTAGTAGCACAAGTTGAATCCAGATGCCATCTTTCATACTTCCTCTCCAATTTACATTCAATCTCCCAGTGCATTCTGTGGATTCTATTGAAATATATACCAGAATTTGATCAGTTCTCAGAATTTCCATTGCTATTTTTGCCCAAGTGGCCATATTTTTATCTCATGATTTGTTGCAATACCCTAATTGGTCACCTTTTGGTCTTGCTTTATTACTTTCTCCTATCCAATGGCAACCAAGGGGAATTATTAGGAGTACAATTCAGATAATGTCATGCATGCCATTGTTCCCAACTTTTTAGAGGCTTTCGACATGACTTAGATAAAAGCAAGAGTTCTTTCAAAGTATCTCTTCTCCCATTATCTTTTTGAAATTGTTATCTACTGCTCTGCTTCTTATTAAAAGACTTCAGCTCCTTGGTGTTTTACATACACATCAGACATTTTCCTCATAATAGGACTTTTGACCAAGGTTCACTCCTACACCACCCTTGTGTACTTCTTTAATTATCAGCTGAAATAGTAGAGATGGCAAGTCTAACACTTGCTATTGGAGATGTATTTCATTAATATATATTATGTAATATTAATATTCTACTGTCTGTAATATTTATGCACTTCATTAATATATTTTTATTTCTTTGGTATAAATGGCTGAAGGTGTTATTGTCATGTTGTATGTTAGCTGTATGTTTAACTTTATAAGAAACTGTCAAATTGTTTTCCAGAATGGTTATTCCATTTTACATACTCATGAGTAATGTATGAGAGTTCCATTGACTCTGCATCCTTGTCAGTATCTTATTTGTACAAACTTTAAATTTCTAGTCTGGTTTAGGTAGTCTTTCCTGATCCTTAGGTTGTACCTTCCTTATATCTTTATTCTTCAATCCTTTTTTTTTTTTTTTTTTTTGCAGTTGAATCCATTACTCATGAATATTTGTTATATATGGTATGAAATGTATATTTATATTTACTTTCTTACATATGAATAGCATATTTATGAGAAATATTGTTCTGTGGTTTTGTTTTCTTACAAGATGTTTTTATAGTTTTAGTATTAGGGCAGTACTAATAGAGTATTAATATAACTGTAACTCATAGAATGAGTTAGAAAGTGTTCCTTCTGCTTCTATTTCTGGTAGATCCTGTAGAGAATTGATATCATTTCTTCCTTAAATATTTGGTCAAATTCACCGTAGAAACCAACTGAACCTAATTATTTCCTTTTTGGAATTCCTCATAAAAGGATATTCCCAGTGCCTCCCTCCCATCCATTATGGCATTGTGGTCATTAATTTCACTTATTCATGTACTGTAATCACCCTATGTATTGTTGCTATTTTACTTTAAAAACAGTTATCTCTTAGATCAATGAAGAATAAGAAAAGCAAAATATTTTATTTAACCTTTATTAATCACCTTTCTAACACTCTTCCTTTCTTTATATAGATCTGAGTTTCTGACTTACATCACTTGCTTCTACCTGAAAAAGTCCTTTTAACACTTCTTGCTTGGCATATCTGCTAACAATGAATTCTTTAGGTTTTGGTTTGTTTACAAATACATTTATTTTTCCCTGAAAAAAATTTTTTTTTATTTTTTTTTTCAACGTTTATTTATTTTTGGGACAGAGAGAGACAGAGCATGAACGGGGGAGGGGCAGAGAGAGAGGGAGACACAGAATCGGAAGCAGGCTCCAGGCTCTGAGCCATCAGCCCAGAGCCCGACGCGGGGCTCGAACTCACGGACCGCGAGATTGTGACCTGGCTGAAGTCGGACGCTTAACCGACTGCGCCACCCAGGCGCCCCTTTCCCTGAAATTTAAAGAAAAATTTTGCTTGGTATAGAATTCTATGATCATGTTTTTCCCCTTTCTTCATATTAAATATTTCACTACATTCTCTTTTTGCTTGCATGGTTTCTGAAAAAATAGAATGAATTCTTACCCTTTTTCTCTATATGTGAGATACAGTCTTTTTAATGTTGTTTTTTTGTTTTTTTTTTTTCCCCAGTCTAATTTATTTGGAAACTTTTCTCTTTGTCTTTGGTTTTCTGAAGTTTGCATATTATGATGATTAATGGGTCAACTTAACTAGATGGTAAAATATTATTTCTGGGTGTGTCTACAGTGGTGTTTCTGGAAGAGATTAGCATTTATGTCCTTAGACTGTGGAAAGAAGATTTCTTCACCAGTGTGGTTGGAACAAAAAGGTTCTATAGAACAAAAAGATTCTATTAGAACCTAGGGAAAATTCTCTCTCTCTCTTCTTGAGTTGGGATATCTATCTTCTGCCCTCAGATATCAGAGCTCCTGATTCTCAGGCCTTTGACATTTGACACTTAAACTAGTACCTCTCACTGTCCCTTCTGCCCTGCCCTTCCCCATTTTGGAGGCCTTTAGTCTTAGACAGGGAGTTATTTTTCATGAGCTCCTTTAGTTCACAGGCCTTTGGACTCACCTGAATTATACTCCTGGCTTTCCAGGTTCTCCAGATTGCAAATGGCATATTGTGAGACTTCTATTATAATGATGTAATTTATAATATAATAATGGGTGGGACTTCACCCATAATCACATGAACCAATTCCCATAATAAATCTTTTATATGTTTGTTTCTCCAAAGAATCCTGATTAATAATACACATATGATGTACCTAGTTGTAGATTTTCTGGTATTTCCTTATACTATTCTCTCTGAGCTTAATGGAGCCATGGTTTTTGTCATCAATGATTTCTCCAAAGTTTTGGCCATTATTACTCCAAGTATATTTCTGCTCTGCTGTCTTCTTTTTCTCCTTTTTGTATTCCAATTATGCATGTTATGCCTTTTGAAGTGTCCCACAGTCTACAGATACTCTAGTCACCTTTATTTGTTTGTTTGTTTGCTTATTTATTTTTTTTTTCTATTTGCATTTCAGCTTGGGGAATATCTACTGCCCAATATTTACCCCCACTGATATTGTCCTTTGGTAGGTCCAGTCTACAGCCCAACAAAGGCATACTTCATTTCTGTTTTAGTGTTTCATATTTCTAGTATTTCCTTTTTTCTTCCGAGTTCCCATCTCTTTGCTTACATTACCTATTCATTCTTGCATGTTTTCTACTTTTTCTACTCTAGCCCTAACTTATTAATCATAGTTGCTCTATATGTTCTGTCTTATCATTCCAAAATTTTTGTTGTATCTGAGTCTGGTTTAGATTCTTACTCTGTCTATTCAGGCAGTATTTTCTTCTTGTCTTTAACACTTTTTGTTGAAAGACAGACATAATATTTTAGGTAATTGAAACTGAAAAAAAAAGACCTTTACTGTGTGCCTTTATTATAATATGGCTAAGAGTATGTTCTGTTTCATATTTTATGGTTGTAGGTGCTAAGAGGCTTCAAATTACTCTCATGTCTAGTGGTTTCATATCCCCTGCACCTGTGGACTTTAAGCACTCCTCTTAGCGTGTGTTTCTTGCTGTCTTAAATCTCTTTCAACTATAATCCACTTATTTTAAGGAAGTTCTGTTTGTGTGGTGGCAATGTGGGGTAGAACATAAGCATTCTATAATCTTATGATTAAATCTCAGTCTTTCACAGAGCCAGCATCCCTGCATGGTAATATTCACAAGTGTTCCTTTTCTCCAACCCCTCCTCTTAGGCTAGACAAGAGAACTAAAGGAATTGGGTTTGTGTAATGCTCCTTCTCCCATGTCAGATAAGGCTCTGATAAAGTCACCTCCCCCAAGGCCTTTCTTTTGGAGAATCCTCTGGATTTATTTCACACTGGTCATGCTTTTTCTCCCAGTGCCAGAGCTTAACACTTATTCATCCACAAACTCTAAGAGTAATACAACTTTTTTTATAATTAGGTAAAATTCCTCAAGAAAACCACTTGTTCCATTTTTAGCCCTCCAACATCCTCCAGCATTCCTTTATGTGTTTTTATGTGTTTTCTGATCCTGCTGTTTATATGGCTGGGGAAATCTTTAAATGGCTAGGGAAATCTTTCTTCATTAGGAGATGTCTTTCTTGCTATTCTTGGGTTGGATCAGTCTTTCCAAAAACACATGTCTTCCTAAATTTCTTATGTCTTCTTGAATTATTTAATTAGTTAATAATTCCTTGAGTACTCCTATTTTGGTGGAACAAATCCTTTTGTGGCCATCTGAGTAAAAATCCAAAGGAATACGTTTTTGTGATTTTTAAAAACTTTTATTTATTAATTTATTTTGAGAGAGTATGTGTGAGAGAGAGTGGGGGAGGAATAGAGACCGCACAGAGGCTGCTTGGGAATGTTTCTCTGGAGAGCCCGATTTGGGGCTCAATCTCATGAACCATGAGATGGTGACCTGAGCTGAAATCAAGATTCACACGCTTAACCAACTGAGCCACCCAGGTGTCCTCATTTTTGTGATTTCTTGAGAACTTAAGTAAATGCAAATATATTCCAACTATGTATCTGATCTCTTTCATCTTTTTTCTCTTAGCTATTTCTTTCTGTTTTAGCCTAAACATTTTTCTGTTGGAGGGTTTATAAATGAAATACTAGTATGCTATTGGGAACTTCATTGGGCATTGGTGCTCCTCACCACAGAAACAGATAGGTCAGAAAACTGGGTCTTTTATTGGAGAATCCACTAAAATCAGTATATTGTTGTTTTGTTTTGTTTTCTCTTGGTCAAATTAGTTTCCCCAGAAGGGAATTCTCAGTGCATTGACTGTAAACTTGGATTTCATTATTTTGAGAGAATTCAAAAGAGAGAACTTGGAAGCATCAGAATTCATTGTGATAATTTTCACTTAATCTACCTATTTTTAATAGGGTACTTCATCACTTTCATTCTCTTCTGTGTCTAGTGTTCATATTCTAGCACTTATCTGTTCCAGTGTTAGAGAGTAAACTATTTACTTCTGCTAACGCTTAGGTAGGACTGGGGGCCAGTGGGCTGGTCACATGATAATAAGGACTAGAACAGGGGATCTGGGGATTAATCTTCTCCTTAACCACATTTTTAATCAATCTTCCTATTTTTAGATTTTAATATTCAGATTTTAAAATTATCCAAACTATAATTCTCTATGCTTTCTAGGATACACTGTTGTTTTATTTCCACCATGCAGGCAGTTAATTTTCATTTAAATTTTTAAGAAATCTGATATGCTAAGTTATTTTATTTATCTGTTTTCCTTATACTTTCCAACGTTTTACTGACACAGTCTGCTTTCATCTCCTTTCTCATTATCTTTGTTTCTTTTTTTTTAAATTTGCTTTCTAAAAAATTTTTGTGCTATAATGTTAGAAATCTATTCACTCAGGTGTTTCTTACAGTATATTCTCTGCCCTCAGTTTTGCAG
The DNA here is from genome assembly GCF_014898765.1 of Herpailurus yagouaroundi. Taxonomy (NCBI): domain Eukaryota; kingdom Metazoa; phylum Chordata; class Mammalia; order Carnivora; family Felidae; genus Herpailurus; species Herpailurus yagouaroundi. Next base: position 90,225,760 of record NW_024412388.1, read on the forward strand.
AGTTAAATGAAGAACATACAGCAAAGAGAAAGAAAAATAATTAAATTATGCCCTTATATCTTACCCTTTTCATTAGAAAAATATGACTTATAACAAAGAAAATATAAGCAAAGCAAAAAAACACAAAAATACATTTATGCCTACCTTGAAGACTTCTCCACATAAAACTTGAGGCAAGAAAATTTGAGTAACAGAGGTGAAGATTATATTTGGATCAAACAAAATGACATTAGCTTTCAATTGAGTTTTGCATCTTGAGGGATCAAAAGTTACAACCTGCTTCTATCTTTACTCTCCATTTTCATTACTAAGCCCATTACATCATAGATTAATTCTTTTCATATGACTTCACATATCTTATTACATTTCTTATTACATTCTCAGACTGATATACTCTCAAAAGCTAGTTTAGGCTTTGAATTTCATAGGTATATAAACTTTTCAGATATCTCAGGAATACTTTAAAATTTTTATATAACAAAAATATACAGAAACACTCTTTTTTTCCACAATGCATGTATGTTATTTGTAGTCTACTCAATATATCCATACCATTGCTAATTAATAGAAAAAAATGTTTGTATCTATTTCCATATGGAGGATGCCACAAGAATGACAAATCAAGATGCATTAGAGAAAGCATAATAGAAAACCATAGGACATTAACTGCGTCGGCAACTGCAAGGTGATACTGCCTTGTCATAATTGTCACTTAAAATAAGCTGCTATAAGTTATGATGTAATCTCCTTGGTAGTTTGGCTTCAAGATCAATTTTCTAAACACTCTAAGAGCAAAGAATCGCCACAAAGAAACAAGCAAAAAGACTGGGGAAGCATTTATTATTAACTTGTAAAAAGAGAAGTATCATCTGAAGATATATAACAATACAGTATGGTTAATTATTATTCAGCTATGTTTAAGTCTGCATGTTCTAAATTTACACTACCTTGGCTGAAAACACCACTAATATGTAGATACAGGTCTCAGTTTGGTAAATATACTATTAATGTGATTTTATAATCATATTAAATAAAAACAGTAGCTTAGGTAAAAAAAAAAAAACAATTTGAAAAGAAAAGACTTGAAATTATGCATGAAGCCCTGTGAAAATAGACCTGATTTGATGTGCAAATAGAAAAAGAGAAAGTAGAGTAAAACTATAGTCATCATATGAGAGAGATTAAAGAATTGCACATCTAAACCAAAAAGAAAGAAATCATTAGTATTATGTAAGCTGGGTGCTCTGAACACACAGAATTATGCAATGCCAATCTCCAGAAAAGCAAAATAAATAAATAAATTAATTAATAATAAATAAATAAGTAAAATGCATTTTATTAATTGTATATTAGTAATAATGCATTGCACTTAATTTTTTTAAATTTTTACTTATTTTTTCTTTAATTGTAATGTTTACTTTTGAGAGAGACACACTGTGAGTGTGGGGGGGTGCAGAGAGAGAGGAAGACAGAATCTGAAGCAGGCTCCAGGCTCTGAGCTGTCAGCACAGAGCACAATGCCGGGCTTGAACTCACGAAAAGTGAGATCATGACCTGAGCCAAAGTCAGATGCTTAACCAACTGAGCCACCCAGGGGCCCCAAGTTTTTACTTATTTTTGAGAGAGAGACAGAGAGAGAGAGACAGAGAGAGAGAGAGAGACAGAGAGAGAGAGAGAGAGAGATGGAGTGCAAGCAGGGGAAGGGCAGAGAAAGAAGGAGATACAGAATCCAAAGCAGACTCCAGGCTCTGAGCCCTCAGCACAGAGCTCAACATGGGGCTCGAACTCACGAACTGTGAGATCATGACCTGAGCCAACACAACCAACTGAGCCACCCAGCCACCTCTAATGCACTGTACTTTAAATTAATCCTTGGGATAGAATTTATAAGCAATAAATTTGGAAATCATGCCTACCGATATTTTCTGGAATGGAAACAAATTAGTTCTTACATTTTACATGAAATTAAAGCATTTATAGCTAGTCAAGTGCATTTTATTTTAAAATTTATTTTAACATACAGTGCCATAATAATACTTTTAATATAATTGTTAGATTTTTCCTAGGTAATGTCTGTGACATCACTAATTATTTGGGAAACCAATCCTGTGTTTATGGGTAGCTCTTGTCCCTAACTTTGTTTCAGTTTTCACAAATAATTTATTCTGTTAACTAATAGTATATTAAACAAGGCACAGTGGCTCAAAAGTATTAATGAAAATGATAATGAAATTATATGATCCCAAATTATACTGAAATTTGTTTTATTCTTAACAGAAAACAAGCTTCATATGTAGACCTGTAACAAAGTAGGCTTAAAAATTCTTTTATTAACACATAAAATTCTATATAACTAAATATTTTTAAAATCTCTACAGTTAAACCTTGTTCTTAGGACCTACAGTAAGTTCAGGCTTATTTAGATTCAGAACCTTCAGCATTTTTAAAATTTACTTCCTTCACTTAAAATTATTTGCCAATTCATACATATGTTAGTACCTATATCACTCAGAGTTGTGGCAGGAAACAGATGGTACAATCAAACTCAGAGAATTTAATAAAGGAATTGTTTACAAAAGGAAACCAACAAGGGAGATACGGTATTCTAGAGGTCAAACTATAGGCACCATTAGGCCTCTGTGAGCCAGAGGAAAGACCAATTACTCAAACCCAGTGTACCAGTATGGAAAGGGTCAGGAGCTGTGGGAATTAAATGGATAACTGAATGTAACCTGGCAGAAAGGGAGTGAGGAAAATCAATGCCCTAAATCCTCTTTCTTCTAATCCTCCATTCTAAGGTACCTTCTATTGCCAAATCCAACAGTTTGATGTGCAAGGATCTCCTGAAGTAGATTCTAGGATTAGTCTCTTCAGACAAAGAGCAAGGTGGAAAAGATGGACAGTAACATTGGAGATACAGTGTGAACACCACAGACAGTAAACAGTTAATGATTTGGGAAGGAAGTCATCAATCTTTATTTTCTATAATTGAAGGACTCTGTATGTCTGAGGACCAGAATATACGGGGGTAGCAGAAACACTAGCCAGATAGACGAGAAGATCAGGAGCCCGAATATGAAAGATGTGGCACTATAAATTTGGTCTGGACTTTAAGCTATAGGAAATGATAAGAAAAGTTCTGAGAAGGATATAGCATAGTCATGTTGTGCATCAGAAAGATCATAGGGTATGTGATAGGCTATATAGAATGATCAAAGACATGGTAGGCAATGGGCAAAGGTAACATTTGATTTCTGAATGACAAATAAGAAGCCACGGATTTCATTCACTGAGATCAAGAGATTACTGGAAGAGAGGGAGTTTGAAGTCAGGGAAGGGAATGTAATTAGCTCAATTTTGGACTTGCCGAATTTAAGTTTTCAGTGGAAGAAATAACTTAGAATTTCCAGGAAAATGTGGTATATACTTACATACTTCCTTGGTGTTTAGAAAAAATGGCAAGTTTGCAGCAATGATTTGGAAGTTATCAACCTAAAATGCTAATTAAAGCCAAAGAAGAAAAAAAAAAATAAGTGCCTTGGAGGCACATATAAATTGCAAAAATGAAAAAATACAAATTAAAGCCCCAAGATATATCAGAATTTGAAGGAATGAAGAGTTGGGGAAGTTTGTTTGTTTTTAAGATTGTTTAGTCTTGAGCATTTAATTGCTCATTAAACACACACTTAAGAAGTTGTACCCTCTTCTAGGCATTGTGCTAGATCCTTAGGACACCATCTTGAAGAAGACAAACATCAGTCCTACCTTCACAGAAATTCTTGTCATGCATAGACAAATGAAAAACATATAAACCCACAATATCCAAGTATCAAGTATTATTAGAATTAAAGAAACAGACTTCAATGAGAATTGGTATTGGAATATACTTGGGTAAGGCCTTTAAAAGACATAGTTATTTAAACTGAAGCTGAAAGAGTCATAGCCAACAACATGAAGAGTAAAGAGTTGAGTACAAGTCATTTGAAAAGGCAATTGTAGGGCCTTTTGCTTTTACCAAGATCTTAAAGACAATTCCCATGTTTTCCTCAAAAGGCTTTATAATTTTTTTTTAATCTTGAGTCCTCTGCAATTCAGGACCTTTGCAGAACCCTCTGATGATGGAGAACTTGTATTTCTCTCAAAAATACTTTATAGTTCCTGATGTAGAAATCTTGGGCTATATAGTAATCATTATACTATGTCTAAGTTTATCAAATCATCATTTGTATAACTTATATATACATAATTTTTTGTAATAAAGGAACATTTGGAGATGGTCAACATATTCATTATTTTGATTTTGGCAATGGTTTCTTAGATATATACATATAACGAAACATCAAATTGCATACTTTAATTATGTTCAGTTAATTGTGTGCCAATTATGCCTCTATAAAACTCTTAAATACTTAATAATAAAATGACCTTTATTCTTAGGAAGGCACCACTAAAGATTAGAAAATGAAAAGCATACAATGAGAAGGGATATTTGCAATACATTTTGTATCACAAGATCTTTTTTTAAATATCACAGAATATTTTAAAAAATAATGACAATATACAATATTGATGAATGTCCTTAGTGTGGTTGTATAGGCACTTTTGTCTCATGCTGCAGAAGGACAAATTTGTATAGCTTTATTTTAAAGTGATTTATCAAAATGTACGTATATTTTAAAGCATGACGTTGTGTATACTTTCTGAGCACAAAAGTACACCTCCAAGATTTTACCATAAAAAATATTAAAACAATTAGTCTGGAAATATATAAGTGAGTTTTACTGCAGCATTTTTATTACTAGGGGAAAAAAGGAAAATTAAATATGCTATATGACATAGTAGAGAACTGCTAAAATATATTATCATAATTTCAAACAATAGAATTAAATGTTTTGGGAATCAATGGTGATTTTAAGTACTTCAAAAGGAAAAATATTCAGAAAAGATTAAGTATTTTATTTTTGCTTATACATATAGAACACATGTATATATACAAACATATGTACAAAAAAAACCCTAATTTATGATAACTACTCATGACTAATGCTGTGAAGGTCAGTTTGCATTTTTTTCCCCAAATAAAAAGCTTTTTAGAGTAAGTGATTAATGAAATCACCCAAACCAAAAATCTCCCATTGTAAATAGCCTTTTGAATCAATGGGAAAGAATGAGCATGTAAAATGAAGGCAATCCCTTTACTTGATAATAGCTTGATATTAGGCCTTTAGGGAATTCATATTAAAGACATAAACACACTACAAGTCATATATATATATATATATATATATATTTTTTTTTTTTTTTTTGCTATTCAGTATGTCTTAGGTAAAGTAGAATATCTGAGTTCGAGAAGAGAGAAAAACAGAGGAACATCACGGTAAAATTGAATTTGCTGTCATTATTTTCCATTTCCTAAAAATTAAAAATTACCACTTATTTGTACAATGCCTTATTCATCCGAAGTTTTCATTTAAAACAATAAAATTTAAACTGTTTTTGTTTAATGGAAACTTCCTTGGTAATCGGCACGAGTAGACAAGGCTCATACTAAATGAAATTATAGAGGGCACGTGGGTGGCTCAGTCTGTTAAGAGTCAGACTCTTAATTCTGGACCCAGGTCACGATCTCAATTGAGCCCCGCACCGGGGCTCTGTGCTGACAGCACAGAGCCCCTTGGAATTCCCTCTCTCTCTGTCTGTCTCTCTCTCTGTCTCTCTCTCCCCCCTCCCCCAGTCTCTCTCTCTCAAAATAAATAAATAGACATTTTAAAAATTGAAATTATAGGGAATTTAAGGCTCTTTATAGGTTTTAAAGGAAGACCAAAAGAGCTACACTTTATTTTACAAATTTTTGGTGCATAAAAGTTTGTGGCAGTAAATGGAAAAAGATAATGTGTTTCTCTACCCACCACAGAATACTATGAATACTGTGATTTACAAAAGATGTTCTCTGTTTGAAATCCAGTGCTTTTATACTAATAGGGAGTAGAGTGCTTTGTTTTTCAATCTCAGTATTTTTCACACATAAAAAGTTCTCTTATTAAAACAAAAAAAATCTTATCATGTACATGAAAATATTGCCCTCATACAATTTAGCTTGTAATAACATTTCCTAAAAGTGCCTTCTTGAAAAATATTAGAAGCATATATAGTTATTAAGTCAAATATATGATTGGACTTTCCTTATCTTTCTCTTACATATGTGTATACAATGCACTATCCCCTTACAATTTATAACATTCAGGAAATACCTTTACTAGTATTTAAAACCTTTTTACTTCTACATTAAAATCATTATAGTTTCTACTTCAGTTTTACCTAATTATAAGATCTATATTTTTGAATTGTAACTGTGCTGAAAACTGATTCCAATATAAGATCATTTTTAAAAATTTATTCCACAAGGTAAGTGATATAAAGTAATAATATATGTGTGAGAAGTAAGGATGTATAAGTCTAATTATTCAAACTATAGAATTTCAAAGTCTAATTATTCAAACTATAGAATTTCTACCTTCTCTAATCTAATAAAATCACATGAATTTATAGAAGTTAGGGTTGAGGGTTTTTGTGGGTTTTTTTTGTTTTGTTTTGTTTTGTTTTGTTTTTTTGTAAAGTCTTTGGGATTCAGACTGTAGAGGCATTGAGGAAGTATAAAAAATCATAGGATTTGTACAGACATGCCAGTGGAAGTCTTTCTAAAGAGATTGGTATTCTGTAACAGTCATCTGGATCATGTCACTGTCTGATTTGGGAAACAGAATTAAATAGATAAAAGCTTTGAAAGGTAAGGTCCTGATACCCTGCTACTGGGTTTCATTAGTATAGGGGGATAGAAATGACTAGGGCAGATTTTAGCTGATGCAGTAGAGGAAAGAGAGGTCTGATAAATTGCTCTCTTTCCCTAAAGCTGAATGGAATAATCCAACAAAGTCCTGAAATATCAGTATACCACAGTCACAGTTCTTGCTTTAGATCACAAGATGAGCTACTGATTTGGAGGCATTACTAACTTCCAGTGTGTTGTTTGTTTTGCTGATTAGTTGGTTTACTTTTTTTTAAAATTTATTTTCAACTTTATATTGTCATTAAAAATTAAGCATATCCATTGATATGCAAAGGCAAGTGTTCACACTAGAATATTACTATTTATTTTATTTATTTATTTAATCAATATTTAAACATTTTAAGTAACTTTTTTTGTTACCAGAGAAACTTTGGAAACATGCAGTTTCCTTATTCTTACCACATCTAACAAGAATTAGTTACTTCAGGGGCGCCTGGGTGGCGCAGTCGGTTAAGCGTCCGACTTCAGCCAGGTCACGATCTCGCGGTCCGTGAGTTCGAGCCGCGCGTCAGGCTCTGGGCTAATGGCTCGGAGCCTGGAGCCTGTTTCCGATTCTGTGTCTCCCTCTCTCTCTGCCCTTCCCCCGTTCATGCTCTGTCTCTCTCTGTCCCAAAAATAAATAAACGTTGAAAAAAAAAAAAGAATTAGTTACTTCAACTAAGTTATTATAAAAAATGATTGATGGGGAGGTTGTAGATAGTTGCCTAAATATATTAATATGTGATTTTAGCTAGCAGATCTTTTTCTTTATATAATTGTGCTCAATTCACATGCAGAAATGTATAGGGAAAAGATGTATGCCTAATTATATAAATATTTAAAAAATAATTTAGTTGTACATCTTTCTGTCTTCTTTCTGCTATTTATATGTGAAGGCTTGGAGAAGACAGACTTTTGTTTATCAACATATAATAATAAAAAAGTATACCCAGAATTATTTGCAATTGCGGATGCAGAAAAGATAGATCCATGTTATTTTATATTTCATAGATTCTCTTGAGTTAATTTGGAACCATGCTTCATCTGGTTCATGGACTGTGACAGAGATGATATGGGTCCTTTCTGAGAAAAGCAGTTAAGAACAACTTACCTCCTCAATCTCTCTCATTATTTTCAATAGTGACCATAATTTTATGTGTTGAGATGACTGTGGGATAAGATAGAAACAGTCTACATACTAGAAGCACTGTGTTGAGGATTGCTGCTTTGGAGGGTGTACTAACCAGCATCAGATTTTGTGTGAGAAAGGAATACAAGGAGATACATCATTGTTGTGTAATGATATTTAACATTTCAGGGCCTACTAGTTACACTGGCACTGACTAATGTAAAAAGCACAGAGATCAATTACAATGGATAGGAAGGGCTCAGAAATGAAATGATTGTAAGGTATTGGTGAAAGAGAGGGTAAAAGAAGAGGAGCCTGAGTTGACAGTAGTAAGCCAGGATGTAAAAGGTAGGAGGGAGGCAGATAATGATGAGTAGGAAAAAAACATCTCATGGAAGGACTTATAGATAGAATTTTAAGACTATGATACAGTCTAGAAAATACTCTTTTGTACTCTATTGCAATGTAGTATATAAAATTCCTTGATTCCTAGGGGTAATGAAAGAAGTGTGGGAAACTAAAACGTTACCAGTTATTTTCGTCAACTTTAGTGGCTCTTATTCATTTTGCCTTACTTTCCCTCCTTTAAAATAACTACAGTATCAGCCAGGATCTTACTAGGGAACAGAAAGAACAAACTAATTAGGATATATAAGGAAGGTATCAAAAATGAGTTATTTACAGAGCTTTGCACAACATAAAAATAGGCATGGCTAGTATTAAAGTGGCCATTATCATCCATACGGTCATGAAAGATGAAGGAAGGGTGCAGGTTACTGGAACTAAGGAGAGAGTCTTGTGGAAAAGTTACTTTGGGGCCGTGGCTTTCTTTCAAGAGGCACAGCCAGCCTAAATCTATCAAACACAGAAGGAGTTAGAGAAACTGATACCCTGATCTTACTCTCCTCTTTCCAAATATGCTAAGGATTCCTTTTGATAACATTGGACTTAACAGTATAGGTGTTATATGTAAGTGATGAATCACTAAATTCTACTCCTGAAACCATTATTACACTATAAGTTAACTACTAAAACTAAATAAAACATTTATGGGGAAAAAAACAAAAACAAAAGAAGAAGGAAAAAGTGTACAGTTTTAGGATGAAAAAAAGAGTGTAGGCTAAGATATCCTATTGATTATCTATATAGGTCAGCTTCTTGGAGTAGATGACGGGGTGCAAAGATAATTAAGAGTAGAATGGACAGTCAAACAGAAGATATTCAACACTGTTCACACATTATACCCCTCAGCACCTGGCTTTCAGTTGGATGAAAAGTTTACGTCCCCAACACATAATACAAATCAGATTAACTGCCTTATAATTTGGGGTGATATCAGTTCTCTCATATTCCCACATAAAACCTAAAATACTAGTCACTACTGCCTTTGCTTCTAAGGCTGGGTAAAGAGCTCTAAACTGGTTAGTATAGATACCTTTATCCCCTACCTGTTTCAGGTTCCCATTAACTTTTTTTTTTGTCTTTTATTTATTTATTTTTAATATGAAATTTATTGTCGAATTGGTTTCCATACAACATGCAGAGCTCATCCCAACAGATGCCTTCCTTCTATGAGCATTTCAGTTGTTTGTGATTCTTTAATTGATGGTGTGGCAGGAGTTGTTGGTTGTCTTACTTGTATGTGGTGTGTGTGTGTGTGTGTGTGTGTGTGTGCATATGTGTGTGTTGTTTTGACTTTTTTACCTAGGAAATACCTGGCAAGGAATTACTAAGAGGCACCCTAATTAACTCCAAATATAGTCCTACTTGCCCCTTGCCTTGCATTTGTAATCTATTGTTTCAAATTGTCAATTGACAAACTGGAACCAAATTGGTTCCTGTTGGAATCCAATCTGTCAATTCACCTAGCCACTAGCATTCAGGGATCTAGTTTGAAACTTTTTGCATAGTTGTCCTTCAGAAAATGAAGATGGATGCTGCCAGGCCTCTTAAGAGTCAGCTAATAGCTGGTACTGTATTACTTCTACTTCATGCTCTTGATTAAAGCCAATCAAAAGTCCAACCCAGATTCAAAGGAAGGAAAAAGAGTCTTCCTCTCTTGATGGGAGACTGGCATGCACAATTTTTTGGTGAAATTGTTAGTGACCATCTTTGGAAACAATATACCATAATTACTTTCTACCATAGGTAATCCCAATATTACTGAATTTTCTAGGCTCTACGGCCAAGGCTCAGGGAAGCTTGTGTCATAACTTGAATCTGTTGTAGGGTCCTTTCTTTCTGCAAGCCACGCTCAAAATTGACGTCCTCAAAGAAGTTGAGTAAAGGAGTTAAAGAAAAATGTGCAATGTGGTATATGTTTTCTCCAAAATCTAAAAAGACCCACATAAAGTGATATAATTTTCCTTGGTAATTCATGTTTTTTTCACATTAGAGGGAATAACCTGACTGGTACCAGACCTCTGGACTCTTGATAATTTGAATGATGTGATAGTTTTCCTGAACTTTTTCAGGCATTTATCTCATAACCTCTGGTGTAGATATGTCTTGTTAAGCAATTCAGTGTTCATATTTACTATTCACCAGCTCCAACTAGCATAGCATTATCAACATAAAGGACAGGGGTAGTGATCTTTGAGGCTCACAAATTTCCTCCATATTATGTCATGAAAGATAAAGAGTTTCTATTTCTTGAGATAAGACTTTAAGATTTGACAACATTTTGTTGCCCTCTCAAATAAAAGCAAACTACTACTTTAATGATGTAAGGGGGAGGAAAGAAGTGTTTTCAGGTCAGGGACTACAAATCAGTTCATAGACTCTGTTCATGGGTTTCACCTTCATTTCTAAGAGCTGTGTTGATAGAAAATGAGCAATTTTGGAGGACCAAAATCTAGCATTTGGGTTTGCAACTGTCATTAAGAGATGAACTTTTACACTTGCAAAAAAAAAGCTACGTACATAAACCTCTTTGGATAGCTTTCAATTTTGCCCTAATTTTTTAATCTAATTAAACAATATTTTTAGTGACCAGCTTTTATTGAATCTTTTCGGTGCATATAACTTAGCTTTTGTGGAAAAAACTTTTCTTTTGCCTTCATATTGTGTTGGTTCATATAATTTTAATTAAGCTTAATTAAAAATATACCTATGAAAACCAGTGCAACTAACACAAAAAGATTTTAGAAAAACATAACTAACTTTTAGTAAGGTAACATGGAATTTGTGAGACAAGACCATAACTGTGTGGGCATATTAGAGAGTAGCTGACTAGCCACAAGTATTTATCAGGATATTGGCATGTTTACATCAAGATTAGTTAAGGGACTGGTTAGTGGATGTTCAAAAAATAGAAGATACTCTGCCTAAAGCTGGGGCAGGGGACCTGAGGGCCTACCCTTTCAGTCTACTGCCATCTTATTTAAAAAGAGAGAGAGAAAGAGATGAATTTTTTATGCGCCAAATAAGCTAGGTACATGAGATGTATTAGCAATCTCAGATGTATAAAACAGAATGACAATATTTGGAATTTGGGTGAGATTATATGTTGACCCATCTGGATTTTGCACTGAAGAAAAAAGGTAGCTAAATGAGAATGTATTAGCAAATTTATTGTATTAGGTTTCTATTGCTGCTGCAACAAATTACCCCAAACACAGTGGCTTAAAACAGTACGATTTTGTCTCTTAGAGTATTTGAGGTTAGAAGTCTCAATTTAAAGTTTTACAGAGTTGTGTTCATTCTGGGGGCTTCAGGAAAGAGTCCTGTTTCCTTGCCTTTTTTAGCTTTTACGGGCTCCTTTATTCCTTGGCTCATGGCTCCTTCTATACATCACTCTAAATTCTTTCTTATGTGCTTATATCTCCTAATACTGAGTCTGATCCTTTTGCTTCATTGGACCACCCACATAATCCAAAATAATCACCCATTGCAGACTCTTAATCAAATCTGCAAGGTCCCTTTTATCATTCAAGGTAACATATTCATAGGTTCTGAGGATTAGGATGTGAACATCTATGGAGGTTATAATTCAGCCTATTATACTCAAGAAGAGAAATTTGAGAGATAAGTGTCACCATTCAAAATTGTGATGAACTATATGTGATATTTTCATTCTGCTCAATAGTTTTGAGTCACTCATATTCCCCATATTTTTTCTCTGCCAAAATTTTTGCACTATTGTCATATCTACTTCCTAGTTCATTAATCTCTCTCCAGCTTTTTCTAATCTACAAAGTAGAGCATACTTTTTATTTATAAACAATTCTACTTTTTTCATTCATAAAATTTCCAGTGGGTATACTTATTTCTAGTCATTAGTAAAATATTTCTAGTCATTAGTAAGTTCCTCAAATTTCCATTACATATTTTATGTGCAGTTACTTTATATTCAGTATTAAATCATTTCAATATCTTATGTATGTGGTGATGTATAAATCTTTACATGTATTGTTTTTACTGAATCATGTCTGGTTGGCCATTTCCTTATTTGTTATTAATGCATATATACATAATGTATACATATGAAATTTAGCATACATATATATGTATAGAAATTTCAAAAATCCACCAGTATATAAATCTTACTTGTTGAAATAAATGAATTGTTACAAAATGAATACACTTCTCTAACCATGCCAGGTCAAACAGTAGAGATTTATTAGCACCCCCAAAATAACTTCCTATTCATAGCTTCTACCACAAAGACAGCCCTATCTTGATGTCTAACTCTACATACTATTTTGTTTCAAGGCATATGTATTTTTTTCCTTAATTTTTTCTATTCACCATTATGCTGGTATTTTTCATTCATGTTATAGTATATAGCTATAACGCATATGTTGTTATATGTAATTGCATTCTATGAATATGCTACAGTTCCTTAAAATGTCAAAAAGAAATATGGGTTTCTTTTCTGTTTGGGCTATTATGAATAATGTTGCTAAGAATATGTTTGTAGGTCTTTGGTGTTCATATGCAAATTTCAATTTGAGTGTATACCTGAGTATATATGGTTACAAAGGATCTGCATATTCAACCTTAGAAGATTCTGCCAAAAAACATTCATGGAGATGATTTTAAGTCATCTTTATCAATTTGTTCTTCAATCACCAGTGGTTGAGAGCTCTCATTACTCCATATCTGTGTCAAACTTAGAATTATCAGAGTTTAAAATTCAGCAATCAAGATGGTGCTCAACCTGCCATTTTCCTAATGACTGATTTGAGTAAATGTTAATAGTTATATATAAAATATATTTTCTTATCCTATTGGTTATCACTCTTCTCTCTTAATGTCAACTTTTATGAGGAGATTTCTTTTTATTTGTTTCTTTTGTATGATTTAATTTTAACATTTCCTTTAAGGTAATATAATTTCAATTTTTTTTAAGTTTATTTTTATTTATTTCGAGAGAGAGAGAGAGAGAGAGTGAGTAGGGGAGGGGCAGAGAGAGAGGGAGACAGAATCCCAAGCAGGCTTCATGCTGTCAGTGCAGAGCCTAATATGGGACTCAAACCCACAAACTGTGAGATCATGACCTGAGCTGGCATTGAGAATCAGATGCTCAACCGACTGAGCCATCCAGGGACCCCATAATTTCAATCTTATTAAAGAAATCTTTTTTATTCCAGTGCCTTCTATAAGGTAAGCATTTTTACATTTTATTTTTAAATAATCACATCATCAGGGGTTTCTTTTTGTGCGTGGTAAAATACAGAGAGCAACTGTCATTTTTCTTTTTTGTTTTTTGTTTTTTATTTATTTTTATTTTTTATATGAACTTTACTATCTAATTGGTTTCCATACAACACCAAGTGCTCATCCCAACAGGTGCCCTCCTCAATACCCATCATCCACTTTCCCCTCCCTCCAACTCCTCCATCAACCCTCAGTATGTTCTCAGTATTTAAGAGTCTATTATGGTTTGCCTCCTTCCCTCTCTGTAAACTTTTTTCCCACTTTCCCTCCCCCCGGTCTTCTGTTGAGTGTCTCAGGATCCACGTATGAGTGAAAACATACAGTATCTGTCTTTCTCTGCCTGACTTATTTCACTTAGCATAACACTCTCCAGTTCCGTCCACGTTGCTACAAATGGCCAGATTTCATTCTTTCTCATTGCCAAGTAGTATTCCTTTGCATATATAAACCACAACTTCTTTATCCATTCGTCTCAACTGTCATTTTTCTACATGCAGATAACTAGATGAATCTATCACAATATGTTGAAAAGTCCATCCTTGATACACTGTTTTCAGAATGCCAAGTTTGTCCTAAATGAAGTGTTAAGATATACATATGTGTGGTTTTGGATTTCTATTCTGTTTTTTGTTTGTTTTTTACTTTTACACTGGTAAGACATTCTCTTCTTTTTAACACCCTTAGTAAGATATAATTGATATACAAGGAACTGCACATATTTAATATGTACAATTGGATGAGTTGAACATGTGCAAACACCTATGATACCATCACCATAATCAAGGTAATAGACTTATCCAACACCTGTCAGTTTCCTTGTGCCCCTTTTTGGTGCGTTACTGACACTTCATATGCTGTCTACCCTCAACAAATTTTGAAGTGCACAATACCATATTGTTAACTATAGGAATCATGTTGCTCAACATATTCCTAGAACTAATTGACCTATCATGACTAGAATTTTATATATATTTAACAACTCCTCATTTTATTTAACCCCCTCTCCCCAGTTCCTGGAAACTAATATTATATTCTGTACTTTTATGAGTTTTTGATGATTTTTAGATAACTCATATAAGTAAAATCAGGCTGTATTTGTCCTTCTGTGTTGACTTATTTCACTCAGTATAATGTCCTCCATGTTTGCCCATGTTGTTGCAAATATCAGGATTTCCTTACTTTTTTTGAGGTGGAATATTATTGCATTGTAGGTACACACCACAGTTTCTTTATCAATTCATCTGTTGATGGACACTTGGGTTGTTTCCATATCCTGGCTATTTTGAATAATGCTATAATAAACTTGGGAGTGTAGACATCTCTTTGAGATACTGATTTCAGTTTTTTGAACATATGCCCAGAAGTGGGATTTGCTTGATCACATGGCAATTAAACTAGTTGATTTTCAAATATTAAACTACCCTTTGATTCTTGGAATAAAACTGATTTATTTTATATGTTATTAGTTATATTATTAATGTTTTGTTTATAACTTGTCATCTATGGTAATAAAGATTTTCCTTTTTTGATATACAATGTCAAATTTGATACTGTTTTCTGTCATAAGACAAGTTATCTGAAAAAGTTTTCATAATATTGGCATTATTACTTTTTTTTTTGTTTTTGCTAGATTCCACTGTTGAAGACCAATGAGTGTTTAGTTTTATGGGAGATTTTTTATTACAGACTCAGTATTTGTAATATTTATGGGAATATTAGAATTTATAATTTTTTCTTTTGTCAGTTTTGGTAAATTATGATTTTCTGAGAATTTATGTGTGTCATCTAAATTATCAAAGTTATTCATAATATCATCTTCAGATTCAGTCTAGTACTATCTCTAGCGCTGTCCCCTTTTGCATATTAATATGATCATTTGTGCTCTCTTCCTTTTTATCTTGGTCTGTCATGGCAGAAGTTTATCAATTTCATTTATTTTTTAATTAACCAATTTGTTTATCTTTTCTGTTTTATATTTGTATTCCAATAAAATAATTTACTTTACTTTATTTTTTCCATTTATATGTTATGGTAGATTTAATTTCTATGTATTTTTCCAGTTCTTGACACAATGTTTAGGTGATTGGCTTTTACCTTTTTATCTTTCACAATAAAATAAAGGTTTTATTAAAGACTATAGATTCCCCCCTAAGCACAGTGTTGGCTCCATTCTATAAGGTTTACATGTCATATTTTGGTATTTATTTAGTTCTAAACATTTTGTTGTTTCCATGGTGATTTGTTTTAGCCATCAATTATTTAGAAATGTTTGCTTAGTTTTTAAACACATTATTTTCTCTAGCTTAGTATGTAGCTTAGTCCCAGTAAAGACAGAGACCACACTCTATATGATTTATTATATTTAGAAATTTGTTCACACTTGCTGCAGTCAAATTTTTGGTAAATATTCAGTGTACACTTGAAAAGAATATATGCAATGCAGATATTGTATTGAGTCTTCTTCAGTGTTGATGATGATGTTTACATCATCTGTAGTGTAGTCTTTACTATTTCATTCTTTCCAGGTATTTCTCTATAAGTTTGTATAGGTGATATATATAATTATATTATAGCTTATATATAAATATATATTACCTATAATTTATATATTATGGTACTATAATAATGTTATTTTACATAATGCCTAAGGGCAAAGTGACCTCAATCCATGGGAATACTGAAGATCTCCAAGGGCTGAGATGGGTATGCAATTGACCCACAAGTGTCTTCCCAATTTGCCCAGAAATGAGTAAGGTAAATGAGTAAAAAGCTAGGGCTATTATTTATTCATTTTCAGTGCTGACAAATTATCTGTCAGAAGATTTCTTTAAAACCATTTTTTTAATGTTTATTTATTTATTTTGAGAGAGAAAGCATGAGACCAGAGAAGGGGCAGAAAGAGAGTGGGAGAGAGAATCCCAAGCAGGTTCCGCACTGTCAGCACAGAGCCTGATGTGGGGCTGGATCTCATGAACCGTGAGATCATGACCCGAGCTGAAATCAAGAAACAGACACTCAACTGACTGAGTCACCCAGGAGCCCCTTTAAAAACATTTTTTTTAATTTATTCTTCAAATGTTAAATATTTTTAAATGTTTTTAAAAATATTCTTTAAATATGAGTTTATTCTTTAAATGTGATTTTTTAAATGTGATTCCATGTATTAGTGACTCTAGCTTCAACTTCAGATATGAGCTATTTCTTTATTAAATGTCACACTGAATAGTGACTATTTTCAGGACTTAATACAATACTGTAGTACTGTTTGCTTTTGTCAAGATAGATGGGTAGATAGATAAATAGATAGACAAACATTATATTTATTCAAACTCAATGTCCATAATATATATAATTGTATATGTTTTTTATTTACCAGTCTATTTACCAATTTATCTGTTGATTTGTTTATCAATATTTCATTAAATATCAAAGAATCTGTTCATGTCTATGGTTTTTAAGGATTGTGTAAAATTTTACTATTTTATTTTATTTTATTTTATTTTATTTTATTTTATTATTTACGTAGGCTCCATGCCCAGTGTAGGGCTTGAACTCATGACCCCAAGATTAAGAGTCAGGTGCTCTACCAACTGAGCCAGCCAGCGTCCCTGGACTATGTAAAATTTTAAATAACATTTTAAATAATTCTGTTTTATCTAAGATTATAGAAATACATTCACTAACAATCCTTTTTTATTTATAATATTTTGTGCTTTTCAAAGATGCTAAGCAAGATGGTAAATACAGTGACTGAGTTAGAATAAGACTGATGTGCAAGAAATCCTCCCTATTTGGTCTTCTCTCTATTCTTGTTCCGTGTTGATCGCTTATTTTCTTTAAGTTTATCCATCACTTCTATGGAGACAAACATGAAAGCAATAAATCCCAACTTGGTATTTCATTTTCTTTACTCACATTTCTACATTTTTTCTATACCTTCTCCTGGAATTTTATCAAGCAACTCAAGCACAATTTATGCGGATAACTATCAACACCTGCACAAAACTGGTTTTCTACTGTTTATTCATGATACCAACTTTTAGTTCCCACTTACAACACTGACATTTATTGAGTACCTGAAATGTGTCACACTTTTTCACAAACTTTTTACATGTAAAATGCACATTTAGATAGGGTTTCTTATTATCTGTGTTTTACATATGCATAAATGAGGAGGCTATGGAACTTGCATACAGTGGTTCAGCTGTAATTTATTCACTAAGGGTCTAAACTCAAGCAATTCTGCTCAAGATGCCACCATGCAAAATTAGTATGAAATCCAGGGTCATTTGTTACTTCTCCGATTTTATATTATTCTATTAGGGGAAAAGAAATGTGTTTTCTTTATGACTCATTTTTTTTTAATTTAAGATATTGGAAGAGTAACAAATGACTTTTGATTTCATACTAAGGTAATGCATAATGGCATCTGGAGTGGAATTGTCTGAATTTAGATCATAGACGTACAACTTATAGCTAAACAACCTGATGCAAATTTCATGGTCTCGCCTTTACTCATATGTAAAATGAGGACAATAAATCCTATTTAAAAGTGATTTGACATGTATCACATACAGGATAATGTCTGACACATTTTAGCCATTCAATAAATATACATATATTTTCTATCCATTCCCACTTTTTCATTCTTGCAGTTTTTATTTTCTGTTATTAGTTATAATCTATTAATATATTGCATATCTTTCTACTTACTTTATTTTTTACTTGCTTTTCCCTGTTTATCTTTAGGCCAGCCACCCAAACACTTCCACAGACAGAAAATTTAGATTAATTTGGATAGCAAATCCTTCTGATTGGTTCTCTTTCATGATGAAACCATTTAAATGACTGGCTGCTTACCAATCCAACTATATTTTGTTAACTTGAAAGTCAATGTCTCTCTCTTATCTATATCCTTTCAGGTAAAGCAAAACAAAACAAAAACAAAAACAAATTGTGGCTTTGTCCTTAGCTACGATTATTGTTGTTTATGGATTAGAAAGTTTGTTCCAAAGGACTAAGAGTAACAACGCATTATAAACAAAACAAAAAGCAAAGTAATCATAAAAAAAGGGAAAAATTCCCGATCTAAAAGGCTTGATTGTAACCTAATGGAATATGTTAGCAGAAGCAAAAATAAATGTAAAGCAAACAAATGTGAATTAGTCTATCATATAATCAGAGAATAAGAAGAATAAGTAAAGTGAGTGATAGAATTCTCCAAACATTGTCCAGTGTAGAATGGGGCTTTGACCAAAAGACTTGGAAATTGTAGTTCTACGGGCTAGGCATTACTCAATGTAGTAATGCATACAAAAATGGTGAACACAATAAATTTGAATATTATAATCCTTAATAAAAGATGGATATATTAGACTGGCTTAGCCTGATGCCATTAAATATTTGAACGAATAATTGTGGTGTTCTGATTGCACACATTTATAGCAGGTTTTCGGAATCTGATGAAACATTTTACAGATTTTCTAAAGGTGGACACTCAACTGGTAATGCAAAACAAACCAATTTGCATCTTGTTACAGTTATATATTTAGCTGTAAATGAATGACTTAGCTTTGCAATTTTATATAGTAGCCTGAGGAAATTTACTAAAGCTAAAATGCCCTTTCGATATAAAATTAAATACTGATGGTACGCCAGGAATGGGGAAAAATGTTTCCTGAGCCTACAGGCTTGAGGATAAGATTTTTTTTACAGCATGAATTTAATAAAATTATGAATGACATTATAACTTTTAAGATTCTTAGTAGGAAGCAAAATTAGCAAATTCTTGCTAATTTGAGTAAAAACATGATTAATTTCAAAGATATTGAATAGGTCATAGTACATTCAGAACTTCCCCAAACCCAGGGAAACCATGCCTCAACTCACACTATAAGTTGAAGAAGACTATACTTTCACTTTGGAAGCTGGCATCACAGTGCCCTCCAACACTGGCCCACTGAACAATGCTAGAGTAGCTACCACTACCTGCCTCTGGGCCCTAGATGCAAATCCACCACTGACTCCAACTTTGACTTCTATTTCTGCCCACGAAAACTAAATGCTACAAGAATTGCCTTTCTGCCATAAACATTTGGGAAACCAGGCAATATATGTGAAATCACAGTATCCAAATGTTGGACAACAAGCAATAAAGACTGCGATCTTGAAAGAAGGTGAAAAAAAGACAGGTGCTATATAATTTTTTCAGCTTATTATCAGAGGCACTTTCTAGGTCACAGCAAAGGAGAGGGAACCGTAAGAGAGCCTACACAGATCAGGGAAGAGTTTGCATTGCCATCAGCCATATCAGAGAGCCCATACCTCTTTACACAGAGCAATGGGGAGAATAATCAGAAAAATGCCTTAAAAAACAGGGTTAAATTAGCCCTAGATAAAGACTAGTCTGAGCATGCCTTAACAAAAAACCTTAAAACACACACACACACACACACACACACACACACACACACACACTTTTTTTTGTTTGAATATAGCTGACAATTATATTCAAATCTATCATCTATCCACGGATAGATGATAGATAATTTCCAACGTACAACTTAGTGATTTTACAAGATTATACATGATGCTATGTTCACCACAAGTATAGCTACCATCTGTCCCATTACATCGCTATTACAATGTTTTTATTCCCATGACTTACTCATTCTATAACTGGAGGTCTGTACCTCCCTCTCCCCCTCACCCATTTTGCCCACCGCCAGCCCCCTGTCCCCCTATGACAACCATACTTTAAATGGCCTGATGATCTGTGAATAATTTAACTACATGCCAAAACAAAAATCCAACACTATTTAAAGGAAAACAACAAAATTCTATAAGCAACAAAATAAAATTCATAGTGCCCAGAAGCCAACAGAAATTACCAGATATAAAAAACAACACGGTGAAACAGGTATATATGACTAATGATACAAGAATAAATTCAGTAAATTAAAACAGATGCAGACATGAGAGAGATGACCTGTTTGCAGACAAAAAAATAAAAAAAATTAACAAAAATATTGTAAATATTGTCAAGAATGGGAATGAAAACATAACTAAGAGAGTGAATAAAGATATAAAGCAGACTTGAATGGAGCTTTTATAAATAAAAAATGCTATGTATACAATAAAACTTCACTGGATAGATGATATGGCAGATTAAGCTTTAGAAAGAGGTCTGTGAAATTGAAGATACAGTGATATTATCTGAAATGGCATACAAAGAGGAAAAAGGACTGAAGAGTTAAATAAGGCTTAATTGACATATTAGACAATGTCAAGCAGAAAAAAAAAATATTTGAAGAAATAATGTTCACAAAATTTCTAAAAGTTATGAAAAGTATAAACCACAGAAACAAAATGTTCAGTGAGCCCCAAACAGAATAAAACTAAAGAAAACAGTCCCGAGTCGCATCATAATCACATTGCTGACAAGCAATATTTGGGAGAATTCCTGAAAATAAATCAGAGGGGGGAAATGACAAGTATGTTATACATACTACAAAAACATAATAAACATTTTCCCCAATATGAACAAAGCTATGATAAGCACTTCTTTACATAACCTTCATTTTATTCCTTATATGTAAATTTTTAGAGGAAAAAATTACTGGTTTGAAAATATGCAATATAAAAACTTTGGATACTCACAGCTTAAAATCCTTTTGAAAGTTTGCACAGGCTTATACTGCCACCATCATTATAAGCATTCCATTAACCTACATCCTTGTAAAAAAATGAATATCATGATTTGTAATAATTACTAAAAGTCTATCTTAACTGGACTTACATGAGAAAACTCTTATATTCTTTTCATTTTTTAAAAATAAGAATAGTTTCTCATAAAATAATGACATTTTTAAAGCTTGACTTTTGAAGTCAATATTGACTTTTGCTCTGTATCTTTTGAGATCTTGACTTTTACTATTATTTTGAACATTTTTGGTATATTTAATACCTTAATGAATCAAGTACAGGAGATACTGTAAAGCAACAGCAAAGAGATAAAGAGATGAGAGAAAGTTAAGGCATTTGGGAGGGGGAACCAAGAGACCTGGCGTTGGAATATAAAGTTTTTCCAGGAAGAGTGAAAATAAACAAATGCAGGAGAGGCAAAGCTTAAACACTAGCAGAAAATTTAAGTGAACTGAAGAAAAACCAGGATCTGTGGTTTGAAAGGACTTACTGTGTTCCAGGCTGGATTGGTGAGAAAAGAAATAAGCATGAGCAACATTGTTAAATACTGATGATAAATAGAAAATTTTGTAAGCTTCTGCATATAAAGTAGAAGTTATGGGCAAAAGGAAATGTACAACAGAGTGGTGTCTGACCTCTCAACTGGAGTGTCGTAAGCATGAGGTTTGAATGATATCAACAGTCTATTGAGAGAAAAGATTGAAAACTATGAAACCTTATCTGTCAGGATGAAAGAAAGATACTGGAGTATAGCAAGGAGCAGCAGTAGATCAACCATGTATCACATCTGAGCCAAATTTATGGAAAAATACACTTCTCAAACAGCAATGAACCCGAACAGCAACATCAAGATGGGGAAAGATGAAGAGAATGAAAATATTGGTGAGCGATGAATCATGACTGGGGAAATGTTTGTTTGTTTTTTATGACAGTGCCCATTAATCTTGTAGAGTTATTCAATTTTCTAATTCAAAGCAGACTAAGCCTCCTATAAAACAATTACACATATATGATATAAAACAAGTATGATCTTGGGGCTAAGCACAATGAAAAATATTCTGGGAGCATTGATCAGAAAAGAAAACATTGGGACATAGTATCAGAAAAATGGTCAGAAGACTGAACACATTTTCACAAAATGTTTACTATGTGCAGCAGTCCAACTGAGTTAGGATTTAAAGAAAATCCGAATGAGGTATTTGAACCAAAAAGAATAAAAATCAAAGGGCTTAGATGCCCAGGAGCAAGATGAGTAAAAAGAGAATTCTGCAGGGTGCCCTCAGATCTGCATGTGCATTGGCCAGTTACCTTCTCTGCTTTACCTCTACAGGGCACTGCTTCTCATTTTATAGCCCCATCCATATTGATCATAAAAGGGTCTTATTGACTAATTGGTTAGGGGAAGGGTCCCTAATAAGTCTCTTTCTGCATTTTCCCTTCCCAGTATCTATTTCTCAGCACTCCTATGGCATCTTAGACTACTTTTTCTTCTTTCCCCAAAATCTTTTCAAAACAATTATACATACAAACACAGAGATGATCACATCAGAGCCTGGTGATTTTTCTTGTTTAGGTACCCATTAAATGATGTCTGGGATATTTCAGCTGACAAAAAAATGGCCTTATAAATTTGTTCAGCTTCAGACTTTCCCACTTTTTCTTATCTGTTGCTTCTACTGGAATACACATATTCCTCAAACTCATCATGCCTTTTTTCTCTGTGCTTTGCTTACACTATTCTTATAAACTAGAACTTTCTTTCTGCTTATCTATCAACTATCTATCTAATTTATCTACCTATCAAATTTAAATCATTTTTGAAGAACTAGCCCAAGCTTTATTTGTCAGACTTATTTACCAACCTAGTCTAACTTATCGATGGCATTCTAAAGAATTATGTTAAAACCTTCATATATCACTGTAGCATTTTATTGTAATTATCTGATTGCACTCAGAAAATTACACATCTCAGAAACCAAATTTTATTCATATCTATGTATCCAAATTATATCACAATAACTAATATCTAGTCATTGCTCAATAAATAAAATTTGAGAGAGTAAATGTGCAAGACTATACATTTTTCTCTTATTTCTTCATTAACCTAATTGTATTGTTTATATAATTGACATTATGCATTCTGATTTTTGTTTTTTTGTTTCACTGAGGAAGAGATTACTACCAGAGCAGTCTGCAGTCCACATACATTTCCTTAAAGTGGCAGTGGTGGAAAAGATTATTTACAGTTGTTGTTTATTAATTCCACCATTCTATTTGTCATGTTTTGATAAATTTTAAAAATCTGTAATAATTAAAATACTCAGCCTAATTTTCAATTATAAAGTTTTCTAGGAGAGTAGATAAATAGTTCTGACATTTAAGGCTGAATTTTGATGAGGCTGTATAATTACATACACAAACTTTCCATGTAAAAAGATAATTTGCATGTACAAATTAAACAGAGTAGTTAGATATTTTACTAAACTGTTTGCATGCATACTTTTGAAAGTAATTTTGAACTTTTTGAAAGTTGGGCCCTTTAATAAGTTGCAATGATTTTGCAAAAGTTATAGAAATGGTATTCTTTTAACAAAGAAATGAAACCTAATCTCTCAAAAAGCATTATCAGCTGATGTCTTGATATCCAAACAACCAGCATTTAATATTTTTTTATATATTTAATGCAACCATTTAAATTTTGTGATGATGTACTTTCCCAAACTTAAAATGAACAACTTACCAAGAAACAAATATTTGATGAGCTATGAACTGTTTCAATGGCTAGGAAAATTAAATAATGAAAAATTCTACCTTTCATATTTTTTAAATGTCTATACATCAGCAATAGTGCAGTTAAGATTTTACCAAAGTACAGATATTCAGTAAGGGCCGTATAACAACACAAAGAGACTTCTAATGGAAGACAGAGTTTGGCATTGCCTTCTTACTGACCTATGATGAACATGAGAATACATGTGACATTGATAGTATGGTTGGGTTAACTCATCTGCTTTCTGAAATCAAACAATTAAGGACCCAGTTAGCTTTGAGCAGTAAGGTCACGTTCATGACTGGTGACTGAAGAAGCTATTCTTAAAGAGAAATAGCACTTATAACCTGACTGCCTTCTTCATTGGTGTACAGCCACTTCTCTCCTGTTTTCTACTTGTAAAGAAATCAAGGTAGGTCCACAAATTTAATCTCTCAAGACAAAGGGAAGACTATTGAACAAAAATCAATAAAGTGAATCTTACTCCCTCAAAAACTGTCTTTGTCTACATATCATCCTTTAGGTAAATTTTTACTGATGCTTTTTTATTTTTATAATCTACATCATAGTTTAGCTCAAATGCACATAGTATTTTATTGAACTTTACCTAATATATATCTAAAGCAAAATTCCACAGTTTAGCAAACAGCTAACCTCATTGGATGCTTAACCTACTAAGCCACTCAGGCACCCCAATAGCATCTTATTTTTAAAGTCACAATTCTGGGGCAACTGGGTGGTTCAGTTAAGCGTCTGACTCTGGATTTCACTCAGGTCATGTTCTCACGGTTCCTGGGATATGGGTCTGCTGGGGCCCCGTACTGACAGCAGGGAACCTGCTTGGGATTTTCACTCTCCCTCTCTCTCTGCCCCTCCCTAGCTCATGGTCACCCCCATTCTCTCTCCCTCTCAAAATAAATAAATAATCGTTAAAAATAAATAAGTAAATAAATAAAGTCATAATTCTGTGGCAAGATTCTCATGATTCAACAAAGAGAAATAAATTACACTATAGATTTATTTTAACAGTAATTTTTCATATTTTATTTCTTTGGACATTCTATAATGATAAAAGATAATTTTTGCAACTGTCCATTATATGGATTGTTTAATTTTTCTGAATACCCAATTTGTGATCAGTCAAAATAAAAGTGAATACATTTTATTAATCTAAATTATTCTCTATATTTAATATTCCATTGCTTAAGTCCTTTATTTCTTAATTAAATAAAGTTAATTAAGTTAATTTAACCTAACTTAATTTAACTTAATTAAATTAAGTTAAAATGAATAATAACATATTTTTAAAGAACTTTTACTTATTTATAATTAATATATATATTTAATGTTATTTCTATCAACCCTATTACCTGAATGTTTAATTATTGTGGGTTATAGAGACACCATACTATTAATTCTGTGGATTAGCAGAGCAGCTTATGTTCTTCAAAATAAATCTTATATATGAAAAACCTCATGTATTTATATATGGCTTGTAATTTTCCCCCAAACTGGTGTCATGAAATGATTCAAAGTAGTCACAAACCTACCTGGAAAAACCAGTGGTGTGACAAACGTTCCTAGCAGGAATAGTAGAGAAAAAAATTAGAAGACCCTATGGGTCAGAAACCTTAGGGACTTTAGCAAGGAAGGCACACAGGATATAGGATGTTAAAATGGGGCTCTTTATGTGTTCCAAAGTTTGGTGCTAGATTGCTTTGGCAGAACTTGTTAGGAAGATGACAAAAACTAATTCAACCCATACAAAATAAAAGGATCTTTAGAGAGGAGAGTTGACTTGTCTCAGATAAAAAAAAAGTACCAGTCAGATAAGACCTTCATAAGACCTTGCCTCATGCTAATTATCCCCCTAAGTTACTTACTCCTCCCCTTTCCCACCTCCAACTCCAGCAAACCCACTCTTACGCTGGAAGTCAGAATCCTTGGTAACAAACTGGGGAGAAGAGGAAGTTTGACAGATGGAGAAATAGTAGCTAAACCTGCCCCCACATCATAGTCTTTCTCCATGATTCTTGTAAGAAGTAGGACCAAGCTAGGGGAGAGAGCTGTGACCTTGTTCTGTGACCAAAGTGTCCAAGATATTTAATTGTCTGAGTATTGGTAAGGACAATATTATAATATACAATTTTCTTGTTTTCTGATCTCATTGTGTTGGGTTATTCAACACAATGGTAAATACATTAGGAGAAGCAGGAATGTGTTTAAGAAAGGATGTTCAGGGGCGCCTGGGTGGCGCAGTCGGTTAAGCGTCCGACTTCAGCCAGGTCACGATCTCGCGCTCCGTGAGTTCGAGCCCCGCGTCAGGCTCTGGGCTGATGGCTCAGAGCCTGGAGCCTGTTTCCGATTCTGTGTCTCCCTCTCTCTCTGCCCCTCCCCCGTTCATGCTCTGTCTCTCTCTGTCCCAAAAAAAATAAATAAATGTTGAAAAAAAAAAATTAAAAAAAAAAAAAAAAAAAAAAAAAGAAAGGATGTTCAGTGTCATGGCCTTGATGAATACTGTGTAATCAGTGACTAGAACTGGAACAACCCAGAGGAAAAACTGTTGACAACTAAATTAGAACACACCCATTAGGTACATCATTATTTATTTCATCTACTCATACTTTGCCTGGTAAAGCAGCCTGCAGCTCATGTAATAGCAGTTGTGTTTTGTTTTATTATAATAATTAATTAGCATCCAAAATTTTGACTCACAGGACCACAATTTAGGTCTTATAAAAATAAGAGTTATGGGGCTCTTGGGTGGCTCAGTCAAGTGTCTGACTTCAGCTCAAGTCATGATCTTGAGGTTAGTGAGTTCAAGCCCCACGTTGTACTCTGTGCTGACAGCTCAGAGCCTGGAGCCTGCTTCGGATTCTGTGTCTCCCTCTCTCTCTGCTCCTCCCTTGCTCACACGCTGTCTCTGTCTCTCAAAACCAAATAAACATTAAATAATTTTTTTTAATTAAAAAAAATAGGAGTTACCTAAAAAAATGTCTTCAACCCACCATTCATATATAAAAGGATCTAATGATTCATCTTCTGCTTGACTGAATCACTACTTATATTTATCTATTACTCTACAGTTAAAATAGTCATTTTACCTAATTTCAAAATTGTGTTGCTCAACTAGCTTAATAATACATTCCCCATTGCTGTCTTCTCACTTACTGACTATATCCAGACAGGGTGCAGGTTATGATTACATGAGACTTTTAGCTTAGTACTATCTCCAAATACTTGTTCAAATGTCAGGGAGTTCTGCAGAATATATCAGTCCCAATGGTAGCTTCAGAGAAGTTGCTCAGTGATTCCATTTTTTTCTATCACAATTAATGCTATTGACTTTAAAGTTAGCACTAGACAACTTGGAAAACAATTCTCCCTTAATCCTAACAACTGTTGATTCTGGTTGGGTAGCTGGAAGGCTTATCCTTGTTACAAAATCCCACTTGTTTTGTTTTGTTTTGGTTTTTTGTTTTTTGAGAAGCCATGTGCCAAAATGTAAGATGTTGAATCAATTTGGCTAGCAGAGTAGAGATACCTTCCCAGGGCACACACCATACTCTGCTACCTTTTCACTGTGGTAGCTTAGGAGTCTTAATAGACACGGTCTTATTACCAATAATAAAAATGGTAAATAATTCGTTGAAATTATATCAGAAGTTCTTTTAGGTTTTTATTAGGGATTTTCTGCTTTTTTTCAGGCAGCTGCCTTCTTAACAAGAAATATTTATAGACATGGGACCTAACAAAGAAAGGAATCACCTTCAAAAAATTATAAGAGATGAGATGTGACATGAAAAGTTTCATTGCAGCCTCTTGTCTCTATATCAGGATGGAAAGTCCTCCTGGGGTCTTTCTGGCCCTGCGTCTCTCAGAAGAATTTATTTACACATGGCTGAGACTCAGTAAGCTTGACCTCTAGGAAATGATTGCTTACAATAGTTGCTGCCCCTGACAACATAAAACACTTTCAAAAAAAGAAACTCACAGATGTGAAATGTGACCAAAAAATGGTTGTTAAAACCAGTTAGCAGAACATTACAAGGACACAATAGTATTACTACCTTAGAATATTGCAGAGACACAATACTCTCCTGTTATATCTCACTCCCCACCCCCCACCACCCAACAAATGGATACAAATGGAATCTGTATAATTTTTCTCTCAAACTCTTCCAAAAAAAAAAAAAAAAAACAAAAACAAGAACATCTTATTTGAATTTGTGTTACAGCAGCAAAGACAAAGCTGTGACAAACAGTGCTAAATGGTTTTTTTTTTTTTACATTTACTTATTTTTGAGAGACAGAGAAAGACAAAGTACAAGTGGGGGAGGGGAAGAGAGAGAATGAGACACAGAATCCAAAGCAGGCTACAGGCTCAGAACTGTCAGCACAGAGCCCGATGCAGGGCTTGAACTCACAAACCTTGAGACCATGATCTGAACCAAAGTCAGATGCTTAACTGACTGAGCCACCCAGGCACCCCAACAGTGCTAAATGTTTTAAGCCACATGATATCGTTTTCAGCCCAGATTTACCTGGTAGACAATTTTTGAAAATAAGATTCATCTGTAAGTTGACAAAAATATGCCATTCATTGATATTTAGATTTAATGAAACAATAAAATCTGAAATTAGAGGTAGAAGTCCAGGTTTGAATTTTAACTCTGGCATTTATTCAATATATTGCTTTTTTATATTTTATCTTTGATTGCAAAAGGGGTGCTCTCCTGGATCTCTGTCATCCATTGCATTTCTAGTGTTGGTTTATATAATAAGGCTAGTTTCCTGGAGTACCTCTTTTATCTTTGGTACTCCATGGGCCTCTCCCAAATATAGAGGCAGTCAACACTGGAATTCTATGTATAGATTTCTAATATCTAATATACAGATAATTATTGTTGCTCTACATTATGAACATGAGCACCAGAGGCAGTGATATGTTTATGAGCTGCCACCTAAGTGAGGAGGCTGAGAAAGAAAACTCAAATGTCCATAACTTGGTAATTCTAATGCAAAATATTAATTAAGGCAAAAATTCTTTGAATCATTCTTACATTGAAGTGATTGACGATAGTGAGAGAAAAACCTGGAGTCAGATTTGAGCTGACAGGTTCTAACTACGCACAGAGTCTGGCATTGATGATGTTGTTATTAAAATTATGTATTTCTGATATTGACATAAAATCTAAATAAGAAGGCACAACATCAAATTGAAATTTTCTTAGTCTCACATTTTATGATGATAAAACTTGTTGGATGTCTTATGCACATAAAACAGCTGTTTCTTTCAGTATAAGATCCAGCTTTATAAAATATTAAATACATATTTCTGATGCAAAATAGGGCACAAATTCTTAAAAAATAGATTTTAAATTACTTTCATTATCTGGAGCGAGTTACCAAATTCTGAACAAAATTTTCTAAAATTTATTTCATTTTTAAATTTTTTATTAAATATTTATTTTAACTCCAGTACAGTTAAGATACAATATTATATCAGTTTCAGGTGTACAATATAGTGATTCAACAAATCTATACATTACTCAGTGCTCATCATCTTTAATCCCCTTCACCTATTTCACCCATTTCACCCATCATACCTCACCTCCCCTCTGGTAACCATCTGTTTGTTATAGTCAAGTCTGTTTCTTGGTTTTTCTTTCCCCTTCTCTCTTTCTCTTTCTCTGTCCCTGTCCCTTTCTCCCTCTCTCTCTCTCTCTCTCTGTCTCTCTCTCTCTCTGTCTTTTTCTCTTGGCTTGTTTTGTTTCTTACATTTCACATATGAGTGAAATCATACGGTATTTGACTTTCTCTGACTGGCTTATTTCACTTAGCATTGTACTCTCTAGATCCATCCATATTGTTGCAAATGGCAAGGTTTCATTCTTTTTTTAATGGCTGAGTAATATTCCATTGTGTATGTTTATATATATATACGCTTACATATTACATCTTTTTAATCCATTCATCTATCATTGAATACTTGGAATGCTTCCATATTTTGAGTATTGTAAATAATGCTACAATAAACATAGGGTGTACATATCCTTTTGAATTAGTGCTTTTGTATTCCTTGGGTAAAAAAAAAACATTAGTAGGATTACTGGATCATAGGGTAGATCTATTATTTGTTTGTTTCAAGTTTTTATTTAAATTCCAGTTGTTAACATATAGTGTAATATTAGTTTCAGGGGTAGAATTTAGTGATTCAACACTTACATATAACACCCAGTGCTCATCACAAGTGCCCTCCTTAATACCCATCAGCTATTTAACCCATACCCCTGTCCAACTCCCCTCCAGCAACCCTTGGTTTATTCACTATGGGTTAAGAATCTGTTTTATGGTTCACCTTTCTCTTTTTCCCCTCCTATGTTACAGTTTTGTTTCTTAAATTCCACGTATGAGTGAAATTATATAGTATTTGTCTTTCTTGACTGATTTATTTCAGTTAGAATAATACACTCTAGCTCCATCCACATCATTGCAAATGGCAAGACATTATTCTTTTTTATGGCTGGCTTATATTCCATTGTGTATGTATATACCGTATTTTCTTTATCCAGTCATCAGTCAATGGACATTTGGGCTCTTTCCATAATGTGGTTATTGTTGATAATGCTTCTGTAAACATCAGGGTGTATGTGCCCTTTCAAATCAGTATTTTTGTGTCCTTTGATCAAATACCTAATATTGTGATTGCTGTATCATAGGGTAGTTTTATTTTTAACTTTTTGAGGAACCCCCATACTATTTTCCAAAATGGCTGCACCAGTTTGCATTCCCACCAACAGTATAAAAAGGTTACCCTTTCTCTACATCCTTGCCAACATCTGTTGTTTCTTGTATTGTTATTTTTACCCATTCTGGCAGGTGTGAGGTGGTATCTCATTGTGGTTTTGATTTGTATTTCCCTGATGATAAGTGATGTTGAGCATCTCTTCATGTGTCCATTAGCCATCTGGATGTCTTCTTTGGGAAAAAAAAATGTCTCTTTATGTCCTCTGCCCATTTCTTCACTGGATTAATTATTTTTTGACTGTTCACTTTGATAAGTTCGTTATAGATTTTGGACAGTAACCTTTAACAGATATGTCATTTGTAGACATCTTCTCCCATTCCAAAGGCTGTCTTTTAGTTTTGTTGATTGTTTTCTTAGCTATGCAGAAGCTTTTTATCTTGATGAATTCCCAACAGCTTTTTTTGTTTTTGTTTTTGTTTTTTGTTTGTTTGTTTTTGTTTTTTTTTGCTTTTGTTCCCCTTGTCTTCTGGAGACATCTCTAGTAAGAGGTTGCTACAGCCAGCATCAAAGGGGTTGCTGCCTGTGTTCTCCTCTAGCATTTTGATGGTTTTGTGTTTCACATTTAGGGCTTTTATCCATTTCAAATTAATTTTTGTGTATGGGGTCCAATTTCACCTTTTGCATGTTGCTATCCAGTTTTCCCAGTACCATTTGTTGAAGAGACTGTCTCTTTTCCATTGGATATTCTTTCCTGCTTTGTCAAAAATAATTTCTGCATTTTCTATTCTGTTCTATTGATCCATGTGTCTGTTTTCATGCCAGTACCATTCAGTTTTGTTGGCTACAGCTTTGTAATATAGCTCGAAGTTCAGAAGTGTGATGTCTCCAGCTTCACTTTTCTTTTTCAAGACTGCTTTGGCTATTTGGAGTCTTTTGTGGTCCCATACAAATTTTAGGATTGTTCTAGCTCTGTGAAAAATGCTGGTGGTATTTTGATAGGGATTACATCAAATGTGTAGATTGCTTGATGTGCCTTGGCGGCTCAGTAGGTTAAGCGTCCAACTCTTGATTTCGTCTCAGGTCATGATCTCACGGTTTGTGAGTTCAAGTTCTGCATGGGGCTCTGCACTGGCAGTGGTTAGCCTGGTTGGGATTTTGTTTCTCTACCTCTCTCTCTGTCCCTCCCCCACAACATTCTCTCTCCCTCAGAATAATTAAATAAACTGTTAAAAATGTGTAGATTGCTTTGGTTATAGACATTTTATAATTATTTGTTCTTCCAACTCATGAGCATGGAATGTTTTTCCATTGCTTTGTGTCATTTTCAATTTCTTTCATAAGTGTCCTATAGTTTTTAGAATACACATCTTTTACATCTTTGGTTAGGTTTATTCCTAGGTATCTTAGGGTTTTTGGTGCAATTGTAAATGGGATCAATTCCTCATTTTCTGTTTTTGCTGCTTCATTATTGGTGTATGCAAACACCACAGATTTCTGTACGTGATTTTGTATCCTTTGACTTTACCAAATTCATATATCAAAAAATTCATAATTTTTTTGTGAAGTCTTTAATGTTTTCTAGAGTATCATGTCATCTGTGAAAGGTGAAAGTTTGACTTCTTCCTTGCCAGTTTGGATGCCTTTTATTTCTTTTGTTGTCTGATTTCTGAGGACTTCCAGTATTATGTTAAATAACAATGGTGAGAGTAGACATCCCTGTCTTGTTCCTGACCTCAAAGGAAAAGTTCTCAGTTTTTCCCCACTGAGGATGATATTAGCTGTGGGTGTTTCATATATGGCCTTTAAGATGTTGAGGTATGTTCACTCTATCTGTACTTTGTTGAGGGTTTTTATCAAGAATGGATTTTATCAAAATGGAGCATTTTGTCAAATGCTTTTTCTACATCTATTGAGAGGATCATATGGTTCTTATCCTTTATTTTATTAATGTGTTGTATCATGTTGATTGATTTGTGAATATTAAACCACCCTTGCAACCCAGGAATAAATCCTACTTGATTGTGGTGAATGATGCCTTTAATGTACTGTTGAATTTGATTTCTTGTATCTTGTTGAGAATTTTTGCATCAATGTTAATTAGGGATATTGATCTGTAATTCTCTTTTTTGATGGGGTCTTTGTCTGGTTTTGGAATAAAAGTAATTCTAGCTTCATAAAGTGAGTTTTGCAGTTTTCTTTCCTTTTTTATTTTGTTTGTTTTTTGAAACAGTTTGAGAAATAGGTATAAACTCTTTTTTACATGTCTGGTAGAATTGCCCTGGAAAACCATCTTGCCCTGGACTTTTGCTTGTTGGGAGATTTTTGATTACTGATTCAATATCTTTGCTGGTTTTCAGTCTGTTCAAGTTTTCAATATCTTCCTGTTTCAGTTTTGGTAGTTTATATGTTTCTAGGAATATCTCCATTTCTTTCAGATTACCCAATTTTTTAGCATATATCTTTTCATAATATTCACTTATCATTATTTGTATTTCTGTGGTGTTGGTTGTGATTTCTCCTCTTATTTATGATTTTTATGTGGGTCGTTTCTCTTCTCTTTTTGATTAGTCTGCCTAGTGGTTTTCTAATTTTGTTAATTCTTCCAAAAAACCAGATCCTGGTTTCATCAAACTGTTCTACTGGTTTTTGTTTCCATATTACTTACTTCTACTCTAATCTTTAAAATGTTTGAATGTTTATTTATTTTTGAGACAGAGAGACAGAGCATGAGTGGGGGAGGGACAAGGAGAGAGGTAACACAGAATCCAAAGCAGGCTCCAGGCTCCAAGCTGTCAGCACAGAGCCTGACACTGGACTTGAACTCACGGACCATGAGATCATGACCTGACCCAAAGTCAGACGCTTAACTGACTGAGCCACCTAGGCACCCTTCTACTCTAATCTTTACTATTTCCCTTCTGCTGGCATTAGGTTTCAATTGCTGTTATTTTTCTAGCTCCTTTAAGTGTAAGGTTAGGTTACATATTTGACATTTTTCTTGTTTCTTGAGGTAGACTTTTATTGCTATACATTTCCCTCTTATGGCAATTTTTGCTGCATCCCAAAGGTTTGGACCATCATGTTTTTATTATACTTTGTTTACATGTATTTTTTTCTTTTTTAATTTCCTGGTTGACCCATTCATTTCTTAGTAGGATGATGTTTAACCTTCATGTATTTATGGTCTTTTCAGGTTTTTTATTGTGTGACTTCGTTTCATAGCATTGTGGTTGGAAAATATGCATGGTATGAACTCAATTCTTTTTGTACTTGTTGAGGCCTAATTTGTGACCAAGTCTGTGATCTATTCTAGAGAGGATCTCATAGGCATTCAAAAAGAATGTGTATTCTGCTGCTTTAGGATGAAATATTCTAAATATGTCTATTAAGTCCACCTGGTCCAGTGTACCACTGAAAGTCATTGTTTCCTGATTGATTTTCCACTCAGATGATCTGTTCATTGGTATAAGTGGGGTGTTAAAACCCTTTTCTATTATTGCATTATTATCAATGAATTCCTTTGTATTTGTTATTAATTGTTTTACATATTTGGCTTCTCTCAAGTTGGGGGCGTAAGTATTTATAACTTTCAGATCTTCTTTCTGGATAGACCTCTTTATTATGATATAGTGTCCTTCTTCATCTCTTTGGTTTAAATTTATATTGTCTGATATAAATATTGCTACTCTGGTTTTCTTTTGATGTCCATTAGCATGATAAATGGTCCTCCACCTCCTCACTTTTAATCTGCAGGTGTCTTTAGGTCTAAAATGAGTTTCTTGTAGGCAGGACATAGATGGGTCTTTTTTTTTTCCCTAATGTTTATTTATTTTTGAGAGAGAGAGAGACAGAACACAAGCAGGGGAGGGGCAGACAGAATTTGAAACAGGCTCCAAGCTCTGAGCTGTCAGCACAGAGATCAATGCGGGTCTCAAACTTCTGAATCATGAGATAATGACCTGAATCAAAGTCTGAAGCTTAACCGAATGAGCCACCCAGGCGCCCTGATGGGTCTTGACTTTTTATCCATTCTGATACCCTATGTCTTTTGATTGGAGCATTTAGTCAATTTACATTTAGAGTGATTATTGATAGATATTAATTTAGTGACATTGTATTACTTGTTAAGTCATTTCTAGAGATTTTCTCTGTTTCCTTCTAGTCTTTGTCACTCTTCATCTTTCTTGCCCCCTCAAAGAGGCCTGTTTAATATTTTTTATAGGGCTAGTTTAGTGGTCACTAACTCCTTCAAGTTTTGTTTGTCTGGGAAACTCTTGATCTCTCTTTATATTTTGAATGACAGCCTTACAGGATAAAGAATTGTTGGTTGCATATTTTTTCCATTCACCACATTGAATATACCATGCCCTTCCCTTCTGGCCTGCCAAGTTTCTGTGGATATGCCAACATTATTTGTCTTCCCTTGTAAGTTAGGAATTTCTTTTCCCTTGCTGGTTTTAGGATTTTTTTCCTTTTTTCCTTTTTCCTGCATTTTACAAATTTTTCTATGGTATATCTTGGTGTTGGCTTACTTTTGGCAGTTGCCTGCTTTTTGGGAGTTCTCTGTGCCTCCTGGATTTGATATATGTTTCTTCCCCATATTTCTTTCCCCTATAATCTGCTCAAATAAATCTTTTCCTCCCTTCTTATTCTGGTACTCCTAGGATATGAATATTATTGGAGCACCTAATGGGTTCAGTTAGCGGAGCATGTGACTCTTGATCTCAGGGTTGTGGGTTTGAGTCCCACATTGGGTGTAGAGATTACTTAAAATCTTAAAAAAACAAAACAAAACAAAAGGAAGTGTTTCTGATGTATGCCGTGTGCACTCTGTTTTAACTGCTTTTCCCCCCAGGTCAGTCCTCCGCAGAGTTTCTCCTTGCCTGAGTGTGACCTTGGTCAGAGTGTGGTAAGCTTTAACCAAGTGTGCTCTTGTCTGCTTGTTAAGAGACCTGATGCTATTTCCACTAAAACTGAAGCTTTGCAGAACTCTATGGTCAATAGACGTGGTGTATGTGAGGGATTTATGCTGGTCTTTTGGGAGAGGGGCATGCTGCACCAGTTCTCATACACATTTACCCTAATAAAGCATCACCTGCAGAGCACAGGGGGGCCGTGCTTGGTATAAGCAATTTAGACTGCCACTGTTGGCATGGGATGCTTCCCGAAGTTAGTTTATGCTGAGGAGTGGTGGAGGAAAATGGCACCATCCTCTCCCTCATTTCCAGAGAGGGAAGTTTGCACCCACCACTGTCCAAGAAGCCCTTACATTAGAGTGAACAATCTCCCCTCATATCTCCCAGGTATCCCTCAGATCCTTGCCTTCACCCTGTCTGTGTCCAGGCAATCTGCCCACCCAGCAGGGCAGTGCATCTGTGCTTTATCCCAGGCAGGCTGGGTGAGTTTTAAAACTCCAAACTTTAGGAGTATGGCATGGACCCACGCTGGTTATGTGTCATGGACCCAAAGGGTCTCGTTGTGCTGGGACTGATGCAGTTTGTCCCAGAAGGGCAGTTGCACCAAAGCACAGGAGCTTGAGTTTGGAAAAAAGCACAGCAAAGAGCCAGTATCATTAACCCCCTCTACAGATGTCTTTGTGCTTATGCTGAGGAGCAAAGGAATGTAATGGTGTCTGCAGGGGCACCTGGGTGGCTCAGTCCATTGAGCCTCTGACTTTGGCTCAGGTCATGATCTCACAGTTTGTGGTTCCAGCCCCACATAGGGCTCTGTGCTGACAGCTCAGAGCCTGAAGCTTGCTTCGGATTCTGTGTCTTCTCTCTCTCTCTCTCTGCCCCACCCTTACTCATGCTCTGTCTCTCTCAAGAATGAATAAAACGTTAAAAAAATTTTTTTTAAATGGTGTCTGCAGGCTCTTTTGTTCCTGGAGAGGCAAGATACTTCTCCCAGATGCACTCTAAGAAGGGGGAAACTGTCTCTCCCAGTACATCCCAGGGGATCCTCAGATCCTGCCAACTGCTCTTAAGCTCTCTGTCCTCCTTCTCCACAGGAGCACTGCAGCGCTGCTGGCCTCCAGACCAATCACAATATGACCTCTAAAACTCCAGTCTTCGTGCTCTGCTGACTATAAAAACTCACAAAAATTAGCCCCTTTCAGTTTTCCAGTCAATGACTTTGGGAAAGTATTTTCCTTGTGCAATCCCCTGTGTGCTCCTTTCTCTCTCTGTCCATGATCAGCGTTCCCTCCCCTCCACAGCACTCATGACCCTTTTCTTTCCCAAATCACATCTCCACACCTCCTACTTTCCGCAGTGTGTCCTTTTCTCTCCCTCTAGTTGTGCAGTTCATGCTATCAGTCCACGGATTGATTTTTTGGGTCCTCAGAATGATTTGATATATTTCTAGCTGTGTTTGAGGAATAAGGCAAGCCTAAGGTTCTCCTACTATGTTGCCATGTTACCTTTACAGATAAAATTTATTTTAAATTAATTTTTTTTATTTATCGTTAACAATTGTTGAAAGGATAAATTTCAGAAAGTTTAACCAAGAATATAAATATTTCCATATTACATGTGTAAGAATTCTCATTTTTGCAACCCAAAAAAGCTTATACTTCTTAGAATATATCCATTTGTAATATTTAGAACTAAGTTTTCAACAGATCATTATAATTATTAGCATATGGTGCATCTTAGCTCAGGTTCTTTCTTTCTTTCTTTCTTTCTTTCTTTCTTTCTTCTTTTTTGGCAATTCCAGTCACATTTAAAACTCCATTTTAAAAATTGTATATTATGAAAAGTACAGGGAATATGATACCTTTCTCTGACCCTTGGTTTCAATTTTTCATAGTATGTGTTATAGATTTTTTTTTCATTGTCCGTAATTCTGCTGTCAATTAACACAAACCTCATTTACTATAAAGGTGTTTTGTTTTTTTTTTAATTTTTTTTTCAACGTTTATTTATTTTTGGGACAGAGAGAGACAGAGCATGAATGGGGGAGGGGCAGAGAGAGAGGGAGACACAGAATCAGAAACAGTCTCCAGGCTCTGAGCCATCAGCCCAGAGCCCGACGTGGGGCTCGAACTCACGGACCGCGAGATCGTGACCTGGCTGAAGTCGGACACTTAACCGACTGCGCCACCCAGGCGCCCCAATATAAAGGTGTTTTAAAAAAGAGTACCAGAAGACTACAATTGAAGAGAGTAAGAACAAAAATAAAGATCTTTAAATGAGCAAAAAGTTTTTCCTTGTATTGAATATTTTCTATTATTAACTATTCATTGATTGAAGTACAGATATACAAGTTAATGAATGTGAACATTTAATAAATATGTTTTCTGCATTGCACTGGGCATGCAGTGAAGAGTTAAGTCACAGAAATTGTGGATGAAACCAGTAATGCAGTATAAAGTATCTAGTGCCATTATAGAGCTATCTAAAAGTAATTGCTAATGGGGAATTATCCTGGCTTCTCAGAGATGGTTTTAATAAGAAGATATTCATTTCAGTCTTAAAATATTGGAAGTGTATTAAGTAGACAAAAGCAAGCCTTTTCAAACAGATGTAAGAGCATCTGCAAATGTTTACGGAAATGAAATAACATTGCATTTGAGAAACTATGCCTTGATTTGGATAGATGACAGAGGAGGATAGTATAACAATAATACAAGGAAGTAGATGAGGTCCAGTCAGAGAAGGTCTTGTTTGTCAAGTCACTGCAAAATTTGGATGATATTCTACTAAGAGGAGAACATGATAGGTATATACGTAGTGGTAAAGCATAATCAAATTTATTTTTGGGACAATTACTCAAATATTTAGGAGATAAATTAGAAGGGGAGAAAACTAGAGGTAAAGAGATCACGTAAGAGACTATTACATGACAAACAGTAAATTAGGATAGCAATGTGAATGGAAGAAAGGACAGAGGAAGTGGCAGCATCGCTGATTTCATGAACATATTTGGATGTTGGACTTTAGGGAAAGGTGAACTTTGAGATTGACTCTCAGCTTCTGAGTCAGTTGGTTGACTAGATGATGGCATCATTAACAAGAAAGATAATACTCCTATTGTCAAAGAGAAAGATTAGATTTGCATTTGGCTCATGGAGGTAGAAAGAATGGCTTCATGAGTTTTGTCTTAACAGATGACTAGATTGAGATAGATTAATAGAATGAGGGTTGGTCAACAGACACATATCGAGTAAGTTTTTGTTCTATAAAGGGTTATAAGAAAATGATTTGGCTCATGAGAAAATTTCCAGAATGTGCATACTGATGGCCAGGAGAGACATTTTGCCTCAGAAAGTAATTTATTTATATATTAAGTGTATATGTATTTATTTCTTTGAGGCCTTCAGGGATTTACAATAATTCTGATTTTAAATGTATATAGGTTGAATATGCATTCTCTTATTGTCAAAGGAGTAGTATCTCACCACTCTTTAAAATTATATATTTTAAAATTATTTATGTAACCTGCCTAGCTTCTGTGTTTTAAAAGTCATAATGCCTATTGAGCATTTACCAAAGTGTTATAATATATGTAATAATAGTTACAGTTAATATTCATTATTTACAAAATTCTGATAAATTCTCACAATAACTCTTTGAGGTCTTAAAACAATTTATAAACAAAACAATAGTGAATACTACTCACTTTTCATATTGTAACAAAAATAAAAATAACTTCTGCTAAAAGCATCTTCTAATATCAGTACAAACTAAGATTGCTCCACATTTATTTATTTTTTTTTTCCAACGTTTATTTATTTTTGGGACAGAGAGAGACAGAGCATGAACGGGGGAGGGGCAGAGAGAGAGGGAGACACAGAATCGGAAACAGGCTCCAGGCTCCGAGCCATCAGCCCAGAGCCCGACGCGGGGCTCGAACTCACGGACCGCGAGATCGTGACCTGGCTGAAGTCGGACGCTTAACCAACTGCGCCACCCAGGCGCCCCAGATTGCTCCACATTTAGGTCTCAAAATTAAAACTTTTTTTTAGGGGGTCCTGAGTAAGTCAGTTAAGTGTCATACTTCAGCTCAGGTCATGATCTAATGGCTCATGATTTCAAGCCCTGCATCGGGCTCTGTGCTGACAGCTCAGAGCCTAGAGCCTGCTTCAGTCTCCTTCTCTCATTGTCCCTTCGCTGCTCATACTCTGTCTCTCTCTCCTTCAAAAATAAATAAACATTTTTTAAAAATTAAAAAAAATTAAACTTTTTTCTATTAAAACAGCACTGAAAAACCTGTTTTTTTTCCCATGGGAAGAGCAAGTGTGAGAAGCTTTAATTATGAATAAGCTGTTAAGCCAAGATTTGATCCAGTATTTTATTGCTTTTTCACATTTTTCTACATGCCTAAACAATTTCTCATGACTTTATGGAGCTTGTATCTGTCTGCTACATACACAGAATAATCTGATTTCAAACAGAAGCTTCCACATAGAAATCATGTTCAGGGTGCTGCCTACATGGGTCATTTTGAAGCCCAAAGTGTTATTTTTATGTACTAAACTTGTCTATCTTAGAGCAACAGATAACTATCAAGCCGTGTTTTTAAAATCTTTGAACACTCGCAATACCCATTGGCTTAAAAAATCTATAAATGGAAAGAAAAATCGTTTTATATATTATTAAAATACAGCAAGCCATAAAATGGTAAATAATGGCATAGTAAAGTCATTTTATTTTGTTATCACTTATATGAAATTGCCCAATATAACTCAATTATAATATTTCTTCATGTAAGCATTTGAAAATAATATGCATTATAACCTCATAACAATCAAAGTAAAATCCGTGGTGACTAAAAGAGAAAAACTTTGACAATAATTTAAAAAGTGAGGTTTGCTTTGTAGTCCTGCAATATTGCAAGTGTGTTACTTCAATTGATTCCCTCATAATACTCAACAGTGCCTGGAACATGGTGGGTATTTCAAGAAATGTTTTTTGATTTAAAGAAAGATGAAAGAATAAATGAATAATGAATGGATACATACATGGCTATAAATAGTGCTAGATCTTACTATTATTCCGATTCCCAGAGGCAGAAAGAAATGTAAACAGAAGGTATATTTGCTTTACCCAATACACTTAAAAAACTGGATGGAAAATGTTAGTATGTGTCAGATACAACGTGTACTCTACTCAACAAGAAACAGTGGTCTGGAGTTTGAATTGAAACTAAAACTCATGAGTTGCAATAAGCTTTACCCAGGACAAAATTTACACAGCTTGAAGAAAGTATACGTATCTCATGATTACCTGGCTATCCCAAAGTTGTTCTATATGCGGTACACTTATTGTCATGAGAGATGTGCCTGAGAGAGCATGGAGATAGCATCTAAGAAAGTTATCATCTCTGAGGTCACTTCAGCTTGTATACTTGCTAGCCAGGTAGCCCTTATATGGGTATGTAATTAGACATTCTCTAGTTGAACTGTGTTCACAAAGTTTACTCACCAGTTTTTCATTGAGAAACAACTTTGTGAGATACAGAAGCCTAATTAAATTCATAGTTAACCTCACCAAATACTTATTTAACTTACATCTGGATTAATTCTATAAATGTCTTGAGTTAGTGTTGCAATTAAGATTCAAACCTCAGGCATTACTCAGGCAAGAAATTAGGCATAAACCAGCTGTTAACTCTCTTCTTCCAGGCTGTCTACAGAAACAGCTTTCGATACAGTCCCTTGACAGAGATTCTTATCAAAGTCAGCTTAGAATGTACAGACCAAACAAAACTGCATGCTGACGTTAAAGGTTGAAGAATCTTTAGCAATGCCTTTGGAGATCTCCTAATTTGTACTTTTCCCACTAAATCGGTATTTGGCCATTACCGGTCAATAACAACACTGAATCATTCCCACAGTTAATTTGGCTTTTATCTTTTCATTAATCGAGGTATGACTGACATACAATAAACCACATATTTAAAGTGTACATTTGATAAATTTTGAATTTTAAAACTGTAACCACAATCATGATAATGAATATATCCATCATCCCCAAAAGTGTCCCTACCATCCTTTTTAAAACCTACCCCTTGAGCCAACCAACGAATTGTTTTGTTTTGTTTTATAACTATAGTATACATTTTCTAGAATTTATATTAAAATAATTATAAAGCATATTTGTTTTGGCTTGGTTTCTTTCACTCCGTGTAACTATTTTTGAAATGCATCCACATTGTAACATATATCATTCCCTTTTATTTCTGAGTAGTATTCTGCTGTCTGGATATAGCATAGGTTACTTTTTCATTCACTTGAAGATAGACATTTTGTATCACTTCCATTTTGAGGCTATTATAAATGAAGCTAAAGTGAACATTCCAGTATATGTCTTTTCACGGATATATACTTTCATTTCTCTTTGCTAAATACCTAAATGGCAAGATTGTACAGCATGTTTAAATGTTGTATTATATTAATTCAACAAGTAATATTTGAGTGCCTTTTCTGTGCCAGGCACTATTCTATATATAGTGGATAGAGTCAAGATAATAAACTATCTTATAGCTTATACTACAGAAACTATTGTATTACAACTGTTTTTCATTTAGTTTGTTAAGAAGGTAACGTTTATAGCAGCCCTTTCAACAATAGCCAAATTATGAAAAGAGCCTGAATGTCCATCAACTGATGAATGAATAAAGAAATTGTGGTTTATATACACAATGGAGTACTATGTGGCAATGAGAAAGAATGAAATATGGCCCTTTGTAGCAGCGTGGATGGAACTGGAGACTGTTACGCTAAGTGAAATAAGTCATACAGAGAAAGACGGATACCATAGTTTTCACTCTTACTTGGATCCTGAGAAACTTAACAGAAGACCATAGGGGAGGGGAAGGAAAAAAAAATGGTTAGAGAGGGAGGAAGCCAAAACATAAGAGACTCTTAAAAACTGAGAACAAACTGAGGGTTGATGGGGGTGGGGGCAGGTGGGGTGGTGATGGGTATTGAGGAGGGCACCTCTTGGGATGAGCACTGGATGTTGTATGGAAACCAATTTGACAATAAATTTCATATTAAAATAAAAAAAGGTAATGAAGTTTCCTTAAATATATCCAATTGATTAGTATGACCAAAAAAAAAGAAGAAGAAAAAAAAAGAGGAAAAGGAGAAACAAAAAAGGGAGAAAAAAGAAACACATACACCTGAAAGAAGAGAATTCCTAAAAGGACTAGCTAGAACTTACAAGCTCTTTATTAGTTTCTGTATTTGTTTGTAAATTCCAGTAATACTTAAGCCATATTCAATAGAAATATCTGAGGGATGGATACAACCTGAGTTATATACTAGAAATTTACATATATGAGAATGATATAAGAAACAACTGGTTTGAGCATATTCTAAATCTGAGGAAAAAAGAGAAATAAATTGCAGTTTACCCCCATCTAGGCAAATTTGAACAGTTATCATAATAATAGGTTTTAAATCTCTTCTTGATTAATTGTAGAAATGATTACTTAGAATTCATGTATGTATACCACTATACATCCTTACATGAATTTGTCTTGCAAATATACCAAGCCAAATTGTACATATACCTGCCAAGGATTTTCAACTTTATAATTCATTTGAAAAGTTAAAATCATAAACTATTTAAAATAATTTTCTTTTAACATTTTTTAAATTTTTTTAATGTTTTTATTTATTTTTGAGACAGAGAGAGACAGAGCATGAGCAGGGGAGGGGCAGAGAGAGAGGGAGACACAGAATCCGAAGCAGGCTCCAGGCTCTGAGCTGTCAGCACAGAGCCTGACGCGGGGCTCGAACCCACGGACTGTGAGATCATGACCTGAGCTGAAGTTGGACGTTTAACCGACTGAGCCACCCAGGTGCCCCATCTTTTAACATTTTTTTAAGAACACAGAGTATCTTTTATATCAATTACCCAAGGCTTTGCATTTTCACATTTATCATAAAATTAGATTTCCATTTCACAATTAGCAAAATAATAGATTCATATTTAGCACATATTATAAAAAATATCTCTTCAAAACTACATGGTTACACATAAAATTTTAGAAAAATATGTGTTTTAGCATTTCAGAATTCTGTTCTTTTTTTAAAAAAAATTAATATTTATTTTTGAGATAGAGACAGAGCATGAGCAGGGGAGGGGCAGAGAGAGAGGGAGACACAATCTGAAGCAGGCTCCAGGCTCTCAGCTGTCAGCACAGAAGCCAACGAGGGGCTCAAACTCATGAACCGCTTGATCATGACCTGAGCAAAGTTTAACTGACTGAACCACCCAGGCACCCCCACCCAGGCACCCCCATAATTCTGTTCTTTATATTAGGCTAGCCCATGCTTTTTTTTTTTTTTTTTTTTTTTTGAGGATAAATATTAGGACAACAGAGTTAAAAACCACTTCTGAATATAGTATCTATTTGCAGGGAATTATATACACACATATAGATGTTAAATTTTGATAGAAATCCTTTTAAGACTAATTTGAAAAACTTCTGGGAGATACTACTTACAACTATGACTTCCTAATCTCTCCTCCTTCAAAGATCCATTTCTCACATCACTCTTCCCTGTTTTATTTTACTTTCAGCTTGCATATACCTCAATAATCCACTGGGAAATGTCTACTTAATTAACTCAGAAACCTCATGATAATTTATGAAGTGTTCAGATAGTCCTAATCATCTATTTCTATAGGCCTCAACTGCTGCACAAAGTCTTCCTTTTATGTAGCTTGGAAAATTCACTCTTCCTTTCTATGTGGTTTTGCTGCTCCAATCAAGAAATGGCTTCTGTGTACTGTTGTGAGACAGTGAGACATTTACCTTGAGAGCTTCTTCCAGCTCAAACT
The DNA here is from genome assembly GCF_014898765.1 of Herpailurus yagouaroundi. Classification (NCBI taxonomy): domain Eukaryota; kingdom Metazoa; phylum Chordata; class Mammalia; order Carnivora; family Felidae; genus Herpailurus; species Herpailurus yagouaroundi. The sequence goes on from NW_024412388.1 coordinate 90,270,397, forward strand.
CTACCTGAGAAAGTTAACCTTGCTTACATAATGCTACTTGCTGCATCATATTACCCGGCCATATTCCACATCCAACACCTAAGAATGGCACACATACAAAACTAACTATACGTAAACAGCAGTGGCGTTTTGAATGAAATAACAAATTAAAATATCATCTGCGAACCCAGATTCCTTGCTGACCCTCCTTAATGACCAAGTCCAATGCAGACACCATTATATTTTCACAGGGTTTATTTATTCAAATTAACATTTTTCTTATGTAACTGTAGGTCTTCATTGTGAAAATTTCAACAAAGAATTACTGATTTGCAAAAATATTTCACTAAAACAATTAGATATATCACAAGGAGTATAATAATATACTGATTTCATGTCTAAATGTAAGGTTCATTGAAAGTTGTTAAAAAGGTAATGCAGTTAGCAATAGATTAGTATATTTTATCTTGATTTTTGCCCCATTAAAAATATTTATACATTTTAAGTTAGTGGTTGAGTGTGTAGTTTTTAAAACAAATATTTATAATACAACTAATTAGACATATGGTGTCTTTTATTAGACCAACATAAAGGGCAGAGGGGAAAAAGGCTTATAATCTGACTTCAAAACTACATGGTTACACATAAAATTTTAGAAAAATATGTGTTTTAGCGTGTCAGAATTCTGTTCTTTTTTTAAAAAAAATTTAATATTTATTTTTGAGATAGAGACAGAGCATGAGCAGGGGAGGGGCAAAGAGATAAAAATAAATAAAAAATAGGAAAAAAACAGGAAATAAAAAAGCTCACAGGAAATATACAGATTTATTCAGAGAATTGTTTTGAAGTGAAATAAAATAAACTCCTAAAAAACAAAAATATTTTGAGAGATGATCTTACTTCAGTCTCAAATTAGGATTGCATTTCTGGAGTTTTTATTTATGGATGAACTGAATAAAATGAGGGATGAAAATTGAAGTGCTGTTTAGAGCCCTCTAAGCTAAAAAAAATAGAATTATATTTTTGCTACAAGAGCTGAATATAAATTGTTAAATAAAATTAATTAAAGTGAATGAATATTTCTGGAAAGGCTCTCTACTTTCAATACAGTGCAATGATAACAGAGTTTATCATTGTTGATCATCTCAGAGAATGTATAAGTAGAATGCTTTCTATTAATTTTAAAAATACAATTATTTGTGTGCATTTAAAATAATAATTAGTATGGGTATAAAAAGATGAAAGGAAAGCAATCAGGCAAAGTAAATAAATTAGGTACTTAAAATGAATTGTACAGTGAAGCAGAAGGTAGCCAATTACCAATATAAAATAATAATAAATCAGAAATTGTATAATTCTATAAGGCATGTAACATGTTTATGTAAACAATATGGGGGAACTAAAACAAAATTCTCTTATCTCTCAGTTACAGTACTTGTGAGAGATCTCTGCTACTATAACTTATCAATTAAATATATGTGTTTATACATATTAGGGGAAAATCAGGGCCTGGAAAGCTATGATGATCATACAAGACAGGAGGAGAAACCATGAATAATAAGAAGACCTTAGAAGAAAAAAAGAATTTTTGAAGAGAAAAAGGATTTTCTACAAAAGAGAGTGAGAGAACAGCTGTTTTTATTATTTCTTTCATTTCTGATAGTTTCCCTATCTGGAACAATCCAAAAAATCTTCTTGATATAACTTGAGTAGCTCTTATTTACTTATAATACAAAAGAGCTTAGGCAGAATAATTAATATTTTTTGATCTAAATATCTTGAACATCTATCTTTTTTTCTTTATGTGTCTATTTAACCATTATATGTTCAACAATTAGAATAGGACTTAGTATATAATATTAGCTTAGTGAAAAATAGTTTATCTACAATGATTTTCTTCACTTAGAGGAATTAATTTGGAATTAAAAATCTCACTCAAAGATATTAGAGATTAGCAGGAAAAGTTATTAATGCAAATGGAAGGGTTGGCACAAAACAGGTACAATTTTTTCCTTAGTCTCCTGAAGTATTTCTCATAAGAAATGATTTACTTAGACTTTTCTTGACTGGCAATGATTTAACTACATTTGCTAAGGTACTCTGGTAAGCAAGCTCTAAGATGGTCTCAAACTATCCCATATTCTGATATTCATGGCTTTACATAATTCACTCCCCCTTGAATATGGGTGAGGCTTGTGAATTTCTTCTTTCCAGAAAATACAAAAAAGTGATGAAATATCATTTCTGAGATTGCATTACATAAGATTTTAAGTTTTTGCTAGCCAATCCTCTGTTGAGTGTCTCACTGTCTAGCTTTAAAGAAGTAAGCTGCCAAATGCATAGTGCTAGGTAGCAAGGAGGTAAAAGTGGCTTATGTCCACCTCAGTGGTTTTCAGGTCAACAGAGAATGAATCCTGCCAACAACTTCATGAGGGTAGAAGCAGATCCTGTCCCACATGAGTGTCAGATGAGACCCAATCCTGGTTGACACTTATTTGCAACCTTGTGATAAACTCTGAGGTAGAGGACCTCATATTTCTGACCTACAGAAGTTGTGATAATAATGTATGTTGTTTTTAGTTGCTAAGTTTGCATTAATACTATTCTAGAGCAATAGATAACTAATACAGTTACCTATATGTGTGACACCAGCCGAAGTTTCATGTTTTACAGCCAGTTCAATTTTACCAGGTTATTAATAAAAAATCCAAATTTGAAAGAAGAAATAACTATGACTAGTGGCATTATATGCCATATAAATGTATGTATACTCTTTTAAAATTTTAGATTACAGATAAGACTCTCAGTTATGTTCACACAAAAACTATGTTTAGACAATAGCAGAGACCTGTCCAATTTTATCTATCACTCTTTTTTTTTTTCTTTTTAAATGTGTACAAACAAAACAATAAATCAAAGATTTTCATCAATTTAAGTCTTTTTTAAAATATCAAGGGAATGGAAATAATTCTGTGTTAGATTTACATTTAAAAGGGAATGTTGGGGCGCCTGGTAGCTCAGTAAGTTAAGCATCTGACTCTTGATTTAGGCCCAGTTCATGATCTCACAGTGCATGAGTTAGAGCCCACATCAGGTTCTGGGCTGACATCATGGAGCCTGCTTGGGATTCTCTGTCTCCTCTCTGTCTGCCCCTCCACTGCTCACGTTTTCTCCTTATCTCTCAAAACTAAATAAATAAACATTTTTTAAAGGAATGTTTCCCATTTCTCTTTTAAAAATTTAATTAAGTACATTTATCTTCAAATGGAGACATTATTCCTTAAATGAAATATAAAATTCTTAGAAGAATGACAAACTACGAAATTTGCTTTTAAACTAAGTACATATGTTAGATAGATATAAATATGTGTGTATGTGTGTACACATATATATTGTGTATACATATATATGTACATTTATATGCATATATATTCACACATATACACAGATACAGATAGATAGAGAGTTGGTAGATAGATAGATGCTTTTCTAGTTTTTCAGAAAGATCAATAGCATATATCAAAAGTGTATCTAAAGCATATATAGGGAAAAAATACCATTGCTTGTATTATACTTGTCATTATAAACTTGACTTAAGAAAACATCATGGAGTACAGAGAAAAGAGTTTATTCTAATTAATTTGTTTGCATTTCCTTTATGTTTAGTTGATACCTCTTTGTTATAAATGTAGAACTATGGTGGATTCTTTCTTCTGTATTGTGGGTGAAATTTTCCCATGTATTTCTGTCAGATAAAATCTAAATTAGACTAACTATAGTAACACTGAGAACTAAATTTCACAGGCCCAAGTAGAGATACTTTGCCCAAGTCAAAATATTGAGCAAGCAAATTACACCTGCCTTAACAATAGATGAATGGAAAATAATAAAAAGGAATTCTATCTTCTAATGATGAAGGTCTAAGAAATATATCCTTGCTCTGGCAGGAGAATGAGAAGAGAAATCAATGTTAAATATTCCTAGATCACTTTCCATGACAAAGTTCTACTTTCCAGAGAAAGAACTGAATCAAAGTTTTAGTTTTATCCTAGATGGGGGAAGAGCATTCATCCACTCCAACCTGATCTTGACTTCCTGATTCATTAAAGCGCAAAGGACATGTACCAAACAAAGTTCAGGGAATAGGAGAAACCTATTACGAACATTGCAAATGAAGAAGAGTAGAGTCTATAACATTAGAGAAACACTTGTGGGGTCACAGGCCTCACACACAGGATGACTAAATTATGAGATTTAATTAGAGGATTATGGAACACTTCCCCTGTCCCAGACTTTACAACTATAAGAACAAACTTTCAATATGATAGCTGAAAGAGGTTTAAGACAGAATTTCTCTGAGAAGGAGTACTTTGAGAAACACAAAGTCAAGAGGGGAGACAAAAAGATTAGAAGCCTCTGTAACCTGTAGCCACAGTAAACATTAAATATAGCCCAACTCATATCAAGATTAATATATATCCTCACACTTAACATCTACTTAACTCAGTGCCTATTATCCAAGACAACATGCATAACTTTCAATAAAAGATTACTAAGCATTTCAAAAGGCAAGTTAAACACAGTCTGAAGAATCAAAATAAGCATGAGACCAAATTCATATATGGCAATGATTTTGGAATTAAAAAGAGAATTTAAAACTATGATTAATATTTAAAATATCTAATGGAAAAAAAATATATAGCATATAGCAACAGATAGGTAACACAAGCAGAAAGTCTGAAACTCTTAAAAAAGTCAAAAGAAATGCTAGAACTCATAAACACCATGATAGAAATGAAGAATGCCTTTCAAGGACATGACCAATTATAGGATCAGGGAGCTTGAAGATCAGTCAATAGGAACATCCCAAACTGAAATTCAATGAATGAATAAAAAGAATGTAAAAAAGAAAAAAAAACTTTTCTGGGTTGCTTAGTTGGTTGAGCATCTGACTTCAGCTCAGGTCATGATTTCATGGCTCATTGAGTTCAAGCCCCATATTGGATTCTGTGCTGACAGCCCAGAGCCTGGAGCCTGCTTCGGAATCTGTGCCTCCCTCTCTCTCTGACCCTCCCCTGCTGGGCTCTGTCCTTCTCTCTCAAAAATGAATAAACATTAAAAAAATTTTTTTAAATGAAAAAGAAAACACTAAACATCCAAGAATGGTGGGACAATGTTAAAAGTCGTCACATATGCATAATTGGAATATGAGAACAAGAAGAAAAAAAGAATGGAGCAGAAGAAATATTGAAAGTAATAATGGCCAAGATCTTTCCAAATTAATGAACAACACTATATCACAGATCCCAGAAGCTTAATGGATATCAGAACCAATAAATACCAAAAACAAATAAACAAACAAAATCAGCTTATCATATTTGAAGAGAAAAATAAAGAAAAAGAAAAAAATATTAAAGACAAATATTGGGGGGAGAATCACCCTACCTATAGAATTACAGTATACTTCTCCTTAGAAACCCTAAAAGTTGGGGCGCCTGGGTGGCGCAGTCGGTTAAGCGTCCGACATCAGCCAGGTCACGATCTCGCAGTCCGTGAGTTCGAGCCCCGCGTCGGGCTCTGGGCTGATGGCTCAGAGCCTGGAGCCTGTTTCCGATTCTGTGTCTCCCTCTCTCTCTGCGCCTCCCCCGTTCATGCTCTGTCTCTCTCTGTCCCAAAAATAAATAAACATTGAAAAAAAAAAAACCCTAAAAGCAAGAAAAAAAAAACAAGTGAAATATTTAATATGTTAAAAGGAAAAAGTCCAAAATATAAAAATATTTTAAAAATAAAAAGAAAAAGTTCATCAACTTAGTGTTCTTCATCCAGTGAAACTATCCTTCAAAAGTGAATAAAAAATAAGAAATTTCTCAGAAAATGAAAACTGAAAGAGCTCATCCCAATAGACTTGCCCTGCAAGAAATGTTAAAAGGGGTTCCAAAGGGAAGAAAGAAAATGAAATGGATCAAAACATTGATCTACAAAAAGAAAGAGAATTAGAGAAGGAATATATGATGGTAAAATATTTTTTTTCTTTTTTTGAATTGACCAAAATGGTGACTATTTGTTTGAGTCATAATAGCAAGAGTGTATTGTGTGATTATAACATAAGGATAAGTGAAATGACAGCAATGATACAAAATACTGGAAGGATGGACCAGGAATACTATGTCATAAGGTATCTACACTGTAAATGGAGGGGTATGGAGTCATTCAGTTATGGAGTTGAATTAGTTAAAAGTGTATATTGCAAATTCTTCAGCAAGCCCTAGTTTTTTGGTTTTTTTTTTTTTAAGTATAACGATACATTAGAGATCAGATAAAATGAAACCATGTAAAGTATTCATTTAAAATCAGACAAGTCAGGACACCCAGGTAGATCAGTTGGTTAAGCATAGGACTCTGGATTTCAGCTCAGGTCATGTTCTTATGGTTGTGAGATCAATCCCCACATCAGGCTTCAGTGGAGCCTGCTTGGGATTCTTTCTCTTTCTGTTTCCCTCCCTTGCTTGCATGCGCGTGCTCTCTTTGTCTCTCTCAAGATGAACATTTAAAAAAATAAAATAATAAAATCAGAGAAGGCAAAAATAATTAAATAAAATCAGAGAGGGCAGAAAAATATGGGGGAAAGAAACACAACACTAACCTGAACTGAACAGAAATAATTGCATTAATTTCAACCCAAGCAGACTTCAGAACAAGAGAAATTATCAGTGATGAAGATGGACCAGGTTTTGTTTTGTTTTTTGTATTTTTGTGAAGACATAATGAACCTTAATGTGTATGCACCTAAAAGAATGTCAAAATACAACAAAAAAGGGAAATAGACAAATCCACTATTATTTGGAGACTTCAACATCCTTCTGTAAAAAATTGATAGATTAAGCAGGTGGAAAATCAGCAAGGACCTACACAGCACTACCAATCAATGTGATCTAATCGACAATTATAGAATACTCCATCCAACAACAGAATACATGTTCTTCTCAAGCTCACATGGAACATTCTTCAGGATGTACCACGTTCTAGGATCTAAAACACACTGTAACAATCTAGAAGAAGGGAAATCATAGAAAAAGTAAGTTCGCAGATAATGGAATAAATAAATAAAGAACTGAATGATAGCTGGTATATTTGCAAATATTTGAAATAAAACACCACACTTATAAATAATACAAAAATTTACACTTAAATTAACATGAAAATGCAAGTCATTGAAATTTTTGAGGTGCACTAAAAACAGTACTTGAGAGAAAACTTTACATCATATGCATATATTAAAAAATAAGAAAGATCTAAAATTATCAACTTAAACTTCCACCTTAAGAAATTAGAAAAAGAAAAAAAATCAGAAAGAGTAAGGTTAAATAAGCCTAAGAGGTACAATAAAATTCAGAACAGATAATCAATGAAATTAAAAACAGGAAAACAATTAAGAAAATCAACAAACCAAAAGCAGATTATTTACAAAGATCAATAAAATTGATAAATCTCTAGCCAAGCAAGCTAAAAAAATTCACAGTATTTATCCACATATTTAGATCTTCTTTGATTAGTTTACCACAATCAGATCCTGTATATATTTTGATATTATATACCCTTAATACTATTTAAAAAAGAATGGCATTTTAAAATAAAATATATCTAGCACTTATCTCTTATGGTCCATCTCCCCAAAACACATATCCCCAGGGTAACATGAGAAAAAAAGATCATACAAATCCGAAGTGAGGAACATTTTACAACATACCTGACCAGTATCCACCAAAACTATGAAAGTCATCAAAAACAAGGAAAGTTAGTGAAAACTTTACAGCAAGAAGGAGCCTTAGGAGACTTGACCAAATATAATGTGGTCTCAGGTATGGGGCACAAAAGAGAATTTGAAACAGTTTATCATTCTATGTAATAAATATCTGTGGGACATGAAGAATAGCCTCAATACTAGAAACACTCTTTAAGTGTATAGAAAAAAATACATGGCCTTCCTAATCTATAAAATGAGCATTATATCCAGTTAGGGTGGTTGGTAAGATCAAGGTGAGCTAACATATGAGTGGTTCCAGGTGGAGTAGTTGACAGTGGGCAGCTGATCAGTAACACAAGCTGTTGTTGTTGTTACTGGTTTTGTTGTTATTATCATTTTATGTAATTTCAGAATAAGTGAGTGTTTTTAAAAATAATGAACAGATTTGGTGACAATAACTCTTTATTTTATACATGAACAGGAAGCTCAGATGAGGAGCCTACCCAAGGTGTCACAGTAAGGAGCAGAGATGAAACTGCATGTCTCTTGCTGCATTGTCCAAAATGTTATACATAATTTAAAATTAATCACATTCCTAATATAGACACATTGCTAACATATTTTCCGTGAGCTCCCATTCTTATCTCACAAGCTTAATTTTCTTTTATAAAATTATAGTAAACATGAAAACATATTTTAAACATTATAACACAACTGGCTGGTGCTGGCTCAGATGCTCATAATAATCTCAATCTGGCCTTGAAAAAATAAAATTAAAATAGGCAGCCTTATTTGGTAAATTATACCATGGAACATACTGTGCTCATTTCCACTGATCTGTGATCAAGCAAGCAAGAAAATTTCATTCATATCTTTTGGAAGAGCCTTATAATCTGCCAAATAGGCCTTGCTTTAACATCAGCAGAAGAGTCATAGCGATTTATGACTCCGAAATAGATCACAGTGTGGTCCATCTGCTGTAGTAGATACAGAACTAATTATGAACTAGGCTTCCCCCACCCTACTTTCCATCCTTAAAAAAGTACATTAGGCTAAATTATCAAGTTCAGATTCATTTTAGAAATTATGGCTATGTCCAACCTACTTTTATGGTTACTTAAAATCTTATTAAAATAAAGAAATACATGTTTGCAAGGTAAGTTCTAATAGTTTGAAGATGACTTAGCCTCTTATAAGCAAAGTATGGGAAAGATTAAAATACGTTAGTATGTCATCAAGCACAGGAGGAGGCTCCGTTAAATTAATGTAGATTGAGTAATTTTAAACAACTTTTATTGTAACTATATTCTTTGGAAAATATTTGGCCAGGAACAAACAGACTTCTTTCCTTCTCCATTTATCCACCCACTGAGACCTGTTAAAATGTCATGAGCTGGAAAATCTGGTTTCTAAATAGTTTTAAATTCTTAAATTGAGGATTAATAGGCAGTTTACTTTGATAACTCTTTAAAATGAACATTGTCAAAAAATGTACATTGTCTGTTATCCAACTGGGATTTAACATTAGTGGAAAATAGGACTGTGTATGTTAGAGTGTCTACATTCTGTGAATTTCAGCTAAATGATTTCTAGAAAATAGTAAATTAGGAATATTTACTTAGTTTCTATCATTTTCCACCCAGTAGTATTATGATAAAGATAATAATGAAATAAAAATTATTGAACAATTTTTGAGTAGTAGGTGCCATGTTAAGAACATCGCTTGATTATCTTATTTAATGGTCAAAACATCACTTTCACAAATTTTAAAAAGGCATAAAGGCAGAAAGAATTTGTTAAATGCAAGCCAACTCATACATTAAAAAGTAGGATCAGGATTTACACTCTTATTCTATTCTTTGGCATCTCCATTAGGTCAAGGTTCTCCAGAAAAACAGACTGAATTGGAGGGAGGGCAGAGAAAGAGAGAGAGAAAAAGAAAGAGGGTCAGTTTAAGGAATTTCTATGGTGTGTATTTGAGGTACAATTCCTTCCTTTTCAGAAAACCTCAGTGTTGCTCTTAAGGTCTTGAAATGACCCATTCACATTATGAAGAGTAATCTGATGTGCTTCAAGTCAACTGATTATAAATGTTAATCACATCTAAACCATACCTTTACAGCAATATCTAGACTAGTGTTTGACAACATTGGGTAGCCTAGTCTAGCCAAGTTTAAATGTGAAATTAATGTTCAGAGAATGGTAGAATAATGGCAGTACTGGCCATATTAATTGTGACACTCAAATACCCAAAGTCGGCCTGGGGTTAAAATAAGATCCCATGACATACCATCTTTCTTGGAACAGTAGTTTTGGAAATGAAGAAAGCAGATCTAAAAGAGCATTGAAAAGTATAATGTACCATACTTATATAAAAAAAAAAAACTCTGTACATTAGCTACATTAATTAAACTTACAGAGGAAAATTTCTTTGACAAATGAGGATTTTTTTTTTTTAAGTAATTTCTACACCCAATATGGGGCTTGAATTCACAACCCTAAGATTAAGACTCATACTACCAACTGAGCCAGCCAGGTGCCCCCAAATTAGGATATTTAAACACAGAGATAGTATCATAAGACATGGATATAAAATGTACTTACTTATTTTTAAATGTTATTTTATTTTTGAGAAAGAGAGTGTGCAAGCAGGGAGGGGCAGACAGAGAGGGGGACAGAGGACCCTAAGTAGGCTCCGTGCTGACAACAGCGAGCCAGATGCAGGGCCCAAACTCCTGAAACTATGAGATCACAACCTGCGTCGAAGTAGGATGCTGGATGCTCAACTGGCTGAGCCACCCAGGTGCCCCGAAACTTAAAAGGAAAGAAAGGAGTGAGTGAGGGAGAAAGATTTGCCACCACTCTACTTAGAACAATGAGTCTTGTCACACATTTTATATGTGATTCAATTTGTAACAATATTATTTGCATACATTGTTTTGAGACTACAGATATTATATAAAATTTTATGTGTATGGATATATATTTATGATATGTAGAGACTGTGAGAATATTTAAAAATCATTCATTTTCTTTTACATCAGCTAATATACCTAATTTTTATTTCTTTTCAGCTGTGTTTTTATAAGTTGTCACCCTTTTAAATTACTTCTTTTTAGGTTCAATTGTATTCAAATCTTCACTTATTTTTATAATAGAATGATAAATTGTTTTTTCTTTTATTTTTTTATATCCATTTATTCCTTTCCACTGAAATCAACCTGTTGACTATTATAAATTTCTTATATCAAAAAGAACCTACTCTACTATCCATGAATTTTTGGTGTGTTTATTGACTTAAGGATCCTAATAATGTAGAACAGTATGTGACACAAGGTAGAAGTATATTAACTATATAAATAAATTAGATTAATGACAAAAGCAGAGTGATTTTGGAACCTACCGGTATTTTTTAATACTCCTTTACAAAAGATAAGTGTGTTACATTATAATGCAATGTTTTATGAAAAGTTTGAAAGACAACTATAAAATTACTCATTAATCATTGATATTACATATATATATTTATATATAGCATTAATATGTCATTTTAGAATGTGGCTAGATACATGATGTCATGTATTTAATTCAATAAAAAAGTCTCAAAAGAAATGACATTTAAATAAGGAATAATTTTTAAATGAGCTAAAATGTTAAAATCCCTTAAAATGTGTCTGGTTATCTTTGATTATGAAACTGATTTCCTATTCATATATATGGCAACACTGCAATTTAACAATTTTAATAAACCTAATTTTGTTCTGTAGAAAATAATGCTTACATTATAATACATAATCCATTTGCATTGCAATCAGCATAAAATTTGTAATTTTATTTTTTTAAATTTATTTTTACTTATTTATTTTTGAGAGAGAGAGAGACCAGAGAGGGGCAGAGAGAGAGGGAGAGTGAAATCCCCAGCAGGTTCTGTGCTATCAGCCCAGAGCCCTACACATGACTCAAACGCATGAACTGTGAGATCATGACTTGAGCCAAAATCAAGAGTTGGATGCTTAACTGACTGAGCGACCAGGGCACCCCAAAATTTGTAATTTTTAAAAATCAGTAATCCTTACTGCTGACCAGAGTTTAATTTAAGCTTCATCTTTTTTTTTTTTTAATTTTTTTTTTCAACGTTTATTTATTTTTTGGGACAGAAAGAGACAGAGCATGAACGGGGGAAGGGCAGAGAGAGAGGGAGACACAGAATCGGAAACAGGCTCCAGGCTCTGAGCCATCAGCCCAGAGCCTGACGCGGGGCTCGAACTCACGGACTGCGAGATCGTGACCTGGCTGAAGTCGGACGCTTAACCGACTGCGCCACCCAGGAGCCCCTAAGCTTCATCTTTTTCAGTTTGACATCTTCCCATGCACAAAGTTGCTTTTTTTTTTTTTTTTTTTTTTTGTCATTCATAGCCACGAATGTATCTGAAAGAGTCTTGTCCTTTGGTAAGTTGTTTACTCTTTAATATTCTGCTGGATAAAGAATAATCTCTTTAAAAGCATTTTTGAAAAGTGTAATTTTTAAAAATGATGTTTGGAGAATTACTATAGTTAACCAAGGAATATTAATATATCATCATTCTTTACATACATTATATCTATTTTCTAATTGCACTTTTTTACTCTCATGCAACATTTAAAAAGGTCAGTTTTATTCAATTGATTCAATTTTATGAAACAAAGACTGTTGCATCTCAAAGGTTCCAAGGCAACAGGAAATGACACCTTCATATAACAGAGATGAAAACAACAATAAAAGACTGTGACAAGGCAGCTGGCATACTATCCTATGCTAAAACAGTCCTTGACCTCTGACCTGTTCTGCTGGTAGCCAGATGGTCTGGGATTTGTATGTCAGTGTGAGATACCAGATATGGGCCAACAAGGAATACGAGGTTAGATCAATCACAACTCTCCATATATGCCATTGACCCAAATTAGCAAAAAAAGAAAAAAAAATAAAAAAAATGCATCTTTCATCAGCAAAATAATTATCAGAATATGCCTAAAAATAATAAAGATAACTGTTAAATACTTTATCTTCTGGTACATTCTTTGCTTCCAGAGAATATAACATCTTTTTGTTGTAATAGATACTTTAATAATAATGGCTTAGTCTCTTGGCACATGTGCCCATTGTATCTCAGTAAGTAGGTTTTTAGAAGTTTCCATTTGTTATCCCTAGTCCTTCAGGGATGTGCTATTGCATTTTCTTGGTTTTAAAAGTAAGAGATATTTAATTAGGTTTCATCTTAAAAATCACATCTACATGTGGTTAAATGAGCAGGTGTATCCGTGAATAATTCTGTTCAATAGATGGAGATAATTTGACCCTTACTAATATATTTGAATTTATGTTAAGGAAAAGCACACAGAAAAAAAGCACAAAAGTGTTTCTAGACATGGTTTCCTATTTCAAGATGTTTAATCTTGATTTTAACTGACAGTTACAGTGGTTCAAACCACAGTAATGCAAAAATTGGGATATTGCCACCAATGGCAGAATTTTGTTCTTTTTTAAGGCTGATTGACATTTCATTTTATGTTTATACTACATTTTCTTTATATTTTTGTTTGTTAATAAACACGAGTTGTTTCCATATCTTAGTAGTGATAATGCCACTATGAACATAGGGGTGCAGATAACCCTTCAGGATCAAATTTCAGTTCTTTAGGGTATATACTCAGAAGCTCTATTTTTACCTTTTTGAGGAACCTCCATACTATTTCCCATGGCAGCTGCACCATTTTACATTTTATCACACTCTAATTTCTTCACATTCTCACCATCTTTCATTTTTTAGTAATAGTCATTCTAACATTCTAACAGGTATAGGTGGTAACTCATTATGGTTTTGATCTGCATTTCCCTGATAATTAGTGATATTGAGCATCTATTCATTACCTATTGGGCATTTGTATGCCTTCTTTGGAGACATGTCCCGTGCTATTTTTTTTTATATAAAATTATGTTTATTTATTTGAGAGTGAGAAAGAGAATCTCAGACAGGCTCCACACTACTAGTGTGGAGCCTGATGTGAGGCTCAAACCCACAAACTGCCAGGCCATGACTTGAACCTAAGTTGGACACTTAACCAACTGAGCCACCCAGGCACCCCTCCTGTGCTATTTTTTAATCAGGTTATTTGTTTTTTTCCTCTATTGAGTTGTATGAATTCCTTATACATTTTGTATATTATTCCGTTATCAGATATTTACTTTGCAAATGTTTTCTCCCCTTCTGTGGGTTGCCTTTTTACTCTCTTTGATTTTTCCTATGCTGTGCATAAGCCTTTTAGTTTGATATAGTTCCACTTGTCTAATTTTGCTTTTGTTGCTTGTGTTTTTGGTGTCAGACAAGAGATAATCTTCAAACCAACATCCTGAAGTTTTCTCCTATGCTTTCTTGTAGAAATTTTATAGTTTCATATCTTTCATTTAAATCTTTAATCCATTTGAGTTGATTTTTGTTTGTTGTCTAAAATAAAGGCCCAGTTTCATTCTTTTGCATGTGGCTCTCTAGTTTTCCCAGTAGCATTTTTTGAAGAGACTATCTTTTCTTTCAACCTTCTTTTTCAGGATTATTTTGGCCACTGTCTTTTGTGGTTCCATAAAGATTTTATAATTGTTTTTTCTATTTCTGTGAAAAATACACTTAGGATTTTGACAGAGACTGCATTGAGCCTGTAGATTGCTTTAGGTAATATAGACAATTTAACAACACTAATTCTTCCAATCTATAATCATGGAATAGCTTTCCATTTATTTTTATCTTCAATCTCTTTCATCATTATCTTACACTATATAGTGTACAAATCTTTCACTCCTTGGCCAAATTTATTACTATTTTATTGTTTTTGATTCTATTGTAAATGAGATTGATTGTTTTCTTAATTTCTCTTTGTAACAGTTCATTGTTGGTGTATAAAAATACATTCTATATCTATATCTATATCTATATCTATATCTATATACTGATTTTGTATCCTGCAACATTAATGCAATTATTTATTAGTCTTAATATTATTTGGTGAACTCTTTAGGGCTTTTGGTACATAATACATTATCTGCAAATAAAGACAATTTTACTCTTTCCTTTCTGATTTGGATGCCTTTTTTCCCCTGCTTAATTTCTCTTGCTAGGATTTATAATACTATGTTGAATAAGAAGCAAGGGCGGACATCCTTGCCTTGCTCCTGTTCTTGAAGGAAAAGCTTTCAGATTTCCACTGTTAGCTGTGGGCTTTTTATATATGGTCTTTACTGTATTCAGGTATATTCTCTTAATACCTAGGTGCTTCTAGGTTTGGTGCATAAATATTTCCAAATGTTACATCTTCTTGTTGTATTGACCTCTTTATCATTATTTGAGGATTTGTCTCTTATTACAGTCTTTGTCTTAAAGTATATTTTCTCTGAAATAAGTATAGCTATCTCAGCTTTATTTTAGCTTCCATTTCCATGCAATATGTTTTTTCTACCCTTCCCTTTCAGTCTATGTCTTTAAAGCTGAAGTGAGTCTCTTATCGGCTGCATATACTTGCATTCTGCTTTTTCATCTATTTGGCCACTCTATATCTTTCTATTGGAGAATTAATCCATTTACATATAAGGTAATTGTTGATTGGTATAGACTTAATATTGCCATTTAGTTCATTGTTTTCTGGCTGTTTTATAATTCCTTTATTCCTTTCTTCTTCTCTTCCATTATTATTTGATGGGTTTCTATAATGGTATGCTTAGATTCCTTTCTCTTTTTCTTTTGTCAATCTATTATTGGTTTTTGTTTTTTGGTTACCAGGATTCTTACATAAAATGTCTAAAGTGATTACAGTCTATTTTAAGATGATAATTTTGAATTCATTTTAAAGCTCTACATTTTTATTCTACTCTGCCATATTTTATATTTTAGGAAAGTTTTCACCCATTATTACTTCAAATAAGCTTTCTACCCCTTTGTCTTTTACTTCTGAGACTTCTATTATGTGAATATTGGTTATCCCATCTCAAGCTATCCTCTTTGTCATTCTTTTCCTTTTTGTTCTGATTGGATGATTTTGCCTGCCTTATCTTTAAGTTTGCTGATCCTTTTATTTGCTTCATCTAGTCTGCTACTGAATCCCTCTATTAAATTTCTCAGTGCAGTTATTGCGATTTTTAGCTCTGTGATATCCATTTGGTATTTTCTTATATTTTCTATCTTTGTTGAAATTCTCACTTTGTTCATTCATTTCTCCCAATCTCGGTGAGCATCTTTATGATCATTATTTTGAACTCTTTAATAGATAAATCACTTAGTTCTGTTTTATTAAGTTGTTTTTTATTTCTTATTGTTTCATTCAGAATATGTTCCTCTGTTTCTTCATTTTCCTTGATTTTCTGGAAATGATTCCTTGATTCTCTGGATCTCTTTCAGAAGGAGCAATGGTTATATGTAGCTATTGATTCAGTGTGTCTATGTGAGAAGGTAGGTTCAGGAGGCTCCTACATTGCCATCTGGGTGAGAACTCTTTATTATTTTATTTTATTTTATTTTATTTTATTTTATTTTATTTTATTTTA
>NW_024412388.1:90286695-90294125 GCF_014898765.1 Herpailurus yagouaroundi
TATTTTATTTTATTTTATTTTATTTTATTTTATTTTATTTTATTTTACAGAGAGAGAGAGAGAGAGAGGGAGAGAGAAAGAGAGAGAGAAATAGAGAGCAGAGGAGGGGAAGAGGGAGAGAGAGAGAAAGAGAGAGAGAATCCCATGCAGGCTCTACTTCTAGCATGAAGCCCAATGTGGGGCTCAATCCCACCACCCTGAGACCATGACTTGAGCCAAAATTAAGAGTCATCTGCTCAACTGACTGATCCATCCAGGCACTCCTATATTTTTATTTATTATTACTACTTATCTTATAATATGATGGGAAAAGCTGTCGCTTCTAGCCAAGATGAAATACAGGATCTGAATTTGTGCTTCTGGTTGAAATATTTTTTAAAAACAGACTAAACATGTGAAACAATAGTTTCAAGTTATTGAACATTGTTGTCACATGAAGAATAGTGTTCCCAGACAGATGGGAATCAAATGTAGCAAGATGTATAATTGTCCCTGTTTATTACCTTCAGAGAGTTTTCAGGCCACTGAATAAAGGGAGAAGCTGGGCAGAACTTGGAGATTGTTGAGTTGAGAGTATGGAGCTGGAAGTCCAGGAAGTCTGAAGTGGCTAAGGTTTGCAGGGCAGTGTAGCAGTCTAGAGAGAGATGCACAAAGAGAAAGCTCTGAAGATATGCAGAGGATCCTGGTCAAGTCTTCAACTGAATACTGGTCAACCCATGCCTATGAGGGAACTTCTAAGGGCTAATAGGGAAAGGTGGTTCTGGGACCTAAATGAATAAGAAGGATCTCCAAAGTTTATATCTGTTCATGGTCCTGATTCTGTTGTTTCAAGAATGGGCAAAATTAGATCTAAAATAAATGCTTCTCTAGTTCCTTTAAACAAAACCTGAAGCAAAATCAGAATTATCAAGCTGTTATGAATTAACTTCATCCTATAACAAGTCTCAATAATATACATAGACAAATTACAGATAAAAAATATGCATAAAGTAAATATGGATACAAAAGAACCATCACCAACATATTCATATTGAGTGACAACTGATCAAAAAATTACCTGCAATGCAAAGTAGCATAAAATGTGATCCATTATGAAGAGAAACATCAATTGGTGGAAAGTGACTCTGAAATAACATATATGATAGTATTAGAAAAAATGGCATTCAATTACCTATTACAACTCTATTCCTTGTATTCAACAAGGTACAGGAAAGACTACATGTATTAAATAAAAAATTAAATATTAGACACATGAAACTTATGTATATGGAAATTAGTGACTGAGATGAAAGATAGACTATAGAGAAACAAGTGAGGATTAAAAAATAGTTGAAAATTAATGAAATTGAAGACATAGCAATAGAAAGTACATAAAATGAAACAGAGGGGTAGAAAAGACTGGAAAGAGAAAGAAGAGAGCATCAGTTAAATGTAAGACAACTTTAAAGATTCTAGCATACATATAATGTGGGTCCCAAAGAGGGGAAGAGCAGGAAATATTTGAGGAAATATGGTCAAAATTTTCCCCAAATTCATGAAAACTACAAACCCACAGCTCTAAGGTCAAACAATACCAAGGAACAAAACCATGAAACATGAAGGCAACTGAATAAAGACACATACTATAATAAAATTGCTTAAAACTGGAGAAAAAGAACAGTAGAATGAAATGGGTTTTTTAAATTTCCTTTTTATGTTTTCAGCTTCTGTCATGAGATATTTACATAATGAAAAAAATGATCTTTTACATATGGCTAAATATGATAGACAACACACAATAATTTATGATTATCTCTTTTCTGAGCACTTTTCAGATGCTTAGAACTAATTAACACCTCCCTTTCAGTGAGGCACACAGTAAAATAAGCTATAATACACTGTAATTGGCCATTAGTGCCTAGTATCAGCTCACTGTGGGAGTTCATGGTTTGAGAGGCATCATGTGAGTTCATGCCCGAGAACTTGATGTGCTAGCCATTTGTGGTTTTGTTAATGTGCACAAAATCACCAAGCAGCCAGTCGCCATGATAAGTGGAAAAGGTAGGAAACTGTAAGTTGGGTATGCAAATTACGTATGCAAAATAGAGGCTGAGCCATTCTGCCTAAAGAGAGTACACATAGGAGACTAAAACCTTTTACTACAGTTTTCCAAAAAAGGTTTGATGAACATATAGCTAACTCAACGTATTTTTGGACTTTACCACCCACATCATGAAGATGATGTCCATATCCAAATGAAAATCTTAGGACAATATTTTTCTGAAGAAGCACCTGCATTTCCTTCAAATTTAGTTGTTAATATAAGGTAACTGGACATGAAGATGATGATTTAATGCCTAAAGCTATAAGAAGAATGTTAACAAATCACTCTTTGATGTATGACTTTTCATTTATTTTGAATGTATGTTCTTCTAAATCAATTTCACTCATTTTTAATCTCAAGAAATCTTTGGAGCATACAAAAAGTAAAGCAGCTCCTAGAAAAAGGCATATAAATATTATTTATATTAAACTTGCAGTCAAACAAAATGCTTTTATTTTGCAGACAGAAATATAAGAAAGGAATGAACATTAAAAAGTATTTGACAATGGTAAAATAAAGACTTTAACTATAACAAATAAAATGGTTTACAAATTTATTGGAAAAATATAAAATCCAAAATTATTTTGAATCAATAAGACCATAATAGAAACACAGTTATAGTCTTATGATTGAAGTTATTTTGAATAATTGATCATTTGTATAAATTCTAGTCTTGTCTTTTGTAATACCTGTGACATTATCATATATCAAATATAATTTATCAAATATAATAGACATATACCAAATATATTATTTAAAAATCCTATACCAGTTGTGCTTCTATGATGATCATGTAATTTTAGTTTATTGGCCATTTTTTTCCTCACCCTGAACTTTTGCAATAGCTTCCTGGAAGTTCAAATAAAATTCAATTACATATCTAAATTAAATATTTTAAATTTAATAGCATATAATAAATCACTTTACTCAGATTTTGTTACATCTATGTTTCTGTTTCTATGCTAATGTGTATGAAAGAGTGACTATCATGGGTTCTTAATTATAAAAAACTTAATTTTGAAATTTTTGTTTACGTTTTTTATCTGATCTGGGCTCCAGAAAAATCACTATAAAAATCACTTGTTGTATGTTATTATGGAGGAATTTGGGTATCCTCCGTTTCAGAGATCATGACATTTTTTTTTTTTTTTACTTCAGAATTATATTAGGATTAAGTTTGAAGTCCTGATTTCCTATGAGATATTTTTTCCTATTCAGAGCTTTGACTGTGACAATCTTACATATCTCCTATTGGAGATAATAGGCCAAGTTTTTCAGGCATCCTTTCACTAAGGATTCTGAATTTAATAGTCTCAGTTCATGTGAGCTTGAAATATGTTATCTTTCCCTACATGGACACTAAAACCCAAACTTGCTTTCAGACTTGTATTTCCTCTGAAATAACATATTTATTCTCATAACACAGTAGTTATAAAGTAGAAATATAGGGAAAATGGTCATTTATAGGAAAGTTGGCTTTCTTCATTTCACAATTAGGCTTAAATTGTTTTCAACATTTGTTTTCCAAAGTCCATACCTCCCTTTTGTTATGTTATTTTTCTGTTTTTGTTAGATGTTAATAAAAAAAAATTCTATTCAAACTCTATCCAAGTGGAAAATTTGATTAATTTAAAAATTGTGCAAAAACAATGTAATTAGAGACCTAGACAGTTTCTAAATAGCTTTCAGTTCCCTCCCACACAACAGGACATAAACCAGAAAATCATTTTGACTTTGATTTATAGTCTAATCTTTCTTCTAAGAATATTAATATTTCATTGTTTCCAAAAATCCAAATGTGTCATAGACACATAGGCACATAGGCACAAAATGTGATTATATGTTATATGGGCATCAATTTACACTTACGACACTAAGAGAATTATGTGTATTTTATCAACTCATCACGTAAGTCAGGTTGAAGAATTCTTTGTGCTATGAGAAGGCTTTTCTCAGATCCCTGCCCCTTCTTTAAGCATTTTCTCAATTCTAAGACAATACAGATATGTTAGAAATAGAAATATGTGAAAAAAGAAATGATTATTTGGAGTTAAGCTAAAGCATGCTGAGAGGGCAAGTTACCTGTCTGGACTAAATGCATCTCCCCAAAGTTCATATCAAAATCCTACCACCACTGTGATGATATTAACAGGTGGGGCCTTAAGCGCTAATTAGGATTAGATGAGGTTATAAGAGTAGAGCCCTAGTGAATGAGATTAGTGCCCTTATAAAAGTTACTAGAAAGCTTGATTCTTACCTCTTTCTGCCCTGTGAAGACAGGAGAAGTTGGCAGTATGCAAAGATGGGCATGTTACATATTGTGTGTGTGTGTGTGTGTGTGTGTGTGTGTGTGTGTGTGTATGTGTGCACACATATATATGAGAGAGAGAAATAAAAGACACTTTAAACTTTATATAACTGAATATGTAGTTATATAGATGTTCATAAGTGTGTATGTGTGTGAGTATATTCTAGAAAGCATGTTAAAATAGTTATATTAATTTGTGGTCTAATAATAATGATTATGGTAATCATTTGACTGTTTTCATGTGTTAAGCACTTGCTTGCAATTTCTCTAAACATTCCGAGTGTTGCATAATTTAATCTTAAAAACAACCCCAGACTCTTAACATTTCCTACCTGACCTAATATAACTTGACCACTGAGTTTGTCTTCCAATTATTGCTATATGCCAATTTTCTGGGAAGTTAACGAGCGTAAGCTATGGGTTTCCTCACTTGTACAACCTCCTGCCAGTGTTGTGTGGGTCTCCAGCAGTGCATTTTAACATTTTAATGTCTTTTAAAAAATAATTTGGCAAAAGAGAGATATTTTAAGAGTAGAAAGTTAGGACTACTGTCTTTTCTTCTCTGACTTTCCCTCCAAACAATTTTCCCTGCTGGTAGTGATGGAATGGCCATGGGAATTTTTGGAATTTTTGGAATATTTGACTCACCAATTCTCTCGATAAAATTTGGCCGTTCCAATAATATGGCATGTTACCTTGCTAATATGATGAAACTGACTGAGAAACAAGTGTACAAGTGATAAAACTCCAATAACTATCAATGAGTCAAGTATATAGTGTAATAGGAATTTGATCACACAATTCAACGTTATGTAGTCAAAATTTTAAATGCTCTTGATCATGTCTTAATATAAATTTTTGTATGTTTCATAATTATCATTTATACCAAAATTTGAATGTGAATGGAAGGAATTATCCAAATAGAAACTAAAAGCATAAACAGGCAAAAAAAGTTATCAAAAACTTCTAAATATCAAAAGTGTCTCTTTTTATAAAGCAATGGAACTAAAAAAATCTCATGTTCAAAATTACAAAGGTAAAGGAAAACATCATGATAGTCAAGAAACTACAGATAATGAAATGATAATGAACAGCAGAAAAGCAAATGATCAGGATGCACCCAAACTGGAAAATTATAAGCAGACTGAAGTTGAAAATTAATATAAAGACAGATATTAACTGGCTGATCAAGAGTACATGTGAAGGTGAATAACTTAATTCTATGAATCCTTTGAGGTGTATAACAATTCTTTTCTCGTGACTATTTAAAAAAGCAATGATTTCATGGAAAGCCAGTATTTTTAAAATATTATCCCACTTATATTTACAGAGAACCAAACCAAACAGCTATGTTTAAACGCATGATTTTAATTTTTTCGTTTTTTTAATGTTTCATTTATTTTTGAGAGAGAGAAAGAGAGAGAGAGTGAATATGAGTGGGGGAGGGGCAGAGAGAGGGAGACACAGAATCCGAAGCAGGATCCAGGCTCTGAGTTGTCAGCACAGAGCCCAACGCTGGGCTTGAACCCATGAACTGCAAGATCATGACTTGAGCCAAATTTGGAAGCCCAATTGACTGAGTCAGCCAGGCGCCCCAAATGCATGATTTTTAATAATAGTCAAATATATCAGCTCTTCACTAGCATTTTTTCAAAACCACGGTTTGAATATATTGTTTGGATGGCAATATTTTTCAACAAGAAAGATATTACTTACATTTGATGGGCTTACAGACTGGATAAATATATGAAAAATCCTAAAACATCTTGAGGATGCCACAGAGCACAAAGCTATGTTTATTTGTGTTATATGGAAAAACATTTGTGGTATTACGAGTTTTTAAATCTAGAATATTTTTCAATCTAATTAAATATTTACTTTGCTTTTAAATTTGTTTGTTTATTTGTTTGTTTGTTTGTTTGTTTTTGAGAGTGCCAGTAGAGGAAGGATGCCGAGGAAGGGAGAGAGAGAGAGAAAGAGAGAGACAGAGGACACATCCCAAGCAGGTTCCATGCTCAGTGCAGTGATGAAAAGCTCAATCCCACAACCCTCAGATCATGACCTGAGCTGAAATCAAGATTGAATGCTCAACCAGTTGAGCCACCCAGGTGTCCCAATATTCACTTTCTTATGTAATTTGTTCTTATAATTTTTTTTTTGCAATTCTTAAGAGAACTGCCCCAAATTATTTAATTGTTAGGCCTCATTAAACCAGGGTCTGTCCTTTCTCAGCTCTAAGCATGCTTACCATCCTTAATCACTTTTGTCAACTGTTAGTTTTCTTGTTTTTTCTCATACATGATAATCATAGTTCCACCTCAGGGAATTTGCACTTGCTGTTTCCCTTTCTCCTCCACTAAACTAATTTTCTAATGTCTGTATGTACAGCTCAGTGTCCACTTTGTTTAGAGAGCTGCTCAAGCATCACTTCCTCAGAGAGGCATTTTCTGATTGTCCAAACAAAAAAAGTAGCTTCCATAACTTTCTTTTTATTTTCTCTGCATTGTTTTTCTTCACAATATTGTTATTACTTATATATTGCATCATAATCTGTTAATTTACTTTTTAGGGCTAATATAAATTCTATATTATAAATATAATACAAATAAAATGTTAAATAAATAAAACATAACTATAAATTACATACATTTTTGTGTATTTCATGTATACTATATACTATACTATATACTATATATACTATATATATACTATATATATATACTATATATATATAGTATATATATATACATATACTTATATATATATATACTTGTATATATATATAGTATATATATATAAATATACATATAGTATACATACATACTATATACTATATATAGTATATATAGTATATAGTATAGTATACTATACTATATATACTATATATATATTCTATATATATATACTATATACTATACTATATACTATACTATACTATATACTATATATATACTATATATATACTATATACTATATATGTATATATATACTATATATATATACTATATATATACTATATACTATATATGTATATATATA
>NW_024412388.1:90294525-90380355 GCF_014898765.1 Herpailurus yagouaroundi
CGCGGGGCTCGAACTCACGGACCGCGAGATCGTGACCTGGCTGAAGTCGGACGCTTAAGCGACTGCGCCACCCAGGCGCCCCTATCACATCTTCTTTATCCATTCATCTATTTATGAGCATTTTGGGTACTTCCATATCTTGGCTATTGTAAATAATGCTACAATAAAAATAAGGATGCATTATTTCTTTCAAATTAGTATTTTCATTTCCCTTGGGTAAATTCTCAGTAGAAGAATTACTGGATGATATGGTATTTCTATTTTTAATTTTTTGAGGAGTCTATATACTGTTTTCCATAGTGGTTACACCAATTAACCAGTTACATTCCCAACATCAGTGTATGAAGGTATTTGTCCTCCCATATCTTGCCAATACTTGTTATTTCTTATCTTTGTTATTCTAGCCATTCTGACAGGTGTGAGGTGATATCTCCTTTTGAGTTTGATAGGAATTTCCCTGATGATTAGTGATGTTGAGCATTTTTCAAGTGTCTGTTGGCCATCTGTATGTCTTCTTTGGAAAATTGTGTATTATGGTCCTCTGACTGTAATTGGATTATTTGTATTTTGGGTGTTGAGTTGTGTGAGTTGTTTATATACTTTGTATATTAATCCATTATCAGATATATCATTTGAAGTTATATTCTCCTTTTCAGCCAGTTGCTTTTTTGTTTTGTTGATGGTTTCCTTTGCTGTCCAAAAGCTTTTTATTTTGGTGTAGTCTCACTAAATTTTGCCTTTTTTTTTTTTTTTGCTTTTGTTTCTCTTGCACAACTTATAATTTTAAAAGCTGTTAAATGATAGAGTTAAAATTCACAGTCAGATTATTTTTTTGGACTCTTAAGATCAGTTTGTAGCCACAAAACATTTTTTTACCTTAAAAAAATCCTTTGAAAATAGGCTCAACGTTGAAAAGTGAAATACATATTGTTCCTAATTTTTTAAGGCTTGACATTTAATATTCAAGATTTAAAAGTGCAATAAAATATTAAAAGATGAAAAAGTAATTTAAATTAAAAGTTAACTTAGGCTTTCAAGGGAAAGTCTGATATCATAGTGCAGTGGTAGTCATTTATTGCTACAGCAACCTGTGAAAAAGCCACTCTATAATGACATCTTAATTTACAAAAGCAACTGTTAAAAGGGTACAATAAATATAATGTTAAAGGTAATACAAAATCCACCAAAGAGGAAATACACTGAGCAAATGAACATATGGGAAACTTTTAACCATCTTATTAATTAAGGAAATGTAAGATTACAATGCTAAATAAAGCATTTAATGCATTAAATTAGCAGTTTATAAAAATCACATTTCCATGAACTGCTGGTATCCATGTAATAGAATTGACAATATGAACTATCTTTGATCTAATTAATCTAGAAATCATGAAAAAGAATTATCAAAGCTGTTCATGCAGAAAATGCACATTTTAATAAATAGTATATTAGTAAATACCTAAGAAAAACATAAAAGTTTGAGTCATGTTAGAAAATTAATGAAGTTATCCTATATGTGAATGAGTGTTTCAAAGACACCAAACTGCAAAATTTGTTTTAAATTTATTATAGTGCTTGCAGGTGATTGAAACAAAGCATAAGCAAATACTTTCTGAAATAACCAAGGTTCAACCTGGACTTCAAAGTGTCCCCACAGATAAAGTTCCTGGAAAAAATGAGATCACAATTTTAAATTAAAAAAACAAAAAACAAAAAACAAAAAAACAAAACAAAAAACACACCTCACACATAAATAAGTCACTGTCTGTGACAATCAACAGAACACATCAGGAAAAGGCTTTAGATCTTGAAATAGTCTGCCACAAAATATTGAATAAATATGTTGTCATGTTTAAAACTAGAAAGTGAGTTTGTAAACAGGAGATAATAAACTACCAAATAATTTTGGAAATAACCTGGAAATTGTTTGTATATATATTTTTAAAGAAA
Source organism: Herpailurus yagouaroundi (assembly GCF_014898765.1). Taxonomy (NCBI): domain Eukaryota; kingdom Metazoa; phylum Chordata; class Mammalia; order Carnivora; family Felidae; genus Herpailurus; species Herpailurus yagouaroundi. The sequence goes on from NW_024412388.1 coordinate 90,296,476, forward strand.
AACTAAACGGAATCAGCAATACACATTTTAAAAATGAGGCTATATACATGATGTTATTTATAATAATATCAAAATTATTAAATATCTAGGAGTAAATATTATGAAAAATGTATAAGACCTCTATATGGAAAAAATATTATTGAATAATATTGGAGAAGAAATACAAATGGAAGTATATATCATTTCCCTAGATTTGGGGACTCAGTTTTTAAAGTGTTATTTCTCTGCAAATTAAATTATTGATTCACTGACATAAAAATTACAACAGGTAGCTTAACAAGCTGAAATGTATAAGGAAATACAAAGTATCAATGATAGTCACAATGCTCTTGAAAAGTAAACTAAGTTGGAGTTATTCAACAGTTACCAAGAGTACAGATATACAGTGTGTAAGTTATTGTGATTATAGGGCTAAAGGTAGAAGTATAGACCAGTGGATGAAGTGGAGTATACAAAAACAGAATGACACATATCTAATCTCCAGGCTTAAGGAAAATATATCATTGCAAACTGGAGGAAAAATGATCTCCTCAAAACATGATGAGGGGTTAGTTGCATACTCATGTTTTACAATGTTACAGGTTGATTACAGATATAAATATTAGAGATAAAACCAATAAACCTTCTAGAGTTAAAATTAAGAATTCTTGCTTAAAAGGCATCAATTACAGTGCGAAAAGGGAAGCCAAAGAATGTGAGAACATATTTGTAATATTATAAATGGCAAGAGGCTTCAGTAAAAGAAAACAAAACAAAAGGACAGATAATGCAATGGAAAAATGTCAAGAAAACTAAATAGACCTTTTGCAGAGGATGTCCAAATGACTAGTAAACATACAAAAATGTGACTTAGTGTCATCATCAGGGAAATGCAAACTATAACCACATGGGACACTATTACAAATGAGACTAGATGACAAACATTCAAAAGGCTGACTGACAATGCAAGTGTTCTCAAGTATCTGAAAGACAAAAGAATGCTCAATAACCACTAGCAAAGGGTATAAATCGGTACAGTTGTTACCAGTGGAGTTCTCAGTCTTTGGATTCCCCAGGAGATGATTTATAAGATTTCCATGGGGATCCATGCTGGAATATAGACAGTCAGAAGGAAAGTAGCAAGCACAAAGCAGTTTGTTAAAGCAAAAGTACACTCTCAAGGTTGGAGAATGGGTAGGTTCCCAGAGGTGGAACCGGCCCCTAGATTGTTTTGGAATTGGATATTAATGGGTTTCTCTGGGATGGGAAGAGCTGGGAAGTACACTGGGGTGGTCTCTAATGGAGGTTGCTTCCAATCATTTGGGTGAACTACTCCCACAAACCTATAAAGTTTGTACTGGAACCATCAAGGCAGCCTTTCTCTCTGGTGGGGGAAGGGGGCTATACATTGCAAACGTATTATAATGTAATGAGTATAGGGTTTGCCCTTGGGCAGAGGTGGAGGAGGAGAAGACAAGCTCCATAGTTATGGCTCTGGATCTGTCAGCCCCAAGGTCTTGGAAGCCTTAAGATTGGGATGTTGTGCCCAGGGGTTTTTAATGTACAGCTTATCTATCACTGTCTTTGCCTCCAGCTCATGTCTCTATAATTCCCCTTCAAGGACTTGGGACTCTGCCTCCAGCATTCCTTCCACTCCTCAGGTCTAGTGTCTACCTAACACAATGACTTCAGAAAATTATTTGTCAATATCTGCTTTTGGGCCCAGCAAACCTTTGCTCTTAGATCTTTGCTCAAAAGAAATGTCTACCCCTTGCAGCAAAAGATGGGTACAATGCTTATCTATAATACAGAAATTCTGAAAATAAATCCCATCAATAGTAAAATGTGTTGTAGGACAGGTAAATGAGGGTATACTTACACATGGGAAATATTATATAGCAATAAAAATAATAAACCACAGATACAAGCTAAAATGTGGATAAATCTCATAAATATTTTCACTGAAAAAAGCCTGATACAAAAATATTTTGTAAGATTCAATTTTTTTTATACAACTTCAAAATAGTCATTTTGAAATAGTATTAAAGATGGGGAGGAAGAAGGTGAGTATATGGGAAGGGGAAGGAAAAGGACTTCTTAGTGAGGCAAAGTTAAGTGTTTCAACCTAGTTGTTAGTTGTGTCTTTTTATTCACTTTGTAATAATTTATTGAGCTGCATGCTTAGGGTTTTTTTGTTTTGTTTTGTTTACTTTTTCTAATGTAAGTTATACTCTAATTAGTTAGCAGCTATAACAACAAAGTCAGAAAGCATATAAGTAACTGGAAATTATGTTTTAGTAAATTATCCAGAATGCAGCATATAACAGTAAATGTGTATAAATTATTTAAAAAACAATACTGACTAAGATCCAAGGTTAATAATGCATTTATAGGTTAAAATAAGATTAAATTGTAGCGTCTGGGTGGCTCAGTCAGTTGAGCATATGACTCTTCATTTCAGTTCAAGTCATGATCGCACGGTTCATGGGATCAAGCCCCACTTGGTTCCACACAGTTCAGAGTCGGCTTGTGTCTCTCCCTCTCTCCCTCACTCCCTCTCTCTCTCTCTCTCTCTCTCTGTCTCTTTCTGCCCTTCCCCGACTCAGGCTCTGTGTTTCTCAAAAAAAAAAAAAAAAAGATTAAATGTAGATAAAGTATCAAGATCCTAATTCCAGTTTGTGGAAGGGACCGACAAACAATGGTCCTGGTACCAGCTAGGCGTCCCAGAATTCAAGTCATTTCTGACTCTGTCTGACACGCTGAAATAGCATCAGATTCCAGAGGTTAAGGATTCAGTTCTACAAGACTGCCCTCACCGCACCCCCTTGCCACTTCGGACATCAGCCACAAGCCCAATCATCTGTAGATTAGAAGTTCCAACAATCCCCTCCTTGAACTTCGAAGCTAGTCAGTCACAAGTCTAGGTTGTTATCTGTACTTCTGACTGGCTATGAATCAGAGGCTTCCGTGGCCCTCTCTTACTGACTGATCATTTTGCTAAGGCAGCTCACAGAACTCAAGAGAAACATTTTACTTCCTAGGCCGCTGGTTTATAAAGGGTGTAACTTAGGAGCAGCCAGATGGAAGAAATGCAAAGGGCAAGGCAAGAGAAGAGGATGCAGAGCTTTCTTGACCTCTCCCAGGTGTGTCACTCTCCTGGAATGTCCAGGTGTTCACAGCCCAGAAGCTCTCTGAAACCCTTCTTTGAGGTTTTTCGGGAGACTTCATTACAGAGTCACGATGGATTAAACCATTGGCCATTGACACTTAATTCAACCTCCAAACTCTCCCCTCCTCAGAGGTCAGAGGGGTGGGACTGAAAGTTCTAACCCTCTGATCAAAAGATTGATTCTCCTGGCAACCAGCCCTCCATCCTCGGGGAGGTCAAAGGTCACCTCATTAACATACCAAAAGACACTTTTGTTGGTCTCCTCTCAGGAAATTACTGGGGTTTTAGGAGCTCTGTACCAGAAAAAGAGATGAAGACCTAGTATATATTTCTTATTATGAATTAAAATATCCGCTAGATACGTTATAGCATCCGCATTAATCTGGAGGGGCAATTAGTTTTAACGGGCTTCAGATCGTTGTTGGTTAGAAAGAGGAAGAAACTATTTACATTTGGGCTTGGGCAGATTAATGCCTTACTTCTGGCTCACTGGAGTAATCTAAGGGAATCTCAAGAAAAGATCTCATAGGCACATGCTTTCTAATAGAAATATCCTCTACGGAAACCTTTAGGGGAAGAGGGGAACACCTCAGTAAAATGGATGAATCGAAGAATGGGGTTTCTCTTCAGCAAAGTCTCACAGATGGAAACTTCAGCCTTTATCACAGGGAGTGTAGCCCAGAACAAGAACTCAGAGTTGTCCTGACCTGAGACAAAGGGACTGGAGTCTTCATACTCGCCCATCTGTCAGGAATTCGTCTAGGAATGCCCAGGTGGTTGCAAAGCCCTAGGTACTTTTGGGTCTTTCCTAGGTGCAAGGGAAGCAGTTTCCAGCAGCCCGAAGACAGTGCTCCAACAAAGAGCTGCAATTGCTCCCAGTGGAAATGAAAGGCAGCAGGGATGGGGTGGATTGTGACACAAGAGCAGCTTCAGTGAGAATATTTGGGAGAACACTGATATTTATTACAGTCCACTCTCATCTCACCTTCCATTTGCTCCAACCTGTCACAAATTTTTCCAGAGGGCTCTTCAAAATACATTTTGTAAAATGTCAAAAGGAGGTTGGAGAGAAAAGCTGTACTACAGTTTGCTGTAGTAGTCCTCAAGGCTAAAACTGATATTCAATACCTCTCTCCTCTACCACTTTTCCTAGATTACTGCCCATCTTCACTAATACCTCTACCTTGTACATCACTCCTTACTTTCACTAGTACCAAGTGCTTTGCCTGGGGACTGACTCATAGAATCATGTGCCCTTCTCAGATTGTGATTGCTGTAATTTCCCATTCACAGTTGAGAACAGACATGGGAATCACTGAGAGATGTCCCAGTGATCCAGTGATTCCTTTCTTTTTTTTCAAGTTTACTTATTTATTTTTGAGAGACAGGGAGAGACAGCATGAGTAGGGGAGGGGCAGAGAGAGAGGGAGACGCAGAATCAGAAGCAGGCTCCAGGCTCTGAGCTGTCAGCACAGAGCCCAATGTGGGGCTCGAACCCACAAACCATGAGATCATGACCTGAGCCGAAGTCGGACACTCAATCGACTGAGCCACCCAGGCGCCCCTAATAATGACAACATTTTTAAATTAAATTAAATATTTATTTCTGCTAATATAGGCTCATTTTGGAATGTTGAATCATTTTTCTTTTGAAATATAGAAAATTTCAATTAAAAAAAACTAATGGAACAATAATAAACATTAAAAGAACATATACTTTATCTAACATTTACCTACAACTGGAGAAATTATAGATATAAGTGTAAGCCAAGTAGTATTTTTATTTATTCTAATATCTGTAGGTTTCTGGGTTTTCTCTCATGTAATTGTGGATGTGTATTATAAAAGTCTAAAATTATGTAGCTTAATTTTGTTTTCTCTTAGAGTAATGAAGCTATGATTTTTTTTGCTTTGTATAATAAATTTCATTTACATGTTAATCTGCATTTTCCAAGAAAAAAGCTGTAAACAGAAGATATAGACAATACATTTCAAGTCTAAAACAGACTAAATATACAAAATGAAGATAATTTAATTGCATTTCCAACATTCTTATGGACATTTATTAACCTTACCCATCATATTTTCTGAATAATAAATTATAGATGCATATATAATGGTGTGAGACCATAATTCTAAACTGAATATGAATATAGCAGGACAATGAATTATCAAAGATACCTCATTTTGGCCCTTGTATTACATAGACTTGTTACTGTTTCTCTCATTTATACAACTTCCTGAGTTACTAGCCCCATTATTCAATGAGTTATTAAAACGTGCATCATTGTTTAACACTGCATTTTCTCAGTGAGTGATGCAGATAAAAGCATAACAGCATTCTGTCTCAGAGTAGTATCAGTACAGTAATTAAAAATTAAGGTGGTCCCCAAAGAGACAGTTTCAATCCATAATACTCTAGAAGGTCAGAAATACATAGAATCTTTAAGCTAGAGAAAAGCTTTGATGAGATCTACTGTAATAAACTCATTGAATATTGAATGGAAGATTTTAAAAAATTAAGAGAGATTGACTTCCTCAAGATTCTGTTTATAGTGTCTGAAATAGAGCTAGCACTAAAGTTTATGACAAGTAGCATCAGATAATCCTTCTACACCTAACGACAAGTTTTGGTTATTTCTAGACAGATGATTTACAAAATCTTGTAATTAGTTCTAAGGTTCTCTTAAAGCTACAAGCTTTAAGTGGTCTGGGATAATACTACCAAACATAGTATATACAAGAAGAGTCAAGCTTTACCAAAAAGAAAGAAAAAGAAAAAAAAAAAAAAAGAATAGTAACGCTTAATAGAAAGTAGGTTCCTACTGATATTTAACCTTACAAAAATCTAAGTTTAATCTACTATCCTATCGCTCCAGATCTGCCGTTCAGTCTTTGAAAACATTCCATCCCTATATTTTATACTGGATATTTTCATACAATAATTTTGTGAACTGTTTATTTTATTTATTTTATCAGTATTTATGAAGTCATTCACCTAATTTTAAGTTACTTTTATTACATATAAGTGCATACAAAATTGCATTTACAGAATTTGTGTAAGACGTACATAATTACAATGAAATTAACACGTATTTATTTACTCAATATCCAGCTCAAGAAATGGAGCATTATAATAAATTTATATCCTTTTTTTGTCTCTCTTGATCCTATCATCTTCTTACCCCTCTACAGAGACAATCACTGTCCTGAATTTTGTTTTTATGTTTTTCCTCTTTATTATAGTTTTATTTACATATGTCTTTGTAATCCAAACATTATTATTTTGTGTTTTTCATACCGAAGGGTCTATTGTGAATCTATCCTTTTGCCACATGTTTTTTATTTCCATGGGATTATATTCCTGACAATTACTCATATTAACACATAGAGATATCATTATACATTTTCACTGCAGTATAATATTCTACTCTATACATACAATTAATTTATTACATGTGAGAACTTTACCTCAATTAATTACTATATCATTCTTAGATATTAAATAGGTCAATGTATATTTGATTATTTTAAATAGGTTAACACATTTGATGAATGCAGTGAATGGTTTTCTGAAGAACACACAGCAGTATAATGACTCTGAAAAAAAAGAATTAGGATTGAAGTAAAAATGCAGTGCACTTTATTCCAAAGTGCTTCTCTTATGCTATGTACTCTAAGTATTGAACCACACAACAATTCCCACAATATACTTTTTTCTTTTCTGGGCCTCTCCCTGTTCTGTTGCCTATGCCGTGTAAGCCATTGCCCTGGGCGTGTTCATATGAAGATCTCCCAGTTACCTTTCATTTTATGCACAAAATTTTAATTTAATGTTTTTTTAAATTTTTTTTATTTTTGAGAGACAGAGAGAGACAGAGCATGAGCTGGGGAAAGGCAGAGAGAGAGAGGGCGGCACAGAATCAGAAGTAGATTCCAGGCTCCAAGCTGTCAGCACAGAGCCCAACACAGGGCTCCAACTCACAAATGGTGAGATCTTGACCTGAGCCCAAGCTGGATGCTTAACTGACTGAGCCATCCATGCGCCCCCACAAAATTTTAATTTAAGCTTTATTTTGTTTTTAATGTTTATTTATTTTGAGAGGGAGAGTGTATGCACAGGCAAGCAGGGGAGGGGCAGAGAGAGAGAGAGAGAGAGAGAGTCCCAAGCAGGCCCCACGCTGTCCCCACAGCCAAGGCAGGGCTTGAGCTCACAAACCATGGTATCGTCACTTGAGTGGAAATCAAGAGTCAGATGCCTACCCTACTAAGCCACTCAGTCACCCTTAATTTAATTTTTCAATAATTGTACTCATTTTCTAAGATTTAGCATAGCTTAGTTTGGAGCTGCACATGTCTTTTATGATAGTAATAATACATTTTTAGTAATATTTATATTCTTAGAGAACCTTAAACAGTTCCAGTAGCAAAACAGTTAATGCATATTCTTTACTGTTTAAAAATAATCTCTGAGTACTGTGTAAGCTGTCCTGTGATAAACATCAGTATTCTCATGTGATTCCAAAATCTCTAACTTCCTAAATTAGTATACTTAAGATATAATATTCATATATTTTTTCCCAAAATTTACCATAACATGTATCATTATTTTGACTGGAAAAAACATAAAGGTTTCTTACAAACGTATAATATAGTTTCAATTGCCCTTGCTGTGTCTTAGTTTGGGGTTATTTCTTCCATTACCAGAATTTTTTGATGAATGTTCTACTTGTTAATATTTAAATTGTTTTTTTCTGCTCCAGGGATGTAACACTCTTACAAATAACAAAGAGTAATAACACAAAGATAACAAGTTTATCTCAACTCTCTAACCTTTTCCTTTTTGTAATGATATCTACCCACTCTCTTGATAATTGCCCTGAAGATATTTTTATGCTGGTAAATGATAACTTTTCAAGATCCTCCTCAGAAAAAACTTTTTCAAAATTGTTTCCCCTTTCAAGTTCACTAACTCCATAATTGGCTGGTTGCTTTGACTTTGGCATTTTGCTCCACACTTACACAAAAGTTGGAAACCAATAATAATGTTTCCATTCAGTCTGACAGTTTCATATATAGACATTCTTTTTTCTTTGTTTCCTTGACTAACACTGCTTGTGGCCAATCATTTCATCTCAGTTATCTTTCTTCTAGTTTCTGTTTCTTTGTGATTTAATCTGTGATGAGGTTTGTCACTTTCCAGTCTTCAAAATCATGGTGACATTTCTTCCATCACCACATTCTCATTTTATTTATTCTTTATATTACTATAACAAAAAAATCACATATTTACATGTTCTCTTTTAAATAATAGCTTGTAAAAGGTGACAGAAAAGCTCATCTCTAAAGCATCATTCAGAAAGAATTCTGGAGTTCATCCATCACTTCTTCATTGGTTATGTTCCTGGTTGGTCTTAAAGTATTACAGCATTGTTTCTCCTTCACCCTAGACAGTTGTATTATGGATTCAGAGAAAGAGAGATTATATGCCCCACTAGGAATCAAGAAGTATGTGCCCGTAGGAAACAGAGCTGACCTCTCTCAACTAGAAATCTTTTCTCTAAGAATTGCCTGCGTAACACTGTGGCTTGTTAAGCTGACTGCCATCCCTGAAATGCCTGTTCACAGAGGTTTCCAAGGATACACTGGTACAAACCTTTTCTTACATTAAATGGGAGGTAATGATATCCATGCTACAATAGCCTAAAAGCCACTGGTCTTTTAGAATATCCAACTTCCCCTGTATGAAATTACATTCCATCTGATTTTGAAATATTGTGTAGGTTTTCCTTTTAAAAGATAAATTTTCTTAGCAACTAAGTCATTCATTTTCCCCCACCCATGATTAGGCTGAAGAGTAACAGTGAGAGAGGAGTACAGGTGACCATGTGCATGAGTCTTCATGTTCCTACTGCCACCACCAATTCCAAAGCTAAGTATCTTCACTCAGTTTCTTCACTGCTATTTTCCTTGAATCCATCAGGACTAAGATCACCAAGATCTTATTCCTTAATTTTAACAATGAATGTAGCAAGTCCCTGAATCCCAGGTCATCTTTTGCTTCTCATGCTCCCATCCTATCCCTTTGAAGCCCAGTACATCTTGATTCTGTCCCCTGCATTCACCGCACACTCAAACTTTAATCTTGCTCTCTATGCTAATTAGTGATTTCTTCTCTGAATTCCCCCTTAATTTGCCAGGTCTGTTAAAAACCTGCCCCCCTCTATCTGTATCTTCTATCAGGATGTTGTGTCCCCTGAAGCCCCCTGAAGATATGGCTGTTTCCTCTTCCTGTATCACTTGTTACAGTGGGCATCAGGTGTAGTAAGTGTCCTGTTAGCTCATTTTTGCTTTCTGAATGTTGTTCTTTATTTCTAAATTATCCAGTTTTGAATCTCATATCATTAGATGATATAAGTAATTATGCCTAACTGTTCTTACTAACACTTGGATCATTTGTCCTTATTATTCAGGGATTTTTAGGTCCTCATTGTCACTCTCTCCAACACTACTCTCATAAAAGTGCTGGGTACTTTTCCAAAGGCACAGTGTAGATAAAGCTTCCATATCCTAGATTCTTGTTTCTTACACCCCCCTCCTGCAATGATCCAGTACTCTACATCAGCCTTATAGTTCTATGCTCATAAGCTAGGCCTTTTCTTTCCAAAGATCTCAATCATTTCATAATCTACATCTCACGCCTGATAACCATCTCCTATCTTTACAATTCACCCACTTCACAAACCTAACATTTCTCCCACCACACTAGTTCTGTTATCCAAAGCCCTGTCTTCTTTTCGTGATGCCATATCCTTTGACATCCTCACCCCCTTACTTACCTAGTTTAAATTCTGTGTTCAGTAAATAAAATAATTCCCTTCCATACACTTTTGACAACGTGGCCACCTTTCACTTTTGTTGTAGTTCTCTGGCAAAATCATAACACTGGTTAATTCCAGTTAACCCCCAGCTAAAACAAACAAAGGCAAAACTTCTCTGAGCACACTTTTGCCACCAAATAACACCCCATTTCATTACTTCCACCAATTATACTAATGTCTTTAATTCTTTTAGTCTCATTTTCCAATCAAGATTCCCTAACAGGATTTTGCTGCCACCTCTCCACTGCAACTATTTTTATAAACATAACCACAATCCACACACTGTCAGATTTAGCTTTTTGAGCACAAAACAACATTTTATCACTCCTTCAACAATGTTAAATTTCTTCTCTTACCTTGCAGGACTAGTTGGTCTTATTTTACTGATCTTTCTTGATTTTGTCTCCTCCTTCCCCCTTAGGCCTTTTTACATTGGAATATCTTGGATTTAAGTAAGTCCCTTGATTTTTTTTTTTCCTCCTGTCTATCTCTACACACCATCTTGGTGATTTTGCACATTCTCTTGTCCAAAGTTAGGTCTATAGTTGAGACAACTCTTATAAACCCCATAGTCAGATGTCAAGTTGTCTATCTGATATCTCCACTTGTGTATCTAATAGATTATCTAATTCAATATGTCCAAAATTAAGTGGCTTCCCATCTCCAAAACCTTAGTTCAAATTGTCTGTCTGAATCTGCCTTCTGGTTACTCAAACCTAACCTAGGAACAAATCTGATTCTCTCTTTCACAATCCATGTTCCCTTTGTCATGAAATCTTGTTGACTTTAATTATGAAATATAACCAATTTATCCAGTCTTTTGTTTATGATTATTAATTTTTGTTTCTTGCTTAAAAACCTTTCTATATGTGGTAATGATATTCCCCTGTTTACTTGTAGAATATTTATTCTTTTTAGGTCTATAATCCATGTGGAATTGATTTTTATGGTGTGGGAAATGTTTTCAGTTTCTATTCACCTCAAGACCCATGCAGGAATGTTCATACCATAATTAGTCATAAAAGCCCAAGTCTAAATATCATTAATAAATTAACAAATGATCATATATTTATGCAGTGTAATATTATTTAGCAATGACATGGATGAACCTTCAGATATAATTTTAAAATTTAAAAATGACACAAAATGCTGGGATGAGCACTGGGTGTTGTATGTAAGCCAATTTGACAATAAATTATATCAAAAATAAAATAAAAAATATATAAATAAATAAGTAAGTAAATAAGTAAATAAATAAAAATGACACAAAATAATATAAACTGTATGGTTTAGCCTACATACATATCGAAATAGGGAAAATTAATCTGTGTCAATAGATGACAAAATAGTGCTGTGATTTATTGAGGGGAGCGGTTTACTGGAAGAAGGAATGAAAGGGCTTGGTGAAATTCTGGAAATGTTTTACAACACAATCTAAGAGGTGTTAAGTAGATGTTTATATGTATTAAAATTCATCAAATATATACTTAAGATGACCTACTTTACCAGATGTTTGCTATACTTGAATAAAAACTATATCTATTTCTATTTCTATTTCTATTTCTATTTCTATTTCTATTTCTACACCTAGGCATCCATCCTTCTACTGCATCCATTTCTCCAGCTCTGGTCCTATTAGCAAACTCTTTCCTAGATAACTATGCTAGCCTTCTGTGGTAGGGAAAATAATACCCCTCCCCAAAGACATCAACTTCCTAATCCCCCAAATCTGTTCTTTTGTTACCTTCATGGCAGAAAAGACTTTGAATACCTTATTAAATTAAGGATCTTGAGATGGAGAGATCATGCTGGATTATGTGGGGAAGTCCAATGTAATCACAAGGGTTACAAGAGGGAATAGGAGGGTCAGGGTCACAGAAAGAGATGTAATAATGGAAGCAGAGGTCAGACTGATGCCGTTGCTTGTAAAGGGGCTACAAACCAAGAAATATAGCCAGACTCTAGCAGCTGGAAAAGACAAGAAATAGATTCTCCCCTAGAGCCTTCAGAAAGAATGCAGTCCTTATAATACATTGATCTTAGCCCAGTGAAACTGATTTAGAATTTTTAACCTCCAGAACTGTAACAGAATAAATTTGTGTTGTTTTAAGACACTGTTTGTATTAATTTGTTACAATAGAAACTTAATATACCTTCAAAGATGGAAACATATATTTACTTTTATATCTATGAAGTTCATGTTCTTTTTTTTTTTTTTTTTTAAGTGTATTTATTTATTTTGAGGGTGGTGGGGGAGAGGCAGAGAGAGAGGGAGAGAGAGAAACCCAAGCAGGCTCACTTTTAGCGCAGAGCCTGGTTCAGGACTTGATCTCATGAAATGTGAGATCATGACCTGAGTCAAAATCAAGAGTCAGGTGCTTAATCAGCTGAGCCACCCAGCCTGCCCTGAAGTTCCTGTTCAACACAAATGTCAGAGGAGTTCTTTTTACACATAAGTAAGATCATGTCTAAGCTATGTATAAGTAAGCTTTTCAGTTGAGAATTCTGCCATTGTTTCCCATTTCACTCAGAGTAAAAGTTCAAGTCCTTAAATTATGTGATCTCTTACTTTTCTGATTTCCTCTCTTGCTATCTCTCATCCAACCACTATGAGTCCCTTCCTATTTTTCAAATACAGCAGTCACACTTTATTTAAGGGTTTATTTTCTACTTATATTTTCTCCCTGGTACAATATGTAGATAAATACCTTATCTCCTTCAATTATTTGTTGATTTTCACCTTTTCAGTGAGAATTCTGTGGAATTGCTCCTTCCCTCACCCATTGTCTTTCCCTGATCATTCCATGCTCTAAATTTTGGTTTATTTTTCCATTGTAATGTTTATAATATTACGGCCTAATATAACAGTATCCGTTTATTATGCTTCTTTTTCATCGTCTATGTAGCCAGATAGAATATGAATTCCATAAAAGCAGCGACTTTTGTCTTCGAAGTAACATAAGTGCTTACAACAAATATTTGACTTACAGTAGATGCTCAACACTTTTTGATAAACAAAAACATTTATTGAGGGTTATCTTTGTGGTAGGTACTGTATCATGTGGTATATTTAAAGGAGGAAATAAAATAAGTAGATTGTCTATCTTTACTGAAGCAAAACAGGGAAGAAAAGGCAATTAATCAAATGATATAAATTATGATATATGAGGCCAAATATATTACATGAATATATGGAAAGTCAGTTAATTGTTTTTTGGGCATCCGTGAGGATTGCCTTGAGGAGGAATATGCAACATGAAAAATGAATGGATATTTGCAAGATGAAAGATGACAGGATGAAGCAGTGGAAAGTATTTCAGGCACATCAAAAATAAGTGCATGAGAATGAAAATGAGATAAAGCCTGTCTTTGAAGTCACTAAATTTGGTGAATATAGATTGAAAAGAGAGGTCACTGATGAGATATGATGAAAACATGAGGAATGTTCATACCATGTAAAAAATTTTTAGGCCGGATATAATGATTTGAGTATTTATCTAAAAGCAACAGGGACACATTGAATGGTTTTCAGCAGGGTAGTGAAATGATCAAACAGCTGTTAAAGAAAGATAACTCTGACTACAATGTAGAGGATAAGTTTAAGAAATATAAAACTGGAGGCAAGGAAATTAATTAGGAAGATCTCTCTCAAGCAATTTAAGAAATAATGGTGGATTTTAGAAGCTACATGTGATTCATGGATTAATTTGACAGATTTTCAGACTTGGTTATTTTCTATAATGGGTAGAAAAAGAAGGTAAGAATAATTGCTATTTCTCAGATTTGTAGTTGTTATAGCAGAAGCAACAAATTAGAAACAAGGATGGCAGATAAACAAATTTGAAAATCATCATTTTAAGGTAAGTGGATGAATTCCAGTGTTCACTGTAAAGTTTGAGGGAAAATGAAGATCTAATGAAGAACCTGAAGACTGCCAACATTTCAGTAAAGACAGATAAGTTCATAAAGATTCACAAAAGTTACCATGGAATGTTCAGGGAAGTAGAAAGAGTGTCAAGGGATATGATGTTTTAAAGAATTGGCCAGGGGCACCTGGGTGGCTCAGTCAGTTAAGTGGCCGACTTCAGCTCAGGTCATGATATCACAGTTCATGATTTTGAGCCATGCATCGGGCTCTGAGCTGACAGCTCAGAGCCTGGAACCTGCTTTGGATTCTGTGTCTCCCTCTCTCTCTGCCCCTCCTTTGCTCATGCTCTTTCTGTGTCTCAACATAAATAAACATTAAAAAAATTTAAAAAAAAAACTGGCCAATTGTTTCAGTTATTGCAAAGAGCTCAAGTGAAGTGAGGTCAGATTAATGTTTATGTTTAATTATGTTTAGCAATAATGGTATCTCTGATGACCTTGGAAATAATGAAGTCAATGGAGTGATGGCCATGGATATGAAGAAAGTGAAAAAGCAGTGAAAATGACTGAAGAATCCAAGAATTTGAGAGAAACAGAGATATAGCAGTTACTGAAATAGACCAGGTTTACAGGTTTGAGACCAGCTCTTTGCTTTTCTGTTTTATCTTGAGTTATTTTTGAGAGAAGACCTGAGGTTAATCAACCAAAAGGGAGTAAAAGGGGACAGGTTTATTCTCCCACCTGAAACAAGAGGAAAGCAGATAATATATATAAAATGATGGTCTGCAAAACACTGAACATCAGACAACAAAGGGCAGTGATTCCTGAGAAACACAAGACAAAAATTCGAGATCTATTATTGCCTCAGGTTCCTACCTGAAGAGAATTTCCAGGAAATGCACAGGGAAAAGGAACTCAGGCAAAACCCAGCAAACTGTCTGAGCTGAAGAGGTGGAGAGTCTGAGGAAAGCCAGGCAGCTACTATTTTCAGGGCAGAGTGCCAGGGAGGAGAGACCTGCACAGAGAACTCCAGAGATCTGTGGACTGGACCATTCCCTCTGATCATTCAGCAGAGTGTTGATCTATGCATATGTATGAAGAAATTGCCCAAATCCAGTGAAAGAACCAAATGAGAGGATTAGAGGAAACAGAGCTCAGCACTCACATGGGGTTGAGCATGGTGACTATTTCTATCAGTCAGGCTGGAATATTTCATAATTCATGGAGTCAAGAGTAAATGTAGTCCTCATAAAGGCTTCACATCACTAGTGGAGAGTAATTAGTCTAGTTTTACTTATAGTTGTTTTTTAAAGCCAGACCCAAAAGGATCAAACTAACTGTATCCAACAACATTTACAATAATATTGAATTACTGCTCAAGAACATTTATATGAATACAAATATATCCAGCATTCATCAAGGTAAAATTACAATGTATGGCATCCAATAAAAAATAGCTTGCTTCCCAAAAAAGCATTAAAAAGCCAGAATGGAGATAAACGTCATTAGGGTAAACTGACTCAGAAATAACGCAGATAATAGAACTAGCAGTCGAACATTTTAAAACACTAAGTATAACTATATTTATGTGTACAAAAAGTTAGAGAAATGATAGAATATGTTAAGACAAGAAAGATATAAAAAAAGATTCAAATCAAATTTCTGGATATGAAGCTACCTAATCTGACATGAAACATGAACTTGATGGGCTTAATGGCAGCTTAGACGTTACAGGATAAAAGATTAGTGCATTTAAAGACATACCAATAGAGGTTACCCAAAATGATAAATGGAGATTTAAAAATGAGTAAAAACATAAAAAGCATCACTGAGCTGTGGGGCAATTTCAAGTGGCCTAAAACATGTGATTCAAGTCCCTGACATGTGACAGGGGCTAACATTTGCAAATATAACAGGAAAAATTTTCCCAAAACTGATGAAAATGACAAACACAAATCCAAGAACTACAATGATCCCTAAACACAAGAAGCATGAAGAAAACACCATCATATCTCTCACTCAAATCCAGTGATAGGTAGAAAATATTAAAAGCAGCCAGAGCAAAAGACACATTACATACAAAGGAATAAAGATAAGGATGACAACAGCTTTCTCATCAAAAATGTTGCAGATGAGAAGACAGTGGATCAACAACTTTAAATATCTGTAAGGAAAAAAAAAATTTTGCCAGCCTAAATCTATTCCCAGTGAAAATATATTTCAAAACTAAATAATTTTAAGAAGGTGTTTTGTAACATACAAAAAGTAAAAGATTCATTCCTGGAAGACTTACATTATAAAAGAAAGTATAGGAAATCCAGTAGGAAGAAAGAAAATATCACCAGATGCAAAAATGGTTTTGCACAAAAAAAAAAGCAGAGCATCAGAAATACTATCTACTTTGGTAAATGTATAATTTTTGTTATTACTTAAATCTATTTTAGGCAATATATTATTCAAAATAAAATAATACTTACATAAAAATAACAATTCACTGTGGAGTTTAGGCCATATTTACATATAAAGTTAATAACCCCCCTCCCAAAAAAACCCATAAATATCAGGAAGTGAGAAATCAAAACATACACTTGCAAAGTTCACTATTGATACTATCTTAAAATGGTATCCTATTGGTTAGAACTGAACTGTTAGCTCAATGATGAATGCTATAATCTCTAGAGAAATGACAACATTTAATAAAAAGGATTATAACTAATACGCCAAGAAAAAAAAACTAAATGGAATCATAAAAATATTAAATTATTTCCAAAGAAGGCAGAAAAAAAGAAAAAGTGGAACAAAGAAGAGATTTCAGCAAATGATAGATTTGTACCTAACCATGTCAGTAATCACATTAAATGGAAGCAGTCTAAGCACCCCAATTAAATAAAAAAGGAAGATTTAAATATAAACACCTACCTACTTCAAAGGTAAAGTTGAAGTTAGTATGTTAATATTCAAGCAGATTTCAGAGAAGAGACATTTATACCTGAGATAAAGGAAGTCCTATCCTAATGATAAGGGGATCAATTCATCTAGAGGGATGTAACAATCCAAAATGGTCAAACATATAACAAGGAGCTTTACGATACATGAAGCAAAACTGATAGCTACGCAAGGGGAAAACATTTTGCACAATGATCTACAATTATAATCATATATTTAATTTGTCATCTTGTGATGAGTTGAGTGGAAATGAAATATTCTTTGCTAAGCCCTGCCAAAATACATATTTAGGAGACAAAAAAATGTGTGCCTCTGAGTTTGAGAGTGGTTTTTGTTGTACCTGGATGTGGAAGTTTTTTAAGGACCAGGTGGTTGGGTGAAACAAGCAATATTTGGAGAGTACTAGCAAAGGTTAAAAGAACCTCAGGAAGTCATTTAGCAGAAGCTTGGTGTTAGTAAAGAAGAGATCAGTAGGGGGGGTGCCTGGGTGGCTCAGTCCCACTTCAGCTCAGGTCATGGTCTCACAGCTTGTGAGTTGGAGCCCTGCAGTGGGCTCTGTGCTGACAGCTCAGAGCCTGGAGCCTGCTTCAGATTCTGTGTCTCTCTCTCTGCCTCTCCTCCACTCGTTCTCTCTCTGTCTGTCTCTCAAAAATAAAAAATAAACATTTTTTTTAAAGAAGAGATCAATAAAAGCTTAAAAGAATATGAAGAGCATGCTAATAGGGAATTGTTAGGAACTATAGAAAAATAAACCGTATCGCCTGAAAAATAGAAAATATGACTAATGATTCAGCAAATATTTCAAGGAAGAATGTTTAAATCACCACTTGAAATTTTTCACTGGCTATGATAAAATGATAGATGAGAGAGATGAGCTGAAATTTAATTATTCCATTTTTAAGTAAAATTTATAAGAAATAGAAAAACAGTACTTACAGAGTTCAAAAATAAAATTAAATTTCACATTTCCAGGTCTTCCCACGTTTTCAAATTAAGAAAAGGCTTTAGAGCAAAGGTGAAGTGCAGAATGGGACTCTATAAAATGTCAGAAAGGCATAAGATGGTTCCTCAGGGAACTATTCTGTTAGAAAAAATGTTCCCCTCAGGATCTCAAGGATATGTCCTACAAATCGCTTCTCTTAAACAATAGACCTTCTAAGAACATAATGTGTTGGCCTTAGCAGCTTTACAGCTTTACAAGAAGTTTAAGGGAAAGCATGGATTATGTTGATGAGATTTTTGAGTACTGGGGATAGGCCAGACTGCAGTCTGGGTCAGCTTGAAAAACTCAAGACGTAGGACACTATAGATGAACCCTTGAATGGAGATCCACCCCCCCCCCCCCCGCCCATCCCACCCTCCATCCTGAAATCAGAATAGTTTATCACTGGAAATTCTGGAAAATAACTCCTCAAATCAGATCTTTGTTTTCAAAGGATACACAGTTTAGGGGGAAACACTTCATAGGTTGTAATTCACAAGGCTCTGGGGTTTGGAGAGGGAAGAGAATCACATATCTTCATCTAGCCAGCCCCAATGTTTTTATCAGCTTTTCATGTTTCCAGGGCTTTCCTACAGCCCTGATTTTACTCTGGAATACACTAGTACTGGAGACTTGAGTTACTGCTAATATGGGATGTAACTCATTTTCCCATGGCAATGGATGGAAAGAAGCAAAGCAAACTCCACCAATTTCTTTCTTATCATAGCTTTTACAGCCTGCTTCCTGCCCCAGGATAAAGCCTCTACTCTGATCTCACATTCTAATTCAGAACATTTCTCAAAATTTTCTTATTTCCTCCTCGGTTGCAGAAAGGGTAGCTTATTCAGCATGCAATTAAAATTTAGATTTTCCATGTTCAATGTTCCATGAATGCAACCTTGTCTGTATGTCTTTGGTGTTGGATTTATCTGCTTCTTTATTTTACATTGAGGTAGTTGATACTGATAGGTTCTAATTGCAATTGTTGTGTTAGCATTTGAGACATTGATACTTAAACTTCCTCTGGTAATTAACAGAAATATATATCTATCTATATAGAGATATTTAGATATCAAGAATGAATCTTTTTCATCTCATAGAGCAAAATATAAGAATCTGTTAGAAAATCCATATTTTTGTTAAAGTTCTGGCAATTAGGTTCTAACAAGATGCCTGGACTCCAGCAAAAAAGGAAATTATGGCCAACTGTAAGGAAGTCAGGGATCTGTCCTGGCAACACTCCAAACAAAACCACAAGAAACACCATCAAAGGAGACAGGCCCAAGATGGCTGATAAAGTAGGCCAAAGTTCATATTATTCCTTCATTATACTATATTAACATACAAAAATCTCCTCCCTGAAGGTGCCATGACAGGAAACCCCTCACCAAATAAGGACGGAAAAGCGCATAACCCACATTCCTGGAAGACACACCCTGCTTCCAACAAATCGTTGCCTCATGAAATGAAAATTTCACCCCTTTGTCAACAACTGTCAATAAGAAAATAGAAGCCCAAACCCCAGTGGGCTCCGTTCCCCTTTGAGCTCACCCACTCTCACATCTCCAGAGTGTACTTTTACTTTAATAAATTTTCCTGGTTGTACTGCTTATCAACTGTGTTGTGTCTGCCCTTGAATTCTTTCTTCTGGCAAGACCAAGAACCTCTGGCAACATCTCTGAAGGGGCTGGATTGAGGCCTTAGGGCCCAAGGTCTCCTTGGTTCACCCAACAACATTTTCATTGATTACCCTTTTAAACCCTTACATAAATTACTTCTTCAAAAGAGGATAGTTTTCTACTTTATTTTGTTCTCAAATTGAAAAGAAATATTGCTATGGAAAGAAATTTCCCTCAGCCTCACCTTCTGTGGTATTCCTCCCCTCAGTTTCCTTATGAGTTGTGAAAACTGAAAAATAGAAGCATTACCATTGAAGACATACTAAAACATTATGTTTATTCATTTTCATAAATAAGTGAACGAGGGGTTTAATATATGCTTGACTCAGTAACAACATAGAAGTAATAAATTACTTCAATAATGATATTCCCATAACTAGATATGATCATTTCACTTCAGTTTAATTCAGACTATAGATAGATACAGGTAATATAGATATAAGATATAATAATAAAGTCCTAATTAACCTTATCAGTTCAAGAATTACGTTTCTGCTTCACATAAATTGTAACTTGAACATTATATTCTTCCTCGGTTCTGCCATTTTTGTTCAATTTATAAGGTGTTTCTATTAATTTGAATATCCTAGCTTTGCAATCCGAGTCTTCATATATGTTTCTTATTAATTTTTTTCTGTGGAGTACATGTTTAAATCTTTCTTTATTTATATTAAACTGATGCAGCCCAGTGTTAGAGTTGGTTAAGCTTTACCTCCTATTCAGATAAATGATGAGATATGACTACCATTGTCCCTTTGGGGAAAAAGTATGTTCCCTTTCAATGAAAAAGACTCTATGTTTCTGAAGTGATCAGTGAAATGAACCTTCTGGGGGCTAACAATGTACAGGCAGGTGGTGCTGACAAGTAGGGCAGTTAAAAATTTAAGACAGTTCCTCAGAAGAATAAAAGAAATTAAATTTGTGAAGGTCACATCTGGACATTGTAACTTTCAGACAGATTGCACTTCTTCACCTACCACTGGGAATCTAAATAGTATCATAGCATAGAGCTAAATAAGCCATTTTCTTCCCGATATATTTTATGACTGCTCTACATATTAATAATTCTTCTTCCCCTCTGAAATTATGCATTCTATAGTAGGATATTTCAGTTTGAAACATTACCTTTCACTTTTTTTCCAGACCATAAGATCAAGCTATATTATTCATGTGGGTTTTCCAGAATCTACAATTTCAGTCCCTTTTCCATGGCTGACTTCTTGTTTAGGTTGACTACAGCAATAGTTAAATGTTGACTGCTCAAGGTTTTTGTACCTACCTCCAATATTGCCAGTGCTTCTCAGAGTTGCTACACCTGGAATGGAGCTGTTTCCTACGGGTAATGTCTACACTTTCTTGTTCCAATTTGACCAATTCTCTAGTCTAAAAAATAAACAAAAAACTTTTAATGTTTAATGGACAGCCGAACATTTTGACTATACTTTATTCATCTATGAATCATTTAGCTATGAATCATTTAGCTATATTATCCAAGTGTGCAAAGTTTGCATTATACTGTATATTTAACAAGTTTACAACTTTAGGTTGGAAATAATTTGAGGGTTCTGCTATTCAGAGTATAGAACAATTACTGAATATTATACCCTATTTATACAAATATTTCTTTGAATTTTCTTCTGTTGCTATAAGTGTTCTATGACAGTTGTTTCAGTCAATTGATTACCAACTCCACTTTCCGCAATTTTAACTCTTTTTCACAATGTAGGGTTCTTCTTTTCATGCAGCCCAAGCTCCAACAGAACTAATTGTGTCTAATATTAGAGACAATTGACTGCCTTCTTCAGTAAGTCACATGCCACAGAAAATCACTATTGTTGACATTGTTTCAAATATTTAATTGAGGGATTCTCCAAAATTCTATGAATTGTGAATTTTCCTTTCCAGAGAGAACAGCCATATGGAAGCATGCAGGTAATTAGGGTAACTGGATGGAAGCAGGCAGATAACTAGGGTAATGGCAGTAAAGCATCCACTTCAAATTACAGTATGAGCCTAGTGCAGTAGTTTCTTCTTGCTACTATAACACATTACTACACATTTCATGGCTTAAAACAACATTAATTCAGAATCTTACATATATGGCCATCCAAAGTCTGAAATGGGTCTTGCTGGGCTAATCAAGGTATAGACAGAGCTGTGTTCTTCCTGGAAGCTGTAGGGGAGATTCTGTTTCCTTACCCTTTCCAACTACTGGCCCCCTCTTTAAGAGAGCAATGTAGCATCCTTACATCTGACCCTGTTATTCCCTTCTGCCTTCTTCTTCCACATTAAAGGACTTTGTGATTACATTGGGCCCACACAAGTATTCCAGGATAATCTTTTTATTTTAATGTCAGTTGATTAGCAATCTTAATTTCATTTGCAACATTAGTGTCTCCCCCACCTTGTCATGTAACAAAACATATTAGAGGCTCTGGGGATTAGAGCATGGACATCTTTCAGAGTGATTATTCTGTTATCATACTTTGTAAGAGTAATTGACCTTAGAGAACTTTCACATTTCTAGCCATTCTGATATATGAATACATATAGATAGATAGATAGATAGATAGATAGATAGATGATAGAGACAGATATAGATACTTATATCTATATAATCTATGAAAAATTTAGATTTATAGTAATTACAATATTTAAATAAATACATTCAAGATCTATCTACCTACCCATTGACTTTGGAAACCAGATTTGTAAGGTTTTTAATTGACCTCAACCACTGTCTATTTTACTTTGGTCATGTTGCTTAAACTCACAGAAAAATAACAGTAACACCAAAATTGCACAGATGGTTTGAGAAATAGAAGTAATTACTATAGCAGTTCATATAAGAGCTTAATAAATGACATAGATTATTATTTGTGCTGAAAACTGATCTAAACAATATGTGATTAAAAAAAACTGTAAACATTTTCTTTAACTATAATATACTGTACAAAGTAGTGAACAACTCTCTGAAACTTCACAAATCACACATACCTGTTAAATCCACATCCATAGCAAGAAACAATATTATTAACAGCACAGACCCTCATTTATACTGTATCATTTCTTAGATAATTCCTATTCTGCCCACTCAGAGTATAAATTATATTTATCTGTTTTTGTACTTTAAATTAAATGATGCCTAGATTCTCTTTTGTGTCTAACTTCTTTGGCTCAACATTATGTCTCTCAAACTCATCCATATGTTTGTGCATAGTTATGGATGTTTTCTATTATTGTTCTATATTATTACAGCATAATATTCTACTCTACATTATATTCCATTGAATATAATACAATTTTTGATACATTGTTTTCTGATAGGCATTTGAGTAGTTTGTTATTTAGGTATTACACAGTGTCATTCTCAACATTCCAGTACTTAGGTCTTTCAATTAACACATGTAGGCTTTTTGCTAGTCTTAGATCCAAAGCTAAACCTAACTAGCATTGGATTTGTTAATGGATGTGTTAGAATAATGCCCCCCTAAAGATGTCCACATCTTAATCCTTGGAACCTTTGTTACCTTGGAACTATATGTTACCTTAAATAGCAAACAATTTTGCAAATATGATTAAATTAAGGATCTTAATATGGGGAGATTATCCTGGATTATCCAGATGTGCCCAATTTATCCACAAGAATTGCTAAGATATGAGAACTTTTCTTGGCTGAGTTCCAAGTGAAAGAGAAATGTGATTACAGAAGAACCGTAAAGTGGAATGCAAACTCGCTGACTTTGAAGATGAATATAGGAATCCAAAAGCCAACAAATGAGGACAGTTTGTAGAAACTGAAAAGCACAAGGAAATGATTCTCCTCTAGATCCTCCAGAAAGGAACTGTGCACTGCCAACACCTTGATTGAGATCTGACATGGATTCTAACCTACAGAATTGTAAGATAATATATTTGTGTTATTTAAAGCCGCTACATTTTATAGAAGCAATAAAAATGAATACACTGGATGATTGAGGAGTCTCATGTTTAGCCTTTATATGTATACCTCTAAGCATATGATTAAAATGGTTGTTCAAATCACAGTTCAGCCAGATGTGTGTGAAAGTTCCAGTTTCCTCTCATCCTCACCTAAACTTACTATTTTCTTTTTTGTATTTTTATTCTGGTGAATGTGGGATGTTATCTATCATAGTTTTTAATTTGTATTACCCTAGTGATTAATGACACTGAGAACATTTTCATATGTTTACTGGCCATGTGAATATACTCCTTTGTAAAGTGTCTTTAAGTCTGCATGATTCAAATTATTTTAAATGTGTTGAGGTTCTTTTTGTCATATTACTGTCTATTTAAAGTCTATGTTTAATAAGCAAAATACAAATAAATATTTTAACCTTTTACTTGTATTAAATCCGTCCATTTATTAAATAATTGATTATTCATTTCGCTGCCAGTTTATTGTTTCCTATTTAACACATCTGTTGTCTTTTGTAAAAAATCTGCTTTATTGAGATATAATTTACATTTTAAAATGCATTCATTTTCAATACAGGTCTCATGAGTTCTAAAAAATGTATACACTCAGGACTATCACCAAATTAAGATGTAAAACACTTTCTTCATCCCAAGAAAGTACCATCGTGCCTTTTTGCAATCAACTACTTATAACCTCTGGCACCAGGAAATAATCTACTTCATATTACTATAACTTTATTTGGTCTTTTCTTGATTGTCAGATAAATAGAAACTGCAGCTTCAATTATTTTGTGTCTGTCTTCTTTTACAAAGCATAACGGTTTTGAGATGCAGTTGTATTGTTATGTAAATTAGTTCGTTATTTCTTTTTTTTTCAATATATGAAATTATTGTCAAATCGGTTCCATACAACACCCAGTGCTCATCCCAAAAGGTCCCCTCCTCAGTACCCATCCCCCACCCTCCCCTCCCTCCCACCCCCCATTAACCCTCAGTTTGTTCTCAGTTTTTAAGAGTCTCTTATGCTTTGGCTCTCTCCCACTCTAACCTCTTTTTTTTTTTTTTCCTTCCCCTCCCCCATGGGTTTCTGTTAAGTTTCTCAGGATCCACATAAGAGTGAAACCATATGTAGTTTGTTATTTCTTAACTCAGAGTAGAATCCTATTGTATGGATATACCACAATTTGTTTATTCATTCACCTTTTTGTTTTAATGATTATCCAGTAGAGTTAATATGAACTTTTTTACACAAGTATTTTGTGTATGAACACATTAGCATTTCTTTTGGGGAATTATCTAAGAGTAGAATAATGGTGCATATAGTAACTTTACATTTAACTTCAAAAATGACTACCAATTTACTCAGAGGTTGTTAAAATTTTGCATCCCCATCCACATTTTATGAGACATTCTATTGTTTCATGTCCCCACCAACAATTGGTATATGTAGCTTTATTTATTTATTTTTAATTCAACCATATTTGAATGGAGTAGAATCTCAGTTTCGTTTAAATTAACATGTTCCTAATTATGTCAAATATCTTTTTATGTATTTATTGACATGTATATAATTTCTTTTTATAAATGCTTTGTTCAAATTTTTTACCCATTTTTTTGGGTTGTTTATCTTCTTGCTATTAAGTTTTAAGAGTTTTTTAGATATTCTAGATACATATTATTTGTCTGTTAAATAAATGGATTGCTAATTTTCTCCCAGCCTGCCTTTAGCCTTTGTATTTTCTTAATGATGCCTTCTGAAAAGCAGAAAGCTTTGATAAAGTTTAATTTTTATTCTTTTTCATATTTGGTTAATGATTTTTGAGTCCTAAAATGATCTTCCAAAGATTTTAATGATTTGATTCCATGTGTATAAGTTTCAAATTTTAGCTTTTACTTATATCTCAGATCATTTTTGTTTTTTTTTGTTTTTATTTTTTTTTAAAAGTTTACTTGTTTTTGAGACAGAGAGAGACAGAGCATGAACCGGGGAGGGTCAGAGAGAGGGAGACACAGAATCTGAAACAGGCTCCAGGTTCTGAGCTGCAAGCACAGAGCCCGACACGGGGCTCGAACTCACAGACCGCGAGATCATGACCTGAGCCGAAGTCGGATGCTTAACTGACTGAGCCACCCAGGCGCCCCAAATCGTTTTGGATATATATATGTGTACACACACACACACACACACACACACACACATAATGCACATAATATTTTTGGAGATATTATGTATAATGATATCTATACAGTAAATATATACATAATATATATGTATTTATATATAATATATTTTGAAGTTTTATAATTAGTTATATATATATATGCATACTGTTTTTGGTTGTTAAATATTCTGGTTGACTTTTATCATCATAAAATATTTTTATCTGTTGCCATTCTTTTCCTAAATATGTAGGTAATAATACAGATACTCTAGCTTTCTATAATAAGAAATTGTGGGGTGCCTGGGTGGCTCAGTCGGTTAAGCGCCAACTTCAGGTCAGGTCATGATCTGTTAGTTCCTGAGTTCGAGCTCTGCATCCGGCTCTGTGCTGACAGCGTGGAGCCTGGAACCTGCTTCAGATTCTGTGTCTTCCTCTCTCTGCCCCTCCCCCACTCACACTATGTCTCTGTCTCTCTCTCTCAAATAAACATTAAAACAATTCTTTTATAATAAGAAATTGCATAGCATATATGTTTTTAATCTTTTACTTCTAACCCATCTATGTCTTATTGACATACTTCCACATGGCATATATTTATGTCTTGTTTTTTCTTTTGTAATCTGTGAGACAATATCTCATTTTTAATATTATAATTAGAATATTTATTACATTTAATGTAATTATTGTGAAGTTGTGTTAAGTATATCATCCAGGTCTTTGTTTTCTTCTTATCCCATTGTATCTATAATAGTGCTCTCTTTTTGTTTTATTTCAAAATTTTTTGGTTTGAAAAGTTTTTTACTATTCCATCATTCACTTGACTAATTTGTAATTTGTGCATAAATATTTTTATAGGTTTATATATATATTAAATTATGGGTGCTTACAATTTTTATTCACTCATTTATTTACCTTTTTATTGGTGCATTTTAATTCCATTCTCTATTTCTTTTTTTTTTTTTTAATTTTTTTTTTTTCAACGTTTATTTATTTTTGGGACAGAGAGAGACAGAGCATGAACGGGGGAGGGGCAGAGAGAGAGGGAGACACAGAATCGGAACCAGGTTCCAGGCTCCGAGCCATCAGCCCAGAGCCTGACGCGGGGCTCAAACTCACGGACCGCGAGATCGTGACCTGGCTGAAGTCCGACGCTTAACCGACTGCGCCACCCAGGTGCCCCTCCATTCTCTATTTCTATGTTCACATTTTAGATCAGTTTTTTTCCTGCCTGAAGAACTGGCTTTAATTTAAACTTTTATTTTTAACTCTATCCCTATTATTGACAGCTTTCCTCAGTCTTTGTCTGCAAACATCTTTATTTCACTTTTATTTTTGAAGGATAAGAATATATTCACTTGTTATAGAATTCTAGGTTGACAGTACTTTTTCTTTGGAAATACAAAGATGTCATTCCACTGCTTTCTGACTTCCATCATTAGTGGTGAGAAGACAGCTGTCATTCTTATGGCTCATTGTTCTTTGAAGAGAAGGTATCTTTCTTCCTCTGTCTGACTTTTAGGATTTACTTTTTTATTCTTTGCTTTGCAGCAGATTTACTGTGAAGTGCCTCGTTAAACTTTCTTTTTGTATATACTGCTTAAGGTGTAATTAGATTTCTTGTACCTGTGAGTCTTACCATTTAAAAAACTTCTTAGCCATTATTCTTTTGAATACTTCTTTTAACCCAATATTTCTCTCCTCTCCTTCCAAGACTTTGATTGTAATTAGAGTAGACCTTTGAAGAGTGTCCAAAATATCTCTTATGCTCTGTTCTATTTTACTTTTTTTTTTCTTACTGCTTCAGTTTGTGTATTTTGTGGACCTTCTCCTAGGTAACTGACACTTTATTCTAATGTGTCCATTTAAAACTATCCACTATTCATAATTTCAGATATCAGATTTTATTTTCTTTTTGCAGTGTCAACTGATTCTTTTTTATTTTTGAGAGGTTCTAATACTTTAGTAAATTTCATGAACTTTTCATCTATGTTTTCACTAGGGTCTTTAACATATTATCATAGTAATTTTTAAGTACTTATTTTTGAATTCTACTATATGGATCTTTGGTGTGACTACAACTGTTCTCTGCCCTTTTCCTTGATTGTTAGTCATATTTTCTCTTATTCGTACCTTGTTTAGAAGTTTTTTCTACCAGTCAGTGCAATGACATAATTCTAGAGGTTCTAGATAATACTATGTTACACTTAATGAAGTTTACCTTTCCTCCTTAAGACAAATACCTGAGTAGCTAATCATCTAAACCCAATCAGAAATTAGGATGAGTTGGCCTTTGTTGTAGTCTTGATAAGACTTTGTATAACTCTGGTTTGTCTTTTTTTGTAAAAATGCCTCTCACAAGCTTTTGATTGAGAGCTTTCCAAGTGAATATCCTTTACCCCAAAAGATTACAAGAGATTCAATTCTCATTGAAAGATTATCCCCTATTCTACAGTCTTCCCTTCGTCCTGTGGCTTCACAACTGTGCACATGTCTTGCTGACAATGTTTTTAAAATAAGTGCCCACTCTGTCAAGTCTTGGGTTCATAAGTATCACAAGACTGGATGTGATTTCACTCTGCCTTTTTGAAGATTTGTTTTCTACTTTCTCAGTCTCCTGTGAAGCCAGCCATTTCTTTGTGTCCCCTCAATTTCTAGATTATCAGCTTTATCAAACTCCTAAAAAGTTTTGTTTCTTCTTTGCTATTTGCAATCCAGATTCTCTATGCTTGTCCACAATTTGAAAATGTCT
The DNA here is from genome assembly GCF_014898765.1 of Herpailurus yagouaroundi. Taxonomy (NCBI): domain Eukaryota; kingdom Metazoa; phylum Chordata; class Mammalia; order Carnivora; family Felidae; genus Herpailurus; species Herpailurus yagouaroundi. The sequence goes on from NW_024412388.1 coordinate 90,324,829, forward strand.
CCAGTGAAAAATGACTAAGTATTTTCAACTTACTTTGGGAAGTGTTTCAATTTCTTGGATTTATGGATTTTTAGCTCTCTTTTACTTTTTCCAAGAGTTTTGTTGTATTTTAAAAATGCAATTTAAAAAAAAAGTATCCACTATGTTCTCATTGCTGTATAAATTTTTAGGGTCATGTCTTCTCACTTGGATTCCCAAATCTTCAAAATAATAGTGCTGTGTCAAATTCTTACCATGCTTCAGTTTTCTGTGACTTCCTATTCTGCAACCAAAAGGAAAAACCTGTCTGACTTAAGATCTCATGTAATTAGACTAGACTCATCTGAAGAATCTCCATGTTTAGTTACTCAAAGTCAAATGATTATTAATTTTAATTACATTGGAAATATTACAAATATGGCATCTTATTATAGCCACATTCCAGGGATTAGGGGATGAAAGTTAGTCCATTTTGGAATTCAGCCTTCCAAAATACCTATATCTAAAATGTCCAAAAACATTCATGAATTTGCTCTCCAGATACACCAATTTAACAGGCAGCAAACCATCTAGGTATGTAACTCATTATTTCTTGTTATTTCTTCTCTCTTTATTCTTTAGATTCTTTTTGAGAAGGAGCCCATCTATATGAAGGTTTGCTTTGATGACAATTGGGTGTAAAGGCTATTAGCTGTGGAACGACAAAGATCTTCTAGACAAAACACTGCTTTTCCTTCTAACTCATAATTCCTCAACAATTAAATAATGAGAGTCTAATTTGTGCCAGATTCTGTTCTGGGTACTGGAGATAATGCACTGAGTAGAGAAAATACCTGCTCTCACAGAACACAGTAATAACCCAAGAAAAATATATCGTTAAATATACTATTTGAATTAAATAATATCATATCAGAAATTTATGACAACCAAATTTTTTAAATAAGGTATAAATGAGGGCTAGAAAGTGTCTCAGAGAGAGACTTGATGGTTGAAATTTTTTTTTTTTAATTTTTTTTTTTTCAACGTTTATTTATTTTTGGGACAGAGAGAGACAGAGCATGAACGGGGGAGGGGCAGAGAGAGAGGGACACACAGAATCGGAAACAGGCTCCAGGCTCTGAGCCATCAGCCCAGAGCCCGACGCGGGGCTCGAACTCACAGACCGCGAGATCGTGACCTGGCTGAAGTCGGACGCTTAACCAACTGCGCCACCCAGGCGCCCCTATGGTTGAAATTTTTGATAAAGTGCAAGGGAAGGCCTAATTGAAAGGTAACATTTGAACAATAATGTTAAGACTAGTCCTCTTCAATTTTTTTGGCCTATTTTTCTTCCTATATGTTAAGTATTTGTCTTCCTCAGAGCTCCACCATTGATCTTTTTTAACTTTTAGGTCCATTTGTACATTTTATAATCTGTGTTTCTCAAAGTGTAATATGAAAACAAAATATACTAGAATCAGCTGGAGTACACTTTGCCAGAGAAGTTTTTAAACTGCACACAAAAATTTAAGTCTGAAAATTGGTTATTATATTCCCAATTTTTAACAAGCACCCATTTTGATGCTTAGCCAAAACAAATTTGATAACTTTTTTTTGATGAAGAAATGATTAAATCTATTTCCCATGGCTTGTCCTGGCACACATATGTTGGCAACATCTTGGCATCTCTACTGTCTGGTAATAAATATCCATTGAATAAATTAAAGCATGAAAGGCTTTGAAATAATTCCTGTACATAAATGTTACCTGTGTTCTATTCTAGTTTTAACATCATATTTTAGAGTACATCATGTGAAAATTTATTTACCAATTAAACTTTTTAACTATTTGTATTAGGTATATATTGCACACAGTGCTGTTTAATTAATCACAAATCCTCAGTGGCATACAAGAATAAATTGACTCCCAATCACAATAATCTAGGGATAGACTGACTTGGAATGTTCACTTATGCATCTGAGGTCAGCTGAAGGCTGATTGGGTTGCTCCTGAATGTCTTGAGCATAGACAACTTGTTGCCTACAGCATCTCACCTTCCAGAAGATTTGCAGAGGGGCAAAATTTTAGAGATTGGAGAATTCATAATATAATTTGATATTATGTGTGAGCAATATCTGAAAGGGAGAACTAATAAATAGATCTGAAATTAATCTTATAGTCATTACAGAAATTGGCCATAACAGCAGTGTTGATCTTTAGTTATGTCAAAATTATTAGTAAAATTAGGTTTTAAACAAAATTTGCAAAATACACAATGCTTTAATTGAAAGAAAGGAAAGTTACACTTCACAACAACAACAAGAAAGAAGAAAATTCAGGAATTTAGATTTCACCTCAATATAAGGAAGAATTTTGCATCGGGGCTTCAACAAAAAGACTGCAAAAGATAAAAAAAAAACAACGCTTCATGAAGTAGTGATTTTCCCATCATTGATGGCTTTCATGAACTCTATGGTATTTATAGGAATTGATTTAGAGTGGATTTTAAAATTTGGAATAAATTGGTCTAATCTCTATGATTTTTGTCCATTCATTAAATATTATTATCTGTAGAATCAAAATTAAGCTGATATGCAACAATTACAGAAATGAGACCATAAAATAAAGTTCTATGTAAATTCAAACTACAAAATGACCTTGAAATAAATATCAATTAACATATTATGATGTAAGTTGTTATACTGGATTATTTACTTGTCTGGGAAAGTTAAGTTTTCATCTAACTTGTGTCACACATTGTCATACATACTTTTTGTCATTTGGTATGTTACTTGATCTGTTTCCCTCAACTGTAAATGTAGAAATAGATGAACCAAGTGGCATGAAGGAGAGACTCTTGTAGATAGCTGCACTAAGAATATTTTATGGGGCACCTGGGTGGCTCAGTCAGTTAAGTGTCCGACTTTGGCTCAAGTCATGTTCTCATGGTTCATGGTTCGAGCCCCGCATCGGGCTCTGTGCTGACAGCTCAGAGCCTGGAGCCTGCTTCACAGATTCTGTGTCTTCCTTTGTCTCTGCCCTTCCCCTTGCTCATGCTCTGTCTCACTCTCTGTCTCAAAAATAAATAAAAATTTAAAAAAAAAATTAAGAATATTTTAGGTAGAGGAAAAAATAGGTGCAAAGACTGTGAGGTAAAGACATGCCTGGGTTATTAAAGGAACAAAAGATTTCTGTGACTGGAGCACATGAAAGAGGAAGGCTAAAAAGTTGAGAAGTAGTTCAGATCACTGCTTAGAGGACATGGCAAAGACTTTGGAGTTTTGCAGAGAAGGGGATTCAAAGCAATCACAGGACGGTTCTGTTCCAGTTGTAACACAGTGAAAAGACTGTGAATAGACAAGTGCGGCAGCAGGGAGATCACTCTTAGCTTTGACATTCCAGCAAATAGTAATGAATCTGAAATGAGATGTCAATGGTGAAATGGAATAGCATGGTTGCAAATGGACTGCACTTCACTGACAGGATTTGCTGTTGTATATTATTGGAGGAGGTCATCAAGAAGACATGACCACAAGTTGACACTCGAGTTGGACCTGAGCAATCAAGGCTCCTTACTCCAACCTCTGTTCTTGGAATGTATGGTGTCCACCATTCCTACAGTGGGAGCCACTTTCAAGCATGCAGACTTGAGAGAACAATGTGATGTTGAGAAGATCTGGACAGTATTTGTGACTAAATCCACTTTTAAGATTTGGTGGGCTGGTGTAGAAAACTACTCATTTGGCAGCTTGCAAAGATAAGCCTGGTAAATAAGTTCCCTTGTTCAATAAAACTGCCACCTACAAATCTGGAGTGATCTGCTTCTTTCTTCCCTCTCTCCTTATCCTCCATGAATGGGGACTGCTTTCAGATTATATCCAGGAAGCTCACAAAGAGGTTATGAACCAATGTATATGATTAAGGGAAGTCAGTTATAACATTATTATTTTTTGTGTGTGTTTCTGGTTCCCCAATTTGACATTGGATCTCTCTTAGAGAAGGATCATGTCATAAATTTCATTATTATATTATTTATTTTATCTTATATAAATAAAATTTATTAGGTAGATATCAGATATTCAGGTAACTAAATTTTACATCACAATTCAATACATTTTACAGATTATCATTTATTTTCATTCTGAAAGTGCATTGCACAGTATTACTTTGGTACTTGCACATGAGTCACTTTGCTATTTGTCCTAGTCAACTTTTAATATTACATCATTTACTTTCTACATCTTTTTCCTCCTCTTTGCTTCCTCTTCTTCCTCTAACAAGTGCCTCCTTCTCCTCCCCTTCCACTTCTTCCTCTTTGTTATATTCCTCCTCATTTCTTTTCCTTCTTATCCCTTCAAGGTCCTGATGTTGTCACCAAACTACAGTTAGCAAAACATTGATTTTATTAGAAACATTAATTATCAGTAGCAGAAAACTTCCCAAGAATGCCAAATTCAGCAACATACAAAGGACCATGCTTTACCTACCGTACTTGAGAAGCATATAAACCACCTAATAGAGTTTGCTACTATAGAAATGTTACAGTTCTGTACCACAGGTTGTCACTTTTTTTTAAAAAAAGCAAAATATGATTTTCTAGTCTCTTTTCCCAAATACTGTGTAACCAGTCTTGGCTTCAGGTGAAAAGCAGTTTTTAAAATAATGTGTAACTGAGATCAAAGTGTTGATTCATCTTACCATTAACAATTGGTATTTGAAATATAAGGAAATGACAAATAATGTGCCACTTAACTGTGGCTTATTGATAAGTAAGTGCTCTCATTCTATATGAAAATTATGTATTAATAATTTAGTTTCCAGTTTCTTTATATAACTACTTCTATATATTTACACATTGTGACAATATATGTGTTAGATGTTAAATTCCTAAATCCATAACCAGGAGGACTCTTTTTATTTACATAAACAAGTGTATGTATTTATTAAATTAAAATAACAAATAAATAACAATAACAAATAGATTTTGTTTATATAAACAAACGTATGTTCAAAATGATGTGAACACATCACTACAATCTGTAACATGAACAGATCCATCATCACCAAAATTTTCTTACAACCCTTTTTATTTACAATAATAATTATATATTAATATAATAATGTTATATAATAATATATTAATAATACTATTACAATTATTATTGTAATAATAACATGTATTGTATTGTATTACATGTTACATTACATACATGTATTACATGTATGTAATGTATTGTAATAATAACATGAGATCTACTCTTTCAGCAAATTTTTAAGTATGCAATAGAATATTGTTAACTGAAGGTGCTATGCTGTATAGTAGATCTCTAGGACTTCATCTTGCATAACTGAAACTTTGAATCCTATGACTAATACTTTCTCATTTCACCCTTCTCCTAGCCCCTGGAAATCACCATTCTACTTTCTTCCACTAAGAATTTTACTATTTTAGATTCCTCATAAAAAGGGTGTCATGTATTACTTGTCCTTCTGTGATTTGTTTATTTCAACTAACATACTGTCTTCCAGGTTCATTCATGTTATCACAGATGGCAGGCTTTCCTTCTTTTGAAAGACTGTGTAATATTCCATTGTATGTGTATTCCACATTTTATTCATCCATTCATCCATAAATGGACATTTACGTTCCTTCTGTGTCTTATCTATTGTGCATAATGCTGTAATGAATGTGGGAGTGAAGATATCTCTTCAAGATCCTGATTTGAATTCATTTGGCTGTATACCCAGAAGTGGAGTTGCTGGATCAAATGGGAGTTATATTTTTAATTTTTTGAAGAATTTTCATACTGTTTTCTATAGTGGTTTTATCGATTTACATCCCCACCATCAGGATGTGGATTCTTTTTTCTCCACATCATCACCAAATATTTTGGTGATAGCCATCCTAACAGGTATGAAATGACATCTCATTGTGGTTTTGATTTGCATTTCCCTGGTAGTAAGTGTGATGACTTAATAGCCAAAAGGTAAATAATTTGATTACAAAGTGGGCAAATGAACTAAATATACATTTCTCCAAAGAAGACATATAAATGGCCAACAAGCACATGAAAAGTGATGAAATCTTTCTTTAAATTTTTTAATGTTTATTTATTTTTTAGAGAGAAAGAGAGAGAGAGCATGAGTGCAGAAGGGGCAGAAAGAAAGGAAGACACAGAATCCAAAGCAGCTCCAGCCTCTGAGCTGTAAGCACACAGCCTGACATGGGGCTTGAACTCACGGACCCGAGATCATGACTTGAGCCAAAGTCACACGCTTAACTGACTGAGCCACCCAGGTGCCCTGAAAAGTGCTGAAATTTTTAATTTTTCTAATGGCCAGTTATTTTCTTCTAATGAACCCAAATACCTTGTGTGACATTAAAATTTCCTTAAAAGGTATAAGCTTCAAATTCCTTATCTGTTTACATTGAGATAGATATTAATGCCAAAGATAAATGCTAGGATGTTTGGTTTGTAAAGAGCATTTCATGATGTTTTACAGGAAGTAGAGACTCTGTAAAAATTGGAATTAGAGGTGGAGTAATGTCATGAGAGGCTGGTGATGATTTATTCTTGATAATAATAATAGCAATTATTATCACAATATTTATTTCCTGTTTGATTAAAATGTATTATATAGTAAGTAAATGATTTTCTTTTCATAACTATTTTTAAGAAGAAAAGTGGAAGAAGTGTATCAGAGTTATAGGTAAGCCGATTGTCAGCTGAGTAGGCTGTTTTAGATTTATGTGGTCAACAGAAGCATGTCCCAAAACCAAAGATGTAACATAACAAAACAATTTTTTCCATTGTTATCGCTATAATATTTAAAAGTTCTAATTAACGGGGCTACTAATTAAACTTCTGGAAAATTTTAGATTTATCTGGGTGTTAAAACATTATAATATGTGTGTAGGAGACTATATTAGTTAACTCATATATTGATTTATATTTTTCAAATTTACTGAAAGATAGTATAAACCGTGATCAAGTATAAGACTAGACTTTTTGAATCTCACTTCCGCATTTTATGTGTTTTGTGACCTTGGGAAACTTACCTAAGTTCTCTGGGTGCCTTAATTTCCTTACTTATAAAATGACAGTTGGGGTGCCTGGGTGGCTCAGTCTGTTGAACATCTGGCTCTTGACTTTGGTTCAGATCATGATCTCATGGTTTGTGAATTTAAGCCCCACATCAGACTCTGTGCTGGCAGTGTGGAGCCTGCTTAGGATTCTCTCTCTTTCCTTCTCTGCCCCTTCCCTGCTCATGTGCTCTGCTTCTCTCTCTCAAAACAAATAAACTTTAATAAAAAATAAAATAAAATAAAATAGTAAAGTAAAATGAAATAAAATAAAATAAAATAAAATAAAATAAAATGAAGATCATTAAAGTAATGACCACACATGATGCTTGTAAGGATGGGCAATGTAGGAAAAGTGCTTATAATAGCTAATTGTCATCATCATAAATGAAATTCATTCCCCCTCACAATGACCCTTTGAGGTAGCAGAGTGAAGTTTGAGGGAATTCTGATCAGTGGACAAGCGGATTAATTCAGAACTCAGGGTCTGGCAAAGGAGGCAAGAGTATCATAGACTTGAAGTTAGTGACAGAGGAAAAACCTCTTGATCATGGAGGTGAGATATATCTCAATTTACAAGTTGCCTAGAATAAGTATTTCTCAGCATCTTTTCCTTCTAACTCCTAGAATATAAATGTCACCACCAAAAGGAAAATATCAATAAAGTGGAGGCTTGAAAATCTTCAAATTCATCCTATGAGTAAGTGCTTCAATTTTGTTTACAGAGAAATCACAATGAATATAACATAGAAATCACTTAGAAGAGTCACTGATGTCATCAACACACTGAATGTGGAAGAAAATGCCTCTGGGAAAATCTTATGTTATTGAAATATGTCACTTGAAGTGTGTACAGCAAATGCAAAATGGAAAGACAGTAAGGAATAAACCATTTATTAATAAATACCGACAGTTAAAAATATCCTGTATTATTATATTATATCTATCAGTTCAGTAAACTGAAACACAGTACCTAAGGCTAAGATATAGTCAACTTTTATATTCATAAACAAAAAAAATCAGGTTTTTGCTTTTGATTCTCTGTGGAGTGCAATAGAATAAGCCCACATTAAACTTGTCGTCTTTAAATATTAAAATTTTGAGGTGGAAGGACATTTTATGCTTTACAAATTTCCAGCTTGTAGAGGCACACTTGACATAAACTGCAAGTATTTAAAAGGTAGAATCTGATAAGTTTTGGCATATGTATACACCTGTGAAACCATAAAAAGTATTCAATTTTTACAAAACTAAATAATTTTTAAAACAAATTTAGCACTTCATGGTGACCTTTTATTCATCACTTGTACACTTACAGATATCTCTCAATGATTTTATATGCACTATTACACTGTTTTTTCTTATGTACCTAAAACCATTATCCCTTTCCATATCAATTTTTTAAGGCTCAGCTCCAATACCACTTTCGTTGAAACTTTTCTGATGTCCTCTTTAGAAGAAACCTTTTCCTCTTTGAACAGCCTTTATTCTGTTTTATGGCCCATTGAATATATTACCTTCCACTGAACTTGCAGATTACTACGCCATTTATAGATCATAGGTTTCGTGAGGCAGAGAACCTGATTTACCTTTGCACCCATTTCAAGGCCTAATACAGAGTGTGTATTGAATGGAGTACAATATAGATCAATGAACAAAGATTTTCTAACCTAACTTGCAAGCATGTTCTTCTTTTACCAGTATGAAGGAGAGGAAGAAGGGAGGGAGGAGAAAGGGAAAGGAAGGAATGTAGAAAGAAAATGACCACCAGGAAAGATAACAGCTTTAGTTTTAGTGCTAAAGATTCCAGACATATATTAAAATTTCTATCTGAAGACTATTTTAGGAATGTAGACTCATATTGGCACTTGCAGGCATTATGGCACTCATGTAAAAATAACAATTACTAGTTAGTTTGACATCTTTGAAATTTAGTTGCATAATTCATGTAGAAGCTACATAATAAAACTTAAGTATGACATAAGTTTTATTTTAGAAGTAGGAACAAAGGAATCACTTAAATTATAAATAAGAAAAATTCATTCTCTCCCAGAAAATAAGCCTTTTTTTCTTTAAACTTTGACCGTCTAGATCCAGAAAGAGCTCAGGAACTTGATTGAACCATATGTTTCCATGCAGCATGGCGTGTGTTTAGGGACTTCCGGTAAACAATAGTCAAAGTATAATGTGAGGAAAATATATGTTTAAATTCTGTATATAAAACTTTATTTTACTTCTATCATTTGATTTTTAAACTCTTTCTTATTCCCTCGTCATAAAAAAAGTATGTATCGTGAACTTGGCAAACACAGATTAGAAACTTGTGTTGCTTTAACACATACAACATATTAGGGGCTGAAGAGAAGGAATTGAACAAATATAAATGGTGAGCATGGAGTTGGGTTGAAAAATTGTCCTTTATCTATAAGCAAAATTTGGGGGTAGGGCTTGATATTTAAAATGCAAACTTTTTTAGAGATTAAATCATGGATACAATATATATAAATGTACATGAATACATATACATATAAGATGTATATGAAACTCTTATATCTTCCCAGACTCCACTCTCCTCCAAAAAAAGATCGGAAAGATCAGATTATATATACTAGTTAGCACCTTCCACACCTTTCTTATATTCATGAAAGGCAGAAAATTCCTAAGACTTTCTGTGTACACCTTCAAAACACAAAACAAGCATTAAAATAACAGAAAGAAAACCAAACATAATGAACCCTGAGAAAAATTTCAAACATATTAGACTCCTGCAGTTAGATGTGACAAGTAAGTATTGCTTTTCCTTATAAGACCCCACTAAATCAAAACAATGGGGCCGATGGTGCAGGATAATTGTCTCTGATATGCTGCCGGCAGTGTTATTTATGGTTTTTTATAAAATATGCTGTCACAATAACAGGCTGCCTAGGACCTCAGTATTTATGGAGCAGCCTACCTTTAGGTGCCTCTGGTATACAAAATTTTTAAAGAAGGAATAGAAAGTATGTTTAGCTATGTCATTGTAAAATTGCCCCTTATCTTTCACAACAACACGATCAATCAAAAACTAAATGTATGAAATTTTCACAAATGAACACACATATGTAACTAGCATGTAATTTCTGTAAGGTTTTATTTGTTTACTTTTTTGTTTTGCTTTGCAGAACCTCTTTATCAGATTAAGGATGTTCCCTATTCTTCCTGGTTTGCTGAGAAAAAAGTTGTTTTAATATGTTTTTCTTTTTTGTCAAACGCTTTTTTTGCATCTACTAAAATGGTTTCTTCCCTTAAAACTGTCAATATGGTGAAATATATTGCTTGATATTCTAATGTTAAAGCAACCATGTGAACCTGAAACAACCCATTTGGTCAAGGCACAATGTTAATTCCTTTACAATATGAGATTTGCTTATAACGTTCACTTAGTACTTTGACCTCCTCGAAATTTAAGATAAAGATTGGCTTGTATTTCTTTCTTTTAATGTCCTTGTAAAACTGTTGTTGCCAGTGTGATAATGGTCTCATAGAATGAGTTAACTTTTCTCACATTTTCTATTTTCCCATAGAATTTATGTATAGTTTCTTTCTTCAGTGTTTGGGGAAAAATTACAATGAGACCATTTAGGCCTGGAGATTTCTTTGACAACCTGCTTTTATATGCAGACTTAAATTCTCTAATAGAACTAAATATTCATATCACCTATAATGTATTTTTTTCCTGGAAATGTATCTGATTATTTAATAATCAAATATATTGCCATAATGATTTTCAAGATTTTTTTTCTTTTTTTAAATGTTTTACTTTATTTTTGAGAGAGAGACAGAGAGAGATTGAGCACGAGATGGGGAGGCACAGAGAGAGGCAGACATAGAATCCAAAGCAGGCTCCAGGCTCTGACCTGACAGCAGGAGCCCAACGCGGGGCTCAAACCCACGAATCATGAGATCATAACCTGAGCCGAAGTTGGACACTTAGCCGACTGAGCCACCTGGGTGCCCCTCAACATATATTCCTATTGTGATTTTCAATATCTCTAAGAACTATGTATGTATCCTACTTGTTGTTCCTGATATTATTACTTCAGTACATTTTAACCAACATTTCTCAATTTACAGTATAGTCTTGCTATTTCCCTCTTTAGTTTGTCTAGTATTCTTTGTTGTCTTCTTATGGATTAAACAAATATTTTAATTATTCTATTTTCCCTTGTCTTAACTTTCATTGTGTGCATGTGTGGGGTGTGTGTGGGAGTGTGTACACATGCACCCATACTCTTAGTGGTTACCCTGGAAATTACAGTATACATCCTTGAGTTACTACATTCTTACTTAAATTACTACTTTTACCACTTCTAAAACAATACTAGGACGTTAGTAGAATCGAATTGAATTAATGTCCTTTCAGGTGTTTAAATTTCTCTCATGATTTTGAACCTGCATGTTTTAAATTACATTAGACATTACTGGTTTTTGTCTACTTAACAGTTACTCAAACTTATTTACTCTTTGTAATGCTTCTAATTACTTTTTACATTCCTCTGCTTTAAGAATTTTTTTCTTTCCAATTTCCTTTTAATTCTAGATTGATATTTTAGCTTTTCTTTCAGCACTTGATAAATCTTATTGCTTCCTCTGGCTTACTTAATATTTGCTAAAAATTAATTATCATCCTTATTTTTGCTCCTGGCAGGTGTTTTTTTTTCCTCTGGTTTCTTAGAAGATCTTTTTACTTTGTTTCTTAAGCAGTTTATTAGGCTATGTTTAGGTGTTAGAAATGTTGAATTTATAATATCTAGTAGATGTTATAAATTAAGAATGCTTCTTAAGAATATCCAATGGAAAAAAAGTCTCTTCAGCAAATGGTATTGGGAAAACTGGACAGCAACATGCAGAAGAATGAAACTGGGCCATTTTTTACACTATACACAAATATAAATTCAAAATGGATGAAAGACCTGAATTTAAAACAGGAAGCCATCAAAATCCTAGAGGAAGAAACAGGCAAGAACTTCTTTGACCTCGGCCAGAGCGACTTCTTACTTGACATGTCTCCAGAGGCAAGGGAAACAAAAACAAAAATGAACTTTTGGGACCTCATCAAGATAAAAAGCTTCTTCACAGCGAATGAAAACTAAAAGGACACTGGCAAAGCTAAAAGGCAACTGGCAGAATGGGAGAAGATTGCAAATGACATATATCAGATGAAGGGTTAGTATCCAAAATCTATGAAGAACTTATCAAACTCAACACCCAAAAAACAAATAATCCAGTGAAGAAACTGGCAAAAGACATGAAGAGACACTTCTCGAAAGAAGACATCCAGATGGCTAACAGACACATAAGAAAACGCTCAACATCACTCATCATCAGGGAAATACAAATCAAAACCACAATGAGATACCACCTCACACATGTCATTCTGACAGGCTAACATTAACAAGTCAGGCAACAACAGAAGTTGACTAGGATGTAGAGAAAGAGGATCTTTTTTGCGCTGCTGGTGGGAATGCAAAGTGGTGCAGCCACTCTGGAAAACAGTATGGAGTTTCCTCAAAAAATTAAAAATAGAACTGGCTTATGACCCAGCAATTGCACTACTAGGTATTTATCCAAGGGATACAGGTGTGCTGTTTCAAAGGGGCACATGTACCCCAACAATACTATCAACAATAGCCAGAGTATGGAAAAAGCCCAAATATGTCAATTGACTGATGAATGGATAAATAAGATGTGATATAGATATCTATATATATATAGATATATATAGATATATATATAGATATAGATATATAAACACACACACTGGAATATTACTTGGTGATCAAAAAGAATGAAATCTTGCCATTTGAAACAATGTGACTGGAACTAGGGTGTATTATATTAAGTGAAATATGTCAGTCAGAGAAAGACATATCACATGATTTCACTCATATGTGGAATTTAAGATACAAAACAGATGAACATAAGGGAAGGGAAGCAAAAATAATATAAAAACAGAGAGGGAGACAAACCATAAGAGACTCTTAAATACAGACAACAAACAGAGGGTTGCTGGTGGGTTATTGGGTGGGGGGATGGGCTAAATGGGTGATGGACGTTAAGGAGGACACTTGCTGGGAAGAGCGTGGCATGTTATATGTAAGTGATGAATCACTAAATTCTATTCCTGACCCCCCCCCCAAAAAAAAATAAGCATCCTTCTTGTGATTTGTAGAATAAATACCAAAAAGAAAGTAAAAACATGTACACATAGTAAGTTGATAAAGGAATATATAGATAATTATTCAACTAATTCAAAAGAAGGTTAAAAAGGAAAGAAAAAGTGATATTAAGGTAGAAGGTGTGAAATAGAAAACAAAAAAAAAAAAGGAAACTTGTCAACTCAAATCAGTAATGATAATTATATATATATATATATTCATATATATATATGTATATATACATAAAATTTGGGGGCACTTGGGTGGCTCAGTCAGTTAAGCATCTGACTTCAGCTCAGGTTATGATCTCGCCGTCCATAGGTTCAAGTCCCACTTCAGGCTCTGTGCCGACAGCTCAGAGCCTGGAGCCTGCTTTGGCTCTCTCTCTCTCTGCCCCTCCCTTGCTCACACTTTCTTTCTGTTGCTCTCTCTCTCTCTCAAAAATAAAAAAAATAAACATTAAAAAAATTTTTTTAAATATATAAAATTTTAAAATGTAACTAAAAAGCTAAGTACAGGGGTGCCTGGGTGGCGCAGTCGGTTAAGCGTCCGACCTCAGCCAGGTCACGATCTCGCGGTCCGTGAGTTCGAGCCCCGCGTCAGGCTCTGGGCTGATGGCTCGGAGACTGGAGCCTGTTTCTGATTCTGTGTCTCCCTCTCTCTCTGCCCCTCCCCCGTTCATGCTCTGTCTCTCTCTGTCCCAAAAATAAATAAACGTTGAAAAAAAAATTAAAAAAAAAAAAGCTAAGTACATAAAACCTAATGTATGCTGTTCTCAAGGGGCTTAACTGAAAATTAAGGTAAGAGAAAGACTGTAGAAATATAGAAAAATATTAAGCATGCTAGTAGTATCCAAAAGAAAGCTGCTGTAGCTAGAGTCATATTAGACAAAGTAGATTTAGAGGCTAGCATGGCTAGACAAAACCTGGAAAATGTGTTAGTACAATGAAGGTCCAATGCAACAGGAATATACAAATTGAACTCATATGCATACAAAAATTAGGTATCAACAGATATGAAGCAAAATTGCCAAACTTAAAAAATAAAGCTACATAAGTCCATAATCATAGAAAAGAAATTTAAATGTCTCTTAATTATTCTAAAAACAGGAAAATCAGTAGGTATATAAAAATGTGAATAATACATGACATGATTAAAATATATAAACTAACAGAAGCCTCATCTCTCAAGTACACAAGGAACAACTATATATTATTATATCATATATATTTATGATATAAAATATGAATATAATATATATATAACTTTATTCTTCATAAATCAAACCTCAGCTATTATGACATGATTGAAATAATTAAAGGTATATTCTCTGGGCATATTGGAAATTAATAACTTAAAAATACATGGATATTAACTAGATTTATTGTAGTGATCATTCTGCAAATATCCATATATCAATTATGTTTTACAACTGAAGCTATTATGTCAATTATATCTCAGTTAAGAAAAGATAACTAGAGGGGCGCCTGGGTGGCTCAGTTGGTGAGCGTCCGACTTCAGCTCAGGTCATGATCTCGCGGTTTGTGAGTTCAAGCCCAGAGTCGGGCTCTGTGCTGACAGCTCAGAGCCTGGAGCCTGCTTCAGATTCTGTGTCTCCCTCTCTCTGCTCCTCCCCCACTCACACTCTGTCTCTCTCTCAAAAATAAATAAACGTTAAAAAAAAAATTAAGAAAAGATAACTAAAAAATCCCCTCGGGTTTAAAAAAGTATCTAGTATTTATCTCTCTGGTAAAGTGATACTGCCTCAAACTCTTGTCCACTGCTCTCTGTTTGATATCTGTGACTCATATAGTCAATTAACAAATATATTAGGAAAAGTGGCTTCTGATGTTGGGTCATCTCAGTGTTCTCCATTCTCTCCAAGAACTTGATATATTTTTTTTAACATCTATTTATTATTGAGACTGAGAGAGACAGAGCATGAGCATGGGAGGGGCAGAGAGAGGGGGAGACCCATATCTGAAGCAGGCTCCAGCTTTCAAGCCGCCAACACAGAGCCCCACGTGGGGCTCGAATCCACAAACTGCTAGATCATGACCTGAGCTGAAGTTAGACACCCAACCCAGTGAGCCACCCAGGTGCCCCAAGAACTTGAGTTTTCAAATGTTGGATGCCTGATTTCTCATCAATGTTTCCAACAAAATTTTGTTTTATTTTAATCCAGCTTGCTCATTTTCTTTCCCTCACTGATAGAATTTTTCCAATTGTAAGTTTCTGTGTAATAACTTTCATGAAAGCTTCCACTAGATTTTCATGTAATAGAGAAATAAATTTCTCTGTTTAAGTGGCTGTTATTTTGAGTCTTTGTTACTCATGGTTGATCTTAATCCTACTAGAATATATTACTGAAATATAGAAGGTTTCTGATATTTAAAAATATATGCAGTCATTTTAACACATAGGGCAATGCATATAAACAAATACAAATATCTCAGAAATATGAATTATTTGTGAAACTCTTTGGGTGGAAATTTATTATCAAATTTATGTGTTCAATTAATTTCTAAACAAATTTCTATGCCATGAGCATCAGTCAGAGGCATTAAGCATTAACAGATTTAAATTATTAGCTTTGATTTCAAACCAGCACCACCAAATATGTTATATATATGATTCCATAAACCATGACTAGCTCAGATTTTTCTCAGTTAATGATACTTTTAGAAATAACCCATGCACCATAGTGTGCTGCAAAGTTTCAGTTCTAGGGGAAATCGAATCTAACTTCATTCAGGTTTCATTTATTTTATCATTCATTTTCTTTGCTTCTGTTTTTATTTATGTTGCTTTCATTTTTCCTTTCTTTTTCTTTCTTGGATACAGGAGGAGCAATTTTTATTATTCTATTTTGTTTTCTTTAGTTTCTTTTATGCTATTTTCATTTAAAAACTTAAAAAAATTTTTTTTCTCTTTTTCCACTTTTTTTTTTTTTTATTGTTCTCAAGTTAGTTAACATCAGTGTAGCTTTGGCTTCAGGACTAGAATCAGTGATTCATCACTTACATATAACACCCAGTGCTGTTCCCAACAAGTGCCCTCTTTAATTCCCATCATCCATTTTCCACACTACACCAATCCCATCAACCCTCAGTCTTGTTCTCTGCATTTAAGAGTCTCTTATGGTTTGTCTCCTTCTCTGTTCTTATTTTTCCTTCCCTTCCCCTATGATCATCTGTTAAGTTTCTCGAATTCCAGGTATGAGTGAAATCATGTGATATCTGCCTTTCTCTGACTGACTTATTTCTCTTAGCATAATATCCTCCAATTCCATCCACATTGTTGCAAATGGCAAGATTTAATTCTTTTTCATCACTGAGTAGTAGTCCATTGTATATATATACCGCATCTTCTTAGTCCATTCATCAGTTGATGGACATTTGGGCTCATCTAATAATTTGGCTATTGTGGATAGTGCTGCTCTAAACATTGGGGTGCATATGCCCCTTTGAATCAGCAGTCCTGTATCCTTTGGATAAATTCCTAATAGTATAATTGCTTGGTCATGGAGTAATTCTATATTTAATTTTTTGAGGAACCTCCACACTGTTTTCCAGAGTGGCTTCACTAGTTTGCATTCCCACCAATAGTGCAAGAGGATTCCCCTTTCTCCACATCCTTGCCAAATCTGTTGTTTCCTGAATTGCTAATTTTAGCCACTCTGACTGGTGTGAGGTGATATCTCATCATGCTTTTGATTTGTATTTCCCTGATGGTGAGCGATGTTGATCATCTTTTCATGTGTCTGTTGGCCATCTGGATGTCTTCTTTGGAAAAGTGTCTATTCAAGTCTTCTGCCCATAGATTTTCTTCACTGGATTTTTTGTTGTACGGGTGTTGAATTTGGTAAGTTCTTTATAGATTATGGATACTAACCCTTTATCTGATTTGTCATTTGCAAATATTTTCCCCCATTCTGCTGGTTGCTTTTTAGTTTGGTTTATTGTTTCCTTTGCTTTGCAGAAGATTTTATCTTGATAAGGTCCAAATAGTTCATTTTTTATTTTATTTCTCTTTACTTCAGAGATATGTCAAGTAAGATGTTGCTGTGAGCAAGGTCAAAGAGGTTACCACCTGTTTTCTCCTCTAGGGTTTTGATGGTTTCCTGTCTCACATTTAGATCTTTTATCCATTTTGAATTTATTTTTGTGTATGGTGTAAGAAAGTGGTCCAGTTTCATTCTTTTGCATGTTTCTGTCCAGTTCTTTCAGCACAATTTGCTAAAGAGACTGTCTTTTTTCCATTGGATACTCTTTGCTGCTCTGTCAAAATTAGTTGGCCATATATTTGTGGGTCCATTTCTGTGCTCCCTATTCCTTTCCATTGATTCATGTGTCTGTTTTTGTGCCAAAAAAATATTTACTTGATGATTATAGCTTTGTAATACAGGTTAAAGTCTGGGTTTGTGATGTCTCCAGCTTTCGTTTTCTTTTTCAACATTACATTGGTTATTCAGGGTCTTTTGTGGTTCCATACAAAATTTAGGATTGTTTGCTCTAGTTCTGTGAAGAATACTGGTGCTATTTTAATTGGGATTGCACTGACTGTGTAAATTGCTTTAGGTACTATTGACATTTTATTTATTTGTATTTAAAAAACTTAGGTTTATTTATTTTTGAGAGAGAGAGAGAGAGAGAGAAAGAGACAAAGAGAGAGAGAGAGAGAGAAAGCACAAGCTGGGCAGGGGCAGAGAGAGAGAGGGGGGGACACAGAATGCAAAGCAAACTCCAGGCTCTAAGTTGTCAGCACAGAGTCTGATGCAGGGCTCAAATCCAAGAACCGTGAGATCATGACCTGAGCCAAAATCAGATGCTCAACTGACTGAACCACCAAGGTACCCTTAGATACTTTAACAATATTTGTTCTTCCAGTCCATGAGCATGGGATGTTTTTCCATTTCTTTGTGCCTTCTTCATTTTCTTTCATAAGCTTTTTATAGTTTTCAGGGTACAGATATTTACATCTTTGATTGGATTTATTCCTAGACATTTCATAATTTCTGATACAGTTGTAATTGGATCAATTCCCTAATATCTCTTTCTGTTGCTTCATTATTTGTGTATAGAAATGAGACCAATTTCTGTACATTGATTTTATATTCGGTGACTTCACATAATTGCTGTATCCACTCTAGAAAATACAGGTGGAGTCTCTGGGTTTTCCATGTACAGTATCATGTCATCTGCGAAGAATGAAAGTTTGACTTCTTCTTTGCCAAGTTGGATGCCTTTTATTTCATTTTGATATCTGATTGTTGAGGCTAGGATTTCCAACTCTATGTTAAACAACAGTGGTGAGAGTGGACATCCCTGTCATGTTCTTGATCTGAGGAGGAAAGCTCTCTGTTTTTCCCCATTAAGGATGATATCAGCTGTGGGCCTTTCAAATATGGCTTTATGATGTTAAGGTATGTTCCTTCTATCCTGACTTTCTTGAGGGTTTTTAAAAAAAATTTTTTAAATGTTTTATTTATTTTTGAGACAGAGAAAGACAGAGCATGAGCAGTGGAAGG
Organism: Herpailurus yagouaroundi; assembly: GCF_014898765.1. NCBI lineage: Eukaryota > Metazoa > Chordata > Mammalia > Carnivora > Felidae > Herpailurus > Herpailurus yagouaroundi. Next base: position 90,343,598 of record NW_024412388.1, read on the forward strand.
GCAGAGAGAGAGGGAGACACAGAATCCGAAGCAGGCTCCAAGCTCTGAGCTGTCAGCACAGAGCCCGACGCGACGCTCGCACTCACAAACCACGAGATCATGGCCTGAGCCAAAGTTGGACGGTTAACCGACTGAGCCATTCAGGCGCCCCTCTTGAGAGTTTTTATTAAGAATGGAGGCTGCATTTTGTGAAATGCTTTTTCTACATCTATTGACAGGATCATATGGTTCTTATTCTTTCTTTTATTAATGTGATGTATAACATTGATTGATTTGCAAATATTGAACCAGCTCTGGAGCCCAGGAATGAATTCCACTTGATTATGGTGAGTAATTCTTTTTAATATACTGTTGAATTCAATTTGCTACTATCTTGTTTGTTTAATCAGGCATTTTTAGTCTATACTTTTTACATCTTGTCCATATCTTTGTCTTCTTTATTGTCATTTCTCTTTCTCTGGATTAAGCTTTATAGTTCTTTTAACTCTCTGCTTGGTCTTTTCTCCTCTTTCATTTATCTCCCGGTATGGTATCAGCCTCCCCAATTCTGAACCTTTCCTTTTTTTTCCAGAGTTACTTCAGTGAACAAATCAAAGCACACCTGGTTGAAGGTCCAAACACTCCACCACTATAAGCAAAGAGGAGCTTTGCAGAGGACTTACCAGTGGGATAGAGCAGCCAAAATACCAACAGCAGAGTGCACACAACACACTCCACAAACACTTCCTAAAGTGCCAGGCCCTGGATATACAAATGAGCAAAGAAGATGTCAAACTTTCACTCTTTGTAGACAATATGATACTCTACATGGAAAACCCAAAAGTCTCCACCAAAAAAACTGCTAAAACTGATACATGAATTGAGCAAAGTCACAGGATATAAAATCAACGTACAGAAACTGGTTGCATTTCTATACACCAATAATAAAGTAGCAGAAAGAGAAATCAGGGAATCAATCCCATTTACTATTGCACTGAAAACTATAGGAAACCTAGGATCCAAAGAGCTAAAACTGTATGAAAGAAATTGAAGACACGAAGAAATGGAAAAACACTCCATGCTCAGGGATTGGAAGAACAAATATTGTTAAAATATCTCTACTGCCCAAAGCAATCTACACGTTGAATGCAATCCCTATCAACTACCCTATGACCCAGCAATTGCACTACTGAAATTTATCCAAAGGATAAAAAAATGGTGATTCAAAGGGGCACATGCACCCCTATGTTTATCGCAGCACTATCAACAATAGCCAAATTATTGGAAAAGCCCAAGTGCCCACTGAGTGATGAAAAGGTAAAGAAGATGTGGTATCTATAAACAATGGAATATTACTCAGTGATCAAAAAGAATGAAATCTTTCCATTTGCAACAGTGTGGATGGAACTAGAGTGTATTATGCTAAGTGAAATAAATCAGTCTGAGAAAATCATGATTTCATAAATATCATGATTTCACTCATATGTGTAATTTAAGACAAAATAGATGAGTTTAAGGGAAGAGAAGGCAAACCATAAGACAGTCTTTAATACAGAGAACAAACTGAGGGGTACTGGAGGGGAGGTGGGTGGGGAGATGGGCTAACGGGTGTTGGGCATTAAGGAGGCCACTCACTGGGATGAGCACTGGGTGTTATATGTGAATGATGAATCACTAAATTTTACTCCTGAAGCCAATACTCCACTATATGTTAACTAACTTGAATTTAAAAAAAACAAAAACAAAAACAAAAACAAAAAAACCTAGTAATAATCCCATTCATGGATCACTATGGGAAATCTCAAGTAATGAAGTTTAAGGAAAATTCATATTATATTTTACACCTTAGTCATTTTTAAAGCTCATTAACCTTTTTTATTCTACTGAAAATTGAAACTGTATTTTTAAATACTGTAATACTTTCGGAAACTAATGGTAAAGTTGATTTCTAATAATTTTGTACATTTTGTGTTAACAATGCTTACAGAATGTTGTAGTTTGTTTTCAAAGTTATACATACAGAGAGCATACACATTTATTTATCAAAATCATTCATCCTTGTAGGTAAAGATTCTAGAAAAGCAAAATAAGACAATGCAAATGTAAATCTCCTGGGCCCTACTCCTTCCTATCAACCACTCTCACCTATTAACCATTCTTTCCCAAACCCTTCTGCAAATATAATCACAAGTTTATTTTTGGATTCTCTCTGGTTACTTTTGTGTCCTTAAATAATAAATTTAAACATGTGTTATTGCTTTATAAAACTTAGTCAATATTTTATGAATATGATTTACTTTGCAGTAAAAAAGATTTACTATCTTACCTTATGCTCTGTCACTCTGCCCCTCCCTACACCCTAACATTTTCTTCTCTATTTAGGCTTTTTCAGTATGGTGATCTCTGTTTTCTTTTATTACACTGAAATTCCTATGCTTTGTCTATAGAGTATCCAAAATTGGTAAGCTATTGAACAGTACCTTATATATATTAAATATGTAAACCATTTTAGCTATCTAGCCTAAATGTTTTCATTATTATTTTTTTTCTTTAGTATCATGTCCCAACTCTTGTGGTATGTGAAATAATATTTCCGTATGTATGATTCTTTCTAATCATTTACCAGTTGTTCTAATTCTCCCATTATTTTTACTATGTTTTATATTTGGGCTGTAATTTCCTTGTTTTCTTTTTCCTCTTACATTATCAGCTGGACTTAATATATTCTTATTGATATAAAGAACACTTGCCTCCATATTTTTGGTACACCTGAAATATACTTCAATTTCTCATTCAATAATTATTCTTGAAGCTCATTACCTTCATGTTCTTTTTTGGGTTGGTTACTATATACTTGGATTATATTATTTTTATTTAGCTTTTTTTTTACATCATATCCTTTGCATTATGTAAGATTAACAGATCTTTTTTTCAATAAGTATTTATTTATTTATTTATTTATTTATTTATTTAACTGTTACTTTTTGTGTGTTTCTAGAGGAGATGTAATATTATACTGTCTAAAGCTGATTTGCCTAGAGTAGAAAATGTATTAAAATTTTCCACCTTCTGTAAAGCTTACATTTGAATCTAAACAGTTCCATTTGAAATTGCTCAGACTCTCTAAAAGGTCCTCTCTTTCCTAAGACTAAAAATATGTGACAGTGTACCACATATGTCATATTTAACATCTTGAAAAAGAAGCTTTTGTCAGAGGCAGATTTACCATGAACTGATATAACTTATGTCTCAGATTCCCTGTGTGAACCACTTCTAAAGCCCTCCAATATGCCTTAGAGCATTCATATTCACATGGACATACAGTTTTATAAAATGTTCAAATTAAGATATTTTAGCTGCAACTTGTTAAGGTTGCTTAATTTTTCTTCTCCAACTTTCTTTACATCATACATCTCTGTTGGGAAGGGCTGTAGAAAATTTGAGGATTCACTAAGAGCAGGTTCCATTGAAGATACATTTTGTTTAGAGATAGCAAATTATATCTGCTCTTCTGTCAAGTCTGTGTGCAGTTAAAGTATGGTTAGGAATCTCTGTGTAAGAAAAGTTTCTAGAAAAATCTTAGTGTCCTCTATACCACGCCCTATAGAATAGCGACATGTAACTAATAGTGACAATAACCAAAATGATTGATATTTATAACCAATACAAGTGTGTTTAAACTTAATTACTAGAAAAAGAAAACTTGAAAATATTCTGAATTCCTATAGTACATATATGAAAGAAATGCTTCTCACATTTGATAGCAGTTCTGAATATTGAAATGATATTATCAGTAATATTCTTGTCACAATGATTTTCTAAATCATCACAAATAAAAAGTAAAATTTTGATTACCTATTCTACAGAAAAGATAATTTACCATCTTATCCTTTCTATAAAATATTTACATTCATTGATTATTAATAGAAGATCAAAGAGTATGAAGCTATAATATGCAGATAAATGTTACAGAGGTATGTTTTCTATTATGTTATCTTTCTGGATTCTGTGATGCTTGTAGTATTTTCAGCTTTTTGAAAATTATTTACTGTAATTTTGAAATTTTCTTTCTAAATAAATATTTGTATTTATTTCTAATCTTATAATCACAATCTTATATTATTTTTCTTCAAAACAACCCCCTAGCTATAATAAGCATTGGACCTCCTGCCTGGATCTATATTTTGTTCTGGGTCTTAGACTGTGTTGCTGTCCTCAAATGGTGTGGTCCAGGCCACATTTCTTGTCTGCCTCATTACTGAAATGCCTTTTGGTTTCTAATGTTGTAGTCTGTAGCTATGAACACAATGCTCTTTGTTTCATTCATGTAATGCCCCTGGAGAGCACTGGCCATCTTCTCCTTGATGACTATTATGAGTTGAATTTTGTATCCCCAAAAGACATGTTGAAGCCCCAATCCCCAGAATCATGAATGTGATCTTATTTGGAAATAGGGTCTTTGTGGATGGGATCAAGTTAAACTGAGGTCATATTGCATTAGGGATTAAGGATGACCCTAATCCAATGACTACTTTCTTTACAAGAGGAGGGAAATTTGGACACAGAAACAGACACACAGGGAGAACATGTGACAGCAGAGGAAGAGCAAGGAGTTTTGTGGCCACTATCAACTGTAGTGTAAGCCCTGAGATTTGTTTTTCTTTTTTGTAAAGCAAGTACCTGACTCAAACTTTGATTGCAAGGCATACACTTCAGAGATGGCTATTGTATAAACACATTGCCAAACAAAGGACCAGATAAAGAGCCAGCCTTCCCCACCCCACTCCCAACCAGGCTTCTTTGTTTTATTTATTTATTTATTTTTTAAATTTTTTTTTCAACGTTTATTTATTTTTGGGACAGAGAGAGACAGAGCATAAACAGGGGAGGGGCAGAGAGAGAGGAAGACACAGAATCGGAAGCAGGCTCCAGGCTCTGAGCCATCAGCCCAGAGCCTGACGCGGGGCTCGAACTCACGGACCGCGAGATCGTGACCTGGCTGAAGTCGGACGCTTAACCAACTGCGCCACCCAGGCGCCCCAGGCTTCTTTGTTTTAAAGCTCTTGGTTGATTTGGATAACTCACATTTTGGGCCACTTGTTTTGTTTTCTCTTCCTGTGCTTTAAATTTCCACTCTTATGTTTTAAATTCACCAATACAGAGTGAGTCCATGAAACACTAGAACCCCATCCTTGACCCCAATAAGTGTAGAACTCCAGGCCTGTGCTCACTTACTCTCTCTGTCTCATCCTGCAACCTGGCTGTGTGGCCCCTGGTGTGCCATTTAATTTCCAGGACTTGTAAGTAATATACATTTTTTTTTTTTTTTTTTAAATCAAAGTTTCCTGGTGGTGATTACTGAAGGCAGCTTGCAATCACAGTAAGAACTACAAGGGCTGGTCCAGCCACACACAACACCAAGGAATGCCAAAGTTGTCTGGCAACCAACACAACTAGGAGAGAGGCATGAAACAGATTCTCCTTTGAGCCCCAAAGAAAGAACCAATCTTGCCCACACCTTGATTTCAGATTTCCAGCCTCCAAAACTGTGAGTGAATGTTTCTGTTGTTTTAAGCCTCCAAATTTATGGTCGTCTGTTACAGTAGCCCTCAAAAACTTATATATACTAACTCAGACTCCCTTCAGCGTTCACAGATCTGTAGACTTATCTACAGTCACCCCCTCATGGGTAGGCTCCACCATCCTCCAGCAGGGAGGCAATATTTCTCTCCCATGTGGGCTCTGGAGGAGCTAGCATCTTCTTTTCTGGGCCATGGAATGGAATAATGCTTATAAGTGCATCCAGCTCTGGCACCTAGGTTCTGCTCAACAGTCACTTCCTAGAATAACTATTAAGGGATTCAGAGTGAGAGCTCTTTGCTCTAGCTGTTCCCTGAAGCCTAAAGATGGGCAATGGGTAGTGCACATATATGTGATTGCTTTATTATCTCACTTTTCTCACTACTGCCATTTACAATTTCAGTAAATGCATTAAAAAATTTCAGATATTAATGTTTTTATTTGATAGACTCTGTTCTGAAAGGAAAAAAATGGGAAAAATACCTAATGTACAGAATCATTCTTTGAAACAAATAGTAAAATAAAAAGGAATTTTTCTACTATCAAACCATCCAAACCAATTAAACAGTGGCTCCTGGTAAATTTTTTTGATAACCAAAGTAAAAAATTATTTTAACCATCTATTTCTCAACAATGTTTTGCCCTCATTCTTTATGCAAATTTTTTACTGAATTATTTACTATTGCAAAATCTTTTGTGATAAAAATATGATAAAAAATTTTGACTTATTCAAATGCCACAACAAATATATTTAATATTGAATCACAATGAATTTATTTACATTTGGAGTAAGTTTTGAATCATTCTGAAAAATCATATTTAGCATAATTAATTTCAATCCATCACTAAAGAAAAAAAACTATTATAACTCTAAATTAAACAATTTTAGCACTTATTATACATTTTATTTCACACACTTTATTTCAAATAGATACCTCAATTATAAAGCTGACTACACTCTAGAAATACACTAGTGGTATCTATTATATTCATAAATACACAGAGAGATAAATCTGTTTAATGTATTCTGAATAAATTTTATTAAGAAGATGTCTGCAAGTATAGTTATCATTTTTTTTCTATTTCTAATATGAAAAACTTATTTTTTCTCTTAGCAAAGAATCAAAGTACAAATTTTAAAACTATATGAATATTCACCTGAATTGGGCTAAAAAATACTTTTGAATACCTAATTATGATTCTTTTTTTTTATTTTAAATTTTTTTTCAATGTTTTTATTTATTTTTGGGACAGAGAGAGACAGAGCATGAACGGGGGAGGGGCAGAGAGAGAGGGAGACACAGAATCGGAAACAGACTCCAGGCTCCGAGCCATCAGCCCAGAGCCTGACGCGGGGCTCAAACTCACGGACCGCGAGATCGTGACCTGGCTGAAGTCGGACGCTTAACCGACTGTGCCACCCAGGCGCCCCTGATTCTTAAATAAATATTAAAATCCTGAACACCCTGACTTAGAGTTAAAATACACAACTTTTCTACAGAGAAGACATCTAATGAAGACCATGGAAAGTGCTCTCAGATTACAGAAATCTAATTTTTCACTCAAGAAAGTCTTTAGGCTAATGTTTGCTTTTTTTCCTGGGTCAATCCGGCCCTGCTATATCAGGACTTCATGGCGATTAATTGATCTTTGCAGAGCCCCTTATACACTGAAAGCAAGTGTAATAGATTAGAGATTGCAATTAGAAATAAACTGACTTTTACTTTAGCTTTCTTCCATGCAGGTAGTCTAACTACCTTTGTTTTTTAAATATCAACTTAGCATAGCAGAGCTCAGATCACATATTGGACAATCTTACCGACTGATCTCACTTGAAAACAAAATTGAGAATCAAGTGTTTTAAGTGGTGTTATTCCTTTCAACAATTTACCTGAGCATATATAGATGATACTTTTATAGTCATCACAAAATGACCTTTTAGAGAGAGCACTCAACATGCTGAGTGTCCCTTTTGTTAATGGGAATCAGCGGCTAAATAATACAATTGCCCTGAAAAAAAAAATGACTGAGCTGTCTAGAAATTTGCTTCTCATAGAAAAGCATCTAATTTTATTCGAGAATATATTAAGCACTTTCCCATCTATGAAATTTCAGATTACATTTGAAATCAAGCATTTTACACTTTCAGGCACATTGCAGTCTGGGACAAGTATTATTTTATGTGTATTTTATATAAGCAATTAATAGAAATTAGCCGAACAATGGATGTTTTCATTAATTTTTAGGGCTAAGTTTGATTGCCTCATTCAAGCTGAAAAATTATTTTGAAGTCAGATCTTCAAAATGTCTGTATAGATCATGTACAAACCATGTCCTTGCTAATTTGTTTCATTATGTAGCCACAGACCTTTCCAATTATATACATTAGTTTTTCAGTGTAGCTTGTAACTAGAAAGATGATACAGGGTAACTGAATAATTTGTTTTGGGAAAGGTAAAAATTCACCAAAACATATCAGATGAGAATACATATCAAATGAAAGTGATGAAAACTTAGATTAATAAGGGAATTGAGGCTATTGCTAATCTTATTATTATATTTTAAGTATAAATAAACTGTGATTCAGTGAAGTTACGTGAACTAGATGTATATTACATCACACAGTTAATGTCATGCTCTCCTATGTCAGTTTTCCTACCAGGACTCTTTCCTTACACTACAGTGTTTATTCCATGTAAATACACACTTTGAAGAACAAATTGGTATTATAGATAATAGTATATTAGGTACATATGCATTTTGAGGAAATTTCTGTAAGTGAGCAGTTACTTAGGGAAAATGATCCTTTGATTATTTCTACGGGGGCTGCATACATTTAGAACTTAAAAATAATTATTGATATAAAGTGTTTATAGCTATAAATCATGTGATTATAAACATCATGTTTGGAAGTATGAAATAGAAGTATGTCTTGCTCAGTTTCAAGCTGAAAGAAAAGGAAGAATTCATATCTCAAAGTGTGAATTAAATCAATAAAGTAGAACATTCCATTACCACAGGTCCTGGGATCAGGCTAAATTATATGAAATTTATAGAGATTGAATCCTTGTAGCTAACTGAGTATTCAGAGTTGTCTACATTACCATATGCCTTTAGTTGTGTGTAACATTAGGTAATAGAAAATTCAATAAGTGTATAAAATGTGACTGGAGTAATGATTTGACATTAGCTAAAAAGCATTTGCACTACCTGATGTTATGTGTTTTTTTACTATCTTTTCAATTATGCTAACTTTTTCTATTCCATTCACATAGTTGTTTGATACTAACGTCATGCTTTTACAAAATAGTTCACCAAGGTTGAGACATTACAAAGAACTAAGAGAAAATTGCTTACCAGCCCATTTAATCATTATATGTAGTAACTTGTTCTCAGGTAAAGAAGTTATTTCAAAATCATATGCTGAAAAGCTGTATAAATTAAAGCATCCCTATGATGTTTACATTTTTGAAAAAAATCTGTGTAATACAACTATAATAAACTATATATTTTTCAGAAAATGAAATGAAGAATTGTCTAGGTACCACTTCACAGGAATATTTTAATACAGAATATATCCAAAAATTTCTTATCTATTCTGATCTATTATCTTTTATTTGATCTTGAACTATTCAATCCTACCCATCATCTGTTATGGCTAAATTTACATTATAGATAATCCTAATCCCACTAAACACTTTAATATACTGCAATTTACACACTTATATTCAGCACATACATGGATGTATTATCTATTACAGTTTATCTTTAAAAAGTCAAGAATGTAACCAATGTGAGCTATCATATTTCATTTAGAAAGAAGCTCCTATTTTTGGCTTTATATATATAAATTAATACTGCTAAACAATTGTTTTTCTCTTATACATTTAATAATTATATGCTTTTGTTTTGCTTTGTTGTTGTTGTTGTTGTTGTTGTTGTTGTTGTTAAGGGCTTTTAAAATACTATTTGTCCCACTGGATCATTTTGCATTTATATACTATATCACAGACAGGGCAGGATTCTAGTTGGGGGCATCTTAACCCATCAGAACATGTCTGTGTTAGCTACGTCTCCCAGAAACACGTATGATTTGGGTTTTCCTCCATCACAGCAGCACACAAATATGAAGAAATGAAATCAGTATTGATTTACAACACAGATAATTACAGAAGAATGAGTGAGAAGGCTTTCTAATAGAATTCTGTCAATCAACTCCAGGCCCAACTTTCTCATTATGTGTTTGCTGAAACTATATGATGGAATTTGTCTGGTGACATTTCAGGGATAGTGACTTTGATTTCAAAGGAAATGTTTCAGGTTCATTTCATTACCTTAGAAAAGTAAAAGCAAATTTGCCTTATAAAAAGCAATTACTTCTTAGCTGACCAGTGCACAATAGCAATATAAGAGAGATTTCTCATTCCACTATTCAAATTCTGAACCAGCAAACTAGTGTTTGATTTTGCTTTAAGCCAATTTTACCATGTTTGAATTGCAAAAGCATTTAATCTTCATAAAGTAGGTTATTATAATGGAGATCATATTGTATTGGTATAGAATACTAGCAAAGGGACAACAGGATGGGTTATTTTTTTCAGTATTTATAGCATTTAAAAAATGATATTTAGCAGAAAACATTCATGAAAATTTTAAGAAATAAAGAGAATATATTTTAAATTGAGACATTGTGCTATTTTTTGCTTCTGCTGTTGTGCTCATATTCATTTCAAATTATAGTTCTATGAATTCTTAAGTGATGAATACTAAAAATATTTCTAGTTGACTGTAATGACCGTAATGAATAATATTGGAAAAAATCTGGTTGAATCTTAATCATGTTGTTTTCATTTTTCTTTTGTACTTTTAATTTAATCTCTATAATAAAATATATTTAATACTTTTATAAAAGTGTTTTTATTTAATTTTTTAAAGTTATTCCAGAGAAGGTGGTATTAGCAGGAAGTGGCATCCCACGTTAAGTGGAGACTGAAAGAGGACCAATTCTGGGGGACCTCAAGAAAATTGTATGAATGAAGACAACCAATAAATTAAGTGAGGCAACCTGGTTCAAAAACTCTGGACTTCCTACCTCAAACCAATGGAGATTTTTATTTCTGATGTTAGAAGGGAAAAGTTAGTGAGACAACATTCTCAATCTTGATGATTTGTCCTCTAATCTCTACTGCTGAGACTTGTAGATTCATTTTATGGGTCATTAATTTCTCAAATATCTGGAATTTGTCAGTCTGTGCACATTTTTTTAATTTAAAGTATACTTTATTATTAAAAAAATAGAGATAGAGATCGGGAGCCCATTTGTATGCATAGATTTGTTATCTTTCAGTATCAAGTCTAATAAGGAGTTAGATGAAAACTACCTCTCATAAAAATTGCCCTATGAATACAACGGAGTGGTAAAACCAAAAATTTGAAATTAACAAAAAGAAAAAAAAGTATGTTTAGATTAAACAAGATTTTTACATTAGTATCAGTTAAACTTACTCTCTAAAATAAACCTCCAGTGTGAAAAAGATGAAATGAGAGAAAAAGTATTAACAAATAAAAAAATTGAAATATAATAAACAAAAACAAAACATTGAAATGTAGAAAAAGTTGATCTCTAAATTTAAATGAGTTAAGTGTCTGCCATTAGAACTAGAAATAATCGTGGTATAAACATATTTTAGGATTTTAAACAATAAAAATTTGTATATGTATTTATCTGTGAAAATTAAAAAAAGGAAACCACATTTAGAATGGAATCCGGAGGCCAGCAGGTGGAGCTCTCATGCCCTACCAGCTGTCATCAACTGCAGCCCCCAAAAGAAGAGACCCACCTTGAAAATCTATACTTTATTTTTAAAAAAAAATTTTTTTTTCAAAGTTTTTTATCTATTTTTGGGACAGAGAGAGACAGAGCATGAACGGAGGAGGAATAGAGAGAGAGAGAGAAAGAGAGACACAGAATCGGAAAACAGGCTCCAAGATATCAGCCCAGAGCCTGACGCGGGATCGATCTCACAGACTGAGAGATCGTGACATGGCTGAAGCCGGACGCTTAACCGACTGCACCACCCAGGCACCCCTGCAAATCTATACTACTTTAGATACTACTTTACTACACCAGCAGAAAGAAAAATTATTTTCCTCTTCCTCCACCAATAGCTCAACGAATGAGAGGCTCATAACTCATCCAAAGAAAAGCCACTATACTTTCAACTCCCTTTTTACTCCAGTGCCTTTTTTTGTGTATAACCACCTCCCAACTAACCCCCCCTTTCCTCTGTAAAAGAGCGTTTTTGTCCTTTGTTCTCCAGACTTGCCTACAGTTTTGCCATAGCATTCTTGTCCTGGATTATAACTCTCTGCTATTCCCCAATGAAGTCATTTTTTGCAGGGACTCTTACTTTTATGGTAACATATCTATTCATATATATATATATTTTTTTTTTTGTGAGTTGTCAAAATATCAAGGACAAGAAATATGAATACTCCATGTTATTTTCTGCTAAAGTGTGTTAGCATTTTTGGATGTTATTTCATAATAAAGTACTTTTTACAGTCTGATATAAGAGGTGATTTATTTATCACTACGTGTTAATAAATGGTTTAAATTTTCAATTCAACACTATCATGCTTATAGCCAATAGTCAAGTGACTTATTTTTTGTCAATGAACTACAATAAATGTTTATGCATCGAATAAGTATCAACGAACCTTGCAGAGCTATAAAACTCTATCTTTACAATAGCAAGTCTAGCAGGTAAATTTGAGTTTTTATCTGTACAAGAACAGAAATGAAAACCTGACTACAAATGACATATGAATGTCACCATATAAATATTAAAGAACAAAAGGAAAAAAGTAAAAACCTGTGATAAAATATGTATTTGTAGGAGCAAAGAGGATGTAAATCATCTAAGTGGGGCACAGTAAGTCCAACATGATACAGGAGAATGGAAATAAGGTGGTGAAGTGTCAGTGGAAAAAATATGAGAACAGTGCATGAGTCAGAGAGTTTCATGATCAATTGGGATAAATGGGAGAGGCACATGCAACATCTTAGGTGAAAAAAACATTGTCAGTTGGCAGAAGAGACATTTACAACTGGAATTCTAAATTAAAACTCAACATTTACCATTGTACATAGAAATACTTATTATAGTCACAATATTAGAGTTTTTTTAGATACAGACTTTTTTTGTGAACTTGAGAAAAACAGAATCAGTATTATGAAGTGAAAATAATTATTTTCAAGTACTTTAAAAATAGGTCTCAAATACTATTTTAAAAGTAAGTGTAGGACAGGAAAAATAATTTTCTCCCTACCCTTCTAAGTTCTTGGCTGAGACATTCCTGTAATACATGACATTAATAGGAGGGGGGAAAAAACCACAGAAACCTAGCAAAACTTATAACTCTTGCATATATGGGAGATAACCAGGAAAACTGAGTAACTCTCTGAAATGGCCCAAGCCATCACCTTAAATACCATCACTAGGAAAAGACAAAAGATTTTGGGTTTGGTGGTGCCAGTTATGGGAGACTTTCTGGCAAAGTAGAGTAAACAAGTGTATGGTTGTTAGGCAGATTTATCTCCGTTGATAAGAGTTTCTGGAGATTTAGTCATCCTTCTCTTCCTGGTACAGAGAAGGAGGCACCCTTGCGATTGGGGATTTCCTTTTTAAGTGTAAATGTTTCTTAAGGAACGGATAACATCTATCAGGTTTTCAGAGCTTTTCCTATATCTGTTTCTTAAAAATAATCTGCTCAAGATAATCCTTATGCCAAAAAGGCATATTTTGGGGTGGCAAATTCTGCTCCCTTTCATAATAAAATGTTCAGTTGCCACATAGTCTTATCCTGTGTCTTAATTAAGACACCTTAAGGGTCATCCACTCTCGGCAAAGCTCTTTTACTTTAGTTTGGAAAAAATTAAATTACATTCCTGACAAATATCTCTCTTCTTTTCTTCTTTTTTTAAAGCTTATTTATTTCTTTTGAAAGAGTGCACACAGAAGGAGAGGGAGAGAGAGAGGTGGAGAGAGAGAGAGAGAGAGAGAGAGAGAGAGAGAGAGAGAGAGAATTCCAAGCAGGCTCCATCCACGCTGTCAGCATGAGCCCAGCTATGGTCTTGAGCTCATAAACCCAATTCAATACCAGGTGGATCTCAAGAACTGTGAGATCATGATCTGAACTGAAAAAAGAGTCAGACGCTTAACTATTTAAGCCATCCAGGCAGCCCTCTCTTCTTTTCTTTATACAGAGTTGATTTATGGTATTGTTAAAGATAATGTACCTCATGTTGTGTTGTTTGGTTGTTGAGGATTAAAAATAATATTTGTAAAGTGTGCATACAAATTCCAGTCATGATGTCTTTAACAATAGTGTAAACAGTTTGATGATTACTTAAGAATGTTTAATAGATTATTGCTTCCTTATGGCTCAATTATAAATCAATCAGCACCCCCAGATTCAACTCCATAAAACTTACACTCTGAACTTTAATTATTCAATATTCCCTCAAATAATACACACTCTGGTGCTCTCAAGACTTTGCTCCTGGGGCGCCTGGGTGGCTCAGTCGGTTGCGCATCCGACTTCAGCTCAGGTCACGATCTCACGGTCTGTGAGTTCGAGCCCCGCGTCGGGCTCTGGGCTGATGGCTCAAAGCCTGGAGCCTGCTTCCCATTCTGTGTCTTCCTCTCTCTCTGCCCCTCCCCTGTTCATGCTCCGTCTCTGTCTCAAAAATAAATAAACGTTAAAAAAAAAAAAAAAAGACTTTGCTCCTAATTTCCTCTTTGCTTTACATACTTTGGAATCACATACCAAATATCACTTTCTTTTCAAAAGTATGCTTGTTTTCATTGGGTAGGATTAACTTCTTCATTCACATTCTTTCAACCTTCTCTATAGGCATCTTTTGCATAAAATACTGCGTCTAACTCTCCTACATGACTGCATTTCCAAAGGGGCAAGAGTATTCTTATTCAGTGTTATATCCTGAGCATCTATCAATATTACCATATTGTGACTAATACAATAACTAAGGATGATAACCGTTAGCACAAAATAGCAGTCATGGGTAATTTCCTATGTGTCCACTGCTAGGCTCCTTACCTCAATCGTTCATTTAATTATTCAACAACTCTATAAAGTTGAAACTATTATTATCTCCTCCACGCTGTTGAGGAAATTAAGGCAAATAGAAGTAGAGCAATTTACGTATGCATGTTTAGTGACTATGGATACAGCTCACAAAGTAGTCAGATTGCTTGCGTTTCCTCTGCGTGTGGCCTTCCAGTTCTGTATAACTGAGACAACTGTATCGTTAAATTTGAGAGGGCTCACGACAAGTGAGAGTCCCCAAGATTACTGCAGCCCCATCTGGGGAAAGATAATATTTGGAGAAAAAATGATAACCAGTTTACTAAAAGTTACCCGTGGAATAAAACTTAAACGCTGCATCTGAGCATAATTTAAAAACAGATTTGATCACAGTATGATAATGACAGAACTGTTTTTTCCCTACCCCTAGATGCCATTTCATCTGCTGCCCTGGCTGCCCCAATTGCTCTGCTAGTAAGGGAAGCAAAAAAAACGAACAAGCAAATAAAATAAAACACAGGTGCTGCTTTGCTCTGAGCACCTACAGTGGCAGAAAGATGCACTCACCTCTCTCCATCACAAGTTGATCTAGAATTTTGCTATTTGGACCCTCAGCCTATTTGAATATATATCTATTAGCTCCAAATCAGATCAATACGTCAAACTTCTTTCATACAGTTAGCAAGATTGGTTGCTGGATTTTTATTACTTGGTACCACAATTCATAAATCTTCAAATGTGACATGATGAATATATTTAGATGTCTTTGGAGATTAGTGCCTTGTTCGCTTATTTTCGGTATGACAGGCAACACTTAAGAATAAAGTGTGGCACCATTCCAATAGACATTGCTTAGTTTTTCTACGGAGTGTGAAATTCTGAATCTCCTCCTAATGCTGAGTGGAAAGTAGAGTGGAGATGATACCAGATAAACTTTTTGGATTCCAGTATAGTAAAAAAAAAAAAAAAAAAAAAAAAAGATTATTGAACTCAAGATTTTAGTGTGAAAGAGAAAATCCCACAAAAAATTACTAACTTTTAACAACAACAAACATTAAAAGATATGGAAATACAGAAAAAAATTCTCTCCTAAGGCTTTGCTGTTTTACCATTTGAGATGAAGTAATGAGATATTGCAACAATTAACAGCCACATACAATAGGAAGCTTATCAAATATGATAGTTTTATGATTTATACAATGATGTATTTTTCAAATTTAAGATATATTCTAGAAATACATTGTGTTCCATCTAAGTGCCAATCTTTTTGAAATATTCCTTCAAGAAATATCTGCAGAATTTTTCAAATCATTCAACTTAACCAATAAGAAGTTCTAAAAATGTACTGAACTTTGCATGAAAGTATATTCATTAAAAGCTTTAATGAAAGGTTAAGATTTGAAAAGAGTGTTTCAAGCCAGCATTATATTCACAAACTAAATTCTTTCCAACAAAAGGAGAAGCAGAAATGATGCAGGGGATAAAACTCAAAGAAAATACTTTAAAACAATGTATGATTCCATAAAAATAATTTCAAGAGAAAATTTAGTAAATAGGATGAATGATGAATTGAAGGAAACAAACCAGTATAAATTTAACATGATTTACTTTAAAGGAACATGAAGTTTCATTAATCTTGCTTTAGTTAATTTTATAATTTTGATTATTGCCACAACTCAGTCACTATCAGACCATACAATCTGATTAATTTGTGTGTCTCAAAGCCAGATAATTTATTTTCTTGATTATTTACATCACTATTTTCCTTGGCTGATGCATCTGTTCTCCTTCAATTGCAAAATGGAGTCTCTGACAGTCTCGTTTTGATTTTATATCAACTCTTCTAAAAATCAAGTGGCTCTTGGTTGGTCCTTTGCAAAATGACTTCTTTTTACTGAGTTTTTCTGGGGATGCGATTAAAAGGCATAGCATACTACAAGAATCTAAGACGGGAATGATGAGCAAAGAGCGGGGCAAGTGCAATATCCATGTCGAAGAGACCAGTAGGTAACATTAACCTGACAAACTGGCATCAGGAAGCCACAGGAGAAATTTAGGGAATGGACTCTGCCAGATCTAAGACAAGCAATCATAAGCCAAGTGATTGCCGCAAGCATGCTATGAAGGCACACACTTAAGTTGTGTCTTTCCACAGTGTCAGCTTTATTCAATCATAAAGCAAGGTTAAAGTAGGTTCAGAAGTCCAAGCTCGATGACATTATACTATGCGTTTAACCTGGCTTCATACATGCCACAAAAGCAAAGCACAAAACAGTCACACAACAAACAAAAAACAACAAAGGGTAAGAAGTTAATGAACCCAATGTGAAGTCAGTTCTTGAGTTAGTTGAGATGTAGACTCAGTCTAGTCCAGGTCAGCTCTCAGCCCATGCTGCTTTTTAATGTTTCAGCAGGGGAGGATCTCTGTTCTGTTCAGAGATCAATCAGGCAGAGCCTTCTGTGGCGTTTGCCTTTTTGATGCCATCAGATGTGAAAGGTTCAGTGTCTGGAGACTTTGACAGTTTGCTGCAAAAGTTCTCCCTTTTTAAAGGGGTTTAATCCTTCTTGGACCTTTGCAGGTCTCCTGTCATTCTGCTTGCTATCAGTTGTGGGTGTTATCAGCCTGTGTTGTTTTTGGCGATATCTGGACTTAGCTGCAACACTCTTGCCTGGGTACATCACTGCTCCACATGAGTCACTGCTTGACATGAGTGACTCCATCTTGCTCTCTACAGTGAGCAACAATCGTAGGGGAGTTGTAACAATAAGGAAACATGTGAATACAAACATTTGCAAGCATCAAGAAGATAGTATCACCATAAAATTTACCAGAGCCTGCCTAAAGAATATCTACACTTTTTAAGCAGTAAGATTCAATCTCAGAAAAGCTGATTTGGACTTTCAGTTGGGAACATTCATTTGGCCATAGTTAGGAAGTACTAGGACAATGGATCAGCAACAGCTGGTTACAAGATTCTTAAATAGATGCACATATGTTGTTACCATTTGTATTTAACAGATTCACATCATGATCCCGGAGGGAGATATCATGTTAAATCTGCCCTTTGTGACAATGAGTCTCGCTGATTATGAGTGCTAAAAGGGACTATAAAAATTATCGAGTCCAATGTCCCAGTTGTACTATTGTAAAAAGTTATTCTAAGCCAATTTAAATAGCCATCCAAAGTTTAAAGTTTAGTAAAAAAAAAAAAAAAAGAAAGTAGGCTGAAAGCCAATGCTCTTGACTTTTTTCCCCCATGTCATCACAAACCTTCTCCACCACATTGACAATTTTTTCCTAGCCTAAAAATGAAATTACATTTTACTGCTATAGTGAAAATGGATATGATAAAACTATCTTTGGTGAAAATTAATATTTTGGTTATTTCTCCAACTTAAGAATGTTCCAAATATAATAGATACCTATAAGCAACTTCTTTCTTGGCAGCTCAAATAATAAATCCATAAAATATTATGTCTATACCCTGCTGATATTGTAATAGATTTTGCTTCAATCTTCTGGCACCATTGTACAGCTTCAAAAGAACACTATCTCGTCTTCTATGCACTGAAATCAAAATAACAATTTTCTTTAGCTCCATTATTTTTCCTTTGGAGTCGAAGAAATTTAAAAGCATATTAACATGTTTCAACTGTTAGTAAATTGCTTTTGCTTCTTTTGCAACAGAAAGTAATGAATATGGACTAAGTCATTGAGAGGCCCTGCGGTTACAAGCCAAAGAAGATCTTAATTTACAATAGTTAAACCTGCTATTTTAGGACATCCTAAGTGGTCTATAGATCTTAAGCACAACCTGAGACTGTTTGATCTGATGTATAAATTAGAGGTAGAGTTTGAATTTTATTGCAATAAATTAATTCATCATCAAGTTAAACCTGGAACTTGCTTAGTTGATGTCACCTTCTCAACTTTCTCCAAAATATGCATTGGAAACTGTTAGGAAAAATCTGTATTGGTGCTAGAGGCAATTCTATAATGATTAAAAAATATGGTTGAATTGTGGCCGAACCCTGCGAATGGATATCTTATCATATGAATCATGTCAAGGAGAAATACACATGTGGAAGATTTATAAAAGGGGAAAGCAGTAAAGAAGGCTGGTCATATTACAGTTGATTTAAAGAATTGATATTAATACAAGAAAAAGCAGATTGATGTGCTTGTACAAGTTTGAACATTAGGAAGATAATACTATATATAAAAGGCTATCTATAGTGTAAGGGAAGTAAATGTCCCTAGGTAACTTTGGATTGCAACAACAAGCATAGAAAAACCTTTATGCTATAGCTGTGATACTTCCTACCATTTGGTATTCTCTCTCTCTCTCTCTCTCTCTCTCTCTCTCTCTCTCTCTCTCTTTTTCTTTGTAAAAACAGTGTCACCTCTGTTCTGGAATTTTAAGTAACAGCAAACATTTTTTTTTCTCTTCTTCCATTAGATTACAAATATCTGTAGTTTCTTTCTTTGTTACTAATGTACTATAAATCATAAAGACATCGAATAGATAACCCACAGAATGGGAGACGTATTTAAATTGTGCAAATAGGTGAGTTTGACATGCACATACAGTTGTGAAATTATTGTCACAGATAGTGGTGATTTCTATCACTCTCAAAAGGTCCTTTGTGTCCTTTGCAATGCATTCCTCTCTACATTCTTTCCGCAGGAATGTTGATCTGTTCTATCGCTGCATATATGTTTCTATTTTTTAGGATTTTATCTAGATGGAGTCATATAGTCTGTATTCATTTTTATTTGGCTACTTTATCTTTGTGTAATTTGGTTCAGAAATTCATACATATTGTTTTATGCATCCATTGTTTGTTCTTTTTTTACTGCTGAAAAATATTCCATTAAATGTGTGTCCAACAATTTTTCTTTGTTAGTTTTGGTATCCGGGTAACACTGGCCTCACAGAATGAGTAGGGAAGTATTTTTTTATTGGAAGAGCTTGTGAAGAATTGATATTAGTTCTTAAATGTTTGATAGAATCCAGTGGTGAACCCATCCAAATCTGGGTTTTTATTTGTGGGTAGTTTTTCATTTTTTGTTTTTAATTTCAGTGTAGTTAACATAGTATGTTATATTCAGGTGTACAATATAGTGATTCAACAATTACTCATGCTCATCAAAAGAAGCGTACTCCTTAATACTCTTCACCTATTTCCCACATCCTCCCACCCACCTCCCCTCTGGTAACCACTTGTTTGTTCTCTGTAGTTTAGAGTCTGTGTTATGATTTGTCTCTTTTTCTTTTGTTCTTTTCTTTCTTTCTTTCTTTCTTTCTTTCTTTCTTTCTTTCTTTCTTTCGTTCTTTCTTTTCTTTCTTTCTTCTTTTGTTATGTGTGTAGTTTTTTGATTACTGATTCATTTTTTTCACATTTTATAGGTCTATCAGGATTGTCAATTTTTTCACAAGTCAGCTATCATAATTTGTGTCTTGTTTAGGAATTTGTCCTTTTCTATCTAAGTGATCTAATTTCATGGCATACAGTTGTCCATAGATTTCATTATGAGCCTTTACATATCTGTAGAATCAGGGGCAATGTCTCCTATTTCATTTTAGATTCTAGAAATTTGAGTCTTTTTTCTTTGGTCAATGTAGCTAACTGTTTGTCAGTTTTGTTGGTCTTTTATAGAATCGGCTTTTGGTTCCTTTAATTTTCTCTATTGTTTTTCTAAGCTCAATTAATTTCCATTCTAAACTCTACTATTTGTTTCCTTCTGCTTGCATTAGGTTTGGTTTGCTCTTTTTCCATCTGACATCTTAAAGAGGAAGGTTACCTTCTGGTATTTTCAATAACCCTGTGTTGGCACACTTAATGGTGTCCCACATTTCTCTCATGCTCCACTTCAGTTTTCCTTCATTCTTTTCTCTTTTTTCCTTCAACTTTCATAATCTCTATTCACTAGCCTTGGGTTTGCATGTTCTTTCTTCTGCCAGCTCAAATCTACTATTAGGTCTTTCTCATAAGTTTCTTCAGTTATGGTACCTTTCAACTCCAGAATTTCCAGTAGATTCTTGTTCACAATTACTATTTGTTGATATTCTTTATTTGATGTGACATCACTATTATATCTTCCTTTACTTCTTAAATCATGCTATCTTTTAGCTCTGTGAGTATGTTTATTATGGCTACTTTAAAGTATTTATTTTTCAGATAAAGCTGACATCTGGTCCTTCTGACAGGTAATTTTTGTTGCCTTCCTCACTCCCTGCACCCAAGTATATGAGTAATATTTTTCTATTTCTTTTCATGCATATTTTTCTAATTGGATTCTTTATATAATATATTGCAGTGACTTGGGACTTCCCTGCCCTTTTGGATCATGTTGTCACATTTGTTTGTTTATTTGCTTAGCTACTGACTATTTCCCCATCACAATATTTAGACTCTGATATTCCTCTGGGAGGTGCAGCTTTGAGCATTCCAGAGTTGCCATGGGATGGCACTGTTACTAGTAGGACTCTCTTCTCTTTTCCTTACCATACGTCCTAAACTCTACAGATTGCAGCTGGTTGCTCTTCTATTTTCAATAATACCCTGAGTGGTCTTGGTTCAAATACCACAGAATTTTGCCACTCCTACTGAATGTTCATAAATGGTTTTGAAAAGATTTTTCATTTGTTGATTACCCGAAGAGCATTTCTAGAAGACTTTTTTGATTTGATCTTTTTAAATAGTTCCTACCAGTTTTACTGGGAAGAGGCTCAGTGCATTCCCTCATGGTGTCCTGATGAAAGCTAATTCCCTATGCGTGTGCTTTTTAGTTTTCAAATATTTAGGAATTTCCCAAGTATCATTCTGTCTTTTATTTAAAATGTAATTATTTTACCCTCAGAACACATACTATGACTGATTTCAGTGTTTAAATATATATTAATATTTGTCCCATGGTATATGTTAAGTAACTGGAGTTAAAATAAAAACTATTTATAGTTAAAAATATTTGTTTCATGGTCCAGGATATAGTCTGTCTTATTAAATTTTTTTATGTAAACTTGAAAAGAATATCTATTTGTTTATCTGTTGGGTGAAATGTTCTATAAATACCAATTTGGTTATTAGTGTTGTTCAAGTGCTCTATATTCTTTCTGATTTTCTACTTGTGTCAATTATTGAGTGAGAAGTGTTGTGGATTTATCTATTTCTTCCTTCAGTTTTAATTTCAAGTTTTGGTTATTTATTTATTTATTTATTTATTTATTTATTTATTTATTTTGAGAGAGAGAGAGAGAGAGAGAGAGAGAGAGAGAGAGAGGGAGAGAATCTTACGCAGGCTCCATGCTGAGCATGGAGCTTGCTGAGGGGCTTGATTTCACAACTCTGAGATCATGACCTGAAATGAAATCAGGAGTGGAATGCTTAACCTACTGAGCTACCCAGGTGCCTCTAATTTCAAGTATTTTTAAGCCTTATTATGCATACATAAACATAGGATTGCTATGCCATCTGGATGAAATGGCCTATTATTATTATGAAATGAGCTTCTTTATTCCCGGTAATATCATTTTCTTATCTACTTTTTCTGAAATTAATGTAGCCACTTACGTTTTCTTTTGACTAGAGTAAGAATGGTACATCTTTTTCAATTCTTATACATTAAAGCTATCAATGCCCTTATATGAAAAGTGCATTTCTTACAGACAGCATATAGTTGGGTCTTGCTTCTTTTTAAAATCAAGCCTGACAAACTCTACTTTTAACCATTTACATGTAGTGTCATTATTGTTATAGTTGTGTTTAAAGCTACCATGTGGCTATTATTTTCTGTTTTTTTTTTTCTATCTGTGCCAGCATCCTATGTGAGAGAACTTACCACATCTTAGATCCATAGGATGTTACATGACAGATATTATCACACATACATACATAAAGAAGCAATAATATTGCAAATTATGTTAATATGTAAAAATTGAATGGTTAAATATATATGGGTGGGAAATAAACTTTCTAAACATAACACCAAAAGTAAAACCTATAAAGAAAAAATCAGTAAGTGTCTGGAAGTAAAAAAAAAAAAAAACAAAAAAACATAATAAATCCTAAAACAAATGCCAGGATGAAAATTAAATAAAATAATAAAAGTCTATAATTATATTTTCTGAAATTATTATAAACCAAAACAGAAACCTAGGCAAAATAGACATAAAATACATCATTATGTCAGCCATTGTGGTAGGCAGAATTCAAGATGGCTCCAAAGGAGTCATGTTCTTATGTAATCCCCTCCCTTTGGGTGATGGCTAAACCTGTCACTGCTTCTAACCAAAGGAATTTGTCAAAGGTAATGTGGTAGCCACTCCCTTAATTAGGTTATAAAACAAATGTGTTGGAATAATCACTCCTGAGATTCTATCTTGGCTGACTGGAGATGGATTGCTTTGCCAACTTTGAAGAAGGAAATCCTATGTTGTGACAAATCCTGTGAAGACATGGCAAGGACTGGGAGCAGCCTTTTGGAGTTAACAGTAACCCTTGCTATAAGCTTGAAAAACACAGCATGCCTGTCTTACAACTTCATCTAACTGAATTCTGACAACTACATGAGCTTGGAAGAGGACCCAAAACTTCAGAAAGGCATGCACCTTGATTTCACCCAATGAACCTTGATTTCAGTCTGGTGAGAAGAGTACCCAACTAACCCATGCCTGGATGATGGACTCACAAAAACTGTGATATAATAAATGTATGTTAACTTAATATGCTGACTTTGTGTTAATTTGTTATGCAGCAATAGAAGACTAATGCATCTATAGCAGAATAAACATCACCAAAATGTTCAAAACATCAAAAAATATATCTGAAGCAATGAAAATATGTCATTGTTCTTTTAAAACATAAACTCATAGCCTGTATAAAGCATTAATACATGTATTTACATATCCTTATTTATGTTTCTGTATTTTGTTATTATTGAAACTGATTTTGAAATTTTTATATTTATATTTAATCTGTTTCTACATGTACATGTACTACAATTTTTACATATGTTTGTAATCTCCATGTCTGTATGCATAATATCACCCCTTTTGACAAGAATGTAGAGTATCAAATATTTTCACATTCTACTGATGAAATCCACATTGGGTATACATTTACAAAATTCCTGACAAGGCTAAAAACACAGGAAATATTTGGTATTTACTACAATGTTAGCTAGTAAATACAGAAAATAAAAGGAAAATGAATTACTATTTTAAATAACACATGACAAAATCCCAGTTTTCTATTTATATAAAATATGTACTTATGACATATAATTATATAATAGATACACATATTTGCTATGGCTTCTTCTAAAATACATACAAATATACATAGAAGAATATATGTGAATTTATTTGACATTTCATTAACAGAGGTTATTTCTGGATAATGGGTATATGCATTCTTTTGTGAGCAGTAATTTTTTCTTATAAATTATTTTTATTTTGGGGGTGCCTGGATGGCTCAATTCATTAAGCGTCTGACTCTTTATTCCTGATCTCAACATTGTGAGATTGAGTCCCACATCAGACTCCACACTAAGCATGGAGCCTGCTTGGCATTCTCTCTCTGCCTCTGCCCCTCCCCTACTTGTGTGTGCTCTCTCTCTCTAAGCAAATTTTAAAAAATTAAATAAATAAATAAATAAATAAATAAATAAATAATTTTTATTTTAGATGTTTTTTCAAAGTACATTTAGTTTTTTAATATGAAAATTAAAGTTTTAATTTTATTGGTATATAATCAGGTGCTATTTTATTATCTTGGTTATACAATTGTTATTTTAGTACCAATTATGGGTTATTTATGTACAAATTTCATCTCTTCTCCTTGTTTATAAGTTCACTGAAACGATGAGAGGTACTGTCATTTTTTTAGGTGCACAGTCAATATGTGTAGAAAGAATAAGTGAATAAGTTTCATGATGGCAATGGCGTGGCTCTTTACACTTACAAATACTGTCTCTTTCAAATAACAATCTCTTTGAAAAACACTTCATTATTTTGTGTAACTACACTAGTCCTCCTTGATCCATGGTTTCACTTTCCACAAGTTCAGTTACCTGGGGTCAACAGTGGTCTGGAAGCAGATAATCCTCCTGACATCATCAGAAGGTCAATCACATCAATAGAAGGTACATCATTCATCCCATTCATCTGATCGCACAAGCATTTTATCATCTTATATCATCACAATAAGAATGGCAAGCATAGTGCAATAAGATAGTTTGAGAGAGGCCACATTCAAATAAATTTTATTTCTTTTAAAATAAATATTTTTGAGAGAGCGCACGAGAGTATGAGTGGGGGAGGGGCAGAGAAAGAGGGGGACAGAGGATCCAAAGCAGGCTCTGCACTGACAGCAGCAAGAGCCCAATGTGGGTCTTGAAGTCACAAACCAGGAGATCATGAGCTGAGAAGAAGTTGGATGCTCAACTGACTGAGCCACCCAGGTGCCCCTAACATAACTTTTATTACAGTATAGTTAAAATTGTTCTATTTTATTGTTAGCTGTTGTTAATATTTTACTATGCCTGATGTATTAAACTTTATCATAGGCATGTATGTATGGGGGAATATATATATATATATATAGGTTTCAGTACTATCTGTCGTTTCAGGCAACCACCGGTGGTCTTGGAATGTATTCCCCAAAGATAAGTGGGGGACTACTGTAGTTTGATTTCCTTTCCATGGTCTGATAATATAATTACTTTACAAAACGCCAGGGATTGATTTAGCAACTTTTTAATTTTTTTTTTTTTTTTTACCTTACAAGGTACCATTACCACTCAAAGGCACTAAGTAAACTCAACTGAACACATGGGAGGCATTAGGCAGACAGAGTTGCAGCCTGCTGTGAGCCTAATAATCTTGGTATAAGAAATGTTGAAAAACAAAGTTCAACTGAGTAAATTGTAAAGATGTTATTGGCTTTATTCAACAATTCATGACTCCAGCAGCATCCCATCTAGCTGACAGAAAGGAACTCTGAGGAGCTATACAAAATGAAAAGCTTTTATAGGCAGAAGGGAGTGAGACAAGGAAGTCATACTGGCAAAAAACAAATTGTTTGACAAGGTCACCTTCCTTTGGGGCATTAATTGTCCCTATATCAGGCAGATTACCTCACTAGTACTGACGAGGTAATTCCTGATTGGCTGTTTAAGATTCATTCCTGGGAGAGGCCAAAACAAGTATTAAGTCTCAGTTTGGTGACATGAGGCCTAACATAAGTGACTCCATTTTAGGCCTATTGTCTTGTTTTTAACAGTATTATTAAAAAGGAAGAAGGAAGTTCATAGATTTGAAGAAAGAATCTGTTGAAGTCACTCTACACACTGCTCATTTCTTCACAAGTAAACTTTTTTGTACTTTTGCATAGTTTTCTTTAACTTTCAAAAGTTCCCTAGAGCATACTATCAATTCTAACCACAGAAATTTGAATTATCTTGGGGCGCCTGGGTGACTCAGTCAGTTAAGCATCTGACTTTGGCTCAGGTCATGATCTCAGGGTTCATGAGTTTGAGCCCTGCATCAGGCTTTGTGCTTACAGCACAGAGCCTGGAGCTGCCTTTGAGTCTGTGTCTCCCTCTCTCTCTGCCCCTCCCCTGCTCATGCTCTGCATCTCTCTCTCTCTCTCAAAAATAACTAAACATTAATTTTTTTTAAATATTTTTTAAAAAATTTTTTTAATATTAAAAATACTTGAACTGTCTCCAAGAATGCTAAGACTGCCACCCTAGTTGCTAAAATAGCTACTCTTTCTCTGTACAGGATAAAGAAATGTTTCTTTGTGGCTTTTATTGACAAAAGTTTTAATAGAAATCCACTAATAGAGTACTAAGAGGAAGAGAAAGAGCATATCTAGAATATCACTACTGAAAGTCATTAACAACTACTAGGTGCTTATTAAGTGCTCTAACGCTTTACATGTTTTAAGTCATTTAATATCTCCCCAGGTAAA
The DNA here is from genome assembly GCF_014898765.1 of Herpailurus yagouaroundi. Taxonomy (NCBI): domain Eukaryota; kingdom Metazoa; phylum Chordata; class Mammalia; order Carnivora; family Felidae; genus Herpailurus; species Herpailurus yagouaroundi. The sequence goes on from NW_024412388.1 coordinate 90,370,247, forward strand.
AATATATCTTTGTTACAATTGTGGATGCCACAATGACTCTAAATTGGCTTTATTGTCCTTTGTATGACCCTTGTTTAACTATCAATAAGCCTGAGAAATTAATGAGATTTGTTTCCCCTGCAAGAGCATTAATTTTAAGACCTACCTATGATGTGATACAATTTAAAAGGGGGTTTTCACTTGTTTAGTGCTCATCATCCACTTGACATCCATGTGAAAGGAAATTTGATACTCATTTATGTGAATTTTTTAATTGATTTTGATATTGTCCTGGTAATTTGCTGTGACCTAGAACCTATTTCACTTAATAAAAGTGGGATTAAAAGGCAGACCATTTCACTGAATATATGCAATCATTAAAACTAAAAAAAATGTTATTTTTATTCTCAAAATCATGCATATTTGAGCAATATGTACATTGAGAGAATGTTTTTTAATTGATTATTCATAATTAGATTTTTTCCGCAAGGATGATAAAATTAGTTTTTGGATATATAATGTTGACAGTTTTCATTACATTTATTTTTGGGAAATAATAAAAATTTAAATGTCACAATATCCGTTTCACATAGTGTCTAAATTACTTTTGTGGATTATTACCATGTCTTTAAATTAGAAAAGCTTACTTTTACACCTCCTGTATAGGGAAAAACCCAGTTTTCCCTCCTGTGTGTTTTTTTCCTATGCATCTCCTTTACTACTCAAAGTAGAAGCATACTCACAGAGAGCACTTCACTGTGACACTTAGAGTCACCAAATGTGCAGAGGTTTTCTTTGTGACACCAGCTGGGTATCTTACAATCTCAGTTCTGACACCAGCTACCTGGGGATAGTGTCAGATCTCACAGGTTAAGGACTCACTCAAGAGTGCTCCTGCTCTACTTCAAATGCCAATCTCAAATTACATCTCCAGGTTACACACAACTTCTGTCCAATTTGGCTACACACTGGAGGTTATCATGGAGGTTCCCATACTCAGGTTCAATGAACTTGTTAGCGTGGTTCACAGCACTCAGGGAAATATTTACTTACATCTACTAATTTATTAAAGGACATGATAAAGGATAAAGATGAAGAGATAATAGGGGAGGTCTGGGAGGGTCCTGAGCATAGGATATTCTGTCCCAGTCAGGTTGTTTCACCTTCCTGGTATAGATGTGTTCACCTATGTGGAAGCTTTCTAAACCCTATACTTTTGGGATTTTATGGAAGCTTCCTCATGTAGGCATGATCAATCTTTAGCCCCATTTTCAGATTTTCTCCCTTCTTAAGAATTTGGGGTATGTGGATAAAAATTCCAATAGTGCGGGGCATCTGGGTGGCTCAGTCAGTACAGGGTCCAACCCTGGATTTTGACTCAGGTCATAACCTCACAGTTTGTGAGTTCAAGCCCCACATCAGGCTCTGTGCTAACAGTGAGGAGCCTGCTTGGGAATCCCACTCTCTCTCTCTCTCTCTCTCTCTCCCTCTTTCTCTGCCCTTCCCCCACTCTGTCTCTCCCTCTCTCTCAAAATAAATAAATAAACTGAGAAAAAAAAATTCAATCGTGGCTTGTTCTTTCCAGTGACCAGCCTCATCCAGGAACCATCTAGGAGCCCACCAAGAATCACCTCATCAGGATAAAAGACATTCCTATCACCCAGGAAATTATAAGGGTTTCAGGAAGCCTGTTCCAGGGATGGGTCAAAGACCACATATTAGACCAAGAAATGCTCCTCATGTTCTTATCACTTAAGAAAATACAGAGTTTTCAAGAACCCTGTGTCAGCAGCCATGGGCAGAGACCAATACATATTTCTTATTAAAAATAACAACATCTTAATCTTAATCTGAAAATTACATACAAGCCATTTACGATTAACAATCATTTGTAAAGCTTGCAATACACACTAATTATATAGATCATAATTGTTAATCTAGTTTGTACCACATAATAAAATAGACATAGGGTACCTGATTATATATAAATATAAATTTATATTAATAAACCCAGGTTTATTGGGTTTTGTCACATGTATCACTGAGGACCTCTGGACGGTTTTAAGGAGAATCATATATTTGGATCTTCACTATAACAAAAACAATTGCTGTTTTTTTCTTTTGTAAAGAGCTGTTTAAAGAAGAGCCAAAGTGGAGATGGGAAGGCCCAACCAGTTAGGGATAGTAGTACAGATGACAGCATTGGGGATGGGAAGAACTGAGGAAAGTTGATGTAGATTGGAGGACAACTCGAGAAGGACTGGTGATTAATTAGATGTAGCAAATGAGGGAGAGGGAATGCATCAAAAAAGTCCCTACATTTATTTGTAGCAGCATCAAAGTGATTTTTAAAACTTTTATTCTGTCTGTTGGCTATCTGATCCCTGTCACTGTCAAACCAAAAAAATTCAACATTTGTTAGATCAAAATTTATTTAGTTCATATTCCTCCAGAAATGGTTCCATTTGTCATGGTATAAAATCTAGTAAAGTATATTGTACTAGAATTTATTAACTATGATAGAGATATGACCCCTGAAAATGGTTGATAATGAATGTGATTCTCTAGTCATTTAACTGCTTAGAATTAGACTCATTGCTTAAAAGAGGCTTTGAGGCCTTGAGGCTCAAGATGGGACAAAGCTGGACATAACACCATAAGGGAGAAAAAGAACAGAGACCCAGGCTTCCAGATTTACCTGGATTCTCACAGTTCATACCTTTTCACAAAGCAAAAAAGTTAAAGAAACTCACATGGTTTTTAGTAACTTTGTAAATGCCATGGATTTGAAAAGGATCCTGGGCTGATTATACTATGTGGAACTTTGAGAGCTGTAGGAAGCAACTCCTAGAGATTTAGAAATAGGTATTTGAGACATAATTTATATAATTGAGCAGCTTTATAAGCATATTCAATACTTTGGATACTATCTTATGAACAATAAGAATTAAATAAAGACCATTAGGCAAATATGTTAAGGCATTATGCAAGAAATATGTATTTAAAAATACTATGTCTGCAGAGTAGAGAATAGATAATAATATGTAGTAGATATTTAAAAAATACTACAGGATTAAAGTTTTTTTTTTTTAATTTTTTTAACGTTTTATTTATTTTTGAGACAGAGAGAGACAGAGCATGAACGGGGTAGGGGCAGAGAGAGAGGGAGACACAGAATTGGAAGCAGGCTCCAGGCTCTGAGCCATCAGCCCAGAGCCTGACGCGGGGCTCGAACTCACGGACCGCGAGATCGTGACCTGAGCCGAAGTCGGCCGCCCAACCAACTGAGCCACCCAGGCGCCCCCAAGATTAAAGTTTTTAAAAAATTATAGTAACCCAAGCAAACAAGGTGAATCCTTTATGTAAAGAAGTATTTATGAGATTTAAGATTCAGATAACTTTAAGACATTTAAAAGATGTTTATAATAGGAATCATAGTATTCACATTTGACAAAAATTAATTTTTTTAATGTTTATTTATTTTTGAGAGACAGACCGTGTGAGCCAGGGAGGGGCAGAGAGAGAGAGAGAGAGAGAGAGAGACAGACAGACAGACAGAATCCCAAACAGGCTCTAGGCTCCAACCTGTCAGTACAGAGCTGGACACAGGGCTCGAACTCGCAAACCGTGAGATCATGACCTTAGCCATACTCAGATGCTTAACGAACTGAGCCACCCAGACGCCCCACATTTGACAAAAATTTAAAAAAAAAAAAAAAATGAATAACAAGCATTAACCATTTTTTCTTGTGATTCACTATATAAGCACTTTAAAATTTTGAACATCACAGTAATGCTTTATATAGACATCTAATTGATAATAAGTAGTTAAGTAAACTGAAATTTTTAAAAAAGTGAATAGTTTGCTGAAGTTCAGAAAGCTCTAAGTGACACAACTATGTTTTAGATTTTTGATCTGATTTTAGAGGGTAGCTATAGAACAAGAAAAATGAATCAAGGATAAAACCTGGGCTTTCTCCTCAGAGAACTGTTTAAATAGAATACCCAAATAATTGAGTATCTTAAACTGTATAATTTAGAATCGAACCTGAGCCCAAATAACCCCATGATCATATATTTTATGAGAATCTATATGAAATAACCTGAAAGTCTCTCTTTAAAGAGTTGTCTAAAGCTGACAAGTTTCCTTCTTCCCAAAAGGTCTGAATTGCTTTCTATTTCCTTCACAGTTTTGGTAGAAAGTTTTAAGTACTGCTTTATTTTTTTAACTGAATAAGTTCCAAGTTTTAATGTAAAGACTCATATATCTGTTCTTTTAGGGATTGGTGAATGTTTTCCCAAGACCTTGATGACACACCTTTTAGGCATGTATGCCCACAATTTCTGTTGCAACTATTGGAATCTACTCTTGACTCCTCCAAGGTATTATAGACAATATGTAAATGAACGGTGATGGCTGTGTTCCAATAAAACTTTATTTATAAATACAGGTGGCCAATTGGGTCATAGTTTGCTGACTGTGGATGAAATATGCTGAATATAAATATATAAGCAGATAAACCTGAAGAAGACAATTTTATAATGTGAAAGTAATTTCATTTAAAATCAATGAAATAAGCTATGCTCCTAAACATAATGCACATGGCAAACTTTGTTCAGACTACACACTGTCCAATCAGGGTATAGTTTTTATTAAGAAGAATCAAAGAAAATGTTGTTGTTAATAGAAACTTCCCCAAACCTGCAAATAATGCAAAAGAGAATACAACAAGTACTTCTAGTCTCATACTGTGCATTCTTGATTTTTCTATCTAAGCATTATTTAAAATATCTACTTAATTATCTAGGAGAATAAGATTTAGTCTCACTTTAATGTTTATTATTACTTGAATACTCTCATTCGTGAGTTTGCATAGTTACTTGTACATCTAGTCCTGCAAAAATATAATTTTTGTCAGGTAGGAAAACAATTTTGTAGATTATTGTTGTGTTTGCTGGTAGTACATTGACCACATCTGCCTCCAACTAGAAATGTGTTTTTGGATAAAATCTATAACTTCTGCTCCATCTAATACTCCTTTCACCAATATTGGTTCTCTCAATAATGAGGTGATAAATGTATTAGAAGTGTTCATTTTATATTTGTATAAAGTGCTATATTTTAACATTTAAAAATATACTTTGATAGTGTTTCACATTTAAGGCTTTATATTTTTTTTTCAACGTTTATTTTTTATTTTTGGGACAGAGAGAGACAGAGCATGAACGGGGGAGGGGCAGAGAGAGAGGGAGACACAGAATCGGAAACAGGCTCCAGGCTCTGAGCCATCAGCCCAGAGCCTGACGCGGGGCTCGAACTCACGGACCGCGAGATCGTGACCTGGCTGAAGTCGGACGCTTAACCGACTGCGCCACCCAGGCGCCCCAAGGCTTTATATTTTTTAATAAAATGCATGTAATATTTTGATTCTTGAATAACCTCTAACCAGTGGTTATTAATCTTCCTTTATCAGAAACCCTGAGTCAGTGGATGGAGAATAAGAAATCTCTTTCTAGAACATATATTTAATCACAATTACACAAATTGTTCATTCATGTTCTACTCCATTAATCTTATTTAAAAATTCATAGAACTGGACAGCCACATGGAGAAGAATGAAACTAGATCACTTTCTTACACCATACACAAAAATAAACTCAAAATGGATGAAAGACCTAAATGTGAGACAGGAAACCATCAACCTTAGAGGAGAAAACAGGCAACAACCTTTGACCTCAGCTGCAGCAACTTCTTGCTCGACACATCTCCAAAGGCAAGGGAATTAAAAGCAAAAATGAATGATTGAGACCCCATCAAGTTAAAAAGCTTCTGCACTGTAAGGGAAACAATCAACAAAACTAAAAGGCAACCGACGGGATGGGAAAAGATATCTGTAAATGACATATCGGATAAAGGGTTAGTATCCAAAATCTATAAAGAATTTACCAAACTCAACACCCCAAATAACAAAGAATCCAGTGAAGAAATGGGCAGAAGACATGAATAGACACTTTTCCAAAGACATCCAGATGGCCAACAGATACATGAAAAGATGGTCAACATCACTCATCATCAGGGAAAGTATTGTAATGTGTTGGTAATCTGGCCATGTGCCCAAATTTCTGTTTTGCAGCAAAAGTGGAGAACTATATAAAGAAAGTATAACAATTATTTATTTGTTTTTTAGGGGCTTTAACCAGGAAATCATCCTCTAATTGGTGTCAGGAATGTTTGCTTAATTTCCAGACTTTTTTTTTTTAAACATGTGGGTTTTTGAGGCTCCTGCCTGATTAGTGCATGGTAATCCATCAACGAAGGCTGAGGCATCTCTACGGAGGTGGTTTTTGTTTTTTAAAATCATGTATTTGTTACAAAGTAATGTACTCGTTTCAACGGGAATGGTGTAAAAACTGAAAAGGCCTTATGTGATATGTATGATAATTAATAAATGAATCTTGTAAAAAAACAAAAAGTAAATAAATATTCTTAAATTTATGAATGAGCTGGACTTTAGTCAATATAGATATGTATGGGGTTTATTTCATTTCCTAAAGCATGTCCTTTTAGCTTTAAAAAAAAAATAAACTCAGTATTCAAAGCAATTTTGGCTACAAATACACCTCCCATGTCTATCACCTTTATGTGCTCTCTACTCTCCTCTGACAAAATTCACATTCTGTTTAATTTATCCATGTGAGGTGGAAATAACTGCCACAGTGTTTTATCTTCTTGAAATATTGGTAATTTAACACTAAGTAAAGGCTGATATCAAAGCGTAAAAAATTGTGGAATTTTAAGGATTAGTTGGCCAAATATAAATGAGGACATATACATTTCATAGATACGTAATTCTTTGGTCTATCAATAGGATTTGAGTTGATCAATGGAGAGTAGCATCTGTATATGTTGGCTTCAGACATTTATCATGAGATTGGCTGGGGCCTTTCTAGGTTTGTGTATCATTTTACTTATTAACTATGCCACATTAACTCCTGGGATTCTCCTATCATCTTTAGGAATTCATATGCGTGCTGGGATGTGAAGCTCTCTGATTGATTTTATCCACATCCACTTTAAATTCAGTTGGCACTTATATTTTACTTTTTAATCTCTAAATTATCATTTTCTTCCCATTTCATATTTGTCTGACTCATCTTTCCAATTAAATGCTACATTACATTGCATGTTGGAATTATTTTTATTCTCTTCTTTCTTGTTACCTTATGGAAATCATGATAGTTTAAGGTACACATAGAAATATTAATGAAATAAAAGATTGAAGATAATAATTTCAGAAGATGTTGTGTCTACGGTGAGAGAGGAAAATGATATTGTAGTGGGAAAATGTGGTTTCCTTTCACTCAAAATGATACTTTCTCCAAGATGTGATTTTTTTACTCAAAATGAAACTTTCCCCAAATAGATTTGTTTGAGAATCTCAATTGTAGAACAGATATATTCCCTAATGTTTACTTACTTTCTAGGGAATATGTTATAAACTTTCATATATCAGAAAAGTCAATGAATCTTATACGCTTTCCTCTTAATCTGAATTTCTCATTATTATATCAGCAGATGGCACTGTCTGAATAACCCATTTAAATTAATTTCTTTGGTACTTATGCTATTTTTAAATTATTTTAAGTGTACTCATGGGGAACAGGATGGTTTTGTTAAGAAGCATAAGGAACACTCATTCTATATTTAATGAAGAATGTAATTATTTAGTTGGCATACCCAGGTTGACAATAAGCTTCTTGTCTTTAAGTTCAGAGCAGAAATTGAATGTTTCCCTTGTTATTAATGGCCAGGCCTTGAAAGTTTGCTTTTGAATCAACAGGAGGTTTTCTGTTTCATTTCTTTCTGAATATGAAATTGCCTTATGTCTTGGGCTGCTATAATGAAATACCACAGACTAGATAGCTTATAAACAAAACAAATTTATTTCTCACAATTCTAGAGGCTGGAAGTCCAAGATCAGGGTACCAGCATTGTTGGGTGAGGGTACCTTTCCAGGTCAAAGACTTCTCATACATTCACACAGCAGAATGAATGAGCTAGTTCTCTGGAGCCTCTTTTATAAGGTCACTGATGCCATTCATGAGAGCTCTACCACCATGACCTAATCATTTCCCAAAGCCCAAACTCCTAATACCATCACCTTGGGGATTAGGTTTTCAACATAAAAATTTAGGGGATCGGGGTGAGGCACAGTCATTTAGACCATAGTACCTCAAGTGAGATACTATCTTGTTTCTCTAAGTCTTTCTAAGGCCTAGAATCTGTACCTAAATCCACAATTTCAATAGCTGAGCCTTCACTCTCTTCTGCCATACATCACTACACCATTACCTGCCTTAATCCTTTATTTTTTCTTTCTGATATTGCAAAGGATATCCAAAAAAAAGCTTTGGGTAATGTGATCAGAGACTCCTTCCATGACCCCATAATTTCTATTGACCTACTAATGTGTATGTAGGATACACCTATAAGGATTTTACCACCTGCCTGAATTTTCTCTTACTGTTCCCAAGTTTCTTTCCCTTTAAGTATTGTCTCTGGTCTCTATCATATGCAAGTAATTCCTTAACAATCCATTCAACTGCTGAACAATTCCCTTTACTAGCAATCAAGGAAGAAACTGCTTTTACACCCATATACTTGGGTGTTGATTTTAGTAAATGAGTTCAGGAAAGTGAAATATACTCCTGAATCCTTTTTTAAAAAGTGTATTTATTTAGTTTATGAGGGGTCAGGGCAGAGAATCCCAAGCAGGTTTCATTCTGTAAGCACAGAGCCAGGACATGGGGCTCAATCTCAGGATCTGTGAAATCATGACCTGAGCCTAAATCAAGAGTCAGATGTTTAACCAACTGGGCCACCCAGGTCCCTACTCCTGAACTCTAATTTTAAGTTAGACAACTTTAATCTTTAATGGTGGCAATTGTAGGCTCAATATATTAGAAAATGAGAGGTTTTAGAACAGACATAACTAGCATTGTCTGCTAGTGAGATATTATTGCAGTGAGGTATTTTCAACTATTGGATGAACTTAATAAAAAAAGTTGTTGAAATACTTTGATTGCAAAGATGTGGGGAAATGGTTATACATACTCATTTCTGTTAAGGAAGTAAATTATAAATATTTATAAAATTTTCTGATCATTACTATCTAAATTTTAAGTGTACTTAAGCTTTTATTCCATAATTATACTTTGAAGCCTATTCCCTACCAAAATAAAAGCAATATTTATAAAGATATATGGGAACAATATTTATTGCAGCGATATTTGTTTTGTCAAAACAAAACAACAAAAAAATTATTGACAACTTCAAGTTTATCACAGGCAAGGAATATGTATTTTATGGTTTAGTATCATCTTTCTACATTAAGCTATGATTTTTTTTTAAATTTTTTTTAACGTTTATTTATTTTTGAGACAGAGAGAGACAGAGCATGAACAGGGGAGGGTCAGAGAGAGAGGGAGACACAGAATCTGAAACAGGCTCCAGGCTCTGAGCAGTCAGCACAGAGCCGACATGGGGCTCGAACTCACATACCGTGAGATGGTGACCTGAGCTGAAGTCAGACGCTTAACCGACTGAGCCACCCAGGCGCCCCGCATTAGGCTATGATTTAAAGGATCAAATTATCACACTCTCCAGTTCCATCCACGTTGCTACAAAAGGCCATATTTCATTCTTTCTCATTGCCACGTAGTATTCCATTGTGTATATAAACCACAATTTCTTTATCCATTCATCAGTTGATGGACATTTAGGCTCTTTCCATAATTTGGCTATTGTTGAGAGTGCTGCTATAAACATTGGGGTACAAGTACCCCTATGCATCAGTACTCCTGTATCCCTTGGATAAATTCCTAGCAGTGCTACTGCTGGGTCTGGAGAGTGTGATGCTAAGTGAAATAAGCCATACAGAGAAAGACAGATACCATATGGTTTCACTCTTATGTGGATCCTAAGAAACTTAACAGAAACCCATGGGGGAAGGGAAGGAAAAAAAAAAAAGAGGTTAGAGTGGGAGAGAGCCAAAACATAAGAGACTGTTAAAAACTGAGAATAAACTGAGGGTTGATGGGGGGTGGGAGGGAGGGGAGGGTGGGTGATG
>NW_024412388.1:90380455-90390025 GCF_014898765.1 Herpailurus yagouaroundi
AAAAAAAAATAAAAACAAAATAAAACCTTAAAAAAAATAAAGGATCAAATTAGATCAGCAAGCATTAGATCAGAAAGAGATCTATGATATACCAAGTTTAAAATATTGCAAAAATAATCAGTATAGTATTTTACAATCTCTTTATAAGAGTTTTATTTATTTATTTTGAGAGAGAGAGCATGCACACAAGCAGTGGGAGGGGTAGAGAGAGAGGAAGAGAGAGAATCCCAAGCAGGCTCCATGTTACCAGTGCAGAGCCTGATGTGGGGCTTAAACCCATGAATTGCATGATCATGACCTGAGCCAAAAGCAAGAGTCAGATGCTCAACTGACTGGACTCCCTCCAGTATCTTTAAAAAAGAAAATCTCTCTCTCCCTTTCTCTCTCTCTCTCTATCTCTCTCCCACCTTCCTCTGTCTCTCTTTCTTTACATATAATCACAGAAACACACATATGTATATACATATATGTGTATTTTTTCTGGATAAGTATGGAGAAATTATGAATGAATACATAACATACTTTTTTTAAACCGTCTAACAAAACGTTTATATCTGAATATACATAACTTTTATAATGTATGTAATAACATTTATATCTAAATATTATATGTAAATAAGCATAGTCTAAGGAGTGGTATTGGGGGAAGTAAGAGAAAGATTATTGGTCTTTCATTTTTATACAATCTGTATTGTTTCACTTGTTACAACATCATTATATTTGAAGTTATAATACTAAAGCAATAAAACTTACTAAAAAAACAAAATAATATCTGAAAACTGGTAATATGAAAGATTACAAGGGTACAGTATTTGAAAATAAAAGATTCTAGTTACTCTTGAAAGGACTATTTTTATAGTAAATGACAAATAACAATCTTTGAATTTCTATATATAGAAATAGAATCAAAATTGCATGGGAGTTACCTTCCATTAGATAGGACATTTAAACGGACAAAAGAGGGGTGCCTGGGTGGCTCAGTCGGTTAAGTGTCCGACTCTTAATTTATGCTCAGGTCATGATATCAGGGTTCTGAGAATGGGCCTGTCTCCACTGGGCATGGAGCCTGCTTAAGATTCTCTCTCTCTCTGTCTGTCTCTCTCTCTCTCCTTCTGCTTCTCCCCCTCCCACACACACATGTGTGCTCACTCTTTCTCTCAAAAAAGAAAAAAAAAGGACAAAAGGAATAAAGGGTCAGTGGGATGTAGATTAGTTTAATGCTTTGGTTATAAGATGTTGAGGTAATGAACAATTTATGGCCTTACTTTTTTATTGAAATAAGAAGTGAGGTCATTTGCTCAGAAAAAATACAAAAGAATGTCTTAATTTTGAAGATCATCTTTTTTTACATTTCGTATTGGTTATTCATTCGTTTGCTTTTCTGAATTGTAAAAGCCCTTGTGTATTATATGATTATTAGTCTTTTAGCTGCTGATTATGGTGGTGGGTTTCTATTTATTTTTATTTTGGCTAGATTTGTTGTATCTATCACTCATTTTATTTATGCTTTTAAATTTGTGGGCAAAGCTGAGAAACTTGGTATTTTGCTATTGTTGTTACTTGTTTGTTTTCTTACTTAATATCTATTTCCTCTTCCTATAACAACCCCAATTAACCCTGGGGCATTGACTCTTATCTACAGTATATAGCATTTGTGATTCTATAAACTAGATGTCATGGGAGACTCAAGTTACAATTACCAGATCATTTCCCTACAATTCTGAATCTAAATTGGACAAATACAAGCATGGGAGGAAATGGCTGGAATGCATTTGTTCTATTGCTGGTGCCCATGCAAATAATTTCCCTAAACCCCATCCCTGACCAATGTGTTTGGATTAAGTCAACAATTATAATTACTACATTTGCACATGTGTAAATATGCATACATATTTCTCTTTCTTGCTTATATTAAAATATACATTTACATGTAAAACTAATACAAAATATTTTCTACATTTCTGCAATTTTATATAATTTACCCATTTATATTATAACCTAATTTCCCTGGCTCATTGCATGGATTAAAATTCAGGAAAGAGCAAGTCTCAGGGACGATATGTCAAAGATGCCTGTTGTACTGACTATTTGGTATTAAAATACTGTGTTTTAGGGGCGCCTGGGTGGCGCAGTCGGTTAAGCGTCCGACTTCAGCCAGGTCACGATCTCACGGTCTGTGAGTTCGAGCCCCGCGTCAGGCTCTGGGCTGATGGCTCAGAGCCTGGAGCCTGTTTCCGATTCTGTGTCTCCCTCTCTCTCTGCCCCTCCCCCGTTCATGCTCTGTCTCTCTCTGTCCCAAAAATAAACGTTGAAAAAAAAAAAATACTGTGTTTTACATTATTAAAAGGGCTTTGTCAAAATATCTAGCACATTACAACAGTACTGTCAAAATGGCTATGATACAATGTTGTACTTTCATTGTCTAGTTGGATTTACAAAAACAGGGATGGTCTGACAATCCTTTCAACCAGGATACAATACTTATTTTCATTAAACTATATTATTTCTTATTGTTTATGGATACATGTTTAACTACTAAAATGAGTATGACAAGAAAAATTTCCTTCAAAATTTTCTTAAAATTCATGGTCTTTGCTTATTTTATAAGTCAAAAATATGTATTATTCCTTTCCATTTCAGAAATAATAGCCTAAGTCAGATTTGTCTCTTTTACTGCCCTATGGATAAAATAAAGAAACATCAGTATAAAACCCACCTGTTTCGTATAGTCATTTCCCCTTAAAAAGTAAAACTTAAAAGATAATATTTACAGAAATGGAGCACATATTCAATTATCTTTTCCTGATATAATCCCTATAACATATTTTATCCAAAAGAAATCCCAACGTGTCACCTTTAATTAATGAAGAAGAGTATAATTTTTATCCAATTACATGCATCTTTTAAAGAGTATAGATTCAAAGACATGCTAGTAAAATATTCAAGCGCTAACCAAATATTTTTTGTCTAGTACAAAATTATCTTTTTATCCAGCCACATGCCTCATTTTGATTCCACTGTACTGGAGAATGACACGTAATTCAACTAATATGGACCAAGCACCAGCAGCAAAATAAAAGTATAAAGCTTCATTTCTCAAAGATAATATCAAGGTATCAGAGTTTTATCTAATATAGACAGAGAGTAAAGTTTAGTAGGAACTAACTGTGCATTTAAAATCTCCACCCTAATGGATGACATATATAACAACCAACATTTGTTATGCAGTTAATATGAGATACTAACTATTACTAGTGCTTCACATAGGTTTATTTTATTTAATCTTATCATAACCCTTTATGGTCAGTAAAATTATTATCCAATTTCTAACAGACCAAGAACTGAGGCACAGAGGTCAAGTATTATGCCCAAGGTCACACAACTATAAAACAGAAGATGGGGGATTTCGGTACAGATTATCTGGCTCTAGCCACTATGATAAACTGGCAGTCAAGGTTCAGCATACTATCAGATATAGTTGGTTTCCACTAACTACTTACTAAGAATAGTATTTTCTGACAGAAGGAGGGGTATTTTGCACATTGTAGTATAATTGCTATTAGTAGCACTGTATTTCACCTAATTGAGGTTGCCATAAAATAAAATATAATTCACACTATTATTTTATGTACCACTAAATAAGAAACTGTCAATTTAATTAATACAATCTTCTCCAAACTTTTACTTCATTACAAGAATTCTTTTGAAAGATCTGTCAGAATATTTAGAATGATATGACATTAAACATTAGCACATGCTGATAATCTTGACCTTTTTAGTGTATTTAATATCAATAGTATAATTTCAAGGTGCTCCGTAAACATCAGTTATAATAGCCATCTCAGTTCGAGATATTCTAAAATACGAAAAATAAATATTTTGTATCAATAAAAGTAGCTGTAACTTATTGAAGACCTATAAAAACGGTAGCTTTGTTGTACTTCTACTTGTTGTTAACCCACTTGATGTGGGTTACATCATCAAATTTAACCAAATCTCTTTGAGATGGTGTGATGTAAACCCGATTCAAAAATGAAGGGACTTGGGATGCCTGGGTGGCTCAGTCAGTTAAGCATCTGATTCTTGATTTTGGCTCAGGTCGTGTCTAGATTGAGCCCTGTGTCGGGCCTCTGTGCTTAGAGCATGGAGCTTGGGATTTTCTCTCTCCCTCTCTTTCTACCTCTCTCCCACTCAAGCTATCTCTCTCTCTCTCAAAATAAATAAACTTAAAACAATGAAGAGACTAAATATAAAAGATATTCAATGATTTAACTTTAATTACATATTGGATATGTAAACCTAAATATTTCTTTCTTTTTTTTTAAAAAAAATTAATGTTTACTTATTTTTGAGAGAGAGAGAGAGAGAGAGAGAGAGACAGAAGGGGAGGAGCAGAGATAGAGAGGGTGACAGAGGCTCGGAAGCAGGCTCTGTCCTGGCAGCAGAGAGCCTGACGCAGGTCTCCAACTCACAAACCATGAGATCATGCCCTAAGCCGAAGTTGGAAGCTTAACCAACTGAGCCACCCAGGTGCTCCTAAATATTTCTGAAATAGAAGTCTACACTGTATTTCTTTCACTATATTACTAACCTTGTTATCTATCAACACACAACCCTGGAGCCTCATATAAGCAGTGAGCTTCCTCAAGGCACCAAGACACCTTATGAGACAAATAATAATAACCTTTCTTCAAATAAAATTACATAATTCTTACAGGTCTAAGAGAGCAAGAATATGAGCAAAATGAATAGAATAATAAAAAAAAAAAAACAGGACTAGTAAAGAGCTGTAACGAGCCTAATGTAAAGAAAGGGCTGACAGCTACAAACTGAGTCCTATCATGCTGCATAATTGTTTCATCTGTAGCATTACTTTTTTAAAAAAAGAAATGTAACTAATAATAGTCTTTTGGGACTAAAAAATACATTCATAACCATCAACATCCAACACACCAAACATTGTGTTCTACTATAAGAGCGACTTGATTCTTTTAAATCATGTT
Organism: Herpailurus yagouaroundi; assembly: GCF_014898765.1. Lineage (NCBI taxonomy): Eukaryota > Metazoa > Chordata > Mammalia > Carnivora > Felidae > Herpailurus > Herpailurus yagouaroundi. The sequence continues at coordinate 90,385,459 of NW_024412388.1, forward strand.
TATTTATTACCCAAGTCAAAATTTAAGTGTTCTTCAATTGAGCTATGATTCATCTGAATGCCTTTTATTTTTTAGAGTACAATGTACTCTATAGCATTCAAATGTTCCTTAAAGTTACTTACAACATAAATTTAACATATACCAACTTAGTCATTTGGATATTATTAAAGACTTTTAAAGACTTACTAAAAGTATGTCATAAATTGTAATAATGTCTTAAATTACAGTTTTGATATTTTGTTTATGACTTAAAAGGTATTATAAAAGGAATATGAATGAGCAATGAAATATCAGTGGGAACATATAAGACCTTGTATAATAAAAGTTTTTCAAAATTCTGATCTCCTTTCTCAAGTTATGTCCAAAAATTTGAAGTGCTGAACCCCTCAGGCAATTGTTGAAAATTTTATGAGCACGATATTTAAGTGGGGACTAGCTTTTTGCTTAGGCAGTAATTCCACAGTATCAAAGAAGAGGGATTCCAAGAAGCATTTTGGGGAGAATCTGATTCAAAATGCAAATAGCTGGTCCAAAAAAGAATGGAACACCATGTGACTAGACAAAATTTGATTCTTCTTTGAAATGTCAATTGATCGAAAAGAAGACAAGGAAAGGAGAAAAAAGAAATAGGCAGGGGGAAGGGACAAAAACAGATAGTAAGAGATTATATTCAAATCCAACTATGTTGGTGACTACATTAAATATAAGTAGGTTAAACACACCAAATATAAGGCAGAGGTTGTCAGACTGTATTTTTTAAAAGAATCAATTATATTCTGTCTATAGGAAATGCACTTTATATAACAAGATAAAGATGGATTAAAAGTTAAGGGACAGAATAAGGTATATCAGGTGGACATTAATTAAAAGGAGGACTGGTGATATTAATATCAAAAAAATATGTTTCATTAGTGATAGAGACAGACATTTAATGATGACAAGAATGTAAATTCATCAAGAAGCCATAGCAATCTTTGAATGCAACTGAGAGGAAGAGAAGACCATTTATCAACATCAGAAAAAAAGAAGGGTTGTCACTATATAGATTACAGAATTTAAAAGGATAATAAAAATATGAACCAACATTATGGCAGTAAATTTGATACATTATATGGGATAGATTTGAGAAAATAACCACGGGAATATTACTAATTAATTTAACAGATATATATCTACAGAGTTTTTCTTCAGTAATTTTAATAATTTGTGGTTTTCAAAAAGTTGCCTATCCCATCAAAATTCTCTGAATTTTTCTTCAAAGACAAGATCAAGTTATTTTTAAGATGTAAGTTCATCATAAATTGTTCAATACAGGAATACCTCATTTTACCATGCTTTGCTTTATTGAGCTTTGCAGATTTTTTTTTTTTTTTAAGAAATTGAAGGTTTGTGGCAATTATGTGTTGAGGAAGTCTATCAGGGCATTTTTCCAACAGCATTTGCTCACTGTGTCTCTGTGCCACATTTGGTAATTCTCACAATATTTCAAACTGTTTTATTATTATTTTACTTGTTATGATGATCCGTGAACAGTTATCTTTGATGTTACTATTGTAATTGGGGTGTCCTGAACCATGCCCATATAAAGCAGAAACTTAATCAATAAATGTGTGTGTTCTGATTGCTCTACTGAGTACCAAAACCATATCTCTTCCTCTCTTCAAGCTTTCCTATTCCCTAAGACACAATGCTGAAATTAGGCCAATTAATAACTCTACAACAGCCTGTAAGTTTTCAAGTAATAGGAAGAGTCACACATATCTCACTTTAAGTCAAAAGCTAGAAATGATTAAGCTTAATAAGGAAGGCATGTTGAAAGATGAGATAGGTCACAGCTAAGCCTCTTGCATCAATTAGCCAAGTTGTGATTGCAAAGGAAAAATTCTTAAAGGGAATTAAAAATTCAACCCCAGTGAACACACAAATGATTAAAAGTCAAAAAAAAAAAAAAAGCCTTATTGCTGATATGGAGAAAGTTTGAGTGGTCTTTATTAAAGATCAAACCAGGCCCAACATTCCTTTAAACCAAAGCCTAATCCAGAGCAAGGCCGTAACTCTGTTATTCTGTGCAGGCTGAGAAAGGTGAGGAAGCTTCAGGAGAAAACTTTGAAGCTAGCAGAGGTTTGGTTTGTGAGATTTAAGGAAAGAAACCATTTCCATAACGTTAAAGTGCAAGGTGAAGTAGCAAGTACTGATGCAGCATATTGTTCAGAAGATCTAGAGAATCAATGAAGATGGTTACAATAAACAAAAGATTTTCAATGTAAACAAAGAAGCTTTCTCTTGGAAGAAGATGCCATCTAAGTGTCTTTAGCAGGATCCTAAGTAGCTGGAGAAGCCAGACACATACTTACTGTCTTTCCTCTGTGGTAGAGATCTCTGGCCTCCTGCTAAAAAATGTGCCACCTTGGGAAGAACAGTGATGCTGGTAAAGCCCCTCTTACCCACTTTAATGCATCCAAACTCATAGACATGTGTACCTGAAAACCTGGCCTTCTACAGAGCTCTAGTCCATGGGTGATTGCCCAAGTAAGCCTTCTCCGTGTGTTCCCAGACCTGTCCAAGAGGAGCTGGTACCACAGTCTATACAGAGGTCTGTCTGCCTGTTACCCATTGTACAGGTGGGTGATACTCCTCCCAGGTCCTTTGGTCTATGATGCTGGAATCCACACTTCCAAAGAGGCACTTTTGTTTGGGAATGGATGTCAAATTTTAGTTGTTAAAGGAGGCATGTCTTCTGTTGCCATGAATGTTGACTTCTACATTTCTTGGTTGTATTTGGTTATAAGCTGAAATCATTGATTTTTAAGACTTTTTATTCATATATGTGCCTTTTTGCCCTCAAGCTTTTATTTAAATTCCAGTTAGTTAACATATTGTGCAGGTGTAGAATTTGGTGATTCGACACTTGCCTACAACATCTGATGCTCCTCACAAGTGCCCTCCTTAATACCCATCACCTATTTAACTCATCTCACTACCCACCTCCCCTCTGGTAGTCATTGGTTTGTTCTTTATAGTTAACAGTCTGTTTCTTGTTTTTCCTCTAAATAGTCTTTTGGGTACCACTTTAGCCGCATATATCCAGTTTTGACATGCCAATTTATTATTATTTATTTCCAAAATTTTGCTGTCCTTGCAAATTATACATTACTTAAAGTTGTTTAATTATTTGAATTTCAGGCAATCAGACTCTCTCTCTCTCTCTCTCTCTCTCTCTATATATATATATCTTTTTATTACTGTTTTCCAATTTAATTCTATAACAGTCAGGAAAAATTACTTTGTTTCATTTATTATTTCTTTAATTAATATATTTATTTTGAGAGAGAAAGAGGGAGAGAACACACAAGTCGGGGAGGGGCAGAAAGAGTGAGAGAGAGAGAATCCCATGCAGGCTCTGCACCCCCAGCACAGAACCTGATGCGGGGCTGGAACTCATAAACTGCAAGATGATGACCTGAGTCAAAGTGTGACACAACCAACTGAGCCACCCAGGCATCCCAGGAAAAATTACTTTGAATGATTTCAGTCATTTGAAATTTGCAGAAGCTCTTCTTAGGGCCTAATTTGCTTGAGTTCATGTACACTTGATAAGTTTATTGTTTTCTTTAAGACTTCCTATATATTTATGTATTTTCCTATTTCTACTGTTAGTACTTTTATTTATCCCATTTCTTTATAAAATTTGCACTCAAGAAACATACATCATCTAAATTTATTCTCTTTCAATCCTGTTTTGTATCTTCTACACCGTTTTTATTTTCATAAAAAAATTAGAATAAACTTGCCAAATACTACAAAGATGTCTTCTTGGTTTATTTGAATCTATAGGTCTATTTGGTGAGAAAATTATTAAATGATTTTGAGTCTTCTGATCCATGTATAGTCTATAGCTGTATTTTATTTCCTGCACAATATTTTCTCTAAAATTAGTAATTCTTTTACTGAGTTTTTCTTTTTATATAACTATTGCTAATTTATCTCGACACACACACAACATGGATCAGTTTTGAACATTTGTTCAGTTATATGGCCTTCTTCTCAGGCCACACATCTCTAAATACTAACGTAAACAAAATTTAATTCTTCATTTAAAACATTTATTATTCAAGTTTAAATCCAAATTTAAAGTAAGTGATTTCAGGGTGCCTGGGTGGCTCAGTTAGTTGAGTGTCCACCTTTGGCTGAGGTCATGATCTCACAGTTCATGAGTCCAAGCCCCGTGTTGGGCTGTGGGCTGGGGGTGCAGAGCCTGCCTGGGATTCTCTCTCTCTCTCTAGCTCTCTCTGCCCCTCCCCCACTTGTGTGTGAGCACTCTCTCTCTCTCTCAAAGAAACAAATAAATGTTAAAAAAATAAAATAAAATAAGTGATTTCTAGATATCAACTTTTATTTGACCTATATAAAATATGTATAGAAAAAGGCAATTACTGTTCTTACTTTCAGATCTAAAAACTTTTCATTTAATTTTTAACTATCTTATCTTATCCTGTCTTATCGTACCTTATTTTATTTTATTTTATTTTATTTTATTTTATTTTATTTTATTTTATTTTATTTTATT
>NW_024412388.1:90390035-90424587 GCF_014898765.1 Herpailurus yagouaroundi
TTTTATTTTATTTTATTTTATTTTATTTTATTTTATTTTATTTTATTGAAAGAGAGACAGACAGAGAGACAGACAGACAAGAGGGGAAGGGCAGAGAGAGAGGGACACACAGAATCCAAAGCAGGCTCCAGGTTCTGAGCTGTCAACACAGAGCCCCAGGAGGGCTCTCCCACAGATGCTGGATCCTGACCAGAGCCCAAGTCAGACCTTGAATTGACTGAGCCACCCAGGTGCCACCTAAGGTCTAAAAATTCTCACTGTAAGGATTTCCATCTGAATTTTTACCTAGCCACAGCTGAAATAGTTGCATAACTATTGTGTAGTTGTGCTAATGCTGATTACTCCTACTTAGTGCTGGGATGTCACGTGCACTACATCTACAAACCAAGATTTCCCCCCCCCCCACCTCTTCTGTAGGAAAATAAATATTTTTAATGATTCCATGGGTATGTAGATGGAGAAAACATGGGACTACTATAGAAATAAGTGAATTAGGTGAATGAGCCACATGCTAACGTACATTGCTTATGTTTTGGGGAATTTCCCCCTAATCTTGAATATACTTCTAATGAAGAATGAAGAAGGGATGCTATTGCACACAGTCAGCTTCGTGATTTGCTAGATTAGATAACATTTAAGTGAGGAGAAGCAGGTCAGTTTGCATGGGTTCTGTTGTTCTGTGGTCTGGTGTTAGGTTCATCCAAATAACAATACAAGATCTGTTTCACAATAGGAAAATATTAAGTCTCCAAAAATCCTAGAAGCATATTTTGTGATTCTCCTTTTAGAAATTGCTTCAGTCTCCATAGAGCATCTTGATCTGTCACAGACATTTCAAACAACATTTGATCTGCTCAAGGTTAGAACTGCTTGCACCATGCCTAAGGTGATGGATAGAATTATTCTCCTCTCGGATTTTTTTCCAAAAGACATACTCCCCCCGCCCCTCCTGAGAGAGATCAGTACACACAAAGTGATATGCTTAGCATGTAGTATTCAGGGGAGACCTCAGATATTGTGCTATGATATGTACAAGAGCAGTAAATTCTCCCTCCCTCTCTCTCTCTCTCTCTCTCTCTCTCTTTTCCATTTTAGGAACAGTATCCTGACATGCTCAATACTTCTGGCTCTTCAAAACTACACTGTGGTGTAAGTCTTCAAATTTGTCAAATTTGACACTTTTCTCTCACCTCCTAACAAATATAGATATTACTGAGACTTCTATGGAACTTTTTATTCCTTCTCCTCAGGTCACATCATTTTGAAAGAGAGAGAGAAAGAGAGATTGAAAACAATCAGGAGAGGGGTAGAGAGAGAGAGAGAAAGAGAGAGAGAATCCCAAATTGGCTCCATAATGTCAGCACAGAGCCTGATGTGGGGCTTGATCTCATGATCTGTGAGATCCTGACTTGAGCCAAAATCAAAAGCAGGATGCTTAACTGCCTGAGCCACCAAGGTGCCCCTATGATAATACTTTTATTTTTACAAGATTCATCTGCCTTCTTTTCAGGTCATACAAACAAGTAAAGTAGATTTTAATGTTAGTAACATCTTCTTCTGACACACATCCCAGAGTTATGAGAATATCCAGAGGTGATGAGTTTTCACATCTTCCTTCCCAGAGTGTACTGCAGGATGCACTTGTGTCCAAATTCATTTTCTGACTTTCATGATACCCATGCAAACTGGAGGCTCATTTTGGTTTCCCACATTATAAAATATTAGTAATACCTCAAATCCAGGATACAGTCTTTACCCATATCACTCTCCCTCAAACAAACAAACAAACAAACAAACAAACAAAACAATCACTCCTATATATGTGTGCCTTTGAAGAAGACAGGGTGGAATAATGTTAGTGAAAATTTGCGGTGGTATCATTCAAGGTACTTTGGGGAAGGGCCATGGATTTTCATCATCATAATGATTCAAGCTTCTGTTTATCATATTTCAATTTTGTTGTGGCTATTGCTTTATGGATATGTTAAAGCTTTTGTTCATTGCTTATCTATATCCTTTACAGACACCTTGAAATCAATTCAATATCACCAATGGTTCTTCTGGTACAGTCTTCTGACTACCTCTCCAGTTATGCTACCTATTATAACAGCCATTCTCACTTTTATTCTGCTGGTTTGATGCTGCCATTTGGACTCTGCCACCCAATATATTTGCCCCTTTTTGATTCATGGGGCTTATTTTCCATGGCAGCTTCTCCTACACTTATCTCCAGCCTATAAATGACAGCTATGGCAGAGTTTTGAAAGAATGTTGGTGATTGCCTAATCCTAGTGCCTCATTGAAGATTTATTTTCAGTGTTCTCTTAGATGAGAAAGGTTATGTGAACTCAGGTTATAGAAATTTCCTGTATGCCTGTTTAAATTTCTTCCTCAACATTAGGCCAAGGCATCTTTGACATCCAAATATCGTTTAGTATGAATCATGATTAAATTGAGATTTCAAACAATCAGGTGAGTCAGCGGTTGTGTAAACTAATGCACTATAGTCAGAAACTATAGTAAGAATCCTTATATCAACACATTTATGTCAAACTAAAGCTAGAATCCACAGCATGCGTTCTATCTTCACACACTAGCCATTTTTATATATGAATTAATGTATATGTTAATTTTAGACACAAACATATAAATTTTCATATTTATAGGTCAAAAATGGTCAAATATAATTTCATATGATTCAACCTAAGAAATAAACACAATCTCATTTAATTTTAAGGGACATTTGATGTTTCCTTGGATTTTCTGAGACCTGACTCTACTTACATGTGAAAAACGAATGGGAGCAACATGAGGAAAACTCTTTTGTAAGATCACTACTTCAAGTGAGGTAATTATAGGGTTTCCAGGCAAGCCAGGTGTAGCTTGCTCAAGTAGCAGATGTGAGGCTGTTTATGCTGGCAATGGTGTTGGGCATTTTGTATCAACTGAATCCACCTAAATATGACTGAAAGAAATGTCCTATCTCTGCAACTCCAGTGATTGGAGTTTTACTGTTTCCAAATCTCTGAACAATTTTTTTCTGTAAGATACCTAGAAATATTTGTAAATTCAACTGATGCTTTAACTCAGCAACCTAGGGTATCAGATTTGCATATGATTTTAAGTATGTCTCTCCTGTGGCTGATGTCAAATAAATTATTTCGGGACAGGAATCAAATCTTTTTAGTTTCTTCATCATGTTTTAAACTAGGAATTTAAAGCTCTGAGCTTGCCTCTTTCTTGAACTTCTCCAATTCAGATAGAAACTGCCACCCTCTCCCATGTACCTTGTGTTGTTTATTTGCAACAAAATGGCCAAATACATTGGTATTTCATTCCAGGTGACTATGACTAATAATTTAACTATTTTGCTGTTGCATGAATTACCAATTTCCTATTTCCCGGTGATAATTGAGTCTCACTGAAAACCCAAAACTGTCAGATAAACAATCTCAGTTTCCCATCTTTGAGTAATATATACCCACATCTATTTCTAGTTACACAACAGATTGTCATTAAAGGTATATGTTAGGAAGATAAATTATTTTAGGTATTGCGGCAGTTATTTAAAACAGGAAAATAGATGCTTATGAGATTATTAGAAGTTTTTAAGGAGTTAGCTTCAGGCTAGGGCTTCCCAAATGATTTCTAGAAAACAAGAGAACATACCTCTGTTAAAAGTTTTTTTGGGGTGCCTGGGCTCAGTCATTTAAGCCTCCGACTTCAGCTCAGGTCATGATCTCACCATTTGTGAGTTCCAGCCCTGCGTGGGGCTCTGTGTTGACAGCTCAGAGCCTGGAGCCTGCTTCGAATTCTGTGACTCCCTCTCTCTCTGTCCCTCCCTGCTCGCACATGCTGTCTCTAAAACAACAACAACAACAACAACAAAAACACAAAACATTAAAAAAGAGTTATTATTTATGCCACAATTGTGAACATAGACCACAAGGTCATTGCTATGACTACTGCAGCTAAGTATGCACACTTTACTTGAAATTCGGGATTCAGAATCAGGGAATTAGTACTAGAACTTCCACAACATCATGGACACTGGAAAGTGAAACCAACAGTTTTTAGCACTGCAATCACCTAATATCCCTGGAGTGACTCATCATTGTAATATCCACGATCTTGCTCAATAATGCAAACTAGCAGGAAGTTGGCCTCTGCTGAATTACTGTCTTTCTAATTTTATAAAACAATATAATTTGTGGAACTTATCCACATCTAGAACCTAATTAATAGCAAATGAAAACTAAAACAAATGTCCCATCTCTGCAACATACGAAAGAAAACTGGAAGAGGATAAAAATGTGTGCGGATTGCCAATTATATCCTGTCCAACTTAAAGGCCAGCATATTGAATGGGCAGAATTATTGAATTACAAAAAATGATGACCATTCTTGGAGTGGAAAAGAGTGTGAGCTAAATTTTCAGATAATGAGAAAAATTAAACTCCACTGGTATCATGGATCAAATACATGAATTATTTTTTAGATTGGGGTTGGAAAACTATAGTTTGTGGCCTGTTTTTGTAATATATGTGAGTTTAAGATTTTTTTTTTTTACATTTTTAAAGTGTTGGAGAAAAGTGTAAAAGAAGATGACTTATCTTCTGTGGCATGCAAATCCTAAAATATTTATTATTGCACTTTTCTCCCAAAATGTCTGCTGATCCCTGTGTTAAATGAGAACAAACAAGTCAGAGAGGACATAATTCAACAGAATTTAGTATTCATGAACAGACTTTGTCTACCCTTCCTATACTCATTCCTAGTATGGTGTCTGATACCTGGTATACAGTAAGTACTTAAGTGTTGAATCAACATACTTTACAACACTACCAATCTTTAGCAGACTTTAGCATGATTCCTGTATATTGTGGGGTTTTTTGTACACACACCTTAACACTGTCATTCAGATTATGCAATAACATAAGCAATATATTACTCTAGGTTGATATGCATGTCAAAGTGGCACATCGACTCATATCCAACCACATATAAAATCAAGTCTGATTTTGAAAGAGCTTTATCACCATTCAGTTTGTATCCAACTTGGATCTCTTCTTGCTTGGGGAAATTTATCTCAAGCAATATATTCCATGTCACTGAAACCTATTAATCTAGTTTAATGGTGACTTATCCATACGTCTGTATGCATTAGAAAACAAAAACAAAAACAGAACAACAACCACAACAAAACTTTAAGAGATAGATTTGCCTTTGTAACACCCAAGGGCTCATGTGCACAACAAATTCCTTTTACTACAGACATGACAAATAATTAATTAGGAATATAGTGTGCTTTTTGTTTTGTTTTGTTTTCAGTTCAAACTCATTTCCCTTTTATTAAAGTCCACGTTACCGTTACATGGTTTGGTACGCAATAAAGGAAAATTTGTTCAAATAAGGTAATATGTTATCATCAGTATTTCTACGTGGTTGTTTACAGTCAAGTAGCATTATGAATAAATCCTTGGGAAGCCCATCCATGGGGTTTACACTTTGATTAGACCCAGGTCCTCTGGAGTGGAGTTTCCCAGTTGATTTAAAGTTGGCCTAAGTTCCTGGATGATATAGGGGTAGATTTCCCTGTGAGGTCCTGCTTTGTCCTTAACAGCCTCTAGGATGCAAAAGCAAACTGCACTAGCAAATCATTTCGCTGTCTGCATGCCTGCAGAGCAGCATCAGTGATTTGGGGTTCTGGAACCAGATCAGAGTCAACAAGCACATTCATCCCTTTATGCAGTTCCCAGATATTAATATCTGGCTTGTTGAAGTATATCGCCCAGAAAGCATCAAATTCCTCATCTGTCTTAAGTGACCATGGTAGCAGCAGTGGACTGACTAGGCAGTGGCGGCGGGGCTGGGGGATGGAGTTTGGGGGGTGTAAGGGTGTGGGGGGATGGGTCTGAGTCCAGAGGCCTCGAAGGCTGGCACCTGCGGGGGCAGCTGCAGCTACATGGCAAATGGGGAGAGCGGGAGCTGAGCAGGATGACAATGACAGCAATCAGTCCAAGACTGAAGGGAAGCCTGGGGGGCTTACACCCTGGGGAGCTCCTGGGGGCCGGACTCATGCACCAGACACAAGGCGGGCAGAGCCTATAATGTGCTTTAATACCATTTTCCTATGATTTTTTCTTTTAAACACCTGAATGAACACATCTGTGGTTTTGAGAATATTTTTCTCATATGACAATGTTGTTAAATTATCTAAAACTAATATTTCAGATTATATATTTACAAGTACACAATTTACATAATATAAGATACTCCTTAAATTCATGTATGAAAAGGTTCAAATAAAGATAAAGAACATCACAAATTCAAACAGTAAGAGGAGTATTCCAGTATTTGAATAAGTGAGCAGGACATAAAATGAAAATAGACTGTATGTAGAGAAAGAGAATGGTGTCCAATAAGCTCTTTTATCTCTAGATATCTGTTACTGAAATTTCAAATGGACTTTACTAATGACAACATAATTTTCTCTTAAATATTTTGCCAGCGCAGAGAGGAATAATGATATTTGGGTGCCTGCTTCTTGAGAGAATTTTATGAAGTAATTTTTCTAAGCAAAAGCTTTGTAGCACCAAGGTTATAACCTAAGGCAGTGGAAAACTGATATTTTAATTTTTTCCATCCTTAGGGAATTGGTTAATTTTTCAAGTTAAAGTCCCTTTGAATAAATATGTTAGAACCTTTTTTTTAAACTGAAAAATCAAACTACCATTATAATTAACTTGCAGATAAATTCAGACTCACATTTTTCCTGAAAAATAAATTTGAACAATCATAATATCTACTTTCTGGGGAAAATAATCTTTTATTTTAAATATATTCTATTTTCTTAAATTTCTCTTTACATTCAAAGCCACATTTATAGTTATTAAATTAACAGATGATATTATATTTCTAAATATAAGGCATTCAGGATCTTAGTAAAATTTTGAAAGATGAAACTAAAGTAAAAGTTCTCAAAATCTACCTATCTACTTAGATAAATGCAATGCATTTAATATTTCCATAACACAGGCAAAAATAGTTTTGAAATATTGTTCACAGTTGATTTCTTTTTATACTTTATGTTATATAATTTCAAATAAATTTGTACTTCCTTAAACACTCTTAAATCTGATACTTGCTATTAATGTAAGAAAGTAAATTTTGAACTATATTACTCAGGTTTTGGGATAGTTGTCCATGAGTCAACAACCAGTTTTGACCTTTTAAAAATTTTATGGGTTTCTGGACTTTTTTAACTTTAATTTACAAGTGTCTGTTCCTATTTGTAATAAATTATGCCCACTGTCCACCTCTAGCCATAATAACTTAGACCAAGATGTTTCTTTCATGGAAGATTGAGAATGCATAGCTGTGGATTATTTTCCTTACGTAGTATAAATTTTCACATGCACAGTAGGATGATATAGTGATTATAGTATTTCTTGTGGACTGACAGTCAACACAAATGGTTCACAAAAAACAAGAGTAAATGCACAGAGAGAAGCAGAGATGCTGTTGGAGTTCTAATGTCAGCCTGCATTCTTACCTTTGGTTTTTGTGACACACAACTCAATTTGTATAAAGCTTTCTCTAATTTATTGAACTATTAGTTATTTTCCTTCAAATTGGATTTTGTTGCCTGCAGCAAAAGAAGCACAATTAATGGAAAAGCCCTATTCTCTACATTTTTCTAGTAATGCTATCAGTAATTCTCCTAATCAGAAGTTCAAACTTATTAACCTGGAATTACAATTTAATACAATCTGGGTTTGTTAAAAATCTTATAAAAACTGTATGCTTCAGTTTTTAAAAAAAAAATTCTGTTCTGCGTATATATTTTTTCATTTATTTATGTTTTAATTTTTAAAGACTCTTTTAAAGTTTTTATTTAAATTCCAGTTAGTTAACACACAATGTAATATTAGTTTCAGGTGTACAATATAGTGATTTAACATTTCCATAAAAAAAAGTGCCCTTCTTAATCCCCATCATATATTTAACGCAACCCCCACCCACCTTCCCTCTGATAACCATCAGTCATTCATTCATTTACAAATATTTATTAAGCTACCACTGTGAAAATGACACCATGTTAAGTATCATAGAGACACATTTTCTCTCTTTTATTTTTCCTGTTTCTTCATTAAACTTTTCTTAATGTTTATTTATTTTTGAGAGAGACAGAGACAGAGCGCAAGCAGGGGAGGGGCAGAAAGAGAGGGAGACACAGAATCCAAAGCAGGCTGCAGGCTTCAAGCTGTGAGCATGGAGCCCAACATGGGGCTCAAACTCACAAACTGGGAGATCATGACCTGAGCCAAAGTTGGATGCTTAACCAACTGATGCTTAGCCACCCAGGTGCCCCAGTTTTTCCTGGTTTTGAGTTGATAATAATTGTCTTGCTTTTCTAAATAATCATGCTTTATTATTTGTAATTTTAATATAATACTGTGTGTCTAACTTATAAAATGTGATTAATGTATATTACCAATCTCCTTTTCTAGACTTCAAGATTTGTTTATACATCTTAATATATAAATATACTATAATGCATAGATAATCAAGATATTTGTTGAAGGAATGTGGGTTATTGAACTTTAACCTATTTTTATGGTTTTTATTGTTTCCTATTATATAAAATTTCTATTTTATAAACTCTAAGTTCCTAGCTCTCTGGTTGCAGTTGTCCATGCCAGAAGAATAATTTTATTCTTCAGCTTCTTTTCTGCCTTCTGCATTGGGAATGCATTTTTGCCCATTATCCCTTAATCCATTACTCTCTTTGTATAAGATAAGCACTGATTGCCTCACTGCTTCCTGGTATTCATTTTAAACAATTATGATAATCTTAGTCTAACCCTTGATAGTCTTTCAACTATTAATTTTATAATATTTTTCAAACTTCTTAACATTTAAAACTTCTATAGTTTCATTTAACACTTCTTTGTTTATGACTGGTTAGTCTGCATCTTTTGTGTTATTTAGTTCTTTATTTAATTTTCTGTTCCCATTCGCTTCATAAATTCTTTGATTGACCAATTTGTACATTGAAGTACCCAGCTTTCTTACTATAACTCCTAGTGGAAGCTTCCCCTCCCTGAAATAGAATCTCTAGTCACACAAAACCTAAGGGTATGGTAAAAAAAAAGGCAAAATTCTTGAAGTGTCTCACTGGGAATGATGGTAAGTGGGGCCACTTAGACTTCCAAATGTTGAAATTCTACCATTTGGGGACCTATCATTTGGAGATTAAAGGCAATATAATAATTAATTTTGAGGGTAAATGGTGTCCATCCTCAAATGGTAACATCTCCAAGATAATGCACTTTCAAGACTGATGAAAAGATGGTTTACCCTTTAAGGCTGGTTCAGTAAGAAGGAAGACCAGTGGATCCATGATCATGTGCCCATTTCCATACTACCTTTGCTGTAAATTAAGTCTTTTAAAAAAGTTTTTATTTAAATTCCAGTTAGTTAACAAACAGTGTAATATTAGTTTCAGGTGTACAATATAGTGATTCCACACTTCCACACTTGTACTGGATACAATACCCAGTGTTCATCACAGTAAGTGCAATCCTAATCTCCATCACTTATTTAACACCTCCCTTCTGGTAACCATCAGTTTGTTCTCTATAGTTAAGAGTCTGTCGCTTAGTTTGCTTCTCTCTCTCTTTTTCCCTTTGTTCATTTGTCTTGTTTCTTAAATTCCACATATGAGAGAAATCATATTGTATTTGTCTTTCTCTGACTTATTTTGCTTAGCATAATACTCTCTAGCTCCATCCATGTTTTGCAAATGGCAATATTTTATTCTTTTTTATGGCCAAGTAATATTCCATTATATTATATATATACCACATCTTCTTTACCCACTGGTCACTTGAAGGACACTTGGCTTGGACAAGTTTGGCTATTATAGATAATGCTACTATAAACATTAAGGTGCATGTATCCCTTTGAATTAGTATTTTTGTGTCCTTTGGGTAAATATTTAGTAGTGCAATTGCTGGATCATAGGGTAGTTCTATTTTTAACTTTTTGAGGAACCTCTACACTGTTTTTCAGGGTGGCTGCACCAGTTTGTAAATTAGACCTTTAGGTTTGGGGCAATGTTATATGTGACTCCTTGTCAGTGAATCAAACACTTAGTTAGCTTTCAGATAATTGCTGATTAAGGCCCTGTGGAAAGAATGATATACCCATAAACTGAAATGTATATGGATTCCAATCAAGATGAACTGTCACCCCTTCCATGAAGAAAGGGTTTCGATTCAATAATCTCAAGATAAGTGACTAGTTGGTCTTCTCAAGGGATGGTGCTATATTAAAGACTCAACATTGATCTTTCTTGCTGACTGATTATATATTTGCTGTGGATCATCCTTAAGTATAGGATCACAGCTGTTGAGCCAATGATAAGCCTACTTCCTTGCCAGCATGGGCACTCTGTGAATGAGCCTAGTGTTGGTATTGGGATGTCTCATGTAAGAACGCTTATAGCATTACTCACTAAATCTTTCTGTCCAGTCATTACTTAAGGCCTTTTTGTGGTGAGTGTTAATAAGTAATACAAATATATTCACCCACTATGCACTCTCATAGAATCGTCAACATTATTTTTTGTGTGTGTGTCAGACCTCTTTATCCCTGCACTTTTTTTGTCATTCTCTAATGTACTGATTATATCCAATTAGAAACATCCAATTTCATAGTCTCTAAAATTACTAATCCTTTAGATACAAGTACCTGAGGTATGTCTCCATTTGTGTGTTCACTTCTACCAGTATCTTATCCAAGTATGGCATCAGTAACACTTTAACAGAAGCACTGTTACTATATACTACAGTATGCTAGCAATTATTATCTCTCTATCTGACACCAGTGATGGGGTTAGACTGGCAGGTGACCTCTACTCTCAGAAAGGGGACCTCACTTTGAGAGAGAAAGTTTCCTTTAGGCAATGGTTATTCCACTTGAGGAAATCAGCTTTGTGCCACTAACAGTCCCCGCAGTTGGGAAAACAAGTACCTCAGCCTTGAAGAGAGGTTGTAATTAACGTGTCATTGCATTCAGGATGCTTTCAATCTTATTTTTAATCCTGGCTCATGTTCTTTTACTCTCCAATGGCCACTTTCCACATCTCACCTTGCACTTTTCTTTCAACCACCTTGCACTTTTCGTTCAATTTACTATACAAATATTTTTCAAAATAATGTTATCAAGAATCAACATTGATCATGACATTCTTCACTCAAAACCACCAACAAATGTCTGTCTTATAAGGGGTTATATTCTCCTAACTTAATTTGCTATTAGAAACTTTGAAGCATCTTCTATTTGATTTGCAACCCAATTGAACTTACAGTTTCATGCCTCTTGCTTTATCCTCAATTTCATATTTGTATACTTCCTTGACCTCAAAATCTTGTTGTGAAAATAATATACATTTATAAAAATGAACTGACAAAGATGCCATTTTATATTGATTTTTAAATTATTGAATTTATACTTTATACCGAAGTGTGAAATTAGTAGTGCAATTGGTAACACAGACTTGTGGAATAGTGACCACAGTTTTCATGGTTCATTTGGGAGACGTGCAGAAGGTAAAAGGAAGGAGATGGCCTTCTAAGCATTGGAGAAGATAGAAAGAGAGATGGTTAGATGAAGTGTATATAGCCTTTTCAAAGACAATGTAGAGGACAGTCTGAAAAACAACAAGAAAAAGGGTTTCATTTTGGTGACTAATGTGGGATACAAATGTAAAACAAGTATGGTTTTAGATTATTAATGACCAGAACTACCATTTCACAAAATTTGGATTTTATACCTTTTAAAGGAGTGGCATGATATAAGAGGTTTTCATATTTATCTGAAAAAGACATATTTGCTCCGATTTTATTCAGGATTTTTCTTTGTATTAATTGGAGAATATGCCATTTTTACTTATTTCAATAGAGTGCATGAGTTCAAAATAATAATAATAATAATAATAATATTAATAATAACCATTGTATAGGTCTTACTTTTCTCTGGTTAAATTAAGGGGCTTATCATATAGTAAGATAACTCCATATATGAAGGAACTTTTTGTGACTTCTTAACTCTGATTTAAGCAATGGAAGATCTCTGGAAAAGAAATGTGGAGCAGCTGGTGGAAGGAGAAGAGGTCATCAATAACATTATTGTTATTTTTGATAGGTCATCTAACTGCAGACATTCACACTGATTGTAATTACATAAACATATGAGGAAATAACACAGTATAGAAGAAAATTGCTGGAGTGATTATCTGTGAAAATGGTCATAAGCTTAATCAAAACTAACACAGTATAAGACATTGCAATAGGTAGGTGGATGTGATGAAGCGGAATTTTAGAATTTTTCCTTTGGTTACTTCTTTTTCTTATTTTCAGTGAAATAAAATGCAAAGTTATAAGATAAAAGGGAGGATGGAGAAAGAGTGGTTGGATGCCTGAGAAGAGAAAGCAATGTCTGAAACCATCACTCAGGGAAGTGGAAAGATGAATGGACTGGATGAATATAGACAAATGGTTTGGCAATGCTAGGGACATATTGAGGACGATGATAATGGACATAATGTGATCCCAGTGAAAAACTTAAGTCAAGGGATAAGCAATTTTAGTTGAAATATCCTGAAAATAAAGTAGCTTAAAAAGCTATAAATTTATTTCTGCTCCCAGTTAACAGATCTAAGGTGATTGCCCCAGGTTAGTGGGAAATTCTACTCTTGCTACTGACAATCATTGAATGACCTAGTTTCTTTCCAGACTTCATCTTGGCTTTTCTCTAGGGCCTGACTTTATCTGCATGTTCAAATATAGCTAACAAATTTATTCTGGGCTGTAAGAAAGAGAGGAAGATCATTTGCTTAATTTTTTTATAGGTAAAAAGACAGAGGATGAAAACATCGCTTCTGCTAACATTTAATTGGTGAAAAATTAGTGATGTGGGCACAGCCTGCCATTGTGGTGTATAATGATGGAAAGTATATCCACCTGGATGTGCGTCTATTGCCAAAGAGAAAGTTAATGGATTGTACTAATATTCAATGTCTCCCATATACAGCAGACATTGAAAAACATTCAGCCCATCTGTACTCAGGTGTGAAGTAAGGAAAGTATGGATATAAACAGTTTTATTTTCCAAGAGGGTACAAGGAAGGGAGAGGTGTCCAAGGAATTTAAGGGTGCAAGCAAAGATGTGATAATATTGGACAAAGGGATCCAAGCTTTGTGAAAGTGGAATAAAGATATGAGATGGGGCTGCTGCTGAGGGTTACTGCAAAAATGGTGAGAAATGCAGTTTTACAGGAAGCTTGTGTGACTATGGGAAATGACTTTAAAAGGGTGAAATACCTTAAATCAAGGTTTTAACAAGTAAATAATAATGAGAAGTTCTAAGGAATAAACACAGGACTGTTTTTTTTTTAAGTTTATTTATTTATTTTGACAGAGAGCGAATAGAGGAGGGGCAGAGAGAGAGAGAGAGAGAGAGAGAGAGAGAGAATGAGAATCCCAAGCAGGCTCTGAATTGTCAGCACAGAGGCTGATGTGGGGCTCAAACTCATGACCATGAGATCATGACCTGAGCAGAAGTAGGATGCTTAACCCAATAAGCCACACAGGCACCCCATGGACTATGTTATCAATTCATGTTGTTAGATGAAATAATTGGATGAGAGAAAGTCAAGGAACTGAGAGTCTGGATTCAAAGATGTATTCACTGAAACACTACACTGGAGAAGTTACCATCTGTAGGTCTACTTAAGTAGACCAATCATTCATCCCCTTCTCTTGGAGTAGGATCTTGGCACAACCTTTCTGTGTAAATTCTCCTTGCTTACTTTTTGATGTTACTGATGAGCCATCCCCAGTCATTACAAATGACCTCTTATGTGAAGGACTTAAAAAAACAGAAAAGAAGACACTACATTCCTAAATAAACGGTGGAAAATGAATTCCTACTCAGTAGATTGAGATAGTGAGTCAGACAACATACCCTGTATATATCTCCGTTCTGGTTTTGATAAAATAATTCATGCTATCTGCCTGTCAAGGCATGGGTAATCCATAAAATAACACATTTTAGTGTTTTGTGCAGGAGGGCATTTAATTCTTAAGAAGAAAGACAGTTCTTCTGTTTAGTAGTCCAGTCAGGAAGCTATGTGTGTGTTTTAATCTTTAGTTGGCATAAATAACCCTGCCGCTTTTCATTCAGATTGCATTGCCACTAATTCTGCTTCCTCCTCAAGAATTCCTTTTCTACTTGTTATTTACATCTTTCAAATATTTACAGATCATTTTCATATTCCCTTAGCCCAGCTATAAATATTATGCAGCTTTAATCTCCCCCCATAAATCTGTCTTCCCTTCTCATTATTTAGTTGTTTTTTTCCACCCCCCAGACTCTTTGGAACATTACTACGCATGCCTGGTATTGAAGTGCCCCTGAATTAACACAATATTGCAGCTTCAGTCTCACCAATGATGATAGAAATTTCCATTTTGAGTATTGGATATCTCTTCATTTTGTATTTACTATTATATTCATAGATTTTTTTCCTTTTGTATACTGTGCTATATCACTTTTCTATATGAAATATTTTGATTAAACTAAGTATTTCATATATTGGCCTTTCTAATATCCATGGATAAGTCACAATAATGGTCTCTAAAATCCATGATTTTCTTTCATGTTCGATTGTGATTTCAGTTTCCCTAGAAACTGTATTTTCAAGTCACATTAGCAACACAGTATTCATTCCCTCTTTCAGATATTTGGAAAGGTGTTAAATAAAGGACAACAAAAGTCTAATTACTGAAGGTAAGTTTATTGCCTACAGGTAAAATGTCTCCAGTATATAATTATCATTCCTTTGATGACCATATTTCATTCAGTATTTAAAGCAAGAAGAAATATTTTTATTCTCCACAAATTAGATTATGTGGAAGTAGCATTTAATGGAGTATTTTCTTAACCAAAATAGGGTTCTGGATGACCTAGCATAGTGTGCTTCCTAGGGAAATAGAAAATTCCTAAGCACCCTGAATACTATGTAGTATTCTACATAGTTTCCAGTTGGTGCTATGACGCTCTCTCCCCAACTACCAAAATATTATCCACATTATGATATTAATGTTCTAAGTTAAGAAGTACAACACTGTGTTTCCTGAAAAGAAAGTTATTCTCTGTATACAAATTTTCCTAATGGATTTAGCATATCTTTTAAGACTTGAAGTACAATTGTAAGTACATCATGCACAGTGAGATATTAAGAATGTAAATTGAAATGTATACAAGCAGAGAGGCCTAAAACAATATATTCTGGACACTTCAATTTTTGGCTGATGACAGGTTTTGGGGGGGTAAGAGAAAGTGGCTTCAACTAAAAGTCAGACAATTGGATGCTATTGGTTCCTACCCCAAATCTAATGCCTGCATTAATTTTCTTCAGGTGCCCACTCCTGTAATAGCAATTGAGGTGAAGATATCCCACCTCCAGCTTCAGAGATTGTTTCTGATTAGTCATAGCCAATATATGCAGGAGAAATTGACCAAAGTCCAATATCCACTTCTGTTAAAACTTTCAGCAAACTAGGAGAGAGGTGGAATTTCTCCGGCCTGATACAGGCATCTACATCAACTCTACAGGTGGCATGATAATAGAAAATGGCTAAATGTTTTCCCCATAAAATCAGGAAAAAGATAAGTATATCCACTCACAACTTCTATTTAATATTGTGTTGGAGGTTTTAATACATGTGATAACGTATGAAAAAAATGGTATCCAGAATGGAAAGAAGAATAAAACTGTCTTAATTTGCAGACAACATGATCATCTATGTCGAAAATCTGATGGATTTACAAAAATGTTGCTAGAATATATGAATATAAAAGGGTTGCAGTATGTAATGCAAATATACAAAAATTGATGTATTTCTATACTCATAACAAACCACCTGAAATTAATATTAAAATAACATTTATAATAATATTGAATGGGGGCGCCTGGGTGGCTCAGTTGGTTGGGCGACCGACTTCGGCTCAGGTCATGATCTCGCAGTTTGTGAGTTCGAGCCCCGTGTGGGGCTCTGTGCTGACAGCTCAGAGCTTGGAGCCTGTTTCAGATTCTGTGTCTCCCTCTCTCTACCCCTCCCCCGCTGGTGCTCTGTGTCTCTCTGTCTCAATAATAAATAAATGTTAAAAAAATTATAATAATATTGAATATATTATAAATTTTAAAGATGTACAAGAGCTTCACACTGAGAAGTGAAAACATTGCTAATTGCTGTTAAACAATTAAAGAATACTTAAATAAAAGGAGAGAAGTATTTTGCTTATTTCTCAGAAGTCTTAATACTATGAAGAGGTCAAATCTCCAAAATAAATGATAAATAAAATACCTATTAAAATCTCAGCAGGCTTTTTATAGAAACTGACATGCCATTTTTTTTTTTTTAATGTTTTTATTTATTTTTGAGACAGAGACAGAGCATGAGCAGGGGAGGGGCAGACAGAGGAGGAGACAGAATCTGAAGCAGGCTCCAGGTTCTGAGCTGTCAGCACAGAGCCCGACGCGTGGCTCGAACTCACGGACTGTGACATCATGACCTGAGCTGAAGTCAGACGCTTAACCAACTGAGCCACCCGGGCGCCCCCGACATGCCATTTCTAAATTCATTCAGAAATTCCGAGGACCTACAATTGCCAAATAACTTTCAAAGCATGAGGACAAAGTCAAAGGGCTGACCTGATTTCAAATCTACAGAATTATGACAGTGTGATTTTTGCATCAAGATACAGAAATAGATCAATGGAAAAGAAGAGAAAATCTGGATATAGACTGATGCATACATGACCAACTAATTTTTTGTAATAGTTTTATTGATATATAATTCAAATGCCATGCAATTCACCCACTTAAAGGGTACAATTCAATTACATTTAGTATGTTTACAGAATTGTGCAACTGTAAACACAAATTTAGAACATTTTTGTCACCTCAGAATGAAAGCCCATACTCCTTAGATCTCACCTCTGAACACCCCAGTTTTCCCCAGCCCTAAGTAAACACTAATCTACTTTCTGTCTTTATAGATTTACCTGTTATTCTCATTTTATATAAATGAAATAATATGCCTTATGCAACTGTCTTCCTTCATTTAACATGTTTATGAGGTGCATACATGTTGTAACATGTTATCAAGACTTTGATCTTTTTATGGCCAAATCATACTACAATTTTGTTTATCCACTCATCAATTGATGGATATTTGGATTATTTCCATCTTTTGGCAATTATGAATAATGCTGCTATCAACATTTATGTAAAAATTATATGCATATCTATTTTCATTTCTCTTTGGTATATATGTCAGAGGGGAATTATTGGGCCAAAAGGTTATACTATGTTTAAAATCTGAGTGACTTCCAGATTGTTTTCCAAAGTGACCGCACCACTTTTATTTCAACCAACAATCTACGAGGGTTCTGTGTTTAAAGTGGAGTTTCACTGTGGTTTTGATTTGCATTTCCCTGATGACTACTTATGGTGAGTGTCTCCTTATGTGCTTAGTAGCCATTGGTCTATCTCTTTTGGAGAGATGTGTATTCAGAAACTTTGCATGTTTTTAACCAGGTTATTTGTATTTTAATGAGTTCTTTATATATTCTTATCAGATATCTAATTTGCAGATATTTTCTGCCATTCTTTAGATGTCTTTTCATTTTCTTGATAATATTTTTTGATGCATACAAGTTTTTAATGTTGATGAACTACAATTTACCTGTTTTTTCTTTCTTCTTTGTGCTTTTGCTGTCATATTGAAGAACCCCTTGCCAAATCCAAGGTCACAAATATTTACCCCTAGGTTTTCTTTTAAGAGTTTATAATTTGAGATCTTACATTTAGGTCTTCATACATAATATGAAGTAAGGTGTCTACTCCATTCTTTTGCAGGTGGATTTCCAGTTGTCTCAGCACCACTTGTGGGTAAGATTATTCTAATCCAGGTGAATGGTCTTGGTTCGTTTGTCAAAAATCAGTTGACCACAGATACATAGGTTTATTTCTATTCCATTGATCTGTGTATCCATATGCCTGTACCACATTATCTTATTTACTGTAGCTTTGTAGTAAGTTTTGAAATGAAAAATGGTTTTCCAATTTGTTCTTCTTTCTCAAGATTGTTTTGACTTTTCAGTGTCCCTTGAGCTTCCATATAAATTTTAGAACCAGAATGTCAATTCCTATAAAGAAAGCAGCTGGGATTCTGATTGGGATTGTGCTGAATATATAGATTAGGTCAGTTTGGGCATAATGCTATATTAAAAATATTGTCTTCTAATTCATGACTATGGGAAGTCTTTCCATCTGTTTACATCTTCTTTAATGTCTTTCATCAATGTCTGATATTTTTCAGAGTTTAAATTTTGCACTTCTTTTGTTAAATTTATTCCTAAGTATTTTATTATTTTGAATATTACAAATGATATTTATTTTCAATTTTTATGTATTGTTATGGCTATTTTTATATAAACACAACTGATTTTTTTGTGTGTTTATGTTGTATCATAAACATTGCTGACTCTTTTTAGGTCTAAATATTTGTGTGTCTGTGTGTATGTGTATGAATTCTTTAGGGTTTTATCTATATTAAATTATGCCACCTGCAAATGAAGATGTCTTAATTTTTATTCTTTCCAATTTGGATGCTTTTTATTTCTTTTTCTAGCCTAATTGCTCCAGCTAGAACTTCCAATACAAGGTTGAACAAAAGTGTCCCATTGAGCATCCTTGCCATATTCCTCATATTAGGTTAAGATTATCAGTCTTGCATAATTGAGTAAGATATTTACTGTGGATTTTTCTTAAATGTACTTTATTGAGTTTAAGAGGTTCCTTTAATTCTTAGTTCATTAAGGACTTTTATCAATAAAGGGTGTTGAGTTTTTTCAAATGTGTTTTCTATATCAATTGAAATAATCATGTGCTTTATTATATTGATTTTTCAGTATGTTGAAACAACCTTGGATTCCTGGGAAAAATTCCATTTGGTCATGCTATATAACCTTTTTCAGAGAGAGAGAGAGAGAGAGAGAGAGAGAGAGAGAGAGAGAGAATCTTTTTTTTTTTTTTTTAATTTTTTTTTTCAACCGTTTATTTATTTTTGGGACAGAGAGAGACAGAGCATGAACGGGGGAGGGGCAGAGAGAGAGGGAGACACAGAATCGGAAACAGGCTCCAGGCTCCGAGCCATCAGCCCAGAGCCTGACGCGGGGCTCGAACTCACGGACCGCGAGATCGTGACCTGGCTAAAGTCGGACGCTTAACCGACTGCGCCACCCAGGCGCCCCGAGAGAGACAATCTTAAGTAGGCTCCAGGCTCAGCATGGAGGCCAATACAGGGCTTGATCCCATTACTATAGGATCATGACCTGCACCAAAATCAAGAGTCAGATGCTTAACTGACTGAGCCCCCCAGGTGCCCCTATAATCCTTTTAATATAATGTATGGATCAGTTAGCTTGTATTTTGTTGAGGATTTTTGCTTGTATATTCCTAAGAGATATTGGCTTGTAGCTTCCTTTTCTTGGAATTTTGTCTGGTTTTATTAGGGTAATGATGGCTTTATAAGAATAAGTTTGAAGTAGTCTTTCCTCTTCTTTTTTTGTAAGAATTTTAAAAGGATCATTATTAATTCTTTTTTAAGTGACTGGTATAATTTACCAGTGAACCCATTTGGACCCGAACTTCTCTTTGTTATAACGTTTTCAAGTATGGATGTTTTTACCTGATAGTTCTGCTCAGATTTCCTTTTTTCTTTTTTTTTTTTTTTTGAGTCAGTTGTTAATGAGTGTTTTTATAGGAATATGTCCTTTCATCTAGGTTTATTTAATTTGCTGTCATCCAGTTGATCATAATATTCTCTTATAATGTTTTTTATATCTGTATTATTTCCTATTTTAATATTTTGAGTATTTTATCTTTTTTCCTTAATCAACCTACCTAAAAGCTTGCCACTTTTGTTGATCTTTTCAAAAGACCAATTTTTATCTCATCAATTCTATTGTTTTTCTATTCTCTATTTCACTTATTTCTGCTGTAGTCTTTATTATTTCCTTTCTTTAGCTCACCTTGGACTCAGTTTGGTTTTCTTTTCCTAACTATAGCTTAAAGTTAGGTTCTTAATTTGAAATCCTTATGTTTTTATTTTTATTTATTTATTTATTTTTAAGTTTATTTATTTGAGAGAGACAGAACCATTGTTAGTTGGGGAAGGGCAGAGAGAGAGGGAGAGAGATTGAGAATCCCAAGCAGGCTCTGCTCTGTGAGCACAGAGCCTGACGTGGGGCTCATACTCACTAAACTGTGAGATCATGACCTGAGTCGAAACTGAGAGTCATAAACTTACCCGACTTAGCCATCAGGAACCCCATGAAATCTTTATTTTTTTTAATATAAACTTTTTTTAAATTTTTAAAAAATATTTATTTATTTTTGAGAGAGACAGAGACAGAATGTAAGTGGATTAGGGGCAGAGAGAGAAGGAGACGCAGAATCCGAAGCAGGCTCCAGGCTCCGAGCTGTCAGCACAGAGACCGACACGGGGCTCGACCTCACAAACTGTGAGATCATAACCTGAGCCAAAGTGTGAGATCATGATCTGAGCCAAAGTCAGGTGCTCAACCAACTGAGCCATCCAAACGCCCCTAATATAAACTTTTACACCTATAAGTTTCCCTGAGCACATCTGTCACTGCATCCCATACATTCTGGCATACTGTCTCTTCATTTTCAGTTATCTCACAGTATTTTCTATTTTTTCTGTTGATTTATTCTTTGATTCATTGGTTGTTTAATATGTAATGTTTTATTTTTGCAAAATTGTAAAATTCCAATTCTCTTTCTGGTTTTGATTTCTAGTTTCATTATTTTCTCATCAGAGAAGATACTTTGTGTAATTTAATCCTTTTAAACTTACTGAGACTTGCTCTGTGAAATAACATATGATCTACCCTGAAGACCATTCCATGTGTGCTTGACGTAATGTGTATTCTGCTATTGTGAGTGATGTCTTCTACATATGTCTATTAGGCCTACTTGGTTTGTAGTATTATTCAAGTATTTTATTTCCTTATGGATCTGTCATGTTCTTTCCATCATTGACAGTGGGGTAAAGTAGTTTGCAATAGTTTTTGTAAAACTATCTAATTCTCTCTTCAGTCCTGTCAATTTTTGCTGATCAGTTGTAGGTGTGTATGTATTGATAAATGTTATATCTTCTGATAGATTGGCCTTTCCTCTGTTTAAAATGTCCTTTTTTATAACTTATAGTAACATTTGACTTAAATTCTAATTTTGTATACTAATGTACTATCCAGCTTTCTTTTGTTAATGTTTGCAAGGAATTTTCCCCCTTCTTTTCACTTTCAATCTGTATTAGTCAAAAGTCAGTCTTTCAGGGGCACCTGGGTGGCTCAGTTGGTTGAGTGTCCAACTTCGGCTCAGGTCATGATCTCATGGTCCGTGAGTTTGAGCCCCACGTCAGGCTCTGTGCTGACAGCTCAGAGCCTGGAGCCTGTTTCGCATTCTGTGTTTCCCTCTCTCTCTGACCATCCCCCATTCATACTCTGTCTCTCTCTGTTTCAAAAATAAATAAACATTAAAAAAAATAAAAAAATAAAGTCAGTCTTTCATAGATAGTTTGTAGATGAATAAAGTCTTTACAAATCCATTTTGCCTATCTATGATTTTTATTAAATAAATATTAATACATTTTTATTTAAAGTGATTACACATAAAAAATAATTGGTTTGTCATTTTTCTATTGGTTTTCTCTATGTCATATATTTTCGATTCTCATATTCTCTATTACTCTTTTTTGTTTGATTTTCTTTTTGTAGTGTGGCATATTTGCTTCTTTTTAATTACTTTTTCTGTATAGTTTTTAGGTATTTTATTAGTGGTTATGTAGAGATTCTAATTAACCTCTTGTACTCATAACAAGTATATGTGTGTATGTACATGTGTACATTTGTGTATATATTTATATATATGCATATATGTTTATATATACAGCAGTTATATAAATATATATATACACACACATACATATATACATATATAATGGGTTAACAGTATATTGATTTTACTTAGTAGTTCTCTATATTAAGAGGAACATAAACTCATTGCAATGTGAACATATAAATGTGTAGTAAAAGTGAAGGAAGCATAAAAATCACATTATATGCAGAGACAGAACTATATCATGCTTTAGAAATTACAATATGCTTCCATGAATTATAGATTATTTAACCAGTTCAACTATTCCATAAGCTAGATATACTTTTGTTGTGGTTGTTGATAGTTAAGATAATTGATGCAAAGAGCTCGAAGACATATAGGTAGTAAGTGATTACACTGAATCTGAAATACAGGTCTCTTTAAGCCTCTAAATTCTTTGCTTCCTACTCTTTTATAAATATTTTACAAAATAATCCATCTTTAATTATCCATATGCAAATTATCAACATCACGGTCACCAACTCATATATCAAAACTTTCTGATATGTTTTAGTTTGTTTGTTTACCTTCAATTCTAATTTCATTTATGTAAAGTTTTCATGTTTGGAAAATTAGCAAACATAATTTTTACATGACAGTAGTTTGTAATAATTATCATTCTGTTAATTTTATAAATCTAAATTAGCTGTATCTTACATTTTAGGGATAATTTTTTTCCTTCAGCTTTGTAGTATACAGAATTTGTCCAAATCTATGGAGCATATCTGTATGTGAAATGAATGAAATACTGCCTAATACTTGGTAGGATTTAGGTATACCAACTTAGATGAAGAAAAGCTGTCAGGTATGACAAATATATTGATTTTTCTTGCTTGGAAATCAGTTCCCCCTCTTCCACAGTTTTTCTCAGTTCCTATTTAAATTAGTTGAATGTGAGCCAGTCCTATTCAGGTTCATTTGAACATGCAAAATGACCAAATAAAAACATTTTCTCTGAAGTCTTACAAGAAATTGATAAAAAAAAAAATAACTGTTGGTAAATCATAAAACTGGTCCATGCAAATACAAAGTACCTGTGAGAAGAAATATAAAGAGGCCAACATAAAAATATAGGGGGAAAAAAAAGAAAGATTATTTTGGAAGCCGTCAATATTTTGTTGTAGGTGTATTTTTGCCATAAATCTACCACCATATTCAATCAATGCACTGCAATCCTGTAGTATAATATTTTAATTATCAGCTGTGTTCTCTATTCTTTAAATTAATGAATACCAGAACAACTTCTCCTATTACTCTAATGAGGCAAACTTGTAATCCTTTCTGACTTGCTTACACAGTGCTATTAACCATTTCTTAGTAACTATAAATCAAAAAGTCATTTAATCTTTACCTTATTGACATGAAATCTATCTTAACTTTGTTAGCTACACAGTTCTCCAAACTTTCAACTTTCAAGTTTCCCAAATCCCATACTAATAAATGGTTTATTCACCTTTTTCCTTGCCTTAAGACATTTTTTTTTCCTACTGGTGTTATGTAACTTTTAGTATTTTAGATTTATTTTTTTTTGTTTGACAGAGAAATAGATAAGATCTATATACCTCAGAAAAGGAAATGTTGGTGCGCTTCAGTAAAACACACAAGTGAAGAGAGAAAAAAAATCTCACAAATAGAATGGATAATATTATAGAACAAGCCTAGATAAATGGTACAACCATGGTTACAGAGTACCAGAGAGGCCATGGAGTTGTCCCCAAGCAATTGTGTGGAGTGTGTGTGTGTATGAGAGAGAGAGAGAGAGAGAGCAAGAGTGGGAACTAGAGAGACTGAAAGGGAAGGAGGGAGGGAGGGAGAGAGGTAAGGGGGAGGGAAGGAGGGAGAAAGAGAAAAAGAGAGAAGGAAAAGATGAAATCTGGAAGAAAACAGAGACAGGTTGGTAGGTAAGTAGAGACAGACAGATATATTCATTGATTATAATCAGATTACTGTTTGTGTTTCTTATATCTAGTTAATTTCAATGAACAATTTTTCATTGGGTGAACTGCATATGAAAAAATTAATAAATGCATTAGTAAGCTAATTTAGTCTTTCATCCTTAGGCTGGCCCTGTTAAGATGGTAGAGGTGGGGTTATCACAGCTAGGAAAGTCATTATCACTTTTGTGTTTGTTCTTCTTATTGGAACAAAATGGTTTTTCTTCCAAAGTGGGCAAGCTCACTAACTGCCCTTTTTATACTTCTCTCAAACTGCCAGAATAAATACTGTTAAATAATGTCTTCCTCGTTCATAGAGGACATGATCAGTCTGAGCAAATTCACAATGAATAGTGTTTAAGCATGCTGTGTCACCTGCATGGCCTTTCCTTTTCAATTAAAAGAATTCCACAGATTAAATCATAAGAATATATTAATGAAATATGCATAGCTTCTAATTAGGAAGAGTGGCACACTTTTATGGGCATTCTTGAATTTTTAAAGAATAAAAGGAAGTGGACTGAGTTCACAACTTAAGTATTGTGTGGCACAATAGACAACAGTACTATACAGTATATAAAAGAATCTGCCATGGTGCTTTGTCTTTTTAATTAATAGCATGAAAAATTGGATCAAATTATCTTCCACCCAGCATCTTATTATGGTCCAGTCTTATGTAACATTAATTTATCGTAAACAATTTCCTAGTGTGCTATCAAATTTTTTTCCAGCCAAGCAAATTCATACTTGGAGTTCATATGATAGGAAATAGAAAAATGTCATTTTTTTCATGGTTGCATAAAGACTGTAATGATTCAGTAATAATCAGTAATTAAGCATCCATCCCCAGAGAGTAAAATTTCAAATTACTAATTTAAGAAAAAAATACTGCTGAAAGTTTGTGGAATACAGCCACTTAAAATACCAATTTTAGGGGCACATGGGTGGCTCAGTCGGTTAAGCGTTGACTTAGGCTCAGGTCATGATCTCGCGGTTTGTGGGTTCAAGCCATGTGTTGGATTCTGTGCTGACAGCTCAGAGCCTGGATCCTGCTTTGCATTCTGTGTTCTCTCTCTCTGCCCTTCCCCCGCTCATGCTCTCTGTCTCTCAAAAATGAAAAACGTTAAAAAAGTTAAAATATTAATTTAAAATTTTGTAAACATATACAGGTAAATTTATTTGCTATTGATTGTAACTGTCAAAAATAAAATAGCTCTTTAGATTGGGATTTGGTCTTAAACATTTGTGTTCTTTCGGGGTGCCTTGGTGGCTCAGTGGGCTCTGGATTTCAACTCAGGTCATGATCTCACTGTTGCAGGGTAGAGTCCTGTGTTGGGCTCAGTGCTGGGCATGAAGCCTGCTTAAGATTCTCTCTCTCCCCCTCATTCTGTCCCTCTCCCCTACTCATTCTCTCTCTCTTTCTCTCTCTCAAAAAAAAAAGTTAAAATAAAAATTTGTGTCCTCTCCCAGAAAACTAAGTATCTTAAGCCTAATGGTACCCAACACATATTTAATAAATTAGTAGATAATTATTTTATTATCAGATTTGCATTCAATTTACATATGTTCAGTTATTGTGGACAATGAAATTGCTCTCACTCCTACAAAATACACACGCACAGATATTACTTCAAAATAGTATATATATATATATATATATATATATATATGTTTGTGTGTGTATTTAGTAGAACACTAAAAAGAGATCTTAAGTATGAAGAAGAAAAATAAGCCTTCAAATGAAAAATTTAATGAGATGATATTTATAGATGCTTCTTTATTTTGAATCTTTTAACAGGTTCAGGTTGTTCTAAAATCCTAAAAATAGTCTATCATCCGTAAAGTTTAAGAAAATGTGTAGAATTAAAGGGAATAAACACTAAAGACATTGTCCAGAAATATTTCTGCAACTAATTGTCCATATTTCTCCAGAAGAAACTGTTGACAGAAGCAGATTATATAGAATAAGAAGTGTCTTAATATGGAGTTCTTCCATATGCCAATAATGCTTGAAAGGAGAAGAAATAGAATTTTCCTGTGGAGTAAATTACCCATGCACTGTATAGTTTTGGTTTTTCCTTTGCTGTGACACCCATGTCTCAGGGTAGATAGACGAGTTCTTGTGATTCTAGTGTGACTGTAGTGAGAGAAGCTAAGTTTGTTGTCTTAGTTATATATGCTTATATCTCAGAAAACCTGGTACATGATAGGCATGAAATAAATTACAACTAAACAACGAGTGAATATGGGAAGAACTCTGATTTGTATTCTAGAGAATCTTGAAAAAGTTATGGTGGCTTTCTTAACAGGTTTATCCTCATGCAATTAAAATACTAGGATAGAAATCAGAGGAAAAGTGTTGTATTAGGATATTTAACCCTTTTTATGTGAATTTGTACTTGAGTTGTTACCCTGGTTCTCTTGGTACATCCTGGGGATATTTTCCAAGATACTTAACACTTTAAGGGAGCATATACATATATCATATAACATATATTTGTATGTATATTTACATACATTCATGTACATGCATACACACACAAACACACACACACACACACACACACACACACACACACACACACAGACCAAAGAGTGAATATTTAACTTTTAAATTATACATCATATGTTTCAGATATACCTTGTATCTGTTTATATTTTGGAACTGATTTGAATCTGTTTGAGACTATCATTACTGTTAAAAGCTATGGAAATCTTGGATTAAGAGCATTTCAAAGACTTTTTGACTGGTTGAGTCAATTTTGTTTCCTAAGAGGATCTCCATATGATGCCTGGCTCACAGAAGACACTCCTGTATATTTAAGGAAGAAGTCATCAAGTCCATCCTTCCTCCCTTCTCTCTTTTTTTAAACTTTAAGTATATTAGAAGAGTAGAAGGAAATGGCAATGTACAAAAGAAAGGCTAAAAGTTGTCTCACATGCTGCAGTCTGTCACTGTCCCCAGATCTTATTTATTCTCTCCCCAAGAAAGTTCACTGATCACTATATCCCCTGATGTTTATGTCTTTTCTTCCTTCCTTCCTTCCTTCCTTCCTTCCTTCCTTCCTTCCTTCCTTCCTTTCTTTTTCTTTCTTTCTTTCTTTCTTTCTTTCTTTCTTTCTTTCTTTCTTTCTTTCTTTCTCTCTCTCTCTCTCTCTCTCTCTTTCTTTCTCTCTCTCTTTCTTTCTTTCTTTCTTTCTTTCTTTCTTTCTTTCTTTCTCTCTTTCTCTCTTTCTCTTCTCTTTCTCTTTCTTCTTAACTTCCCTCATAGCTACCACTATAGTCTGGAAACTCATGACTCATGTATAAATCATTAGCCATGTGAAACTTTCATAATTTTTATTTCTTTGCTTATATTTTTACTGTTAAGTGTTCTTATGTCCTAAACACTAACCCTTCACCACAACCATATTCTTTTACTATTTAGTCTTAATGCTACAATGTAGTAAGTGTTCTATTAAAATGTTCTTGGGGCGCTTGGGTGGCTCAATCTGTTAAGCGTCTGACTCTTGATTTTGGCTCAGGTCATGATGTCATGGTTTGCACATTTGGGCCTTGATTAGGGTTCTGTGCTGACAGTGTGGAACCTGCTAAGGATTCTCTCCCCCTCTCTGTCTGCCCCTCCCCTGCTCACTCTCTCTCTCTCTCTCTCTCTCTCAAAATAAATATACTTTAAAAAAATTTTTTTTAAATAATTTAAATAAATTTTTAAAATGTGTGTTATTTTTGGGGGACAAAGAGGAATAATCAATAGATAAGAAGATATGGGAAGAAAAGATAAATGTCCAAGACTCAGAAAAAAAGGAAAAGAGACATGCTCCTCCATCTCCCTCTTTAATTTAAATTTTGAAATGAGCCTACTTTGCACACTCATATAGTGTGTACTGTGTACAGTCTCATAAACATAACATTTATGGGAATGTGAAAAGTCTGGTGAAGTTAACCGGGGGGGGGAGGGGGGTCTAGAAAATCTCTGTGATTGTACCATGTATTCTTATCAATGTTAAAGGAAAGAAATTGGGGTTTAAGGAAATGAGTATCTGTTCACTCTGTTGAATTTTCTTCTGAGCATACTAACACTCAGCACTTGATACATAATTACAATCAGATACTTCCTACTGGCAACTAAAAGGTTTCCTACTATTAATAGGTAAAATGTTATTCTGAGTTATTTAAAAAATTTTTAAGATAGACAGGTAAAACTTTAAAAAATCATAACTAACTATGATGAAACATTTGTTCTTCATATCACAGATAGCGTTTTGATAACTAGGTCAATTTTTGTGACTTTTTTTACTTTGTAGTCTATTGTGACTTTTCCAGTTTGATTATATTTTATTAAAATAGCTGAATGTTTCTAGCAGAACGTAGTCTGAAAAAAAGCAACATATTTGCTTTCCAGAGAGTTCTGAAGCATATTTGATTGAGAACAATCAAGCAGATGGGTTCCGATGAATCCTGTATGATTGGTCAGTATAGTTTCTACCACTCAGTTGTGAAGTTATTAAAATACTTATAAATATTGATTTTAGACATTTTGGGGAGCCTCAAATTTAAATCCTGGGTGAGTTTAAATCGGTACTGAACAAGGAGGCAGGAATCCTTGATGTTGATCCTCTCTCTGCTATGAACTGACTTTAAATCACCTTTATGATCTTGTATACATAAATTAACTTCCTCATGACTCTCTTTCGATATATTAGGTAAGAGAATTGAGAATATACTTAATTTTTGTGATGGCAGTGCTACCAATGTTTTAGTGGGATGGGTCTTTTCCAATCAGCCTTTTCATCTCCAGTCACTCTGTGTTGCCTTTCTTCTAACTCTCAGAAATTGTTTGGTTGGAGACTGATTATAGGTATCTTGATTCTGTGAGGTACATGCTAGAGATGCCTCACGATGCAGAAGTTTAAGAGTTAAGGTTGACTTTGGCCAAAAGTTATTTTAATATTATAATTGTCTGGAATTGTGTTAGAAAAGTAGACTTGGATTGGGGCGCCTGGGTGGCGCAGTCGGTTAAGCGTCCGACTTCAGCCAGGTCACGATCTCGCGGTCCGTGAGTTCGAGCCCCGCGTCGGGCTCTGGGCTGATGGCTCAAAGCCTGGAGCCTGTTTCTGATTCTGTGTCTCCCTCTCTCTCTGCCCCTCGCCCGTTCATGCTCTGTCTCTCTCTGTCCCAAAAATAAATAAACGTTGAAAAAAAATTAAAAAAAAAAAACAAGAAAAGTAGACTTGGTAAGTATAAACTGAGTTGAAAATTCACAGTCTATACCCAGATGTGCAACAAAAAGGTAATTTATTTATTTCACATAGTTTATCTGATTTCCATAATAAGCTTCACCCAACGGGGTGCAAAAAAAACCTCACAACGGTCTGGTTTAAACAAACTTTTGGAGAGATGATTGTTTGAAGGGAAATACCTGTCTTCCTCTATTTTTTTCTCCTTAAAGATGGCAAAATGGGAAGAATTTGATGGTTAAAAAAAAGAAAAAAAACCAAAATAGTGAATTTTACCTTTTACACTTGAAAGCTTCTGAAATTGCACACATGCTTTGTTTCTTTCAATGGCTGTATTTCTATATCCTTAGCATGTCCTTTGTTCTAATGATTGACTTCATTGCTTGGGGGTAATTTGGAATAGTATAAGTTGTAGCTCAGGACTCTCAGCAGAAAGAAGCTAGCTCAGAATTTCAGCAATACTGGAAGCCTAATTCTTAGATCCTTGCCACTACTTAACATTGTCTGGGAAAGTTTGGCATACTTCGTGGGAAACTGGGAGTAAAGCAGAGAGCCAGCATTTTGCACAACAGTATTTCAATATGTTTATATTGGGGAAAAAAAAGATGTTTAATTGGAACAGAGATGGTACAGGATTACTAAGTAATATTTTAATGATATATTAATGTATGTACATACAGGTATACACATATTGTGCTTGTACATACATTTATTTACACAAAACCTATATTCAATTTTCCAAATTTCTGAAAGTAAATCCTTGTTACTGCCATTGGGAGACAAAGTGCAAGTAGATAATCTCTTGTGCTAATAGCTCACGAGAGAAACTGAGTTACTATCTATGGGACTTTTTCTTCTCGC
The DNA here is from genome assembly GCF_014898765.1 of Herpailurus yagouaroundi. Taxonomy (NCBI): domain Eukaryota; kingdom Metazoa; phylum Chordata; class Mammalia; order Carnivora; family Felidae; genus Herpailurus; species Herpailurus yagouaroundi. Next base: position 90,420,170 of record NW_024412388.1, read on the forward strand.
TAAACCAAAATATCTGTCTTCTGATATTGAAGATATAAATAATTGCCAGAGAGCTGATCTAAGGCTGTAAAAAAAAAAAAAAAAAAAAAAAAAAAGGATTAAAAACTAGGAAAGCCTGTCAAATTTCACTCTTTTTGTATTATAAAATTATTTTATCCTGACTTAGAACTATATGGATTATGCTTAGGAGTGAGGTCTGCTTCTAAAACACATTATTTTTTTTCTTTCCTTTTAAAATGGAGATAGAAACTCTTGAAATTATTTCTCATGTAATCACCTATTTTTGCATGTATCATTTATCAGTACCTAATGTGTATGCCAAAAATGTGTTCAGTCCGTTCATCATATTAAACAATTTAATAAAAAGTGAATGCTTTTAATTATGAATATCGGATTTTACTTACATTGATTCATGATGCCATGAAGGGTAGAGAACAAGGAAACATTTAATAATCGTTTTGCCACAAGTATATTGTGGATGGAGTTTAGGAGAGGATCATAGAAAATTAAACTGATAATATAAATCATATAAAAAAAGGTAAATTGCCTTTGAAAATGCCTAATTTTAGGGGCGCCTGAGTGGCTCAGTCAGTTAAGCGTCCAACTTCAGCTCAGGTCATGATCTCACGGTTTGTGAGTTTGATCCCCACGTTGGGCTCTGTGCTGACAGCTCAGAGCCTGGAGCCTGGAGCCTGCTTAGGATTCTGTGTCTCCCTTTTTCTCTGTCCTTCTCCCACTCACATTCTCTGTCTCTTTGTCTCTCAAAAAAGGAATAAATGTTAAATTTTTTTTAAATAAAAAAAATAAAAAAAGAAAATGCCTAATTTTATTAATACATCTCATTGAGAATCTAGTTAAGAATTTATTTTAAACAGATATCCAATTTATGTAAAAGACAAATTGTAAAGAGAGATACTCAAATATAAAATCAAAACATAAAGAAAAAAACTAAAACTATGGAGGAGATTTTTGCTAAACCCAAAAAAATTATAGATGCAGTCATCTTTTTAATTCAGAAATCCTATTTGTAATAATTTGTAAAAGATGCAATGAGAAAAACATAAACTGTCATATTTGAGCATTATCAATTTTATGAAAAAATTGAAAATAAGGACATGCATATAAGTAAGAACTCTGCTTTATATTTTTTGACTTTGAAATCATGGATATATTTGACATAATTCAAAAGGAAACAAAATAACCTAATAAAAAAATTGTTAAAGTTGAAAAAAAATGAAGTAAAACCTAACTATATATAAGTGTGGTGGCATAATTCAACTAAGAAGAATTATATTTGTGAGCTAAATATGTATTTTGACTTAGTCCTTAGAGTTAAAAAGGGCTTCACATAAATAATAAACGTCATGTATTAACCTCATTATTTAATTATTATTAATATGGCTGCATTGGAACATTATATAAATATGCATGTGTGGGTAGACAGAGATACAGAGAAATAGGTAAAAGAAATAATTCTGACCTTATAGTATCATATAGGGAATCAAGTTTCCAAGTGGAAAAGAGATGCAAATATAAAATCCAAGTAGTAAAATGGATTCTGTAATCTTGAATTTCAATGTGTTTTTTCTAAAAAAAAAAAAAAACATATTTCTAACTCTGTTCATTGTAAAGGTTTAGAAGTAATGGTAATCCAGAAAAATAAGTGCCACAAATACCCAGATATTAGTTTTTAAATAGAATTCTATAAAATTCTCCCCTATTATTTCCCCAAATATTGTCTCTTTCTCCTTCTTTAACTCTGATAAGATGTGTGAAACCTTCCTTCCCCTTTGTATATTTTAATCTCTTCACTAAGCTAACTAAACTAAATACTTCACTTGAGTGTCCTGGGTCAGTGCAGGTAATGTGAATTTGAACACAGTGGCCAACTTGTGGATATAAAGTTTCAGATATTTATTTTGTTTTCACTCACTGTGCTTTGACTAGCAAAAAATATTTTTCATGAAATTCTCTGAAGATATGGGATGGAGTAGATTTATTTCTGGGTCACTGTTAAATGGCTAGTAGTACTTCTAGTTTCTCTTCTTGTGGAGAGAGTGTCTTGTATTAGATTCTGCAACACATAACATGCCCTTAGTACTCTCTTTTTTTCCTTCATGTTCCTCAGGTTTGTGAACACAAATCTCAAATTCACTGTATTTGTGAAATACCTTCATAAACCATTTGGTAGTCAGTGTATTGTTCTGGATTATTTCTATATTTTTGTCTGATAATTTTCAACTATATTGTCAAAATTCAGATGCTTTCAAAAGTTTTTTTGTTTTTCAACATCTCCCCAATATGTAAAGGTGTTTTTAGTGGAGTTAACATTCAAATGACTAGAACTAGAATTATAGATAAAACTACATATAAGATATGCTCAAAGTACTCTTTGAGTTTTTAGTATTAATTACTATAACTTTACCCCAAAATTCTATTTAGGTTGTTTTAGTTAGTTCTTTTTCCATGTCATGCTTTATTCCTCTTTTTTCTCAAACACATTAAATATACTTTGTTTTTACTCACCGAATGACAAATATTTATCTCATTCCTTCAGCTAATATGCATCAAAGATAGTTATAGGATCTAGGAGTAGAATGTCAAAAAAAAAAAAAAAAAAACAAAAACCACACACACACAAAAATCCTTGCCCTAAGAAGTTCAAATTCTAATAATGGAGGTGAAAGACAATAAAATAATAAGTAACATATTTGGAATATTTGAAAACAGTAAGTGCGAAGGAGAAAACCATGCATGGAAAAAGGTAATAGACATGGTCAGAGAGAATGGTATTGAAGTTTTGATACAGTGCTTGGTAGTTGAAAGATAAGATAAATGAGGAAGAAATTAGGGTAAGGCATCAGAAAGACAATAATGAGCAGAACTTTTGGAATGTTTGGCCATTATAAATATTGGAAAGGCACCTGGGTGTCTCAGTTGGTTAAGCCAAGTCATGATCTTGTGGTTCATGAGTTCAAGCCCACACGGGGCTCTGTACTGATAGCTCAGAGCCTGGAGCCTGCTTCAGATACTCTGTCTCCTTCCCTTACTCTCTCTCTCTCTCTCTCTCTCTCTCTCTCTCTATCAAAAATAAACATTAAAAAATAAATAAACAAATAAGTAATAAGTAAATAAGTATTGGAGGATTTTGAATAAAGAGGTAATATTGAAGTCCATATAACAGAATCACCTTGAATGGTGTATTGAGAACAAACTGCAGAAGGCAAAGACAAATGCAGATACAGCAGTTAGAATGTCTTATACTGTGCTCTCAGTGACATTTGGTGGTGACTTGGATCAGGGTTGTAGTTACTGAGATGAAGAGAAGTGGTTGAATAAGGAAATATTTGTTAAAAAGCCAAATATATGGGATATACATTGGAATCAGGGTTTCTTCCGTTTTTTTCATACTGGATCACGTTCATAATTTGCCAATACTTCAATATCTATATGTCTAAAATCATGAATGCAATCTCTCCCTCAACAATTAGAACTACATGTATAAGGCCCTTTTTCCTCTCTTAGTGGTACTACATTTCTCCTAATGATCTGGGTTTGTCCCACTACATTCTTCTTTGTTCTCACATCCATGTAGATGATTAGACCCTATCTTTTGTTGACTTTACCTTCTGAAATGTTTCTGATGACAGTTTCTTATTTTACTTATCCAACTCTAATCAAATTTTTGGATTTATCAGGACTTATATATAAATTTTCTAATTTCTAGTTTTAACCACTTGGATCATTTCTTCTTTACCCTGGCATATTACATCCTCAAAACTCTGTTTATTTACTTCAGTTTTTAATGGATCTGCATCCCTAAATCTAATCACTTAAAAAAACTATGTAGGGCCTAAAAGTTTTAGGCTGATAAAACGACTGCTTCTTGGGCTAGGTGAAAGTCACAAACTTTGTAGGGAATAGGGCAAAGAGGAGAGTGCATGTCCAGTACTTATATTTATATACTATATATCTATATCTATTTCTACCTATAATATATCTCTATCTATCTCTATCTCTATCAATCTGTAGGTAAGTTTTCCACCAGATTGATAGCATAAATTGATTGAATAGGTAGATGATCTACTTGTAATTCTTTAGGCTCACTGGTCCCTGAAGCTAAGAGATTTTTTTTATATCAGCTCAAGCACCTAGAATTATGATTCATTCTTTAAATGATAGTTAAAATTCAATGTTCTAATTAAAGGTTACTTTTCTAACCTCCCACAGAATTGTGTTGGTTATTATCATGTTATTGGGCTTATACTATGATGTCTTCTATACTGTGATTCATGCGTTATTACTATTTCTCTAACTGTGACAATATTCTTGGACCAAACCCATTCAACAATTGGTTCACTGTCTATGTCTTCCTTCCTTCCTTCCTTCCTTCCTTCCTTCCTTCCTTCCTTCCTTCC
>NW_024412388.1:90424597-90428021 GCF_014898765.1 Herpailurus yagouaroundi
TCCTTCCTTCCTTCCTTCCTTCCTTCCTTCCTTCCTTCCTTCCTTCCCTCCTTCCTTTCTTTCTTTGAAATTGCATTCATTGAAAATTTATTCATATGTAATATTTGTACTAAAGTCTCATATAAAAATAAAATGTTTTTTCTATGATCTCAAATATTCAAAAGGTGAAATATCATGGGGTGTTTATACACTAAATATATTTATGTAGGATTTAAATATATGGAAAAAAGTGTACTTCTAGTGCCTGTTTATTGACTCAGTCTTATAATCTGTTGGTAGAGGACGTTAATTTAATTCTGATCATTTCATGGGGAAAAAATGGTGGCTTCTGAATTTACCTATCCTGCTTTTTATTGGAGGTAATATATCTTAACAATTAAAAATTTAGAGACTTTTCCTTTAATTCCAAAATCTCTCATATTAGACCCACAGATTTAATTGTGTGACTGATTTATTCTTCCCAGATTTGCATTTCATTATGTCAAACTTGTTCTCCAAGCTACCAAATGCATAAGCCTAAACAGAACACATTGCTCTGACATTACTTATATTTAAAAATAAAAAACAAAACTCACTTAAGGGGTGCCTGGATGGCTCAGTTGTTTGAGCATCTAACTCTGGCTCAGGTCATGATCTCATGGTTCAAGAATTCAAGCCTGGCATGGGGCTTGCTGCTGTCAGTGCAGAGCCCTCTTCAGTTCCTCTGTCCCCCTCTCTCCCTAACTTGCGCACACACTCTATCTCTCAAAGTAATAAAGAAACATAAAAAAAAAAACCTCACTTAAATACCTGAAAAACGTTGACTTTTTATTCTTTAATTACATATATTTTATATTGTCAGCAATTTGGTAATGAATATTCAATGCCACAGCATAGCCACTTAGTGCTAACATGAATTTATTTGGAAAAAAGATGAAATCTCATTTTATCTAGACTTTTCTCTTGCCCCTACTTATAACTAGCACTTTTTATCTAAATAAAAAGAAATATACTTCCTATATTAGTTTTCTAGGGCTCCCATACAATATACCACAGACTGGGTAGCCTAAACAACAAACTTTGTCTTCCCACAGTCTAGAAGCTACAAGTCCAAAATCAAGGGGTTATCAGGTTTGGCTTCTTATGACACCTCTCTCCTTAGCTTCTGGGTAGCTGTTTTCCTGTTGTGCCCTCACAGGGTCTCTCCTCCATGTGCATATATCTCTGGTGTCTTCCTTTGTGTGTCCAAATATCCTGTTCTTATGAGGACCCCAGTCAAATGGGATTAAGGCCCACTCTAATGGTGTCATTTTAACTAAGTCACCTCTTTAAAGGCTCCATCTCTAAATACAGTCAGATTTGGAGACACTGGAAGCTAGGGCTTCAACATATGAATTTGGGGAGAGGCTCAATTCAGCCCAGAACTCCTCTCTTGTTTATGATTTTGACTTCTTACCCTTTGTTCAGTAATAAACTATCATTTATAAACTCACTTTCAGCAAGGGTCTCAAATACCTAAAACTTCTTACTAAAGCTTAATTTATTTGATATATTTTAATTATGTCATGTCATGTCATAAATATATACTGGTAAGTGTAAACTGAGGCTTATGGTACAAGGTGAAATAAAAGAAGGAAAAGCTAAACTTATCTGGAAAAATAAAGCGAGTTAGAATAAAAGAGATACAGCTTAAATGTTCCCCATTCACTAAATTTGAGCCTTATGTTTTTAATATTTTTACCTGACAAAATCATGTACTCATACACTAATAGGCAAATTTTATTATTTGTTTGTTGATTGTAAAAGCAACCTCTAATCTTTTCAACCTTTTAAATTGTTTAAGGCAATTAAGCCCTAGAAAACCCAGAAACAAGGCCAGAATGTGGAGTGCTCAATTTGCATATTCAAATTCCCAATTATGTGCATAGTGATATGCAAATAAGCCTTATTTTCTCTTGACTAAGAACTTTATGGTAGGAAAATTGCCTACTTGTCCTTGCAGAAAACCAGACATGAACAACAAACCTTTCCCCTAAATGATGAGACTGATGAGTTTTGTTTTTTTGAGAAGTACATATCTGTGAGATCCCAACTCTTCATATTAAACTGCAATAGGAGAAAAAAAGTGTAGCATTCTAAATATTTGTTTTGTATACATATACATTTGTGTGTGGATATACACATGCATATGCATGCACAAATATGTATGTATACGTGTGCATGTGTATGTCTGTGTGTACGTTTCCATAATTTCTAGGCAGCTGAAAATATAACAAATTCTGATATACTGGACAGTCTACAGTCACTGGGAGAGCATGATGTTGTCCTGGGATTGAATACCATGCAATAAGATACAACTACTTTTAAACATATATTCTTAAGGAATAAAGTGAATTTCCCCTATAGATATCATTTCCTACTTAGTTATTGGTAAGAACAATGTAAGATTAACTTTGAAATTATTAGAAACTTAATTGTTTTTCTGCATATTAACATCAACACAATATATACAACCATAAAACATACAAATACACAAAACAGAACTAAAATGGATTAATTCAGAGGGCACCTGGGTGGCTCATTTGGTTAAGTGTCCTACTCTTGGTCTCTGCTCAGGTAATGGTCTCAGGGTTGTTATGGGATAGAGCCCCATATCAGGCTCTGAGCTGACAGCGCAGAACCTGCCTAGGATTCTGTCTCCTTCTCTCTCTGCCCCTTCCCTGCTCAAGTGTGCTCCCACTCTCTCTCAAAATAAATAAATCAAACCTAAAAAAAAAATGGATTATTTCTGATAAGTGATTTTTCATGTTTTCCAGCCTAAAATGAGATATAATGTTCTCCTTTGTAAATATTATCTAAGTACAGCCTTTATGTTTAACAATTTCATTTGTAAAGTATTTTGTTAAGTACTATGTCCTATTTTAAACTGTGTATGAATTTCATTCATTTCATTTGTTTGTATAGTGTTAAAGTCCAATTTTACCTACTGCTTCTAAAATTTATATGGATACTTTAAGAACAAAAATTTTAAATGTACTCTGTAAGGAGAAAAGTAAGATACCAAGTCATGGAGCTTTTTTAATAAAGGCATAGAAATTAAGACATTGAAGCATCACCATAGAATAGAAATAATATAGGGACTAATAGATTAGAATAGAACATGACAAAAACATAAGGAAGAGCGTGGATTTCAGAATCAGATGTATTTCAATGGGAGACAATATAATGTGGTATTTGGAGATAAACTAACAAATGACAAATAAATATCCTTGAGAAAATTAAAAACTATGTAACATCCCAGTATCTCACTTTGGCCTCCATAACAATGGATAATAGTATGCTGTGGACTGAATATTTGTGCACCCTCATCCCCCATAAGAAGACTATATATATAAGAAGACTATATATATATATATATATATATATATATATATATATATATATA
>NW_024412388.1:90428031-90477282 GCF_014898765.1 Herpailurus yagouaroundi
TATATATATATATATATATATATATATATATATATATATATATAAATGATGAGAAGCCATGGACTTGGGCCCAGCTGATTACTTAACTTTTGGCAGTGAGGTCTAGGCCATCCCTTCATAATCAGCTCTGTGACACTGTTGCTGATTCTGCACACCACATTCCCGACTCCCTTGCCAACCATCTTCTGGTTAAGAAAGTTCTAGCAATAAAACTCACTGATGAAAGATTATAATGCAGAAGGAAGAAAGAAAAGACTCTCTTCCTGCTTTGACCTTAGGTCAGCTTCTCTCCATCAACAAAAAACAATTATAGCTCTAGTCTCCAGCTTTTTGGGGCACTCCCAGGACCACTTTACCACACTTCCTCAAAGACACCAACAACATACTGCAACCCCTTAGTTATCTGAGCCGTGCATCTTGATGGTCAAATAACAAGCTAAATTTACCCCTATCTGGCTGTTAACACCTGTCAGGTCACACATACTCAAATAATTAGAAGAGGATCTCTCTCTCTCTCTATTTTTTTAACAGTAGGGGAGGGGCAGAGAGACAGGGGAACAGAGGATCCAAAGCAAGCTCCACACTGACAGCAGTAAGCCCAATGCCAGCTAGAACTCACAAACCCTGAGATCAGGACGTGAGCCACCTGAGCCAAAGTCAGATGCTTGACCAACTGAGCCACCCAAGCACCCCTAGAGCAGGATCTCTTTGGTGCCCTCCCCACTGTAGTTTACCAGCAACAGGGCAATCAGCCGGGAGTTCAAACACCAGATGTCAGCTGCAAGGCAATGCCTTAAATAGGTGTGAACACAAACCCCAGGGTGACTATTTGTCCACTCCAAGGTTTTAGTAACTCCTTCTCCTCCTTCTCTTTTTTCTGCTTTTCTTTCTTCTTCCTTCCTTCCTTTTTCCCTCCCTTCCTTCCTTCTTCCTCCTCCTCTTATAATCCTCCCTTTTCTCCTTGATTCACACCTTTGATACACATCTTCTTCCTTTAATTCACACCTCCATATATTAGTATTAATTCATTTAAGATGAGTCCTGAATATTAGAGATTTAAAATATCTTCAAGTTAACCAAAAGTTTGGCCAAGGTTAAAAACTACTACACTATTTCTTGCTTTGTACTTTAGCTTCATGAATATTCATGACCATTTATTAATATCATTATCAAGAAATGATAAATAAACACAATAAAGCCAAGCATGAACCAATAGTAATATTGTGTCATGCACTGTGGATGTTAGTTCACGCTTTTGACTTTCAAAAATGGAACAGGAAATGGTCAAGTTTCTTTCCAACAAATTGCCACATAGCATGGAGAAAACCTTCTCATACAAATAATGACTGTGATTAATTACATTTTTAAATCATTTTAAATCAATTATGGAGCCAAGAAAAAAAAATAAGGGAAATGTTCATATTCCAGAAACTACAAGAAAGGGAGAGTCTGGAGAGGTAAGTGCATCACCGAGGCTAGAATTTTCGTGCAGCTTCTTTCAATGTCATAATTATGGTACAGAGCTGGGTTTTACTGAACTTGCTGTGTAGGGAACAGGAGGCAACACCAAGGATCTGCTCTGAAAATTAACCCAGGATAAAAATGAAGGCCTTTAGGATTATAAGGATCTTAAAGGATTCTACACTCATGGTATAAGTAGTGATTAAAATCCCACAAAATTTCTGCACTGGACTATTTTGAGAATAATAAAATATTTTGGCTTTATCACTGCCAATTTAAAAGAGAGAGAGAGAGAGAGAGAGAGAGAGAGAGAGAGAGAGAAAAGAAAAAAGAAAAGAAAGAAGAAAGTATCTGTAAATATTTCCTCTTTTCTGATATCTAAATTTTACCCCTTTGATCCCAACAAGAGAAATTTTATAATTTCCTCCATTTTGTTGTTTCTACCTTTACTTTTATCACTTGTGTCTAATCTGGGGTTTGTATCATCCATCCAATGTGACTTTCATTACGATTATATTTTTATTTCATAAAAATTCAATTTTTCATGTTTTTCTGCTAATTTCTCATAATTCCCTGATTTCTAAGTTTGTAATTTCATTGTTTTTTGTGTGTGTTATTTTGTCTTCAGACTTTTTTTTTTCATATCCATTTGTTCACACAGTCCATGTATTGTCACTGCAGAATTTTAGTAGTGGGAGGTAAGTATATCTTAAATGGGAAGTAAATATATTATTGTTTCTTTTTTTAAAAGTTTATTTACTTTGAGAGAGAAAGAGAGAGAACAAGTTGGGGAGGGACAGAGAGAGAGGGAGAGAGAGATAATCCCCAGCAGACTCCACATTGTCAGCACAGAGCCCGATGCCAGCTCAAACTCATAACTGTGAGATCATGACCTGAACCGAAATCAAGAGTTGGAGGCTCAATTAACCAACTGAACCACCCAGGTGCCTTTTATGTTTTCTTTATTTTGGTATATATTGTTTTTCCTTCCACATATGTTTGTTGATAATGGATGTGAGGTCAAGGTCAGTTTCAATCTATAGAAACCTGACGTGTCTGCATTAATGGATATTTTCTGCAAAGGTAGTTCCTTCTATTTTGCTACATGGAGGCAGAGGTTAGTTCTTTGCAGGGCAACTACCACCTCCAAGTGGCTTCAAGTCAGAGTCAGATTCTCAAAATCAGCTACTCTTCCTAATTATTTCATAAAATAACACATACACACAGAGTTCTATATTCATGTAATTTTGTATGTGCATGAATGCACAGGTGTGTGTGTGTGTGTGTGTGTGTGTGTGTGTGTGTGTGTGTAAGGAAAGGAGAAAAATATCAAAAGTAATTCTCTGGTGGTCAAATTCTGCAATTTAAGATTTCTTTCATTACTTTCTGTCAGTGAAGAGCCCTATGAGGTGCTTGATCTCATGGATGGTGAGATCATGACCTTAGCTGAAATCAAGAGTCAGATCCTCTACCAACTAAGCCACAGAGGAACCCCAGTAAATATTTAATGATTAGTTTATGCTGCTTTTATAATCAACAATAAGTTTTATTAAATTAAACATAATTTTTAAAATGTAACAATTAGTCTCTAATCTTATTGTAATTATTTTTTTATTCTTTCAGAACACTGTCTTATGAATAGCAACTTGTTACCTTTTCCTTTGTGTATTTTCTTATTCTAGAAATTTGCCTTAATTTCATCTATATGTCCTTTTAATTAATTATTTAAATGGATTATATAAAGCTGATCTTAATCATTTATTACAGGTATTGATACTTCTAAATATTCTCATTACTACTATTTTTCTTTTGTATGCTTCTTATATTTTCTAACTTTTTAAATATAATTACTGAGAGTAATTCATAATCTTTTATAACCTTCCTCTACTTAAATTACTATGATTTCACAGCATATTAAAAACAAACGAACAAAAGGACAAGAATAAAATTAAACATTTAATGTATATTATACAGATAACCAAACTTACTATATCAAATTAAAGTTTTTACAGTAGATTGGTGCTGCTGAAGATTTTTAAAGTAAAAATAAGACTTTGCATTAATTACTCAATGACCGTGTCTATGTAATTATCTGTTATTTAGTTCATGTCAACAAAACTTTATTGAATGCTAAAGCACAGGTATTGTGTGAATACCTCATGATTAAAAAGTTATTTATGTGGCACCTGGGTGGCTCAGTCAGTTTAGCGTCCCACTTCAGCTCAGGTCATGATCTCATGGTTCGTGGGTTTGAGCCCCGCATTAGGCTCTGTGCTCAGAGCTCAGAGCCTGAAGCCTGCTTCAGATTCTGTGCCTCCCTCTCTCTCTGCCCCTCCCCCACTCACACTCTGTCTCTCTCTCTCTCTCTCTCTCTGTCTCTCGCTCTCAAAAATAAACATTAAAATTTTTTTAAGTTATTTATAAAGAATGACCCATCCCTTGTAATTTTACACTTTGATGAGAAAGGCATGCATATAGCATATTATTTTAATAAACTATGCTTTATATTGAGATGCAGATATATATAGTGATGGCTATGGGAGCTCAGAAGAGGTCACAACCCAACTGATAGGTTTGGAGAGGCTTTCTGTAAGAAATAAATCCTTAACTGTCTCGAATAAATCAAAGGCATTAAATTTTGCCTCTAGGAAATTAAACTGAATGTGGTATTTTGTGCAAATGATTTCTTCATAGAGGAGACATTTAATATTTACACATTTTAAGAGCGAAACACTACTATAAAAAAGAGATAATAATTTGGGGGGATGAAAATGTGGGTCAGTGAGCAGCAGCATGTGGCCAATTTTGTCTCCAAGCAGAAACTAAATTAACCTCTGGATGACAAAAGTGTAAGTGAATAAATGACAGGCATCACTGATGGATTTTAATGGTAAGAGAAATGCTCACATGTTACAGAGATAACGATTTTTGGTGGACTACGTAGTTCTTTGTTAGAATAGGCAATTTTAATTCCAGTAATAAAGGGAAGCATTTTGAATTTCTTGCGTAGCGCCCAAAGCCAGAAATGGTGTTGTGTCAACCAAAAACTATGTAGAAAAATAATCACAACTAAAATAAATTTTGTAGTTTAAAAACAGAGGCGGATTAGCCTAAATACTTGCTATATATTAAGAAAGACCATTTACTACTAACTGCCACTTACTGGAACTCTGATCTAAGACAAGTTCTCAAACTTTCAACCTTATTTTCTATGAGTGTTAAATCAGAAATAAAACTCTCTGCCTCTCAGCACATAATAATTCAATAAAGCTCTGTTAAAAGGAAGAAAATTAGAATAGCATAATCAAAAGAAAATATCTCAGTTTAAAATACATATATTCACAAACAAACAGGGATGTTGGAGAAGACCAGGACCAGTCCTCAGACCTCTTTTTCATCTGCATTCCATTCCATGTAAATCTTTTCCATTACAATTGGTTTAATTACTGTCTATATGCTCAATGAAAGCCCAACATTTTGATTAAACTTAATACCCAACTACCTACTCAACATCTCCTGGCATCTAAAAACCCCAAATCTGGGTTTTCTATGAAATCTGTACCTATTTGTGTATTTTCCATCTGAACATATGTCACAATTCAATTAGTTTCTCAGGTCAGATGCTAAAATTATCTTTGATCCCTTATTTTATTTCACACCTTGCATCTTCATCATCAATTTTTATAGATCTGTCCTTAAAAATTTTTTTAATATTTATTTTTGAGAGAGAGAGAGACAGACAGACAGACCATGAGTGGGGAAGGGGCAGAGAGAGGGAAACAGAATCTGAAGCAGGCTCCAGGCTCTGAGCTGTCAGCACAGAGTCCAACACATGGCTTGAACCCACAAACCACGAGATCATGGCCTGAGCCAAAGTTGGACACTTAACTGACGTAGCCACCAAGGCGCCCCTATAGATTTGTCCTTTAAAATATGGGGCACCTGGGTGGCTCAGTTGGTTAAGCATCTGACTGTAGCTCAGGTCATGATCCTGTGTTTTGAGGGTTCAAGCCAAGTGTCAGGCTCTATGCTAACAGCTCAGAGCCTGGAGCCTCCTTCAGATTCTGTGTCTTCCTCTCTCTCTGCCCCACCCCCACTCGTGTTCTGTCTCTTTCTCTCTCTCAAAAATAAATAAACATTAAAAAATTTTTTTTCAAACATAACCTAAGTTGAACTACCTCTTCCTCTTCCAGCACCATCACCCTAGACCAGATCACTGTCACTTCACAGGTCTATAATTCAGGGTAAATCTCACAGAAATTCTGCTACCAGGCTTGCTCTCTAAAATCTTGTCTCTATAAGTCAGAAAGTATCATACATTAAAAACTAGATCATGACGAGCCCCAGGTGTTTTATGGAAGTGTTGAATCACTATATTGTACACCTGAAACCAATATTACGCTGTATGTTAACTAACTGGAATTTAAAAACTAGATCATGTCCCTCTTTTAATGGAAACGCTGTAATCTCATCCTACATAAAGGACAAAAACACTGATAACCTTTCCATGCCTTCTAAGATCCTATATGATGTGCCTATTATCTCTTATCCTCCTTGTTCCCTGTGTTCCAGCAACACTACTCTTTGTACCTCCTCAAATAAAGATAAACATATTCCTACCTCATGGCATTTTTATGGGCTGTTCTCCTTCCTCAGAACTATTTCTTCAGATGTTATATGGATTATTTTCTATTCTTCTGTCACATCTCATAGTTGTCTTCTCTGACAACTTTCATTAAAATAGCAAAAAATGCCCGTGATCACTTGAACAATATATTCTGCATTCCGTTTTACCTCCTGACTTTTTCTTATGACTTTGATTTTTAAAGCAGTTTTAGTTAAGTTCACAGCATAATTGAAAGGAAACAACCAAGATTACCCATATTGTCTTTTACCCTTACACATACATAGACTCCATCTTATCAACATCCCCTAACAGAGTAGTGCATAGTTATAATTGGCAATCCTACATTGACACGTCAAAATCATGTAAAATCCATGTTTTACATTAAGTTTCATTCTTGCTGCTGTCCATTTTATATTTGGACAAATTGAAAAAAATTTAATGTTTATTCATTTTTCAGAGATGGGGAGAGACAGAGAATGAACAGGGGAGGGGTAGAGAGAGAGGGAGACACAAAACAGGCCCCAAGCTGTCAGCACAGAGCCCGATGCAGGGTTTGAACCCACAAACTGAGATCATGACCTGAGCCGAAGTCAGAAGCTTAACTGACTGAGCCACCCAGGTGCCCCTATATTTGGACAAATTTATAATGATGTGTACCCATCATTATAGTATCATACAGAGCACTTTCACTTCCCATATCTAAGGTATAGTCTTTCAAGGATCCTAGCTAAAAGTTTAGAGTGTTTTTCAAGTCTCTAAAATTTAAATTTTGTCCTGTGCCCTCCTACTATCCACTCCCCACTCACCCCCACCCACTCCAACCTCCACCATACTCCCAAATATTGAGAAGAGTTCTACTCAGGCTCTGAACCCTTAGAAAAATTCTTTTAATACACTAAATCCACAAAAGGAAAATATGTAATGTTAATATCTCTGTACTTCCCTTATTTTTGGAATCTTGGACAACCACTCACTCATTGGGAACTCTGCAATTTCTTAAAGCTTTCCTAAATATCCTTCTAGTTTTTCTCACTCTTCTTAACTGAATGGTCTATCTAACTCCATTAGTCAACCAAGTAGAAACCACAAACTTTGCTTTTAATTGAGTGATACTGAAACCCACTGTCAGGTAAAAGATAGTAGTAGTTTATATAATTTTCATTTTAAGAATATTATTCTGACTACCCTTTTGGAAATATATAGAGTGATTTTTTGAAGGGTCTTTCAATCATTCAAATTTGGGATGACTGTGATTTGGGACAATGTAGTAATAATGGAGGCTGTAAAACTGATCATATTCAGGTATAATTTGAAGTTAGAATCAGTAGAATTTGTGACAGACTAGATTCCGGAATAGGAGAAAGTCAAGGATGACTTCATATTTCCCATTTACTAAGGTGGGGAAAACTGTGGAAGGGACAGGAAGGGGAGTAAACATCAAAAATTTGGTTTGGGATATATTGTTACATACCTACTAATTATTCCAGAGGATGAGTGTAGAACAAAATAAGAAGAGGTCTAAAGGATGAAATCTTTCTTTCTGAAATTTAGAGGCCATGTAAATAGGGAGATTGAAAAATGCAAATTAATGTAGTAGAAAGAGTTACAGAACTGTGCAATATCCTAGACTTAAAAAGATGTCACTGGGCGCCTGGGTGGCTCTGTCAGTTAAGCGTCTGACTTCAGCTTGGTCATGATCTTGCAGTTCATAAGTTCCAGCCCCACACTGGGCTTTGTGCTGACAGCTCAGAGCCTGGAGCTTGCTTTGGATTCTGTGTCTCCCTTTCTCTCTGCACCTTCCTTGCTTGCACTTTGTCTCTCTCTCTCTCTCTCTCTCTCTCTCTCTCTCTCTCTCTCAAAAATTAATAAACATTAAAAAATTAAAAAAATAAAATAAAAAATAAAAAGATATCACTAATAGAAAGTAATAGTCAATAGTAACAAATTAAGCTGCATCTTTATTGCTAATGATAATCATTTGGAAATGAAAATATTTAAAGAATGTCCATTGGCAACTTAAAGTCTAAAATAGATACTAGTTCTGAAGTCATACTTAAATTACACCATAAAACAGAGAACAGGAACAAAAGGCCCTGATATCTTCCTTATGGCCTGTTAGGTGTTCCTGGAAATAATTTTTTTTCATATTTTTCTTTCTGAGTTTAAAAGGTTGAATCTGCAAATATTTTCTTAAAAGTACGTATCTAAGTTCAGCAACTGGTTATCCATAATGCAACCATAAAAGTGCATGCTACATATTACTAAATATATTATCTGCATCTGGTTTCAGTCCAACAGTGTTCATAGGATGAATTTTATGATTATTTTACAGGGGCTACTTTAGACTAACGATTGAATGTGACCAGAGCTTTTAAAGGTACACTCTTTCCTTCCACAATACTGTGTCACCCATACACATATATCTAGACATTAATGAGACAATTAAAGTTGGCAGATTGATACCAGGGTATTTTGTTTATCTGGCTACAGAGCATTGGGTGAGCAATGGTTGATATTTGGAAACATTTTATGGAAGAACAGTAATGGTAGAAACTAATCAGAGGAAATATCAGATGTAGGAAATGGATATGGCTATTCTGGTGTTCATGTGCTAATGATTAGCCCTGCATATTTGCGTAATCTTTAAATTTGAGTCTAGCTGCCAACATTTGCTAGTTTCTTAAGTTAGACAAATCAATTAACTTCTCTATATAAAAGT
Organism: Herpailurus yagouaroundi; assembly: GCF_014898765.1. NCBI lineage: Eukaryota > Metazoa > Chordata > Mammalia > Carnivora > Felidae > Herpailurus > Herpailurus yagouaroundi. The sequence continues at coordinate 90,436,839 of NW_024412388.1, forward strand.
ATAAATAGAAAAGTATTCCCAAGTTCTGAGATGGTCTATTCAAATATGTATAATTTGGAAAGGAACTATTCCCAGGCGCGTGTGGGTGGCTCAATTGGTTAAGTGCCCAACTCTTGACTTCAGCTCACATCATGATCTCAAGGTTTCTGAGTTTGAGCCCCACATAGGGCTCCATGCTGTCAGCTTGGGATTCTCTGAATCCCTTTCTCTCTCACCCTCCCCCTTTTTTTTCTCTCAAAAATAAATAAACTTAAAAAAGAAAAAGACTATTCCCTAATAATTGTCAATAGTAGGCACTAGGTTATTCTCAGAAATGTAATAAGTCTATTTGACTAGATTATTCTTAGCTTTGACATAACAGGCATCAGAAATCCTTATAAAAACTTGAGATTGTTTATACAATGGAGTATTACTCAGCAATCAAAAAGAATGATATCTTGCCATTTGCAACCACGTGGTTGGAACTGGAGGGTATTATGCTAAGTGAAATTAGTCAGTCCTAGAAAGACAAAAATCATATGACTTCACTCATATGAGGACTTTAAGAGACAAAACAGATGAACATAAGGGAAGGGAAACAAAAATAATATAAAAACAGGAAGGGGGACAAAACAGAAGAGACTCATAAATATGGAGAACAAACTGAGGATTGCTGGAGGGGTTGTGGGACGGGGGATGGACCAAATGGGTAAGGGGCATTAAGGAATCTACTGAAATCATTGCTTCACTATATACTAACTCATTTGGATGTAAATTTTTAAAAAATAAAAAATAAAGTTAAATGAAAAAAATCAATATAATCCACAATATCAATAAGCTAAAAAATAAAAACCATATGAAAATCTTTAAAAAAATGAAAAAATTACCACGGAATCTAGTAAACCCACTTATGGGTATGTATCCAAAAAGAATTGAAATTGGTATTTTGAAGAGATATATGCATTCCCATGTTCATTGCAGCATTATCTGTAATAGCCAAGACATGGAAATAACCTAAATGTTCATCTACGTATGAATGGGTAAAGAAAATATGGTGCATGCAAACAATGGAATACTATTCAGCCTTAAACAAGAAGGAAATCATGCCATATGTGACAACATGGATGAACCTAGAGAATGCTTTGCTAAGTAACATAAGCCAGAATGGTGGTTGTCAGGAGCTGGGGGTTGAGGGAAATGGAGAGTTGTTGTTCAACATCTATATAGTTTCAGTTATGCAAAATGAATACATTCTAGAGATCTATCATACAACTTGGTGCCTATAATTGGCAATACTGTACTATGCACTTAAAAATTTGTCAAAAATGGTAGATCTCATATTAAGTGTCCTTACCACAATAATTAAAAAATTAAAAACCACCAAAACTTCCTTTCAACATTTTCATAAAGTTGTCATGGGAATTCAATGATACAATTTCCATAAATCTTTGAAAAAAAACAGGGTGCAATAAAACTAAAAAAAAATTGAGATTGTTTTGCAATTTCAGGGGAAAAAAGAGAGATAGATGGCTTGATCATTTTTTTCAAATATGAAATTTTGATTATATCCTTATTTTCCACAAGATCTCTTTCAATGGTGTCATTGATTCCATTTTTCTTCTTTCTACCCTTGGGCTAAAAACTTTGTATATGCAACAAGAAACATATTCAACGGATGAACTTAATCCATATAAAGTAATGAAGTTGTAAAGTAATATCAGCTATAAACTACTGTTAAGTTCTGATTTCCAAATAATTGCAGAAAAACACATTGTCCTTGTTTAAAAATTTTCAATTTTCATTTTATTTTTTGTTTGACACTTGAAATATTCAAGACACTTATCTCATCATAAAGAAAAGTGTCTCCAAAGAAATTAAACTATATCAATCATACTGAGTAAGCCAGGCCATTACTGTATACACATATGCATGGGTATATTAACTTATAAACACACTCAAGCATAGCTTAAATAAGAGAATATACTAAAATTTCTAAATTTCCTTTGAAAAATGAAATAGATTGTTTGAATTTCCTGAAGTGATGTTTCCTCATTTTACTTTTATTTATTAATTATAGAACATATGCTTAATGGTTGGCTTATAAAACTTTAATTTATAATTAGAGATAATGCTTATAATTTGAGAATATATTTTTCATTTGTATATGTGATTTATAGATACTATTTAATTAATACTTAGTAGTATAATATACCTAATGTACATATATTGCCTACATATAACATTAAATTAAATGTGTGAACATTAAATGTTTAAAAAACTGTGTATTAAGGTAAAATGATTAGTCTGATTTATCTAACCATTTAATAGTTTAAAACTTAAAGCTTAATTAGCATCTAGTCCCATTTACTTCATAATTCAGAAACACTACATTCTCTAAAATGAAGTCTTTGCTGCCAGCAGTAGGCAGTATATCCATATTAAGAGTGATTGGACTCTCATTAGAAAGAAAAACAGCATTAATTAAAAGTACGAAGAAATAAATTTCAGTCTGGTCTCCAACATTCCCTAAATTTATATACTTGAGGAATCCAATAACTTCTCTGAATTAAACTTACCAGTATTGTGAAAATAAAAGGATTATTGAGGATCAGATGAAATTATTTGAAATTTCACGGTAAACTGGATATATTCTATAATTTGGCATTATTTTCTTTATTATTTTCTTTAACTTAATATTACTAACTTGAAATATCCTCCTTGTGACACTTGCCAGTGGTCTTAGATCTAGATATAGACTGATTAAATCTACTCTTTCTTGTATGTTCTCCCTTTTTCTCTTTGTAAGACAGTCACAAATGCCTTGTGATTTTTCCTCCTGAAAAATTCCTAATTTCTTTGAATAATTATTTAAGTGATATTGTGCTTATAGTCACGTTTTATAGGTACATTTTCTTCATGGATTATAAAGTTTTATCTGGCTGGCTGATTTGTTTGTTTTGGCAATGTGTAGCTCTAATATAAATATTATGAACCATCTTTCATATTTTGAAAATTTTATCAAATCAGTAGTAATGTTATAGTAAGATAGCTTCCTTTGGAAATAACATATCTTTTTTTTTAATTTTTTGTGTTTATTTATTTTTGAGAGAGTGAGAGACAGAGCACAAGCAGGGGAGGAGCAGAGAGAGAGGGAGACACAGAATCCGAAGCAGGTTCCAGGCTCCAAGCTGTCAGCACAGAGTCCGACATGGGGTTCGAACACACGAACCATGTGAGATCATGACCTGAGCCGAAGTTGGACTCTTAACCGACTGAGCCCCCCAGGCGCCCCCTGAAGATAACATATCTTAATAAACCAATTTACATGGTATCTTAGGCATAATTTTCAGGGGAAATTTGCAGAGCACTTTGTAAAAATGCTGCATCATCAACTTCTTCTTGATTCTCAGGTAGGTATCAAGAGGTCTTTTTCAACACTTGAAAGTTACACAAAGTGTTTATTTATACAAATTAAGTCTTGCATTTTCAATAGAATAAAAATACAATCTTTTGCTGCATATTTTTGCTGTTATTTTGCCACCAAATAGAGCTCATGGGTTATGTGGGTTATGTATATCTTTCATATTTTAAGAACAGATTTTCTGGATCTTCTATTTTTGGTTTGTGTTTTTTTTTCTCTAGAACACAAGTGCCCATTCAATATGTAGATTCAGTCTTCTTTGCATTTAAAACTTATAATAATTAACATTTGTTTAGTATTTATTTTGTACTTTTTGCATTTATTCAACAAGTATCATTAGGGATCTATTATGTGCCTAAAATTATCCTCACTACTGGGAATACAGGAGCAAAAAATCAGACAAAATTTCCAACCTCGCTGAGCTTGCATTCTAGTCAGGGAGGATAAAAAAGAAATAACACAAATAAATAAATTGTACCAGATGTGAGAAAGTGATGATCTATTAAAAAAACAAAAAACAAAAAACAAACAAACGAAAAACAGGAGGGGTAAAAATACTCAACACAACGTTGAAGGAGAAGAACAGACTTGGAAGAGTGACACTACTTGACTTAAAAGACTTACTATAAAGTTACAGTAATCAAGAGTGTGGTACTGGTGAAAGAGAAGACTAATGATCAATGGAACAGAGCAAAGAGCCCAGGCATAGACCCATACAAATATCGCCAAATGATCCTTTTGACAGTGGAGCAAAAATAGTCTTTTCAACAAATGATACTGGAACCACTGGATATTCACATGCAAATTTTTTTAAAAAAGAATCTGGAGACAGACTTTATATCAGTTATAAAAATTAACTCAAAACAGATTATAAATCTAATTGTAAAATGCAAAACTCCTAGAAAATAACATAGGAAAAGTAGAAATGACCTTGGAAATGGCAATAGCTTTTGAGATATAATAACAAAGGCATGATCCAGAAAGAAATAATTGATAAATTAGACTTCAGTAAAATTTAAAACGTCTCCTCCATAAAACACAATGTCAAAAGAACAAGACAAGCCACAGCCCAAGTGGAAAATATTTCCAAAGACACATCTGATAAGGACTGTTATCAAGATGTACAAAGAACTCCCAACAACAGGAAAACAATGATTAACGATTAAATGATTAATGGAGATGATGGTTTAATAATGATTTTTTAAAAAAGGCCAAAGACCTTAAGAGACACCTCATCAAAGAAGACATACAGATGAACAGTAAGCATATGAAAAGAGGATCCACAGAATTTATCATCATGGAAATGCAAACTGAAATAATGAGATACCAGTACACACTACAACGGCCCAAATTTGGAGCACTAACCACACCAAATGCTGACAAGAATACAGACCAACAGAAAATGTTCACTCATTTATGGTACGAATGTAAAGTGCTACAGCCACTTTGAAAGACAATTTGGCAGTTTCCTAGAAAAGTAAACATACTCTTACCATAAGAATCAACAACTGCACTCCCTGGTATTTATCCAAAGGAATTATAACCATATGCCCATATGAAAACCCACACATGGATGTTTGTATTAGCTCTGACATAATTACCAAAACTTAGAAGTAACCAGGTAGGTGAATGGATAGAAAATTATGGTACATCCAGAATTGGGTTTTATTCAGCACTAAAAAGAAATGAGCTATCAGCCATGAAAAGACACAGAGAAATCTCAAATGTATATTACTAAATGAAAGAGGCAAATGTGAAATGTCTACATACTGTATGATTCCAAGTATATGAAATCTGAAAAAGGAAAAACTATGGAGACAGTAAAAAGGTCAGTCATTGCCAGGAGTTAAGAGGATGACAGGGAGGATGAATAGGTAAAGCACAGATGATTTTTATGGCAGTGGAAATACTCTGGATCAATACACTTTACATTTGTCCAAACCCATAAAATGTAAGGTACCAAGAGTGAACCCTAATATATCTCTTGGAACTATTAAACAGAGCAAAATTTTAAAACTTCATGTAAAAGTTACAGCAGACAATGTTTTAAACTGCATTGAGAAAGTTATTTTTTAATATATGTTTTGGTTATATTAGCATGAGCATGGAATCTATTCAGAATTTTAGGTAATTAACATAATTTGTCATTGAGACTATGATACTTGGAGAACATATGGGGGGCGGATGAACAAACGGCTAAATGTCTTTAAGTAGTTTGCTAAATCCTAGGAAATAAAATCATGGCTCTGCATACAGGAAGCACTCATGCATAAATTTCCCTTTTTCCTTCAAAGACTGTGTTTGTTGTTGTAAATGAGAACCCACATACACAATTACCTGTGATTCAAGAAGGCAGCTGCAAATATATGACACCACGGATGCATCTGTAGAAGAAGAAGAAAAAAAAGCAGATGCTGTGATTTTTATTTAGACTCCTTTCAAAGAAGAGATGAGACCCAATAGGAAGAAAAGTCACTAGACAATTAATAAACATTACTTTTCATCTCACTGCTTTACTTTTATTGCCTCATCCTTTATAGTTTTATGGGTTTGTTCTTGCCGCCCTAATCATTCCCTCTTGTAATTTTGTGTTGATTTAAAATCAGCTTTCCTGTGGCTTTTTTAAACTAGGGAGTTCTCCATTAATAGTGTGCTTGCCTAGCATTTTCCCTTATCCTTCACAGCTCTACTTAAGAGTTAAAAAAGTAGGTGATAAAATTGAAATATGTCAATATAAAAATGAAGAAAAGGATTTGTCTTAGTATATTAGGAAGATTAAGCAATGGTAAGAGAGTTCTAGACCATCGAGGTTTTATCTTTTGCTTGTTGAAGCTGCTCTCACATCTCTATAAAGACACTGGATGACAGCTCTCCTCCAAGGTCAGGTTATTTTGTTACTGCAAGTGAAAAGCATGAGGGAGATTTATTAGGTAGCAACGTGCATCTATGCATTTTATCTCTCTCCAATATAAATACCTAGGAGACGCTTGAAACCGTGTTTAAAAGGAGTCCTAATGAATTATAAATGATGATAAATCTGACTTGATTTCAAAGTGATGGGCGTTTTACATTTAGCACTTTTACTGTGGAGGTTGCCTTTTGTTACCTACCTCTTTTAAGTTCAAATATATGATGCATTATGCAAAACTGGTATTTAGAGGTTTCAATTAAAACAACAAAACTATAAAATAAAATATAAATACAGAAGTCTTTTATTAGAAAACACTGAGAACTTACATATAGAAGCATACACACATACATGGATTTATCTATTTGGATTTACTATTTATCTATACAGGTTTACTTTTTCATATCAAGTTTATACTAGTTTTTGAAACAAGGGCATATTTAATTTTGACAAACCACAGATAATTGTTATTGTTTTTACCTAAGAAAGATCCAGTTACTCCAAAAAAAAAAAAAGGCTTGAAATGTTTCACATGAAGAAACTATAAATATTTTTATGATCTTGTTTGCTATTATGCATTTGAATATTTCTGGTGCATGACCACAAATAATAAATATTTTATAAATTTAAGGAGTCTATATGTGTGTTTAAATTTCTCCAGGAATGAAAAAAGGTGTAGAATATAACAACATTTGGGGCGCCTGGGTGGCTTAGTAGATTAAACATCTGACTTCAGCTCAGATCATGATCTCATGGCTTGTGAATTCAAGCCCTGGGTCAGGCTCTGCATTTATAGCTCAGAGCCTGCTTCAGATTCTGTCATTCTCTCTCTCTCTCTCTCTCTCTCTCTCTCTCTCTCTGTCTCAGCCCCTCCCCCGCTTGGGCATGTGTGCTCTCTCTCAAAAGTAAGTAAACATTTAAAATAGACTTAAAAAAAGAATATAACATCGGTTTTTGGTATGCATATTATATAAAGCAGACAGGCAAATTGACTAACGACAAATTACCGATTTCAGGATATGATTAGAAGTTGGGTTAATTATACCTATTCTGAAATTAAAAGCTTTGAAATTCCACATTTCTGGCACTCACTTACTACTCTCAGTCTCCATATTTGTAAAGTAGGAATAATAACAGTGTAATGGTGTTTACCTATTGGTTACTGTAAAAATGCAATGCAAAGGGAATTATGTACACAAAGGTATTAATAAACTCCTAGCTGGTAGGAAGTGTTTAATAAATATTTGTTATTAGATAATAATTTATTCCTTCTCACTTCTTTTATTAATTGAAAAAACACAAAGTGCTTCAATGTACCAGAGACTATTTTCAACACAAAAGTTGTCTACTTTGTGGAGGTTACATTCTGGTGAAGAAGATGGAAAGACAGGTCATAAGGAGATGATCAATATAATTGTACTATCACAAGGAGTAATATATTAAGTGCTATGAAGATAAAAAGGGTAAATTATGAGAGAGTTGCCTTGATGCTATGTTAGGTCGAGTTGTTGGAATAAGTTTTTATTCTTAGTAAATTGACTCATGCTTTTAATCTACATACGTCTGTGTTTCAGTTAGAAATTGTATTTAACATCTCCATTTTCTTGAAATACCATGATACTGAACTATCATTCCTATCTCTATCCTTTCTATATCTGTAACTCTAAACTCTAGTGAAAATGGACACAATATTCTGTTTAACTTTGAAATATTTAATTTTAAAGAAAAAAGAAAATATAAAGGCAAGAAATTCCTAAAACATGAAAACTACAAAAAACATTTCCTCTTTATTTTTCTAAACTTCTTTGTCAGATTGCCCATCTACACCATTGAGAAATCCTGGTTTCATAATGTTATCTACATAATAGGCCATGCAGGCCATATTAACATAGTAGCATTGCTAAATTATTTAATGTCCCTAGTAGACCCAGGGTTCTATATTAAAGATTGCAATGATTAAGAATTAAATGATGTCACTTTGGCCTATTTCTAATTTTAAATTTACTATTTCCTTCTATGGGGTGATGACCAAGATGTTAAATTTAGGTTTGAGGTAAGTGTATATCACACAGACCTTGATCTGGCAGCAAACTTATTTTTTTTTAATCAGTAAAGTTCTCACTGTAATGTGAATCTTGTCTCCTTGCATAGAATAACATATATATTTAATTTCTACTCTTTTCCCCACAAAGCCAAGAATTCAAAACTATTTGAAAGGTGTTCAAAGTTTCTTTTCAGAGACATGTCTTAAAATGTATAATATTTAGTCTAATTTGGTGGAAGTAAAGACAAACTTAAAGATGCAATTCTCTTAAGGTGGGAATATGAAAGAACAGAAGATGAAAACTCAGCATAAATGGAGAGTGTCACAAGGCTTTACAGTAAGTATCAGCCAGCGATGTGACAGGAGAAGCAATTTTGTAAGCACCATGGTAGTAATTAAATAAGTTACCAAGATACATTCCAAGATGTCATTCTTGATTATATAGCTCAAAAGTGTCAAATTCACTGCCTATATAGGAATATAAATTCCATCACACAGGATAAAGAAGACTATATTAAAAATGTGGATGTTGACTAAAGAAATAGGAATACTAACCTACTGTAGTTAATTAAATATATCAAATAGGAAGACATAAAGCAATCTAAAGTTTGTATTTATGTAGTTATAGTACTTAAAAATAAGCATTGTGATTAGGGTTTAACCTTCTTTTCTTTTTTTTTTTTTTAATTTTTTTTTCAACGTTTATTTATTTTTGGGACAGAGAGAGACAGAGCATGAACGGGGGAGGGGCAGAGAGAGAGGGAGACACAGAATCGGAAACAGGCTCCAGGCTCCGAGCCATCAGCCCAGAGCCGGACGCGGGGCTCGAACTCACGGACCGCGAGATCGTGACCTGGCTGAAGTCGGACGCTTAACCGACTGCGCCACCCAGGCGCCCCTAGCCTTATTTTCTAAAACACTGAAAATAGAATATACAAGATCATTTGAAATTCTGGTTTTACTTATATGCTTCTATTTATACTTATCAAAAGTTAGGAAAAGCATTGGACCAATGACCACTTACTGCCAGGATGTTATACAATAACCACATGTAATTTTATAGAATGTAAAATGCAAAATATAACTTGATGGATTGTATAGAAGTAGGTATGACTTGCTTAATTTTTCTGTTGTTATAATTTAAAGGCATGCTGATACCACTATTAAAGAAACAACAGTGACTTCATGGTCTCTTTTATTATTGGACATTGCAGAATTGAGCAAAGTAGCCTCTGCCATAAATACAGGGATCCCATTCATGTGAATTCCAGTAGTCTCTTTCTCTATATGTTTAACCCTTTTATCTTTCTTGCTGTGGTATAACTGCTTGGTAAAATATTAACCTTATTTAAATCTAATGTCCACTCTGTCTCTGCAGTTGAATCATACAATGCAGAATTTCACCACCATGCTGACTGGTTTTATCACAAATAAATGAAAGGCACCCTTCAGTAGGCCTTTAAGGCTACCTGCCAATCACACTATACTTCCCCAGAGTATCCACTCATTCCCTCTCCCATTCTTTGTAATACTTAGAACATATTTCTTCCCTTGCTCAAACCTTCAATAACCTCTCAACTATCCTCATTTTCAAGTTTTGCCAAAAAGGACTCCCACATTTTCCATCACCAAGTCTACCTACTTATAGCATATACCCAGATGCTATTGCTGTCCAAGAACCCTCTGTGTTATTATGGTATGTCATACCCTCTTTGTGTGTAGTAATTCTTTTTTTTTTTTTTTTTTAGTTTATTAATTTTGAGGGAGAGAGAGTGAGAGTGATCAGGGGTGGGGAGCAGAGAGAGAAGGAGAGAGAGAATCCCAAGCAGATTCTGCACTGTCAGCGCAGGGACTGACATGGGGTTCAATCTCATGACCTGAGCTAAAATCAAGTCAGATACTGAACCAACCGAGCCACCCCGGCACCCCTGTATCCCATCCTACAGACATGGGACATTTACAGCTTCTTTCCTTTCTCTCTTCTGTATCACCTAGCTTTTGGCTCTCTCTTTATGACAGAAATATGCTCTTTCCATTTATCTTATGATTTTCTTACCCTTACATCTCATTTTCCCTTTCACTTGTCAGCAGAACTACGAAGAGTGCTTATATTCTTGTCTTCGAATCCTCTCATTATATTCATTTTTGAAATAACTCTAATAGAGTTTCCCACAATACCTCATCTAGCTTCTAGGAAACTGTTTTTGTCAGGTAAAGTCAGCAATGAGTTTAATTTGCTCAATTCAATTGTCATTTTTCAGTCTTTATTGTGCTTGATTTATCACAAACATTTTATGCAATTGATCAATCCCAAATCACAGAAAGACTTTCTTTACTTGCATTCCTGGACATCGCACTAACATTGTGTTATTGATATCTTATTTGACAATCTACTCCAACAATTTTCTGAATCTTTTCTAATTTCCTGAACTAAAATATTGGAATATTTTATGTTTCATTCTTTTACTTTCTGGTTCTCTATCTACATTAATGAGATTTCAGGCACATTTTCTTTAAAGGACTAATGAGATTCTTATACAGTACAGAATAGTGAGGGAGGAGTCAAATTTGTTTACATATGTCAATAGTGTCATTAATATTACTCTTGCTTTGTTACTCTTGGAAGGAACCCTTGACTGGGATGAGGAAGTGTAGTCATAATCATGTCATGAATTGTTTGACCAGAAATCAAATGGTAGTATAAACTTTTCATCAAATGCAAATGAAGAGTGTGATTACAACCAAGAAACAGACAGTGTCATCCCCAACTTAGTGAAGCCAGCAAGGGAAGATAATGAAAGGAGATCAGCAAGAATTTAAATTACCCCAGTTATGAAATCAATAGACCCTTTATTGACTAAGCCTATAATTTACAGAGGAAAAAACTCCTTGACCTGTTTGAAATTCTCTAGAATTGACTGATACTAAATTATGGCCACCTGATTGAATGAAGGATCAAGACATAAATCACAGTGGAACAAAGGTAGTTGACACTCCTGCACATTTGAGTCTATGGATGAGAAATGTGTGTTATTTGATTATATATGTTACAGTCAAGAAGACTTTCTACTGTAAACATGTCTTATTTAAGTCTTATCTATTGAAACAAAGGGAAAATATTATCTGTGGATAAGAGCACAATATTTATCCTAAAAAAAACTCCATAATGTTCAGAAGGAAGGATATACTATATTTTGCACATGTTGCCTTATCTTTCTATATTAAAAACTTATCATTATAGAAATATACTCACAGTGCAATATTTCAATAAAATATCTGCAGTTTAATAATAAACATATAGTTCATAATCATGCATTAAGGAAATAACATTGTTTCAGCCACATCTTTAGTTTGAACTGTGAGCTTCTGAATAAATAAATTTTGTGGAATCCCAATTTATTTAATGAACATTTTAGTAGTTACTCATTAAACCCATAATCCTAACTGATGTTATGATTAATAATTCCACTTTACAGTAAAAATAGCCAAGCTAAATCAGTTATACACATAGTAGATTATATTCACATATTGGTACATTCTTACCAGTATAGTTATGATTATGGGTGTCCCCATTCAGAATTTCATTCACAAATACTACAAAACTTGCCACAATTTCAATGTCTTTGTAAATAACACTTAAAAATAATAAATATTGAGGATTGCTTTGGTAGTTCAATTTGTTAAGTGTTCAATTTTGTCTCAGGCCATGATCTCATGGTTCGTGAGTATCAGCCTTGCATTGGGCTCTGCACTGACAGTGTGGAGCCTGCCTGGGATTCTCTCTCTCTCTCTCTCTCTCTCTCTCTCTCTCTCTCTCTCTTTCTCTCTCTCTCTCTCCCTGTCCCTCTCTCTCAAAATAAATAAATTAAAAAAATAATAACTATTGAGATTAAAATTATAATATAAATTGACATCTTTCACATAGATATTGTCTATCACTTTTGTATTTCTTATAATGCACCTTCTCTAGGCAAGTTGATCAAAAGCTTAAAATGGATAAATTGCCTGATAATATGTGGTTTTAATACAATATTCTAAGAAATATATTAAGTTTAAAAAAGAAAACATTTTCTTTTTCCCTCTATTAAATGCCAAAACTATTGGTAAAATATTTGCTATATTTTTCAATATAGGATTTTATGAAAAACAGATTCTACAGAGTATTAATAAAATCTTAAGTTTTTATATAGGATACAAGTATACATAAATAATGTTTGGATTCTATATATTTAGCCAAACACCATGTCAATTACTCAACAATATGTTCAGAATATCATGTATTCATCATTATAACTTATTCTAATTTTATCATTTATAATACTGTCCATATCTATACAGTGAATATAAAATATACACTATATATATATATATATATATATATACACACATATATATACATGTATACACACACACACACACACACACACACACATTTTGGGCTACTACCAATGAAAACCAAACTTTAAAGTATTTTTTATTGCTGTGCACATGTGGTTGATTTGTTTTAAAAAAGTGTTGCTTAGTCTTTCAAAAAATAAATTAGCCTCTGCAGATGTTACAATGATACACCAGCAACTCAAATAATAAATTGAAGCTTCAAAAACATGTATTTAGTATTTATGCACAAAAGTAATTACATTAATTGATCTAAATGCCAAAGGTATCATCTGTCTTTGCTTTTATTTAAGTATGAACTCAAAATCACTTTTCTTATGAGCCAGAATAAATATGTGAACTATCGTTAATGTCCCAAAAGTATTCTTGTAGTACTAATTAAAAAATTTAATGGCTCCAAAACCAAACGGTTAAGATAAAAACTACATCACCTGTGAAGCTTAGACTAAAAATATGAAGTGAGAAATTATGAAGGAAAATTATGGATAATAAGATTTTTTTCCTCAAATTATCATAGCATTTATTTGATTTTTAAAAAGTTTGAATAATATCCTTTATTATCTAGTTCTTATTCCATGCTCACAAAAATCAGTAAGGGATATACTTTAAGAATATAATGCAATGAATATATTTTTATAAGTGTATAGCATTTTAATGGGTATGTAAAAACCTGGTATGTTTGTTATAAAGTAATGCTATTAATATTTACCAAAAGCATATATTGTGCTAGACATGCTTCTAAGCCCTTTGCATACTAATGCATTGAAAATTAAATTAATTTAATTCTCAAAACAACCCAATGAATTAGGCACTATTTTTATCCAATTTTGCAATTTAGGAAACTAAGAAAGATATAAATAAATGTAAGTTTATTCCAAATATTTTGGAATAATGTTTGTGTGGTCAGGTTTCTGACCATGTGTACAAGTATGATGGAAAAAAACTGTGTGCTGACAATCGTCTTCTTTCTCTCATGGTTTCACAAAGACCATCGTCTTCTGGTTTATAGCTAAAAGTAATATTTCTAACTAAGATGACATTTGTAAATTCCTGGCTGTGGCTCAATTTTTTCATTTATAAAAACATAACATTTGATCAAAATTATGACATGTTTTCTGATGTTCTAAATTAAAATCTCCATAGTCATTACCCAGAAATCCATCTTATGTGCTACCATCATGTTAGCACTGTTATCTAATCATAAACTGATCTATCATTGCATCTTTTTGGCAACAATAACTTTGCATTAGTAGACTGTCCAATTTCTTGGATGCTGCAATTGGTGACTACAGAATTTAATGAAATATTCATATCATGGGCAACATTAGTGACATTGATGAAATGTCTAAAAAAATTTGGATGTAAGAGTAACATAGCTACTCTACTCATATAGAAACATAATTATTCATTACATTATGTTAGTTGTATATTGCCAAATTATTAACTGGTTATCTTGTGATAACTATAATATTTTTCCTTTGGAATGATGTTCGTGAATAATAGTTCATATTAATATATGCATTTTGTCATGTAACAAAGTGTTCTTCTATTCTCAGGTTTTGAAGATTTTTCTTAAATCAGGAATGGTGTTATATATTACCCATACTTATTATTAACATGACTAGATTTTCAAATTTTATTCTATTGTTAAGATTTTTAACATTAATAATTGTCCTAATGTTAAATTATTTTTAAATCTCAAGAGTACACAAATAATTTTTAAGTAACTTGCTTAATTTTTAAGTTACTTACTTAGTTTTGATAAATGTCCCATGGTTATTAAATGTTCACATTAGAGAAAGCTGTGTGATCGTATTTGAGAACTCTCTATACTATCTTTGCAACTCTTCTGTAAATCTAAAATTATTTAATAATTTTTTAAAATATCCCTGGTCATTATAAGAATCAAAGAACTCTTAATCAATTAATATTAGTTCTATGGCCATTACAATTCTTGGTCCATGATAACATGCTTTTAAACCCATCTATTCAATCAATAACAATTCACTTCAGTGAATCCACTTCTTTTTTTTTTTTTTTAATTTTTTTTCAACGTTTTTTATTTATTTTTGGGACAGAGAGAGACAGAGCATGAACAGGGGAGGGGCAGAGAGAGAGGGAGACACAGAATCGGAAGCAGGCTCCAGGCTCTGAGCCATCAGCCCAGAGCCCGACGCGGGGCTCAAACTCACGGACCGCGAGATCGTGACCTGGCTGAAGTCGGACGCTTAACCGACTGCGCCACCCAGGCGCCCCTCAGTGAATCCACTTCTGAAAGGTATCCAGTCACTATCTACCTCATTTTTTGACCTCAGGTTTTCAGTGAATTTACTCTAGTGGACATTATTCTAAAGATGATGTAATCAAACACACATCTCTACCCAACATACAGTACAAACTATTACATGCCACATTCTCAAGACTGATGTCAACTCACTTTAACCTCTATAACCAACAACACCTTAAAGCCAAAGGCTTTTTAAATACTTCATAAAAGATCAGAATGCTTTGCTAAAGGACACCATGCCTGACCAGCACCATAGCACTCCCTTATTTAAGAAAGTAATACATTAAAGCTTTTTGTTTATAGATACTAAGTGGTGCTTTCAAAATATGACAAAGTCATTTATTCTTTCAATACAATTCACCCGGGCCTCATAATGAGTAATAGGAGAAGGTATAAAACTCCTACATTGCCACTCTCTCGTTTTTTGAGGTCACAGAGTCTCCTATCTCTGTTGACCCAAGAGACCCTATCTCTTAAAGCCAGAAGTAGACTATTCCAATAGACTACAAAAGTAGACTATTCCAATAGGCTACAACAATAATTAGTCCAAATGCAGGGAATTTGTTCTAAACTGGGTCAATTGGAGGCCTTAACTGAATTTTTTTAGAATTGTTTTGTTTACACAAGTTTAATAAAACTTTAGAATGTTCTTCTAATTATATCTCATCTGGGAACCATGCTGTTCATATATATCCCCACCTCTATGTGCACTGACACCCAATGAAACCTGTATGTCTTCAGTCACATGTTCTTCCAAAACATATGTTCAAATACTCAGAATTTGAACAGTTTATGTTACGCTAACAGCAACACAAACAATCCTTTCAGCTAGTTCTTCTAACTAGTTTAAATTATCACAGAAAACATCATATACAAATGTAGACCCCTCTGACTCAAACTTTCTATTAAAACCTAATGGTTAAATAGGTTACGGCGATTAAGGAGGACACTTGTTGTGATGAACACAGGGTGATGTATGGAAGTGTCAAATCACTAAATTCTATAGCTGAAACTAATATTTCACTGTATGTTAACTAACTGGATTTTAAAACCTTTATAGAAAGAAAAAAAACTAACAGGAAAAAAATTGAAGAGCAATTTAGAAGGATATGATGAATACACTTTTAAAAATAGTTACAATATATAAAGGAAAGTATATATTATAATAGAAATATTTTCCAAACTACAAAATACCAATGGGAGTTCCCTTTCACCCTTTGTTATATGTTTCTTCTGTTTGCAATTTCTAAACATAGTTGTAGTTTTAAGAAAATAATGACAGTGGATTATTAGGAGTTGCAGTTATTTTGTTAAGGAATCTAGTAGGAGAGAACATCAATCACTTGGAGGTAGTACTGTCCATAATCAGAAACTTTAATTTAAGAATATGTTATTCACTCAGAACATTTCCAGAGGTCCTGTGGATATATGGAGATTTTGTATATGAATATGCACAATCTTATAACAGTTTAGTAAATTATTTTGGTAAGTAAACACAGCATGTTTTGTATACAAATCAGCTACTGAATTGGAATGATAAGATCCAGAGTTAAGTATTTCTGAAGCTGTCTCTATAAAAACAATTTTCAAAATATAAGTTTAAATTGTCTTATTGGTCTTAGACAATTAAATTGTCTTAAATTGTCTTATTCCTACCTCAAGTAGAATGTTTTACAATGAAATTTTGCTGTAACTTACATGAATTCATAATTCAAAATATAGTGGTGTCATATATTATGTATAATTTATGGGTGTGAATTCCCAGGGAGGCTACTGAGGAATGCAAGGTCTAGAACACCCATCCATTCAACTATGCAAAAAATGTTAATTGTAGATATCATAATAAATAAATGTCTTTCTTGGGGCTTATACTCTGGTTGAGTGGGAAAAAACAAAAATCAGGATAAATAAAAAAATGTACAGAAATGTGTGATAAGTGGTATGGAGAAAACTAAAGCCATAAATGTAACAACGAATGTAGGTTAGAAATTGCAGCTTTGGTAGATGTGTGTGTGTATGTATGAGTCTGTGTGTGCATACACATGTGTGTTTATGTAATGCTTTCTTTTTAGAGTAAGTAGTGCTTCTTGAATCTCTCGATTGATGCTTCTCATACTTTTGGGAAAGCCTTGTGCTAATCATGTCCATATCCTTGCTTCTGTCACTCTTATATGCCAGCTGTGATTACATTAATGGTTTCTACATTTCCCTTTTGTCTTTTATCTTCTCTCCTTTTCTATGTTAGTAAATCTGTATTTTTCTTTCAAAAAATTTCCTCTGAAGAACAACATCAAAGTTTTGGGGTTTTTTTTAATGTTTATTTATTTTTGAGACAGAGAGAGAGAGAGAGAGCATGAACGGGGGAGGGTCAGAGAGAGAGGGAGACACAGAATCTGAAGCAGGCTCCAGGCTCTGAGCTGTCAGCACAGAGCCCGACGCGGGGCTCGAACTCACGGACCGTGAGATCATGACCTGAGCCGAAGTCGGACGCTTAACGGACTGAGCCACCCAGGCGCCCCCAACATCAAAGTTTTTGTTGCATTTGGCTACCCTGAAATACAGCCAGATCAACACTAAACCATCCTGCACACCTAGAAAACTAATTTGAGGATTAACACAACAATCTTCACAACCTGAACCAGAGAACTTGGCAGGTACGTGGCGCAGAGAAGTGAACTGCATGAAAGAGAAGACGTGGAGGGCAAGGAGTTATTTGTGCTTGTGGAGAGAGGATGGAGATGGGGGGAAAGTTTGGGAAAAACACCCCCCCCCCCCAAAGCAGCTGGACAGAAAGTGGAAAAGCAGAAACAGCTTCAGGGACTGAACTCAAAAGGGAGAAAGGATAAAGGAGAGGGTTTAAGTTCCATTAAGATTCTATACACAGGGGGAGCGCAGAGTCTGAAACTCCGCAGCTCAATACTTAGTGGTGCTCTGGTAGGAAGGGGTAATCCCCAGGAGCAGAGTGAAGTCCGGGGGTCTTTGGGTCACACGGGGAGGGGCAGTTCCCCTGCTGGGAGGCCATTTGGTAGAGGCTGTGTGACCACCCTACAGGCAAAGGTCCCAGCAGACCCCAGAGAACAACCACATTCATTGGTGCTAGAATAAATACATTAAGGGTGAAGCCTGGTGCCAGATGTGTGCTGCAATTTTCTATAATCCCTGAAATGCTGCTGCCACACAATCGCATGAACTTTTTCTGGGGCAGTCTGGCACCTAGCCACAGTCTCTGGGCATCAGCAGCAGCACAGTACAGCAAACATTCCTGGGTGCAGCCAGCATCCAGCCATTGCTTGGTGAGACCTTCATGCAGAGGGTCAGACATTTTTATTAAATATTTTTATTAAAATATATATTTTTGTACCTTTTTTTTACTTTTTTGTAAATTTTTCAAATTCTATTTTACTTCCATCATTTCATTTCATTCTATTTTATTTTATTCATTTTTTTTTTCAAATTTTAAAATGTTTTCCTTTTTTTTCTCTTTTCTTATCTTTCCCTTTTTACTCTAATCTATCAAGCTCCTTTCAACAACCAGACCAAAACACACCTAGGATCTAGAACCATTGATTTGTGTGTGTGTGTGTGTGTGTGTGTGTGTGTGTGTGTGTGTGTTGTTTTTAATTTTTTAATTTTTTAATATTAATTTTTTTACCTTCTTAATTCCTTTTCTTCCTTCAAAATGACAAAATGAAGGAATTCACCCCAAAAGAAAGAGCAGGAAGAAACTACAGCCAGGGACATAATCAACACAGATACAAGCAAGATGTCTGAATGAGAATTTAGAATCATGATAATAAGTATACTAGCTGAGGTCGAAAATAGATTAGAATCCCTCTCTGCAGAGAAAAAGAAGTAAAATCTAGTCAGGATGAAATGAAAAATGTTGTAACTGAGCTGCAATCTCGAATAGATGCCACAGAAGCAAGGATGGATGAGGCAGATCAGTGAATCAGTGATATAGAGGAAAAACCTATGGAGAATAATGAAGAATAATAAATAATGAAAGAAAAGAGGGAGACGAAGGCAAAAGAGCATGATTCAAGAATTAGAGAAATTAGTGACTCATTAAAAAGGAACAACATCAGAATCATAGGAGGCCCAAAAGATGAAGAGAGAGAAAAAGTGGTAGAAAGGTTGTGTGAGCAAATCATAGCAGAAAACTTTCCTAACCTGGGGAAAGACACAGACATCAAAATCCAGGAAGCACAGAGGACTCCCATTAGATTCAACAAAAACTGACCATCAACAAGGCATATCATAGTCAAATTCACAAAATATGAAGGCAAGGAGAGAATCATGAAAGCAGCAAGGGAAAAAAAGTCCCTAACCTACAAGGGAAGACAGATCTGGTTTGCAGCAGACCTATCCACAGACTTGGCAGGCCAGAAAGGAGTGGCAGAATATATTCAATGTGCTGAATAAGAAGAATATGCAGCCAAGAATTCCTTATCCAGCAAGGCTGTCATTCAAAATAGAAGGAGAGATAAAAAGTTTCCCAGACAAACAAAAATTAAAGGAGTTTGTGACCACTAAACCAGCCCTGCAAGAAATTTTAAGGGGAGACTTTCTGAGGGGAGAAAAAAATGAATGAAAAAAAAGACCAAAGGAACAAAGACTATAAAGAACCAAGGAACACCACCAGAAACTCCAACTCTAGAGGCAACATAATGGCAATAAATTCATATCTTTCAGTACTCCAAATATCAATGGACTAAATGTTCCAATCAAAAGACATAGGGTAACAGAGTGGATAAGAAAACAAAATCCATCTATATGATGTTTACAAGAGACCCACTTTAGACCTAAAGACACCTTCAGATTGAAAGTAAGGGTATGGAGAACCATCTATCATGCTAATGGTCAACAAAGGAAAGCCAGAGTAGCCATGCTTATTTATATCAAACAATCTAGACTTTAAAATAAAGACTGCAACAAGAGATGAAGAAGGGCATTATATCATAATCAACGGGTCTATCCACCAAGAAGACCTAACAATTGTAAACAATTATGCTTCAAATGTGAAAGCCCCCAAATATTTAAATCAATTAATCACAAACGTAAAGAAACTCATTGATAATAATATCATAATAGTAGGGGACTTCAACACCCCACTTACAGTAATGGACAGATCATCTAAACAGAAAATCAACAAGGAAACAATAGCTTTGAATACACCCTGGACCAGATGGACCTCACAGATATATTCAGAACATTTCATCCTAAAGTAGCGGAATACATATTCTTCTCCAGGGCACATGGATTGTACTCCAGAATAGATTACATACTGGGCCACAAATCAGCTTTCAACAAGTACAATAAAGGACAAAAAGATCAAGATCATACCGTGCATATTTTCAGATCACAATGCAATGAAACTCGAAATCAACCACAAGAAAAAATTTTGGAAAGATAACAAATACTTGAAAACTAAAGAACATCCTAGTAAAGAACATCCTACTAAAGAATGAATGGGCTAACCAAGAAGTCAAAGAGGAAATTAAAGATGAAATGAGATGAGATGATATAACTAAAATAAAGTAATACAATATAATAAATTAATATATCACCCTGTTTTTGTAAATCAATTTTATTTACCCTTTCTATGAAAAGTTTGCCTATCTCTGATTTAGAGTGAAGGAAATGGTTGTTTAGTTGCCAACTCATCCAGACTAATACTTTTTCAAATAAAAAAAAGTATTAGAAAGCAACCATGCATTTAGATGACATATCAATGTCAAGGAGCTCTTATGTTTATAAATGTTTAAGCTCAATCTGTGTACTTATCTTCAAGCAAAATGGATCCAAACATTTCTTGGATCACACAGGTTCTCTGGATACACTCTGAGTAGCATGAGTATAGAGGTGAAAAAAATATATATATATTACCTCCATAAAAAAAACTGCCTAGGTTTAAATCGCAGCTCTACAATGTACTACTATTTATTTTGTCAAGGTATTTATATCTTTGTTTCTTATGCTCCATATGTGAAAAGTGAGTAGAGTCCTAATAATAATGAAATAATATTTCTTATCTCATGGAATTCTTGCAAGCATCACATCAGTTAAAATATAAAGCACTTAGAACCTGCCTAGAATGTATTTTTAGCATTAAAGTGCTAGCTATTATTACTATTTCTTAATATCTGAAGCAGTCATAAAACCAAAATATAGCTCAACTACTTACTCACTTAAATGTTAATTATTGTTTACTCCAGAGCAAAGGAAATAGAATGTACCTCTGGATAATTTTGGTCATGAATGAATCTAAGATTTGCATAGAGAAATCCAATTAAAAATAATTATTTTACCTCCTTTGGTAACGACTGAAACATTTTTTTTTTAAATTAAGACTTTATTTCCTTAGAGCAGTTTTAGGTTCTTAGCAAAGTTGAGGGAAAAGTACAGAGATTTCCTATGCATGCCCTGTCACCACACATGCATAGCTCTTCCCCCATTACCAACATTTCCCACCAGAGTGGCAGATTTGTTACAACTAATGAACCTACACTGACGCATCGTAATAACCCAAAGTTCAGAGTTTACATTACAGTTCACTCTTGGTGGTGTTGTATATTCTGTGGGTTTGGACAAATGGATAATGACATGGATCCATCACTATAGTATCATACAGAGTATTTTCACAGCCCTAAAAATCGTCAGTGCTTTATCTCTTTTTCTCTCCCTTTCTCAAGGTCTGGTAACCACTGAGCTTTTTACTGTCTCCATAGTTTTGCCTTTTCCAGAATATTACAAAGATAGAATCATACAGTAGGTAGACTTTTCAGAACAGTTTCTTTCACTTAGTTTCTTTCAGGTTTCTCATGTCTTCTCTTGGCTTGATAGCTCATTTCATTTTCACACTGAATAATATTGAAACATTTTTTAAAGGACTATGCTCTCTGAATGGAAGCCAAATTTTAAAAGGCCCATTTAAGAAACAACAGGAAGGGAATGTTTTTTGAGCAAGATTGAACAAAATCTCTTAGCTAGGAGCTACAGCAACTTTTTGTTTAACAAACACCTTCTTATTCAGCTACTTTCTTTTGAACTCTCATTTGCAATATACCACAATATATTATGCCCTTTGTTTATAACTGAGCTTCAGTTTACAGTACCCAGAGGCCATGATGCAGGTTGCTTGTTCTCAGCCTCATCTGCCTTTCTTTCAGGATTGTTTACTTCTTCTTTCAAAATCTCAGGTCTGTAAAGAATTTGGAAGCTCTTCATAGAGGACAAACAATTATTTTTAAACATGAACTATTTGATGTGTTTGTATTCAATAGATGAAAAGATACAATCATAAAGGTTGTTTTTTAGAAACATGTAACATTTATCCAAACCAAAATCTAATTAATGTATTGTGATAAGATCATACAATTATCAATAAATTATTTTCTCACCTCTAACCATAATTTATCCATTTAGGTCTCATCTCAGATATCTCATTTTCTATGAAATAGCTACCAATTTTTATAATCAATGATTAATCCTCATTCTTTTTATTGTTAGAATACCCAATTTGTACATTATAGGGCACAAAGTTGTCTGCTTTATACTACAGCTATTTTTTTCTTTCAATCTATATTGTGAGATCTGTGAGGCTAGACTTATATCTTATCGATACTAATAACTTTTCAAATTTAGTGTTCTTTTGCTTTTAAAATTTAGCCACCTAATAGTAAGTTAGTCCAGTCCATACTGGCATGCAATCGTAGAGCAAGAGGTCACAAATTACTGAGGTTTCCAGGCAGGAAAAACTGGTGAGTCATTAATAATTACACAGACATTGATCATATTGTAACTATTAAAGCTCACTTCCCCTCAAAAGCAACACAAATAATATAAAAAAATAAGCTCGATGAGAATAGCTTGCTTACTAACATGCAATATTTATATAGTGATTACATATTGTAATCTTATTTAATTTTCATACAACACAGGGGAGTAGTATCATCCTCACTTTATAGATGAAAGAAGATATATTTTAATTTGTCACGTTGTGAACAATAGGCTTAAACCTTAAGTCCTGGCTTTTAACTTTCTGTATAGGTTCCTTTTATCTACATGAGAGTTTATGTTATGATTTAAGTATTGGTTTCTTATGTATCTTCAGGACGGGTACATTATAAATTTCCACTAACAAATAAGTCCACTTTTCTTACTTAAATTTTAATATTCTTCAAATGGGAACTGTAGCTGGCACTGGTTTAAAATACGATACCCAAGTGATATCTGGTCAATAACACTTAGATCCCCACAAAATGATTTATTTCCCCTGTTTCTAGATAACAAAATTTCACTTCCAATCTAAACCTGACCAACAACACATTGAATGTAGAAGGAAAGGAAAACAGAACTAATTAAATAATAATTGATGGCTAAGTTGTTTGATTCTTCATGAATATGATTAAATAGGGTGTACTAGTAGGCAGACTCTTAACTCAGAATATCTATCTTTGATGTGAAGTACATCTAAAGGATTCTCATGTAAGAGTTGTATGAAAGAGGGCTAACCACCATTCAATCTATTCCCAACAGTTACCTGCTAGTCTGAGTGCTTCCGTACCATTATAAAAATCTGCCAAGCATTTAAAACCAATTACACACAGGATGTCAAGTGTTGTCATTCCAGCTGTCCTTTCACTCCTCAGGGGCTCCCACTGTCCGTTTTCAGTTAAAAACATATCCTACCATCTTGAGGTTTTTGCCAAGATAAGCATTACTATTTTTATGTCTATCTCTTATACAAAAATAAATGTGATTGTCTTGAATAGACAATAAATACCATAGGTTACAGATGATTTTCCTGGTTACTACATTCTATAGATTTCTATTATCAAGAAAAAAAATCTCAATCTCTGTGGGTGATTTTCCACAGAATTTTAGGTCTGTTACTGAATAACTTTACTATATCATCCGAGAATGTTACCAACATGTCTTAACCAATCTAAGAGATAAAAATGTGGAAGCTAGTAATTAGAATGAATAAATTACCAATAATATTCTAGGATCATTTCCTAAAATTGTTGGTGTATGTGCATCATTTAAAATTTTTCAAATATTTTAGATTAACAACTTTTAATGGATTCAGCAAATTTTAATCACGTTAATCAATAACAACACCAAATCAAGTACCTACTTTGCACTAAGAAGTTTTAAGATCTTTGAAGCCTAGAAAGAGGTAATGTTTTGAAAATATTGGAAGACAATGAATAAATATTGCAATAAAAAGTATTAAATTCTATGTCATAAAATGTTTTTATGGGTATAAAATAATAACAGAACTATAAATCATATGTTCTGACTTCAGTGGATTTCTACTCTCAATAATTAAATTTAGAAGGAAGGAATTTATAATAACAAAATGAGTGATACAAAATTTAGAAGGAAGTATTGTCATTTAAAAATAAAATGGGACACCTGGATGGCTCAGTCAATTGAGTGTCCGACTTCTGGTTTCAACTCAGGTTATGATTGGTTCATGAGAATGAGTCCACATTGGGGTCTGCACTAACAGTGCAGAGCCTGCTTGGGACTCTCTCTCTCCCTCTCTCTCTCTCTCTCTGCCCTTCTCCTGCCTGAACTCTCTCTTCAAAATAAATAAACATTACAAAAAGAAAGTATCATATCACAGTTCCTCAAAATACATTGAAAAATATTAACACTATATGTTAATTAAAACCTGCACAATCTAACATGACTATTCTCCTTTTTATCTTTGTTTCCATTTTATCATTTCAGTACTCAGCACATATTCATGGAATTCATATAATAACCTACATGATTGAGATAAATTAAATTTTATTTTTACTACTTTTATCTAAAAGATCAGATTTATTAGAAACTAGAAAATTTTAAAACATTACCAATTCTATAATTAAGTAAGAAATGACAGGAATTTTAGGTGAATGTAGGTCAACATGAGATTCATTGACAAGAGCACCCCAGTGGCTCAGTCGGTTAAGCGTCTGACTTTGGCTCAGATCCTGATCTCATGGTTTGTGAGTTCAAGCCCCACTTCAGGCTCTGTGCTGACAGCTCAGAGCCTGGAGCCTGCTTCGTGTCTTCCCCTCTGTCTGCCCCTCTCCTGCTCATGCTCTGTCTCTGTCTCTTAAAAATAACTAAACATTAAGATTGATGGATAAAAAATATCAATAATATTACTTATGCTCACTGTGTGCTTGCTTTGTCCACAGCACCATCATAATATGTAGAAAATACTGAAGTGAAGTACAAGTGCAAAACTTTCTGCATTTGTATTTATATTCTATAAGGTACTGTCTTGGATTGTCACAAATGGCTCTAATGTAAGAATTAATAAAATTAACAAGAGAACAAATAACATGAATGGAATTTCTGCATACAAGAAGATAATTTCGAACTGGGAATATCATATTAAGTCTTTATAAAAAGAGTAAAATGAATATAATTTAAAAATACTAAAAGAAAAAAAATACTGAAGTACAAAACTATGTTTTAAAATATATAATGCATATATATAATAAATAATAATTAAATTTAAACAAGTTAAACAGAAAAATTATACATCACACTAACAAGAGGAAAGAAAGACCACATTATTATTGCAATACATGCAGAAAAAGAATTTGAGAAAATGCATTAAAAATTCTCAACAAAGTAAGATTAGAGGAAACATACCTCAACATCCTAAAGTCATACACAAAAAGTCCACAGCAAACATCATACTCAATGGTGGAAACCCGAAAGAGGTGGAAACTTCTTCCTCTAAGTTCAGTAACAATATAGTCCTTATGTCCTAGCCACAGCACTCTTATTCAACATAGTCCTTTATGTCCTAGCCACAGCAATCAGACAAGAAAAAGAAACAAAAGGCATACAAATTGGTAAGGAAGAAGAAAAAAAAGTCACTATTTGCAAATGACAAGATACTAGAAATATAAAACCCTTAAGACTCCACCAAAAAAAACTATTTGAATAAAACTCAGGAAAGTTGCAGGACACAAAACTAATAAACAGAAATCTGTTGTATTTCTATACACAAATAATGATGTAGCAGAAATAGAAATTAGAAAACAATCCCATTTACAATTGCACCAAAAAGAATAAAATATGTAAGAATAAATTTAACCAAGTAGGTGAAAGACCTGTAATCTGAAAACTATTAGACACTGATGAAAGGTAATGAAGTCAATATAAATAAATGGAAAAATATTCCATGCTCTTAGATTGGAAAAATTAATATGATTAAAATGTCCATACTACCCAAAACAATCTACAGATTGAATACAATCCTATAAAAATATCAACAACATTTTTCACAGAACTAGAACAAATAACCCTATTTGTATGGAGCCACAAAAGACCCCAAAGAGCCAAAGCAACCTTGAGAAAGAAGAACAAAGCTGGAAGTGTCATAACCACAGATTTTAAGATATACTACAGAGCTATAGTAATCAAAACAGTGGTGTTGTCACACAAATAGACACACAGATCAACGGAACAGGATAGAGAACCTAGAAATAAACTCACTTCTATAGTCAATCAATCTATTACAAAGGAGGAAGGAATATATGATGAAAAAGATGGTCTTTTTAATAAGTGATGTTGGGGTAAAAGGACAGCTACATGCAAAAGAATGAAACTTGACCACTTCCTTACAACATACACAAAATAAAATAGATCGAAGATCTAATTGTGAGACCTGAAACCATAAAACTCTTTAAGAGAAAAACATAGGTATTAATCTCTTGGACATGAGGCTTAGTAAAGTATTTATGGATTTGTCTCCCCAGGCAAAGGAAACAAAAGCAAAAACAACCTAATGGGATTGCACCAAAATAAAAGATTTTGCACAGCAAATGAAGGAAATCACCAGCACAACAAAAAGGCAACCTAATGAATGGGAGAAGATATTTGCAAATAATATCCAACAAAGGATTAATATCCAAAGTATATAAATAACTTATATAACTCAACATCAAAAACACAAATAATCTGATTAAAAATAAGTATTTTTTTCCAAAGAAGACATAGATGGCTGACAGACATGAAAAAATGCTCAATATCACCCATCATCAGGGATATGCAACTCAAAACCACAATAAAAGACCACCTCATACCAGTCAGAATGGCAAAATCAAACACACAAGAATCAAATGTTGATGAGGATGTGGAGGAAAAGGAATCCTCATGCACTTTTTGTGGGGATACAAACAGGTGTAGCCACTATGGAAGACAGTGTAGAAGCTCCTCAAAAAAAACAAACAAACAAAAAAAAGAACTACTGTATGATCTAGTAATTGCCCTACTGGGTATTTACTCAAAGAATACAAAAAACATTAATTTGAAAGGATATTTGAATCCCTATGTTTCTTGCAGCATTATTTACGATAGCCAAATTATGAAAGCAGTCCAAGTATCCATAGATAGATGAATGGATAAAGAAGATGTAGTATGTGTACATAATGCGATATTTTCAGCCATAAAAAAGAATGAAATCTTGCCATTTACAACAACCTGGATGAAGCTAACAAAATAAGTCAGAGAAAGACAAATACCATATGATTTCACCATGATGTGGAATTCAAGAAGCAAAACAAATGAACAAAGAAAAAAAAGAGACAAACCAAGGAACAGACTCTTAACTACAGAGAACAAACTGATGCTTACCAGAGGGGAGGTGGGTGGCAGAATAGCTGAAATAGCTGAAGGGGATTAAGAGTACACTTATCTTGATGAGCACTATGTAATATATAGAATTGTTAAATTACTATATTGTATACTTGAAACTAATTTAACACTGCATGTCAACTATACTGGAATTTTTTTTTTTAAAGGGGAAGAAGAAGAACACTTAACTTAGGATCTACCCACCTGGGAAATTTTTAAGTATACTGTTCAGTATTGTTAACTATAGGTGCTATGCAGTACAGTAGATCTCTAGGACTTATTCATCTTGTGTAACTGAAACTTGTACCCTTTGACTAATATCTTCCTATTTTCCCTTCCCTCCATCCCCTGGCAACCACCATTCTACTCTCTGTTTCTATGAGTTTCACTTTTCTTCCCTTCCCTTCCCCTAACCCTTCCCCTTCCTTCCTTCCTTCCTTCCTTCCTTCCTTCCTTCCTTCCTTCCTTCCTCCCTCCCTCCCTTCCTTCCTTCCTTCTTTCCTCTTTTGAGAGAGAGAGAGAGAGAGAGAGAGAGAGAGAGAGAGATCAGGGAAGGTGCAGAGGGAAAGGGAGAGAAACTTAAGCAGACTCCACACTCAGCATGGAGCCCAGTGTGGGGCTTGATCTCATGAGTGTGAGATCTGAGCTGATATCAAGAGTCAGACTCTTAACCAGCTAAGCCACCCAGGCACCTCTGAGTTTTTCTATTTTAGATTCTTTATAAAAGTGGCATCATGTCATATTTGGAGCAACATTAATGAACCTGGAGAACATTATGACAGGTGAAAAAAGACAGACACAGGAACACAAAGGTATTCTTGAGTGTAATAATCAAAGATTAACCCAGGGCGCCTGGGTGGCTCAGTCGGTTGAACGTTCGACTTCAGTTCAGGTCACGATCTCACGGTCCGTGAGTTCGAGCCCCGCGTCGGGCTCTGGGCTGATGGCTCAGAGCCTGGAGCCTGTTTCCGATTCTGTGTCTCCCTCTCTCTCTCTGCCCCTCCCCCGTTCATGCTCTGTCTCTCTCTGTCTCAAGAATAAATAAACGTTAAAAAAAAAATAAAAAAAAAAAAGATTAACCCAAAAGCCAAGCTACTTAGTAATTAACTTGGAATATTAAAAAAAAAGGTGAGGATACACTGAACTGGCTTTGCTAATGGTAGGAAAGCAAATTATTCAATGTTAGAATATATATAAATCAATATTTCATTCACTCATTCATTCATTCAAAGTAATCAACGTTTTTTAGGAAACATAACCAAGGCTCATAGGCAAAATAATTGGTCTGATGTCACAAAACTTGTTTATTGAGTAGATAGGATAAAGGGTCATAGACCCTCAAACTTTAGTGGCAAAAAAATTTATCAAGGTTTAGTTCCTTATCACATAATTGTTCAAGTTATGGTTTTCAGGTCACAGGCAATTCTAGTTTATAGTATCTTTCTAGAATCCAGGCTGATGGATACATTGCCACCTTCATCTTCTGGCTTTTGAAAGTCACTCTGGTCATTGTAATCCCAGCCCAGCATGGGAAAGTAGAGAGAACAAAAGAAAAGCACAGCCACTTTCTTAAAGACCCTGTCATGGAAGAGAAACACATTACTTCCATTCCCATTTCATTACTGAGATACTGGCACAGGGCCACACTTAACTACACTTGAGGCTGGGAAATGTAATTTGGTGTGTGTCAGAAAAGGGGAAATAGTTTTTGTGGATGTTGAAGATTCTGTCCCAATCAATAAGTGGCAAATAGGGATTTCAACACAGGCAGGGATTTCAACAGTTTATGCTTTTAAATATTATTTTAAGCAAGGAACTGGAACACTAGAAAATCTTTTAAATACACCTCTAGTTAGACACTAATACAAAGAAATACCTTCACATTTAGTTTAATCAAATTTTAATTAGCTGTCTTTCCCCTGCAACGTTTTTTGTGGCCACAGCTATTTTTATTACTATTTCACATGTAGTGTTTAATAACTATAAATATTGTGCACAGAAAAGTAAAATTTCTGTTGACTTACCCAAGGTCTTATTGACTAAAGTTAAATTTGAGGGATTGTGGGACAGTACAATTAGAATGAGATATGGAGCCATAATCATTCTATATCATTCTTTTTCTTGTACACTATTTAAGAATTAAAAATAAAAAAATAATTACTAGAATGAAACGTAATTACATACATTAATTACTTTTATGTATACATATAGCATTCATACATATTATATATGAGATTCATCTATCTCATTTTTATCTACTTGTAACCTATCTATTATCTTTACATGGCGATCTCCTGCATAGTTTCCTTTTAGTTGCTATATGTTTGCAAATGAAATACTAACTGAAGCCCTAAAAAAGTGCTATCTTCTTGAAGCTATTTGAAATCATAGCTAAGAATAACCATTGAGCCAAAAAGAAAAACTACAAAAACATCTCACGCCAAATCCACAGAACTTGTAATTCCATTGATTAACAAAGCCCATAATGTTATAAAACTCCAAATCTCTCAAAAATAAAATATCTAATTGTTCCATATGCCAATTATTTATAAAAACAGAAATACTAACTTAATTTTAATTAA
Organism: Herpailurus yagouaroundi; assembly: GCF_014898765.1. NCBI lineage: Eukaryota > Metazoa > Chordata > Mammalia > Carnivora > Felidae > Herpailurus > Herpailurus yagouaroundi. Next base: position 90,467,106 of record NW_024412388.1, read on the forward strand.
CATTGAAGCAGGATACTTTCAGGTTGATTAAATTGAAAGGGAAAATTCTGATAGCCCAAAAAATTTGAAAAATTGCATTTTTTTGGATAAGCGTATTTTCTTTTATGTTAGATTATATCAGAGATCTATTTTAATATAAAAATTCTGTCATTCCAAGCAAACACAGGTATGTGGTATATAATTTCCATGGCTAGTACTTATGTAAAGTGTTTTTTTGTAAGATGTAGTTTGATTAAACATGCATTAAAATTAGTTTCTATAACAGAACAAATAAGATACTTAAACAAGTGCAATACAAATATTTTGTTTGTATTGTAATTTCATATATCTAGAAATAACAAGTAGTAATTGTGCCATTAATAGCTGTGACACAAAATAATAACTCAAAAGTATTTAATGACAATATACTATAATTTAATATATTTGCTACTGATTTGAGGCACTATCACTTCTGAACAAAAAGTAACTGTGTACAACTGACACAGAGAAATAACTTCTAGAAGTAAAATTATCAAAGCAATTTTTCTTGTTACTCTAGCAAATGGAATAAAACCAGGGAATAGAAAGAGCAATTCTGCACCAGCAGCTAATTTTTGGAAGATTGATCTTTCAGGAACCATGGCAAAAAAGTGCATTAAGTAGCTATAATTTTGTTTTAAATAGGAACATTCTAAGACACAGTCAGAGATGCTTTGGGAATAGGAAATGAAGAAGTAATATGCAATTACTTTACTTTTGAATCTTCAAATACTTTAAAACTACATTTGGGTCTTTTAATTGGTAGATATGAGAGTTTATATAACTTCTTGAAGTCCTTTACAATTATACCTTATAAGGCCAAGTTGATATTTTAATTTATGTTCAATTCAAATTTTGAGTTTCAGAATTTTATAAGTACAATTTCAAACTACCTGATTATGAATATGCTTATTCAATAATTCTATATCTTTTTAAAATGTAAATTATATGGCAATAGAAAATATTGTTAGTTTATCTGCAATATTATTACTAAAAATGCTTTCATAAAATTATAATTTAATATTAAGTAATTTCTAATTCTCATTGTAGTTTTAATTTGACTAATCAAAACTGGCTTAAATCCTTTAATTTGTTTCAAAGGTAATCATGGATTTAGAAGATCAATAAATGCTTATTAAATACTCCAATAATGATTTGTCTGTACCTTTGGATCTATGGTTTGGTATCTGCCTTAATTTGGGGAGATTCTCAGTTATTATTGTTTCAAATATTCTTCTGTTCCTTCTCTATCTTCTCTTCTGGTATTCACATTATGTATATGTTACACTTATTGAAGTTGTCCCATAGTCTTTGGATATTTTGTTCTGCTTTTTTAAGTTTTTGCCATCTTTGCTTTTTGACTTTCAAGGATTCTGTTGATATACTTCTAGCTTAGAGTTTCCTTCCTCAGCTGTGTCTAGTCTATTGGTATGCCCATCATAGGCCTTCTTCATTTCTGTTACAGTATCATCTTTGATCTCTAACATTTCTCTTTGGTTGTTTCTTAATATTTCTCTTCACTTATATAGCTCATCTGTTTTTGCATGCTGTCTATCTATTAGAGCCCTTCAAATATTAACCATAGGTGTTTTAAATTCTTGGTCTGATAATTTCAATATACCTGCCATATCTGGTCCTGTTGCTTACTCTGTTTTTAAGTTGTGTTTTTTACCTTTGGCTATGCCTTATAATTTTTTTCTTGATAGTTGGATATGATACACTGCGTAGAAGGAATGGGTATAAGTAGTCTTTTAGTAATATGGTGGTGAGGTGCTGGGGGAGGGGAAGGATTCTATAGTTCTATGATTAGGTCACAACCTTTTAGTGACTCTGTGCCTCTAGTCTATGAACTTCACAAGACTTTCTCAGTTTATTGTTCCTCCAATGGAAAGACAAGATAGCTACAGTGGGGTAGATTTAGGAATTTCCCTTCTACAAGGGTAATTAGGCTCTGACTAAAACCCAGCTGGTTATGCTCTTATTAACTAGTTTCCCTTGGAACAGGCATTGTTCCAGGGGAACTGAGTGTTGTATTTTTTGAAATGATTTCTTTTAGCCTTCTCTCTGCCAGAACCAGGGAAAACTCACAAAACTCTGGCCCCTCAACACCCGATGACTGGCCCCCTGACGTTTTTAACATTCAGATTGGTCTGAATTGAGCCACCAGTAATTTGTCACTTACTGTTCAGGTCTTCCTATGCCCTCAGTGATTCTGTGGCAGCTTCAGCTTGTAAGTCTATGCTTTGGTAAGCCATGACTCCCCATATTCATCTGTCTCTCTAGTTTTGGGGGTGGGGGTTTGCCCTGTTTCCACACCTCTGAAACATTCTAGAAGAGCTGCTGATGTTTCAGTCTGTTTAGCTTTTATACTTGTGGTTAGGATAGTGTGACAACCGCCAAGCTTCTTACATACAGAACTGAAACCTGAAGTAGACACATTACCTTTAAAAAAGCAAATACAGTTGATAGCTGATAATCTTATCAACACTGACAGTGGCTTACTATTTTAAAAAAATCAATATTTATTTTTGAGAAAAAGAGAGACAGAGAGAAATAGAGCATGAGTGGAAGAGGGACAGAGAGAGGGAAGCACAGAATCCGAAGCAGGCTCCAGGCTTTGAGCTGTCAGAGCCGAGCCCAAAGTGGGGCTCGAACTCATGAACTACCAGATCCCAACCTGAGCCGAAGTTGGAGGCTTAACCCACTGAGTCATCCAGGTGCCCTGACAGCGGCTTACTACTTAAAAAATACACATATATAGGGGTGCCTGAGTGGCTCAGTCAGTTAAACATCCTACTCTTGGTTTCAGTTCATGTTAGAGCCCACCTGGGATTTTCTCTCTCTTCCTCATTCTCTGCTTCCTCCCCTCCCTGCCTACACTCCTTTCTCTCTCAGAATAAATAAATGAACTTAAAAAGAAAAAACCTTCTTTGTTCTATTAATATGTATTGCCCAAAAATATATTGCCAAAAAACATTTCCTCTTGTTTGCAGTCATTTCCCATCACAGCCCCAAGCAATCACTGGTAATATTTCTATTACAATCACATTATTTAATCTGCTTACATTTGGATCCTTTCTTATCTGGATTCTTTTTTTCTTATCTGGATACATCTATATCTAATCTACATCTATATCTATATCTATATACCTATCTATCTACACATATACATGATTAAAACTATGAAGAAATACTATGTGATTTAAATTTGAACAAAATAGACAGGAGCCAAGATGGCGGAACAGCATGGAAGTTTTTGTGTGTCACACATCCATGAAATACAGCCAGACCAACACTAAAACATCCTACATACCTAGAAAACAAATTGGAAGATTAACACAACAATCTGCACAACTGAACCACAGAATTCAGCAGGTATGCAACACGAAGAGTTGAACTTGGGGAGCAAGAAGCCGCAAAAGGTAGGGAACCCCTTTGCCAGCAGAGAGAGGATGGGGACTGGGGGGGGAGCATACGGGAAAAGCACCCCTCCCCAAAAGCAGCTGGAGAGAAAGTGGAAAATTGGAAACAGCTGCAGGGACTAAACTAAAAAGGGAGAAAGGAGAAAGGAGAGGATTTAAATTCCATTAATGCTGTAAACAAGGAGAGCACAAAGGCTGCAACTCCGCAGCTCGATACCAGGCAGAGCTCTGGTGGGAAAGGTGAATCCCCAGGAACAGAATGGCGTCCGGGAGGCTCTCAGACCACACGGGGAAAAGCGGTTCCGCTGCTGGAAGGACATTTGGTAGAGACTGTTGAAGCCACATGGTCCCAGCAGACCCCAGAAAATGGCCACATTCGCTGGTACTGGAACAAGGTCATTAAGGGTGAAGCCTGGTGCCAGATGTGTGTTGCAATTTTCCATAATCCCTGGAATGCTGATGTTACATGTCTCTCAATCTTTTTTGGGGGCGGGCTGGCACCTGGCTGCAGTCTCGGGGCACTGGCAACAGCAGGGTCCAGTGGGCGTTCCTGGGTGCAGCCAACATTTGACCACTGCTCATTCAGCCATTGCTTAGTGAGACCCTCCATCAGAGGGGCAGAACGGGTCAAAGCCGCAGTTCTTCAGAAGTAAGAGGCCAGGGAAAACAGCCACATCTGAGACAAAAATTGGGAGAGAGGTACTGCCTGGGGCCTGGTCACTGAGAGTGGAAAAGCGGGGAGTGGACGAGAGCTGAAGACGGAGGACCGGTGAGCGATTCCTGATGGAGGAGAACAGACTGTGTGGCTGGGTGGCGCCATTTTCACTGCTGCGGTGCCTGAGCATGTGCCCCTATAAGCACCACAACAATCCACTCCAGTAGTCTAGCAGCGCCATCTAGTGGAGAGCAGAGCTGTTACACAGAGTCCCACCCAACTGGGCCAAGTTTCTTCTTAAAGAACACAAACCTCACGGCCGGCTTAATTTAGGGACTATAAAGAGCTACATGACTAACCTCTAGGGGAAAATGAAGCAATTTCAGTCCTACTTCAATCTGTTAGCAGGCTCATCTATTCAATTTTTTTCCTTTTTTTTTCTCTTTTTCCCTTTTACAATTCTTTTTCTTGAATACAGAAAGAGAAAAAACTCATTTTTATTTTCAATTTTTATTAAAAATATCTGTCTTTAACTTTTATTACTATATTTTTTACTGTTGTGTAAATTTTTTAAAAGTCTACTTTACTTCCATCATTTTATTTTAGTCTACTTCAGTGTACTCAACTTTTCTTTTTTTTTAAATTTTATTTATTTTTGAGACAGGGAGAGACAGAGCATGAACAGAGGAGGATCAGAGAGAGGAAGACACAGAATCTGAAACAGGCTCCAGGCTCCGAGCTGTTAGCACAGAGCCCAACGCAGGGCTCGAACCCACGGACCACAAGATCATGACCTGAGCTGAAGTCAGCTGCTCAACCGGCTGAGCTACCCAGGCGCCCCACACCTTTTCAAATTTTCAAACAATTTCCTTTTTTTTTCTTTTTTACTTTTTCAGTTCTTTTCTTTTTCTTGAATGCAGAAAGAGAAAAACTTCATTTTTACTTTCAATTTATTTTTAAAATATTTTTATTTAATTTTTATTACTATATTTTTTGCTTTTATGTAAATTTTATCAACTTCTATCTTACTCCTATCATTTTATTTCAGTCTACTACAGTGTATTCAATTTTTCAAATTTTCAAATGATTTCCTTTTTTCTTTCCTTTTTTTTCTTTTTTCTCTTTTTCGTTTCTTTTCTTTTTTCTTAAATACAGAAAATGAAAAAATTCATTTCTTTTTAATTTTTATTAAAAATACTTTTCTTTAATTTTTTCCTACTATATTCTCTACTTTTGTGTATATTTTTTCAAATTCTATTTTACCCACATCATCTCATTTTTGTCTACTTTAGTGTATTCATTTATTCAAGTTCTCAAATGATTTCATTTTCTTTTCTCTCCACCTTTCTTTCTTTCTTTCTTTTTTTTCCATTTCTCTAATCTGTCAAACCACTTTCAACACCCAGACCAAAACACACCTAGAATCTAGCATCATCTATTTGATTTTTGTGTGTGTGTTTTTAATTTTTAATTTTTAATTTTAATATTTTTAATTTTAATTTTTTAAATTTCAGTTGTTCTACCTCATTAATTCCTTTTCTACCTTCAAAATGACAAAACGAAGGAATTCACCCTAAAGGAAAGAGCATGAAGAAACAACAGCCAGGGATTTAACCAACACAGATACAAGCAAGATGTCTGAACCAGAATTTAGAATCACGATAATAAGAATACTGGCTGGAGTCGAAAACAGATTAGAATACCTTTCTGCAGAGATAAAAGTAGTAAAAATAACCAGAATGAAATTAAAAATGCTATAACTGAGCTGCAATCAAGTATGGATGCAACGGTGGCAAATATGGATGAAGCAGAACAGAGGATCAGCGATACAGAGGACAAACTTATAGAGAATAACAAAGCAAAAAAAATATAGGGAGATTCGGGCAAAATATCACAATGTAAGAATTAGAGAAATCAGTGACTCATTAAAAAGGAACAACATCAGAATCATAGGGGCCCCAGAGGAGGAAGAGAGAGAAATAGGGGTAGAAGGGTTATGTGAGCAAATCATAGCAGAAAACTTTCCTAACCTGGGGAAAGACACAGACATCAAAATCTAGGAAGCATAGAAGACTCCCATTAGATTCAACAAAAACCGACCATCAACAAGGCATATCATAGTCAAATTCACAAGATACTGGGGCAAGGGGAGAATCATGAAAGCAGCAAGGGAAAAAAAGTCCCTAAACTACAAGGGAAGACAGATCTGGTTTGCAGCAGACCTATCCACAGAAACTTGGCAGGTCAGAGAGGAGTGGCAGGATATATTCAATGTGATGAATCAGAAAAATAAGCAGCCAAGAATTCTTTATACAGAAAGGCTGTCATTCAAAATAGGAGAGATAAAAAGTTTCCCAGACAAACAAAAATTAAAGGAGTTTGTGACCACTAAACCAGCCCTGCAAGAAATTTTAAGGGGGCCTCTCTGAGGGGAGAAAAGATGAAAAAAAAAAAATATATATATATATATATATATCAAAAGCAACAAAAGATTAGAAAGGACCAGAGAAGACCACCACCAACTCCAACTCTACAAACATCATAATGGCAATAAATTCATATCTTTCAGTACTCACTCTAAACATCAATGGACTCAATGGTCCAATCAAAAGACATAGGGTAACAGAATGGATAAGAAAACAAGATCCATCTATATGCTGTTTACAAGAGACCCACTTGAGACCTAAATACACCTACAGATTGAAAGTAAGGGGATGGAGAACCATCTATCATGCTAATGGTCAACAAAAGAAAGCTGTAGTAGCCATACTTATATCAGAAAATCTAGACTTTAAAATAAAGGCTGTATCAAGAGATGAAGAAGGGCATTATATCATAATCAAGGGGTCTATCCACCAAGAAGACCTAACAATTATAAACATTATGCTCCAAATGTGAAAGCACCCAAATATTTAAATCAATTAATCACAAACATAAAGAAACTCATTGATAATAATACCATAATAGTAGGGGACTTCAACACCCCACTTACAGTAATGGACAGATCATCTAAACAGAAAATCAGCAAGGAAACAATAGCTTTGAATACACACTGGAAAGGATGGACCTCACAGATATATTCAGAACATTTCATCTAAAGCAGCAGAATACACATTCTTCTCCAGTGCACATGGAACGTTTTCCAGAATAGACCATATACTGGGACACAAATCAGCCCTAAGTAAGTACAAAAAGATAGAGATCATACCATGCATATTTTCAGACCACAATGCAATGAAGCTCAAAATCAACCACAAGAAAAAATTTGGAAAGGTAACAAATACTTGGAGACTGAAGAACATCCTACTAAAGAATGAATGAGCTAACCCAGCAGTTAAAGAGGAAATTAAAAAGTATATGGAAGTCAATGAAAATGATAGCACCACAACCCAAAACCTCTGGGACGCAGCAAAGGAGGTCATAAGAGAAAAGTATATAGCAATCCAGGCCTTCCTAAAGAAGGAAGAAAGATCTCAGATATACAACCTAACCTTACGCCTTAGGAGCTGGGAAAAGAACAGCAAATAAAACCCAAAACCAGCAGAAGACAGGAAATATAAATATTAGAGCAGAAATCAATGCTATCGAAACCAAAAAAACCCCAGTAGAACAGATCAATGAAACCAGAATTGGGTTCTTTGAAAAAATTAACAATGTTGATAAGCCACTAGCCAGTTTGATAAAGAAGAAAAAGGAAAGGACCCAAATAAGTAAAATCAAGAATGAAAGAGGAGAGATCATAACCAACACAACAGAAATAAAAACAATAATAAGAGAATATTATGAGCAATTATATGCCAATAAAATGGGCAATCTGGAAGAAATGGACAGATTCCTAGAAACATATACACTACCCAAACTGAAACAGGAAGAAATAGAAAATTTGAACAGACCCAGAACCAGTAAGGAAATAGAATCAGTAATCAAAAATCTGCCAAAAAACAAGAGTCCAGGATCAGATGGCTTTCCAAGGGAATTCTACCAAACATTTAATGAAGAGTTGACATCTATTCTCTTGAAACTGTTCCAAAAAATAGAAATGGAAGGAAAACTTCCAAACTGTTTCTATGAAGCCAGCATTACCTTGATTCCAAACCCAGACAGAGACCCCATGAAAAAGGAGAAGTATAGGCCAATTTCCCTGATGAACATGGATGCAAAAATCCTCAACAAGATATTAGCCAACCGGCTCCAATAATACATTAAAAAAAATTATTCACCACGACCAAGTGGGATTTATACCTGGGATGCAGGTCTGTTTCAATATCCACAAAACAATTAACGTGACTCATCACATCAATAAAAGAAAGGACAAGAACCATATGATCCTCTCAATAGATGCAGAGAAAGCATCTGACAAAATACAGCAACGTTTCTTGATAAAAACTCTCAAGAAAGTAGGGATAGAAAGATCATACCTCGAGATCATAAACGCCATATATGAATGACCCAATGCTAATATCATCCTCAATGGGGAAAAACTGAGAGCTTTCCTCCTAAGGTCAGGAACAAGACAGGGATGTCCACTCTCATCACTGTTATTCAACATAGTATTGGAAGTCTTAGCCTCTGCAATCAGACAACACAAAGAAATAAAGGCGTCCAAATTGGCCAGGAGGAGGTCAAACTCTCACTTTTCGCAGATGACACGATACTCTATATGGAAAATGCAAAAGATTCCACCAAAAAACTGGTAGAGCTGATTCATGAATTCAGCAAAGTTGCAGGATATAAAATCAATGCACAGAAATCGGTTGCATTCCTATACACCAACAATGAAGCGACAGAAAGAGAAATCAAGGACTCAATCCCATTTACATTTGCACCAAAAACCATAAAATACCTAGGAATAAGTCTAACCAAAAAGGTGAAATATATATACACTGAAAACTATAGAAATATTTTGAAAGAAATTGAAGAAGACACAAAGAAATGGAAAAGATTCAATGCTCCTGGATAGGAAGAACACATATTGTTAAAATGTCGATACTACCAAAAGTAATCTACATATTCAATGCAATCCTTATCAAAGTAACACCAGCATTCTTCACAGAGCTAGAACAAATAATCTAAAATTTGTATGGAACCAGAAAAGACCCCGAATAGCCAAAGCAATCTTGAAAAAGAAAACCAAAGCTGGAGGAATCACAATCCCAGACTTAAAGCTATACTACAAAGCTGTATGGTACTGGCACAAGAACAGACACTAAGATCAGTGGAATAGAATAGAGAACCCAGAAATAGACCCACAAACGTATGGCCAACTAATCGTTGACAAAGCAGGAAAGAATATCCAATGGAATAAAGATAGTCTCTTCAGCAAGTGGTGCTGGGAAAACTGGTCAGTGACATGCAGGAGAATGAACCTGAACCACTTTCTTACACCATACACAAAAATAAACTCAAAATGGATGAAAGACCTCAATGAAAGACAGGAAAGCATCAAAATCCTCGAGGAGAAAGCAGTCAAAAACCTCTTTGATCTTGGCTGCAGCAACTTCTTACTCAACACGTCTCCAGAGGCAAGGGAAACAAAAGTAAACATGCACTACTGGGACCTCATCAAAATAAAAAGCTTCTGCACAGCGAAGGAAACAATCAGCAAAACTAAAAGGCAACCGACAGAATGGGAGAAGATATTTGCAAATGACCTATCAGATAAAGGGTTAGTATCAAAAATCTACAAAGAACTTATCAAACTCAACACCCAAAAAACAAATAATCCATGTTTGGGCAAAAGACATGAATAGACACTTCTCCAAAGAAGACATCCAGATGGCCAACTGACACATGAAAAAATGCTCAACATCACTCATCATCAGGGAAATACAAATCAAAACCACAATGAGATATCACCTTACACCTGTCAGAATGGCTAACATGAACAATTCAGGCAACAACAGATGTTGGCGAGGATGCAGAGACAGAGGATCTCTTTTGCATTGTTGGTAAGAATGCAAGCTGGTGCAGCCACTCTCGAAAACAGTATGGTGGTTCCTCCAAAAACTAAAAATAAAACTACCTTACAACCCAGCAATTGCACTACTAGGCATTTATCCAAGGGATACAGGTGTGCTGTTTC
>NW_024412388.1:90477382-90487079 GCF_014898765.1 Herpailurus yagouaroundi
CACATATATATATATATATATATATATATATATATATATATGCAGCTACATGGATGCAACTGGAGGGTATTATGCTAAGTGAAACTAGTCAGTCAGAGAAATTCAAAAATCATATGACTTCACTCATATGAGGACTTTAAGAGACAAAACAGATGAACATAAGGGAAGGGAAACAAAAAATAATATAAAAACAGGAAGGGGGACAAAACAGAAGAGACTCATAAATATGGAGAACAAACTGAGGATTGCTGGAGAGGTTGTGGGAGGGGGGATGGGCTAAATGGGTAAGGGGCATTAAGGAATCTACTCCTGAAATCATTGCTTCACCATATGCTAACTTGGATGTAAATTTAAAAAAATTAAAAATAAAAAAAACTCAAAAAAAATTCAAAATAATAAAGAAAAAAGTAAACATTAAAAAAAAAAAGAAAAGAAAAAAAATCTACAGCAGACCTCATATTTACCAGTAAAATGTCAAAAGCATTCTTTAAGATCAGGAACAAGTTATGTACATCATCTTCGCCTCCCTTATTTAATGTTGTGTTGAACATCTTGACCCGTGCAATAAAATAAAATAAAGGTAAAAACTATATAGGAGTTAGAAATATTTTTTTAAAAAAGTGTTCTTATTTGCAGGTGATTGATTACTTATGTAGAACACCAAAAAGAATCTACAAATAAATCATTAGAATTAATAAATATTTCACTTCATTCCTAGGTAAAACCAACATGCAAAAAATCAATTGTATTTCTATACATTAGAAACAAGAAATTAAAAAGTGAAGATTTAAAGATACCTTTAAGAAGAAATTTCAGGAAATTCCTGAAATAAATCAAGTCCTTTAAGAAGAAAATTATAAAACTTTATTCAAAGACATTAAAGAATACCTAAACAAACAGAAAGATTTACCATATTCTTGGACATGAAGAGTCAACATTGTTAATATGGCAATTCCCCTACACTAATTGATAACTTCAAAGCATCTGAGTTAAGATTCCAACAGGATTTTTCATAGAATTTGGCAAGTTAATTCCAAAACTTAGGTAGAAAAACAAAGGCCAGGAATAAATGAGCCCCTGGCTGAAGAGCAAGGTGAGAGACTTACCCTGTTAAATACCAAGACATAAAACCTCTAGAAACTAAGGGTGTGTAGCATCAACCCAGGAACAGACACATAAACCAATGTAATAAAACAGCCCAGAAACAAACAAACAAAATTTTTGAACAAAATATTTGAAAAGACATTTTACTAAGAATATACACACTCATGTGTGCATGCAGGCACGTGCATGGCAAAATTCCCACAAATCCTGGATCAGAGAATACTGAATGACTGATCCTACCAGAAATACAGGGTTAGCTTCCTGTGAGCCTTGGTCACAACATTTTCATCAAGTGATTAATAAATAACCTTGTTTTATGTGTGTTTCTTTTTAATGATGCCTACTAAATACATATTGTTATTTCATTCACATTAACCTTAAAAGTCAACAGCATGTAAGCCATGAATGAATAAAGCTTACCCAGCACATATTTTTTGTCATGTCTGTCATGGCCCTCTTACACTTAGTAGCACTAGACTTCAGCACAACACTTCAGCACTACATTTGTGGTAAATTTTAAACAGCAACATTATCAAAAAAAAGCATAAAAATTCAAAAATCATGGCACTAAATAGAGTGCAAAATGGACACTGTTTATAGTCTGAGAGGTGAACAAGTAGGCAGAGGATTGCTTTGCTCACATTCAGCTGGGAACGTCCATTTTGGGGGATTCAATTTTTTTTACTGGTTTTTACATGCCTATAAATGACTATGAGTATTGATTTTGGGAGATACAAATAAATTTTAGCAAGTAGGAGATTTCTGAAATATGAATCATTGAATAAGGAAAATTGACCATATATGTGTGTGTATGATATATGTATCTAAATATTTACTTTATAATAAGTATATTTCTATATATAATATGTATATAAATAAAATATATACACAAATTTAATTTATATAGCTATATATATACATAACCCCATAAAAATACTAATTGTGACTATTCATCAAGGGAATATATATTAATACTACAGTGAGATACCACTATATGTCCAGCAGAATGCCTAAAATTAGAAAACACTGGTAATACTGAGTGGTAGTGAGGACATAGAGAAAGAAAACTCTTATTTATTATTAATAAGAATTTAAAGTATTAACACACATTTTGGAAAATGTAGTCTCTTTAAAAGTTAAATTGCTTTAAAACTCATTATTTTAACTAGTTATTTATGTAAAATAAATGAAAGCATATGTTCTCAAAAAGACATATAGAAATGGTTATTTCAGCTTTATTCATTATAGCCCAAATTTGGAAACAACTCAAATATAAGTCAGCAGCTGGATGGATAAACAAATTGTGAACTATTTATACAATGGAATAATATTCAGCAAGAAAAAAGGAACAAACCACTGATACACACACCAACATGGATCTCAAACTCTATGCTAAGGAAAAGAGTCCAGGTAAGGAAGGATCCAAATGTAAACAGGTTAAATAATGTGATTGTAATAGAAATATTACCAGTAATTGTCTGGGGCCGTGATGGGAGATGACTACAAACAACCAGAGGAAATTTTTTTGGGCAATAGAAATATCCCGTTACGCTGTCATATCCATTTATCATAATTTATCCAATAGGACACTTAATGAATGCTTTTTGTTGAATGTAAAGTACACATTGATAAATTAATATAAAAAAAGGAGACAAGGGACTTCATAAAAATAACCGACTTGATGCACAATTCACAAAAATGGAAATAAAAACATTCAATAAATTATGAGAATATGCTCAAAATCTTTGGAATCAGGCAAATTCCAATTGCCACCATCAAGATACTATTATAAATCCAAAAGATTTAGAAAAATAAAAAGGTCTAACAATATATTTTTTTTAATTTTTTTTTCAACGTTTATTTATTTTTGGGACAGAGAGAGACAGAGCATGAACGGGGGAGGGGCAGAGAGAGAGGGAGACACAGAATCGGAAACAGGCTCCAGGCTCCGAGCCATCAGCCCAGAGCCTGACGCGGGGCTCGAACTCACGGACCATGAGATCGTGACCTGGCTGAAGTCGGACGCTTAACCGACTGCGCCACCCAGGCGCCCCAGGTCTAACAATATTAATGTTGACAGATGTGTACAATAATTTGAAACACTGTAAGTAGATTTATCAATTCATACAACCATTTTGGAAAAAGTTTATAATTATATGGTAAATTTTAATATCTACATCCTTTTAACACATCAAACTCTAGGAAAAAATGTTGGTCATGTATACCAAGAAAAATATGCAAGCATGTTTGAAACACCATTGTTTTTAAAAACCCTTCTTTTTTAATAAGTTGAAACTGGAAATAATAGTTAACTATAATTTTTCCATACAATATTTTATAGCAACAACAAAAAAACTTTACACATAGCAACATGGATGCATTTTTCAAAACTAACATTAAACAAAAAGATGAAATCACCAAAGAATATATAAAGGATGACTTAATTTACATAAACTTTAACAATGTTAAAATAATTGTCAGAGTACATACATAAACAATAATATTATAAAATATTAAACGTATGATATATCCAGAATTTGAATTAGTACTTAAATCTAGGAGAGGGATGTGATGTAGTAAGATACACAGTTTATTGACAATATCCAATTTCTAGCCAATGGTGTTATATGTAAGTGTAGTTACTTTAAACTTTATACTATAGTTTTATTGCACATCACACAAACGCACACACACACACATACACACACACACACATATACACACACAATAGTAAAATAAACCTCTGTCAGATATACTATAGACATTTCCTACTGCCCTGGAAGAACACGGTAAGAAGACAAAGGTACTTTGATACATGTAGAATAGGAAAGTAGATTTTTTTTAGCTCAAAAATGAGGTTCCAGCATCCCTAAAAGTTGATACCAATAAGGAAGTAGCACCTAACTATGTAGATTAACTCCCAATAAAGGAAAGAGTAAGTAAAGACATTAGGAGGAAAATAAGTCAGTGCAATTAGTGAGTAGACAGAGTGTTGTCAGACTCCAGACATTCTAATTTTGCCTACTATATGCTTTCCCCTAGACCAGCACTAACAATTATATTCTCTGTCTGCTATAATTAAAGACAAAAGAAAACTGGTAAATACAGTTGTGGTTAAAAATAAGGCCTCGCATAGTATCAACAACAAAAGAAACAACAGGTGCTGGCAAGGATATGGAGAAAAAGGAACCTGCTTGCATTTTCAGTGAGAATGCAAACTGGTGCAGCTACTCTGGAAAACAGTATGGAGGTTCCTCAAAAAGCTAAAAATGGAACTACCCTATGGTCCAGCAACTGTACTGCTGGATATTTACCCAAAGAATACAAAGACACTAATTCAAAGGGATGGATACATGCACCCCTAGGTTTACAGCAGCATTATTAACAATAGGCAAATAATGGAAAGAGGCTAACTGTCAGATGACTGATGAACAGATAAAGAAGATGTGGTATACATGTACAATGGAATATTATTCAGCCATAAAAAAAGAATTAAATCTTGCCATTGGACAACATGGATGGAGCTAGACAGTATAATGCTAAATATGAAGTAATTGAGTCAGAAAAAGACAAATACTATATGATTTCATTCATATGTGGAAATTAAGAAACAAAAGAGCAGAGGAGAAAAAAAAAGAGACAAACTGAAAAATAGACTCTTAACTATAGAGAACAAATTGATGGTTACCAGAGGATGGGTGGGGGGATGGGTTAAATAGGTGATGGGATTAAGGAGTGCATTTGTTGTGATGAGCACAGGGTGATGCATGAGTTGAATGGCTACTTTTATGCAAGTCAGATAGAATAGCTTTTCTTCAAGCCTAAATTCCAAATTGTGAGTTAGGTTTTCATCTGTAGCTAACATTCCTATCTCCAAATTCCCCTTAGATCAGACTCTAGCTAGAACATACTCTTCTCATGGAGAATCATAAATGCACATCAGGCTTATTAATTTATACAGGTACATTTAATCAGTCTGCATCAATCTGCTAACATTTCATTAGCTAAAAGTCAGTGGGTCAGGGTAGTATCTTTCGCCTCAACAGAGAAGCATAGAGGAGTCAATATTTGCTGAATAACAATACAATTTCTCAAAGATGTAGGTGACTTAAAGTTGGGAAGCTGAATGAAAGTTTTTAAAGATAAGACCATGTTTGACTTTCCTGATCATGATTAACTATTTTTGAGACAAAATATTAAGGAAGGTATTAGTGACACCCACATATACAAATATATTTGAAAAGAATACTATACGTTTATATATTTCTAGTGAATATAGAATGACATTTTTGAAGTTATAATTCCTATACACTTTAAAATTCAAGTACATTATTAAAGCAAGAATTAACAAATTTGAAAAATTGTGTAAGTGTTCACATTTCTCTGAGTAGCTAAGAAAAGTTTTAGATAGGGAAGAAGAAAAAACTTTATAAAACATTTATTTATTTGTGCATTTCATCTACAGATATTTAAATGAACCCTATATTCTAAATACATGTTTAGACATAGAGATTGCTATTTATCAACTGATTCATGACTTCTAGGTTTCATAAAATCAGTTTTCAATCCCATGGATTACTCTATATTTTTACTTTCTCTTCGAAATTCGTTTTTAATGTTTATTTTTGAGAGAGAGAGAGAAAGACAGAGCATGAGCATGGGAAGGGTAGAGCATAAAGAGACACAGAATATGAAGCAAGATCCAGGCTCTGAGTTGTCAGCACAGAGCCTGATGCAGGGCTTGAACTCACAAACTGTGAGATCATGACCTGAACTGAAGTCACATGCTTAACCAACTAAGCCACCCAGCACCCCTCAAATATTCTTTTAAAATAACACAATTTCTCTTTTTAGACAATGAATTTGCTTAGCTTGATGGTTGTTCAATCTCAATATCCAAAATATTTAAGGAATACTATCATTCTAATAAGTAAAGGACACAAATGGAATAATTCAAGGTTTACATATTGGTCAGGGGATTCTCAGTCTGCTTCAATATTTGGGTATAAATATAAATCACTAAAATAAAAACAAATAAATCCAAGAAAATAACAGGAAATAAATTTGTTTTCGTCAAGATAATATTTATAAAGTATAACCCATGAGCATGCCAATATAATGATTATTTTCAATAAAACTTTGATAGTAGCTTAAATGATTAATAGGATATTCATCTGAAATAACATAACTATATTTATTTCTAATGTTTTTCCAAATATCATCCACATAAAGTGTGGTACTCACATCTTGGATACAGGTAAATTTAAGGTGATAATAAATTAGATGTTGTCACAATGGCTTATAAGATGGGAACACTAGGTGAGAACAGGTATTAACTAATTCTACTAGTAAGGATATAAAAATACACAGAACTAACTGAGTCAGATTCATGGTAGTCATTGATGACAGACAGAAGTTAATCCCCTAGTCTCCTAGCAATGACTGTTCATCTTTCAAAGATTGTTTCAATTATACTGGCTTGAAGAAATCTTACCTTTTCCCCAAGCAGAACTATTTATCTTTTAGTCTCAAAGACCATAATATATGTACTAATTTGTTCTCATAAAAATGTATTCAACTTAGTGTACATTTATAATATAATTCAATAGTAAGCTTTGATAAGAATGAACTGTGTTTTATTTCACTTTCTATACTATCATCTGGCATAAAAGAGATCTTTGGAAAATGCTAACTAAAAGAAAATATATATAAACTCCTGAATGTGGATGAGAATGTACATATAGAGTAAAGGTTCTTAGGGGGGAAATAATATGAGGTGGGAAAAACTTTTTAAAAATAGGTGGAGAGGAGGGGTGCCTGGGGGGCTTAGTCGGTTAAGCGTCCAACTTCAAGTGGTCATGATCTCCCGATTTGTGAGTTCGAGCCCCGTGTGGGGCTCTGTGCTGACAGCACAGAGCTTGGAGCCTACTTCGGATTATGTGTCTCCCTCTTTCTCTGACCCTCTCCTGCTCACACTCTATCTCACTCTCTCAAAATAGATAAATAAACATTTTTTTAAAATAGGTGGAACGGAAACTATATTCCATTTTTCCCCTTTCCAACATGTGACTTTATAATAAGAAGTTATAAGAAGCATAAATATATTTCCAACTCTAAATTAGCTAAAAATCATTTTTGAAGATGTAATGGTCAAGATATGAGGAATATCTTGAAAACAAGATAAAACAAATGACAAATAGTCAATTGATGCTTTGGAAGCAAAAATGGAAGAAGAGAAACAGAAGAAAATAGAAATGTTATAATCATGTCAACTTTAAAAACAGGCTTATGGGGCGCCTGGGTGGCGCAGTCGGTTAAGCGTCCGACTTCAGCCAGGTCACGATCTCGCGGTCCGTGAGTTCGAGCCCCGCGTCGGGCTCTGGGCTGATGGCTCAGAGCCTGGAGCCTGCTTCCGATTCTGTGTCTCCCTCTCTCTCTGCCCCTCCCCTGTTCATGCTCTCTCTCTGTCCCAAAAATAAATAAAAAACGTTGAAAAAAATTAAAAAAAAATAAAAACAGGCTTAAAATTTAGTTAGGAATTTTGACAAGTCAGAGACTAGAATTGAATCACTGAATGGCTTTAACCAATAACGAAGTCTAAATGATACGCAAAGCTAAAGATTTACATTTTTCAGGGAGCTCAGAGAATTCAGGATAGCATCCATATAAATAAGAAGGAAGATTCGTAACACTTTAAGGCGATCCCAGTGAGTTAGCTTTGAAGATTTTGGTTTATATCCTTTATATTTTATGTTTTATTGTTTTTTTTTTTTTTTTTTCAGAAGCAGTGCTCACTGGGGTCTGAAGCCCGATTCAAACACTCTACCCTTCTTTTCTTACTTTCGTGAAATTTCTATTTTAGTATACTGTTTCTATGGTGACAGACTTTGTTCTCATTAATAATGTTTTAGTAATGACTGCATGTTACAATGATAATATTTTGGATTGGTTGGGTTAACTAAAATATAGTATCACGTTTAATTTATCTGTTTCTTTCTTACTACATTTTTAATAAAGCTACTAGAAATTTTAAAAGTACATTAAGTGACACATGGTATATTTAAAATTTTTATTGGGATATAATTGGCATATAACATTGTGTAAGTTTAATTTATATGAAGTGTTGACTTGATACATTTATATGTTGCAACATGATTCCCACAAGGCTTTAGCTGATACCTGTTTCATGTCACATAATGATCACTGCTAATTTGTGGAGAGAACATGTAAGATCCAGTCTCTTAGCATATTTGAAGGATATAACACAGTATTGTTGACTGTAATCATTATTCTGTGCGTTAGATCACCAGAATTTATTTATCTTCTAGTTGCAAGTTTGTACCCTTGAACAACGTTGCACCAGTGCCCCACCCCCTAGCCACTGGTAACCACAATTCTGTTTCTAGGAGTTCAGTTTTCCATAGATTCCACATATAGCTATAGATTCCACATATAGCTGATAGGTACCTTACAATATTTGTCTTTCTGTGTCTGACTCATCTCACCTAGCATAACACCCTCAAGTTTATTCATGTAGTCACAAATGGCAGGATTTCTTTCTCATAATTGATATATACATATAGTCACATATTCTTTATTATTTCAACTGTTGACAAACACTTAGGTTGTTTCCATATCTTGGCTATTGTATATTATATACATGTATTGAATATTATATACATTACACACAAATATCTGTATGATAATATTGTGGATATATTTTTGATATCCTGTTTTCATTTCCTTTGGATATATACCCAGGATTGTTGGATCATGTGGTATTCCTACTTTTAAGTTTTTGAGGAACCTCCATACTGTTTTCCATAGTGGCTGAACTAAACCAATTTACATTTTCACCAACAATGCACAAAGATTCTTGTTCCTCTACATCTTCTCCAACAGTTTGTCTTCTTGATGATAGCCATTCTAATAAGTGTGAGATGTTATTTCATTGTGGTTTTGATTTTCATTCTTCTGACAGCTAGTGATGTTGAGAATTTTTTCATGTACATGTTAGCCATTTTTACGTTTTTGAAAAAAAATGTCTATTCAGTTCCTGTACCCATCTTAAAATAGTTGTTGTTGTTGTTGTTGTTTGTTGTTGTTGTTTGTTTTTTGCAATTGAGTTGTATGATATCTCTATATATTTTGGATGTTAACCCCTTATCATATATATGGTTTGCAAATATTTTCTCCTGTTTCATAGGATGCCTTTTCTTTTTGTTGATTGATTGTTTTGCTGTGCAGAAGCTTTTTAGTTTGATGTAGTTCCATTTGATTTTTGCTTGTGTTGCTTGTGCTTTTGATCATGGCTAAGACCAATACAAAGGAACTTCTATCCTATGTTTGCTTCTAGGAGTTTGTCTTTAATCCATTTAGAGTCTATTTTTTTGCATCTATTATTTTCTGATAGAAGTATAGCTATTACTGTTTTCTTTTGGTTACCATTTTTTTGGAATATCTTTTTCTATGCCTTCACTTCGAGCCTATTTGTGTCCTTAAACTGACATGTGTCTCTTGTAGACAGGATATAGTTTTGACATATATGTGTGTGTGTGTGTGTATATATATATATATATATATATATATATAT
>NW_024412388.1:90487179-90490455 GCF_014898765.1 Herpailurus yagouaroundi
TGTGTGTGTGTGTGTGTATATATATATATATATATATATATACACACACATCAAGCTTCAGCCTGTCTAACTCCTGTCTGTCTTTTCATAAACAAAATCTCGGCTTTTATGTGGTGAAATTCACTGATTATTCCTCTAATTTATATAGTTTCTGTTTCTTAAGAAAGCCTATCATAGCCTAAGACAAATAAAATTTCTACTGTAGTAATTATTTGCTTAGTTTTATAAATAACATCCTAGTATTTAATCTATTAGTAATTAATATCTGTATATAGTATGAGGGGTTTATTTTCCTTTCCCTTCCATAAAAATAATCTATTGTCCCACCACCATTTTTAGGATAGCCCTTTCTTTCCCAGAGATCTCTAAAGCTACCTGCCATGTGTCTAGGGTATCATAGGTGTATTTCTAGGATCTGTAGTATCTTTAATTGGTCAATTGTTTTTATCCCTACCATAATAGCAAACTCTCTTCTTAACAATAATTTTATAATGAATCTTGATATTTGGTAGGTATAGCAGATATCCTTCTCATGATAAGCCTTCATCTTGTGTTTCTTATTCAGAAAAGGGTTGGTTCATTATGCCCATATCATCTTTCACAACATACTAACATTAATATCCTCATAAAAGCACTTTGAGGCGTGCCTGGGTGGCTCAGTTGGTTAAGTGTCTGACTCCTGATTTCGGCTCAGGTCATGATCTCATGGTTCATGAGATTGAGTCCCACGTTGGCTCTGTGCTGACAGTGTGGAGCCTACTTGGGATTCTCTTTCTCCCTGTCTCTCCGCCCCTCCCCTACTCACTCTCACTCTCTCTCCCTCAAAATAAAAACAAAAACACCAAAAAACCACTTTGAGATACCTTTAATAATGTGTTATATTTTAACTATGAATGTCCTGTATGTATTATACCTTTATTTTTTATATTACTTAATGTTTCATATGATTGTAAAATTACATTTTTGAATTTGTGTTTTTAAACCCTTTATTGGTGCTGTATTGAATGGCATTTATTTTTTGTGCTTTCCATTTACAGCAAACATTATCACTAGATTCTGCCATTACTTAGAAGTTTTCTGCAGTGTTAATGTGGTCACTGGATGCTTTGTTTATTGTTTTTCATCTTTATATCATTTAATATATTTTTGCATTTTTTTCAGTGGCTAGAAATTCCACTACAATATTAATTAGAAGTGATAATAGTGGTCTTTGCCTTGCTGTGATTTTTCTTAATGTTTACTTATTTTTGAGAGAGAGAGAGAGAGAGAGAGAGAGAGAGAGAGAGAGAGAGCAAGGGGGGAAGGGGCACAGAGAGAGGGAGACACAGAATCTGAAGCAGGGTCCAGGCTCTGAGCTGTCAGCACAGAGCCTGATGCAGGTCTCGAACTCAAGGATGGCGAGATCATGACCTGGGCCTAAGACAGATGCTTAACCAACTGAGCCACCCAGGTGCCCCAGGCCTTGCTGTGATTTTTAAGGAAATTTTTCTGCCGTTTTGACATTAAGAATAATGATCGTTAGAGTTTGGGCAGATACAGTTATGACTACTCATGTGCAAAACTATGCCTCAGGAAGAGCAAACAGTGGCACTAAATAAATACTGTTGAAGTGATGAATTAATGAAGGAAAGGATATTAGAAATTAGGGTATCCTAATTTCCTTACTTACTTACTATGAAGATTCATACTTGTGTGTGGGCAGGGATATCGTTACAAATAACTTTAAATATATTTGAATTTACTCCCATAAAATAATTCTTGTGAGAAAGAAACTTCAACATTTCTTCATTATTTATTGTATTTGTGCATATTTGATAGTGTATATATCTGAGCACCAGCTATCATATGTGATCTAGGGGAAAATTGGCGATGCCTCTGAAAATTATTCAAAGCATGGCTTAAGGTGACTACCACAATTACAGGCTTCATTTTCCCAGAAAGCTTTTCTGTGGACTGTAAAAGCTTAACTAAATGTTAGCAACTTGACAGGCTGCACCTGCAAAAGGAATATTTTATTTCTAAATTACTATTCTGTAGACCCCATAATATTTAATCTTTTAAAGTGCCATAGCGATTCAGAGTAGATAAAATTGAAATGCATGTTTTCCAGAAGATAGGGACCGAAACCTATTAAGCCAGAAAACCTAGACCATTAATTTTCTTCTACCGTCTGTAATGGGAGGTTTGTGATAGACTTGTGAGTGATCCCTTTCCTCAGAGATCATTTCCTGGCTCTGTCTGTGTTCAGTAAGATGTAATATCATCCCCCTGATAATAGGTATTTGTTACTTAGCAACAAGTTCTACTTGTATATACTACAATTCATGGTTAATATATCTACACATTCTCTCGAAAAATGAATAGTTACAATGTTTTAGGCTGAAATAATACTTAAATTGAACTGAATGTTTTAAAAATTCAAACTAACTCTGCTAAAGTCTCTGAAAAAAAAGAGAATATTAAACTATGAAATAATCTACACATAAGATAAAATAAACATGTTCAGTTTGAATATCCATATCTCCTATTTTGTTTTTTAAATGTTGAAACTGAATAAGAGTTAAAATAGTAAAAACAAAGTAGGATTTTTTTTAGGAAAATGAGGGGGACAACTTCATTTGAATAGATTTCTCCAGGTGAGAAATTGAAGTAAAACTGTAAATTCAGAATGACTAAATACTAATGAGGCTGTTTGAACGCTGAATGTGACCAAAGCCCACTCCAATAATACGAGAATATTTGTTGGGAAAATGAAATTTTCTGGCACTGTGATTTATGTGACATTATATACATTTTGGCTCAAAAATAAAATAAGATGCCATAACATAAAATAGAACCATGTACAAATTAACCTGTCAAGAAATAAATACGGTTGATTCAGGACAAGTCAAGTCCCCATTACTATAAAAAATTAAGTTGAAACTGGATTATGTTTTGAGAGGGAAGCCAAGTAGGAAATTTATGCATTGCTAGAAAGTGGTACTTATTAACTATGATTAATCCTGGTTTTCAAATTAAATAACAATAATAAAAAGCCTGCAGTCATTACGTTATTTTTCCAAAAGTAATTACTCATTAGTTTTTTTTATAGGTGACATACGATTTAAATTTTTTAACAGAACAGAACAACTTTAGTTTTTAGAAGCATCTATAACTAAATGTTAAGTGTATTTTGCTAGTCATATAAGAGACTATTGATGTGAAACTATCAATGTGAAATATGATCTTGTCAACACATCCATTCAATATTTAAAATAAAAATTTTAAATACGTATG
>NW_024412388.1:90495855-90565371 GCF_014898765.1 Herpailurus yagouaroundi
TTTGATTCTCATATCTCAGCCTTCTTGAAATTGTTCAGCTTCTGTCCCTCAAGCATCAAATTTAAGACAGATGCTAAGGAGCTTCAAATGCTTCAGTAGTGTAATGTCTTCCACTATCTGTTCCCTTCCATACACAAAAACACTGCTTCTAATTACTGGGTAACATTTGATCTAAGATGTTTTGTTTTCTACCAGTTTTTCTATATATAATTGCTTGACCTATTTTTTTTAACTTGGGATTTATTCATATGCAATGTTAGTTCTATGATTCACTCAGTTATATGTGGTTTTTTTTCCTAGCAAGAAATACATTTCTTTTTATGAAGTTGCTTATGACATTATTTCCATGCCAAAATTAATGATATTGAGCTTGTGTAATGTACTAATTTTTTTTTAAAGGAATGAAATCCTGGCAGCTGTGCTAATCCAGGAGACCATCACTCCACAGCATGACATGATTTCCAGTTCAGCAATCTGAAGCTTGTTAAGATCATCAGAAATTGAAACTGAAATAATTTATTTTATTTGACATTGATAGATTGAAATTAAAATATAAATGAATTAGATATGTTATAGATAATTAGTTTTCAAAACTCCACTTAACTTAGGTGTCAGACTTTGGAGTACAAATTTCATTTCAAAGATTATTTCTGACTTTCCATGACAAACAGATGGTCCCCACTCAGAGAGAGAGGAAAAGAAAAAAAATAAACTTTGTAAATTTTTAAAACAGCATAGAGCCAATTTGAAAATATCTTTTAGCCTACATTTAAATAAATAATGAGGCAATGTCAGTTAAATATGTCTGACTTCCAAACCATGATGGCCCAACAGTGCTACAGGGGCCTTCATAAATTTGAGCTGTCATCTGGGATATAGGATCTCAAACACATTTTAAGTAAAACAACGACTTAAATTAAGACTTTTGGCAATGATTCAAAATACTATAATTATCCAGTAATCTTCAAGAATATTCACAGATGGAATCAACATATTTAAAATGCTCAGTTACTATTGTAATCATTTACAATTATATGAGTTGTATTTTGAAGTAAGTGAAAGTGTGGTATAATACTTCTGTATCAAGATTTCTACAGATCAACTTTATTATGTATACCAATAGGATGAAAGCAAATGAGACGATAGCACTCAGTTGTCTTCTTCCTCTTAAAATATGTTAAATCTCCATAAGCATCAAACCAGAATGTTATCAGGCACTTACAATGGAATGTTTTTGTATACTTACACATTTATAGGACACTGGTCCTCAATTTAATATTTGAAACTTTAAACAATATGTAAGAATGACAATCATCATAAAATTCAGATCTATTTATTCTTGTTTGAGCTCTTGGGAGTGGTTTGGTTGTTTAAAAAATATTCACAGAGTATTCTAATGAATTGAGAGAATTTAGAATCAATTTTATAATTAATTATATTTAAATACTTTTTTCTTCTCCATTCAGTTTGTCAACTTAGATCTAAAAAATATACTGTCCTCCAAAATAACTTTGGTAGAAATTAGATAAAGATTTCTAAGCAAAAGTAATAACAACACATGTCCAGGAAATTTAAAGATAATAGTTGAAATCTATTGTTTCTAAATTAAAATAATATAGAAAGGAAAGAAGTTGTAGTTAAACATGCTGGAAGTAGTATTTGCATTTATTTTTACTCCTTTCTGAAACCAACAAGCAGTAAAGAGAATAAAACAAAAGATGCATAAGCATAAATTGTAATTTTGAAAATTAGGTAAGAAATCCTGAATGATTTGTGTTTTAGCTTTCTCCATTTGGTTAAATACTACCAAGAGACAAACCAACAAAAGCAGAGTAATTTACAATACAGTTTCTCACAAGGATTCAGTTCTCTCTGAAGGCCAAGGTTTTGGTGGAGCTGAAATCAGAAGGTGTTGAGTAAAATATTTAAAGAGTGCATAGTGAAACTCCCTGATTCCATTCCTCTACCTGCACAGCCAACAAATGATTCTCTCAGACCTGGGCAGAAGACAGTTTTAACTATGTGGAAAAACCAATAGAGATTATCTCTAAAATTAGCTGTGAGTTGATGTGACTCATTGAGATGCAATGAATATCTGGACATTACAGAATGAGATACAAGATACTAGATTACCACCAACTTTTCTCATCACCCCATTCCTTGTCCTATCAAGATACTGGATACTTTTCTCTGGGGTGAGTTGCTGAATCAGAAGGAAATGTCTATTGATGTTTGGAATTCCCAGAAGAAACAGCCTGATTCTTGCCTCAACATTAATCCAAATACCCAGCAGGTCACCAGCTCCATCAATATATGAGAATGTCTTCTCATATTAAATTGATTCGTTAATAAATATAGGGAGATAATCAATCATCTAATATTTGAAAGGCAGTTTTAACATGAAAAAGAAAGAACACAATATATACAGAAGAAAAATAAATTGGACGTGAAACAAAAATGCAAGAAGCAGAAAAAATATAAAAAAGAACTAAAATTGCTACTGTTAATATATGGAGATAATAAAAATAACTTACATTCGCGAGTCAAAGACAAAATTCCCCCTAAAAAAGTGAAATTCAAAAGTAAAGAGCAAACTTTAGAAAATTAACAATAGTATTACTCTAATAAAAATTGAAAGAAATGTTATATAATACAGTTTAAGACATACTGGAGAAAGTAGATAGACAAGCAGTATTATAAAACAAGAGAAGATAGTAGGTGAAATTACATCAAAGTGCAGGACGCTTAAGATGGAACTTATATGTATACCAGAAATAGAAAACAAAGAAAATATGAAATGTCTAAGAAAAATTTCTAAGATATTAAATAACAGAATTTTCCTAGAAGGGTCCAATAAAAGCTCAACAGAGTTAATGAACAAAGAATCACACCAAGACACATCAATGTGATACTACAGAAAACTTTAAAATAAGTGATAAACTTAAAAAGTTCCAGTGGGGGGAAATAAAAAATAAAATACAGTCACATAAAAAGCACTGGGCATCAAAATAGCATTGCATGTATATAGCAAGCAAGCAAACAAACAAACAAAAACAAACGAACAAAAACAAAACAAAATGTTTTATATGTGATGCAGCATAGAGAATAGTTTGGACATAATTATCAGGGACAAGAATACTTTTAATAGTTGGAAGTAGCAAAGAATGCTGAACAGATGCAACAGTCACCCATTCTATTTGCCTGCCCAATACTCTCTCAAATAAGTAACTTCTTCAACCCTATCTCATGTGATTTTTTAATCACATTGTTATGAATCATTGAAGCTTTAATCAGTCATGACAAATACATGTCCATAAGAGTGGAAAGAATGACCAAACATGGCACCAAGTTCCCTGTCGTCTAGAGAGAAATGATTTTTTTTTCTATGACATTGGATAGAGGCATGGTACTGTCATTCTTTTGGGATCAAAAGCTTTACGGCTAATTCATTGTGGATATATTGTAACTACCTTTAATTAGCCAGAATAACAAGTCAGCTAAAGTAAGAAAAATGGCATTAGTAATAAAAGAAAACACAGTGAAGCAATGACAAAAGGTGGCTGGCTGGAGGAATACAGAACTCTAGCAAAAATGAATGACCCACTGCATGTAGCTAGGTAAGAGGCAGATGATCCCCAGCACCATATATATGGAGCTAACATATATCCATTTTGTATAAAATATCTTAAATTTGATAATTCTCATTTTCAATTGTTATTGAATCCAAATTTATCTGTGAAAAAGTTTGTTTTTTTCAATGTGGAGAAAGGATTAGAGAAAAGTCATTTCTGTTGTTAGTAAGTTTCAATGCTAATTGATAGTGGAGAAACAATATTGTGTGTGTGTGTGTGTGTGTGTGTGTGTTAATAATCTTAGTGTCAAATTTGGGATCAAACAATATTTTTTAAAATGCTCAAGTTTTAGGGGCACCTGAGTGGCTCAGATGGTTAAACATCCAAATCGATTTCGGTTCAAGTCATGATCTCACAGTTAGTGAGTTGGAGCCCCCCTGTTGGGCTCTGAACTGATGGTATGGAGCTTGCTTGGATTCTCTCTCCCTCTCTCTCCTCTCTTTTTCTCTCTCCTTTCTCTCTGTCCCTCCCCCATTCACAGTCTGTGTACTCTCTCTCTCTCAAAATGAATACACTTTAAAATATAAAATAAAATATTTAAATTTTAGTAACATGAAAAAAAATTCTGGAAATAGGACTTTTACTTACATGTATGAAGAAGAGGCCATTTTAGAACAATTTAAAAAGACATAAACTTAAGAGACAATACAGTGATGTTGAAACATCAAGTATTAGAATCTAAGATTCTGTAGGATAAAGAGTTGCAGCAATGTGGAGAGAATGCAGTTGTGTTTTCCTTGATGACCTAAGATAATTATGGACACAGAGCAAGAGCGTGGGTATCTGGGCTTTGGTCTGGCTGGCAAAGGGCTACTTTTGGGAGGTGGAAAAACTGCAGATTGCTTTTGAAAAGCAGAGCTTTGTTGCTAGCAGTCTCAGCATGCAACAGAGACAAGGATTATAGGTTGGTATTTGCCAGGAGGATGGCAAATGTCAACAAATCAGGATCTGAGTTTTTAATCCCTGGAGAGCTACAATTTAGGTAAGCAGAAATTTAGTAAAACTGCAAACCACACTCAATTTAGCTCAGCCTCTAAATGAATTACAGTTATTATCCCCCACTCTAGCTGTCTAGCAGAGGAAAGGGTGAACCTCTCTAAAGAAAGATCATAACCAGCCTCTATAATTTATTAGGTACTCAGAATTCAAAGAAAAATTACTAAGTATGTCAAAAGATTGGAAAATATTATTCAAAATTAAGTCTTAAAAATTTAAACAAAAAAATAGTAATAGACTTATGGGTGACCCTGATACTAGATTTGATAGTTAAAGACCTTGAAATAACAGATTGATTTGTTCAAGAAAATAAAGAAAAATTGGAGAAAAGGTAAATTAGGATTGGAGAAATTCATCACCAGTGAACTTTACAAAAATAAAGCAATAACACTAACAGGAAAAACAATAACAATTCTGAATAGGTACATAGCTGTTAGCATAGACTCAAAAGATACAAAGCAAAAGTAGACAGAGCTAATGAAATAGACAAATCAATAATTACAGTGGAAACTTACACACACCTCTTTCAGTAACTGAAAAAAAAGCAGAAAAGGCAAGGATATAGAAGTTCTAAAAAACATAATTAACAAGTTTGGCCTCCTTTATGTACAGAACACAGAAATCACAGACTACACATTCTTTGAACTTGCACATGGTATGTTTCACAAATTTAAGTGCCTCAAAAAACTTCCAAGAATTGAAATAATGTAGATGACTTCCAGTTGCCAAAATGGAAGGAGCTTTATAAAAATTAATATAAATAATTTAGAAAACCGCCAGGCTTTAGAAATTAAGAAAAACAATCATATTAGAAAATGTTTTTAACTGAGCAATCCTTAAAACCGTAAATGTCAAAACATTAGGATGAATCTAAAATTGAGCTTACAGAGACAGTTAAACTCTGTAATAAAAATATTTGAAAATTATAAATTAGAAAAGTAGATAATGAATTAATGATATAAGTAAATATCTTAGGAAGTTAGAAACATTAGTTAAAAGCAAATGATGTAAAAAGAAGCAATAAAACAAAAGCAAATATTAATGAATTAACAAAATTGTATAAGAATCCACAAAGCTACAATGTTTAAAATAATTTATATTTGAATTATCCAATCTCTTTTCTTTGTTCCCACTGTCCCATGAATTTTTGCCACTTCTTGCAGTTGCTTTCCTACTGTCTATTCAATTTTCAGTCTCTCTATAGTCATTTAAACAACCATCTATAGTAAATTATTTCTTTTAAAATAACACATAGAGTCTCTATTTTCCTGGATGGACAATGACTGATACAGAAGAAAATCCAAAAGCACTTATAGACAGAGTATTAATATTATTATGTGCTTAGAAAGGTCATCAGACACAAGGTCAACATTCGAAAATTGATCGCACTTCATAAATCAGCAAGAAGCTAAACAGTAACATTATAAAGTTGATATCATCTACAGTATCATTAAAAACACCAAACAACTGGAGATATAGACTACAAAATATGAGTTACCTTCTATGCTGAAAGCTACAGAAAATTTTTGAGAGAAATAAAGTAGGGCTAAATAAAAGGAGACCTATATATACCATGTTCAAGCATCAGAATACTCAATATTATACACATTCAATTCTCTCTAAATTTATCCGTAGAATCAATGAGGTGGCAATCAAAACTCCAGCGGAATATTCTTGCATAAGCTAAAAAGCTCATTTAAAAACTAATTCCAAAATAGCAAGGGGCTAGGATACTTAAGGCAATGTATAATGAGAAGAAAAAATTTAGATGACTCATTCTATCAGAAATCAAGACTGTTTAGGAAGTTTTAGCAATTAATAAAGAGAAATAATACACTAAAAATATATATATTGGAACAAAACAGATGATCTGGAAATAGACCAGTGCATACGGTCCCCCAATTTATGAAAAAGTTATTACTATAGTGCAATACAGAAAAAAAATTCTTCAATAAATGATTCTGGGTCAGCTGTATATCAATTAAGAAGAAATTAATCTCTTTTTCCCTTTTCACAAACATATAAACATTGATTCCAGGAGGATTAATTGTTGGTCATAATGAACTTTAGAGAAGAAAAAGAGGTAAATAAATAAGATGTCTAACATTTTATACTAATCTAGGGACACTACTCAATACTGAAAATCAATTCAGAGATAGAGAAAAGATATTTACAACACATATATTCAAAAGAGTACTCCTATCTAGTATAAAGAATTTCTAGAAGTTAATATGAAAAAGGTAGGCAATTTATTAGAAAAAAATAGACAAAACTCTTAAATGATAGTCCAAAAATATGAATTCAAATTGCAAATCAACATATAAATATTCATTACTCTTCAGAAAAATGCAAATTCAATCACAAGAAAATACCAATGGACACATACAAAAGTCTAATAGTAAAGTGCCCAAGAAAAGCAAATTTTGACAAAGGTGTGAGGCATGCTTGAAAAATTTTGTAATTTTAATACTTGGCAGGTAAGAAAAATGTACATTGGTACAACCACTAGGAACCTCTCTGGTCTATTTACTATTCAGCTATCTATTAACTATGAAAAAAATATTAATACATTCTATGATCCAACAATTCCACCTCTAAGTGGATTATAATTAAATTTATTATAACCAAAATAAATGCACATTATTGCCCATCAAAAGACACATGCATGGATTTTATAGCAGCATTATACAAAAGAGCCAAAAACTAGCAACAACCCAATTGTTCACCAACAGAAGGATGAATAATAAATTGTGGTGCATTTAAATAATCGAATATACTATAGCACTGAGAACTGAACAATCTAGAATTACATGCAATAATATGGATAAATCTTACAAATACAATATTGAATTAATATACCTATTCTAATATATGATTTTATTTGTCCACAATTCAATTCAAAAACAGACAAAAGTAATATAAAGACGTACATTTATGACTCTTTCATGACTAGTAAAAGGGAGGGAGCACAAGAGCATATTTTGAATCGCTGGAAACCTCTGCTTCTTTATCTGCGAGGTAGTTATATGGATGTATTTACTTGGTGAAACGTCTATGCACAACTATGCACTTTGTTTTCTTTCAGTACATATGCTACACTTCAGTGAAAAAAATGTAAATTTAAAAAGTAGTAATTTTTCTTTAGATTATGATAGATCAGACTAATCCTCCCACCAAATATGCCTAGAAGAACTGCATGAAATTATTTGAGAAGCATCATGCATGTCGGGCAGAAATTAAAATGCCACCATTTCAAATAAATAAGAAAGCTCCGGGAAGAGAGTTTGACCTCTGTGCTGAGCTTCACCTCAAGGCATCTGCAAATTTTTTAAGTTTTACAGGGCTGATCTGTAAATAATCAAATGGGGAGTACAGAAAATGCCCTAAGAGAATATGAGAAATAGTTTTTAAAAAAAGTCTAGATTCCTGAATTCTTGAAGGGGAGAAAGAAATAGAAAGAAAAAAGTAATATTTGAAGAGATATTGTTTGCCACAAGTTTTCTAAAAATGATTTAAAATCACACAACACAGATTCAAAAAGTTATGTGAATACCAGACAAGGTAAAATAGAACAAAGCACACAAAAATATTTCTGCAAACCATGTGAAATTCTTGATAAAAGAACAAATTTAAACAACAAAACAAAATAGAATAAAAACAAATTTTTAAAGCAATCAAAGGAAAAAAATAAATTGCTTTTCAAGGATTATCTGTAATACTAATAGCTAAATTTAAACACACACACACACACACACACACACACACACACACACACACACACACAAAACAATAACAAAACCTGAGATATTCGGTGTATCTAAGTTTTAAAGTTGTAATATTAAAGCTTGTAGAAGATAACAAAGAAGTAATTAAAGAAAACCTTTAAATAGGCAAAAGATTCTTAAACAGAACACAAAAGACCAATAACCATAAAGGAAAGATTGATAATTAAAGTATATTAAAATGATGAACAACCATTCATCAAAAGATACCATTTAGAAGATACTATCATATGTATATCAAACAAAAAACTCATATCCACTCATAGCAACAATATATAAAGAGTATTCCATTAGATTCCTAGGGATGCTGTAATAAATTAGCACAAACTGGGTGTCTTAAAAAAGAAAAAAAGTATTACCTCGCAGTTATGGAGGGCAGAACTCCAAAATCAAGATCTCTTCAGGATCCCATTCCCACTTCAGGGTCTACGGGAGTATCATTCCTTGCCTCTTGCAGCTTCTGGTGGCTCTGGGCATTCCCTGGTTCTCTTGGCTTGTGGCCCCATTACTCCAATCTCTGTTTCTGTCTTTACTTTGTGTTTTCTTCCCTTTGTCTTAAATCTTCCTCTGCCTTTCCAATACAAGGACACTTGTCCCTGTATTTAGGACTCATGTGGATAATCCAGAAATTTCTGCACATCTTAAAGTCCTTCACTTAATCACATCTGCACAGACCTTTTTATTACAAATAAGGTAACATTAACACATTCCACAGATTTGTTGCAGCTATCTTTTAGCAGTCTATATTTGAAAAAAGAAACAGTAAACGCTTACAAAATCTTGAACACATAGATTCAAGATTCAAAATCTTGAATCATCTCCAAATGACCAATTCTCTTTGCTTGAGCTCTCCCATAAAAGAAAACAAACAAACAATCAAACAAGCAAACAAACAAAATGGCTGTGTAAGTAGTTTCTTTTAGGAAAACAAAGGAATATGATTAGGGCCCTGGAAAGTGTGACACAGGAAAGGAAGAGTAAGACATGTTATTGAGTCTGTTACTGCTATGATAAATTTGGGAACAATTCTCTGGGGACTTTGTGAGAACTCAGGTAGATTATACCTCAACATTGTCTGTCCAAATAAAGGGAGAAAAAAAAATTCTTCTTTGGGGTCTCTGGGTGGGTCAGTTGGTTAAGCATTGGACTCTTAATTTTGGTTCAGGTCATGATCTCAAAGTTGTGAGATCCAGCCTGTGTCGAGCTCCACGTTGAGACTGGAGCCTGCTTGGGATTCTCTGTCTCCCTGTCTATCTGCCTTTCCCCTATCACACTCTCTTTCTCCTTTGTCTCAAAATAAATAAATAAACATTAAAAAAAATATCTTCTATTAACTCATCTCCTGCTATTGGGTCAATAGCTTGGTCCACATGCTTCTGACTCCATTACACATGCTATCAGAATGGCTGATAGGTTCTGTTAGGCATCTCCCCCGTACCCCATGTCCATGACCGGAAACAAAAATACAGGAAGCAGTTGAAGCACTGTACTATCAGATTAAACCAGCAAGCATCTGCTTTTCATGACAATAACTGAAATGGAATGATGGGCTCGAGTTAGGTAAGGTGGGACCATGCACAGGTATAAGAGGGTCAAACTTACAAGTAAATTATAAAAGCCATTTCAACATCTTTGTAGTCAGGAAAATTCAAGTTACATCTTGATTAAGATGCAGTGGGGTGCCTGGCTGGCTCAGTTGGAAGAGCATGTGATTCTTGATCTCAAGATTGTGAATTCAAGCCCCATGTTAGGTGTAGAAATTATTTAAAAAAAATAAAACTTAAAAAGAAGACACAGGACAGTGAAATTCTGTTTCATGGAAGGATTAAAATGGGTACAGCCACTTTCCAAAATGCTTTGACTGTGTCTATTAAAGCTGAATTATGTATACTCTATGACACTGAAGGTCCACTCCCCTGTATACAGCTAACAGGAATGCAAGCATATATGTGCCAAAAGATATCCATGCGCATATTCATAATGGCATCATTAGTAATAGGAAAACACTCACTGTGCAAATGTGCATTGTATCAGAATGGATAATTGTGGCTTATTAATATAGTGAATATCAATAAGGTGATCAATTAGAACTATAAAACAAAAACTTGACTTAAACAAAAAACTACATCTAGGGGCGCCTGGGTGGCTCAGTCAGTTGAGCGTCCAACTTTGGCTGAGGTCATGATCTCATGGTTCGTGAGTTTGAGCCCCACATCAGGCTCATCACAGAGCCTGCTTCAGATGCTCTCTCCCCCTCTCTCTCTGTCCCTCTCCTGCTCACTCTCTCTCTCTCAAAAAAGAATAAACATTAAGAGAAACTACATCTATGCACAATAATATGTTGAGCAAAATAAACTAGACAAAAGAGAGCAGGCATCATATAAATTTATTTTAAAAAGTTTAAAAAAAGGCAGCACTAACTTATAATGATAAAAGTCAACATAGTAGTTACCCTTGTGAAGCCAATTACTGGGATAGAACACAAGTGGAGCTTTTAAAACAGAGTACTATTTTATGTCTCATTCTATATCATCGTTACACAGCATGTTCACTTTGTGGAGATGTATTCAGCTACAGATGGATCTGTACACTTCTGAAGATACATGTTATACTTCAATAAGATTTATTCCTTAAAATTACAAAATATATTTTTTCATACTGCACAAATCAGGTTATATGAAAACCATAAAGAAAATAAGATAAATATTCCATCATTCAAATAACATTTATCTGCCTCTGATATTTTACCTAGCATATACAGGCGGCTGTGATTTGCATAGCCTGTTTGTGACTAACAGTTTTCTCTCCCTGCTCAGTGGAGTTCCATAATTAGGCAGTGGTGATTGCCAGCCCTTGGCATGTTATGTGAAGAGGAGACAAGCTCCCAGCATGCTCATGGAGACAACCTGCGAAGTTGAAGTGGCTCAGCTTGGATCTTATCTCTTCCACACAGGGTGTCAGTCAGAAATAGGTATAGTCAGTTACTGACTTATTATTTTTTTTTTAATTTTTTTCAACTTTTTTTTAATTTATTTTTGGGACAGAGAGAGACAGAGCATGAACGGGCGAGGGGCAGAGAGAGAGGGAGACACAGAATCGGAAACAGGCTCCAGGCTCTGAGCCATCAGCCCAGAGCCCGACGCGGGGCTCGAACTCACGGACCGCGAGATCGTGACCTGGCTGAAGTCCGACGATTAACCGACTGCGCCACCCAGGCGCCCCATTGACTTATTTTTAAGCTTTGTTGGGGCACTGGGCGTCCCGTTCCTATTACACCTTAATAACTGCTATGTTTAAGTATTTGTTTTTATTTGTTTGTGTTTTAACTATACTTTGAACTCTCTGTGGTTTCCTTTATCACCATTTTCCAGTTATACATTTAATATTTTATATCTAAGCTTTATTAGTCATAGACATCCCATCATGTAGCACAGTGCCCCAGTGTATGTGTACATGCACTTTGGATTTTGGTTTTAAGGGTATGCCTAGGGGAGAAGGCATGAAATCTGAGTCCAAAATATTTAGCAAGCTACCTCCTTTCTCTATAACAATTCCCTCTACCATCCAAGACTAGAGACACTATTGAAATCCTAGTTTATTAATTGCTGGCACTTTTATCACAAAGTGCCAGTCTTGGTAAGCTGAGGCTACATATAAGCATCAAGTACTCTGTTTATGCAGGCCACCAATCCTGAAACTTCAATGCATATTAAAATCATCAGGGGGGTTGTTAAAACACAGAGTCCTAGGTCCCACATGCAGACTAAGTGCTTTTGTGGATCTGAGATGAAATTGGAGAATTTATTTTTCCAAGTTTATAGGTGATTGGCAGTGCTGCTGGTCAGGGGTCCATGCTAGAGAGCCATTGTGGACTCAAGGGGACCTAAACTGTAGCCCCCTTACCTGCTTCCACCCTTGTTTCAGATCTCTCTATAGATAGCTGCTGTTCATGATTGTTCAGTCAACTTTGTCGCCCCTGAATTTTTTTCTAGTAATAGCAATTTTTACCTCTTTCACAGTTACTTCATGGATCTGCTATTAGTGATTATAATAAAACTCTGCCCTTACCACAGGTATAAGCATATGAATCCAAATGAAATAATAATCCCAGCCAAAAGATCAGGACAGTGTGGTTATGTGACGCAGGCAAGTTCAATTAACATAGATGCATGCATATATAAATATAGGAGTAGATAGATGGATTGACAGATATACAGGTCAATGTCAGTCTTCTGTTCAAAATTCTCTAGTAGCTCTCCTTTTTACTCAGAATCGAAAATTAATATGCTCTAAATGGCCTACAAGTCCCTAAACTGTCTATATTCTGCAACCCTCTACCCTGTACTGACAGCGTTTCATACCCCTCTCTGTCTTTTGGTCCCGTTCCAGTTCTGATGGCCTCTTCCAGTGCCCACTTTTTTGGACCAGGAGGAGATCTCTTCACTGCTGCTGCCTTCCCATGATTCTCCTCCTGGCACAGGCACCAACTACTCAGTCTAGCCTACCTTCATTATTGGACTTAACCTTCTTGTACTCCCTGGCCCGAGCCATCCTCCTCCCTGCTTTTTTGCCATCACCTTCAAATATACTATTAAATACACAACTTGTTTGGTGCATATTTTACCTCTTGCCACGTTTGTTCATTTTATTCTAAAAGCGATGACTTTTGTTCATTTTATTCACTGCTACGTCCTCAGCACCAATGAAAGACAGGGGGTCTTAACAGTATTCAATAAATATTTGTTGAATTGCTTTTTGTATGTATAGACATATAAATAATTAAACATGGATCACACTAGAGCTTATTTCGATCAAGTATGCCAAGCTTTCCTTTAGCTGGATTTTGCTGAAGAGAATCAATCTGAAGCAAAAGTGAGAGAGTCGCTAGCCTTCCAATAAATGACTCTTTACTATAAATGTTTATTCTAAAGTTACTCCTTTAAAGTCTTCTAGCTTGTATGGTTGAAGTCATTACAAACTCTATTGTCCACTAATAAAGATAACAACTGGAGCACCTGCATACATTTCTCTATCTCCACTGTCCCGGCAGATTTCTCTAGGTTTTGTTACTTAAGTTATTTTATATTTTAAATATTAATATTTATATTCTTATATTTAGCCATGATTATTTTTATATTAAAATGGATTAACCACCAATTGTTTTACCAAAAAGTCTCTATATTGGCTGAAATTAAAAATAAGTAACTTCCCCCCCACCCCACCCCAGGGATAGCACATGTGTGAATGCTTGGGAATATATATTATTACCCAATGTGCCTCTCTGGCTTATTCATATGACTTTTCTTTCAGAGCCACATCCCAAACTGTTGTTTCACACTAGATTTTAAAAGACATAACCCCTATCTTCTCTGTAGCTTTTCTGAAACCTTGTATCACATCACTTCCAAAAAAAAAAGGCACATTGATGATTCTTTTCATGATTCTGGCACTAACTTTGTGCGTGTTCTGTAACCTGCTAATTGACTTTCAGAATGCCCCCAGAATGGCTTTCTGAATGTTCTCTCATCTCCAAGATTCATGGATTGAATCTGTCATACATTATGTTCATTGAAGATACTTTGTTTGTAAACAAGCTGGCATTTCTTTTAAAAAATTTTTTTAATGTTTATTTATTTTTGAAAGAGAGACAGAGTGTGAGTGGGAGAGGGGCAGAGAGAGAAGGAGACACAGAATCTGAAGCAGGTTCCAGGCTCTGAGCTGTCAGCACAGAGCCTGACGCGGGGCTTGAACTTGTGAACTCCAAGATCATGACCTGAGCAGAAGTCAGATGCGTGACCTACTGAGTCACACAGACACCACTTAGTGGGCTCATTAAAAGGCCATAGATATAATATGACTACAGTATTTGGCAGGAGAGAAAAATATTTAAAGGGGCTAGCGGAGAGTCATTTTGGTAACTGCCTATTAAGAGACATTTTGGTAATTCATTCTAATGTGATTATTATCTCTTCTTGACAAAGTAGGTCTTTATCAGTAGATAGCACATCTCTTCATTACTTATTCTGTTTTTAGCTTTAAAGCTTTATTTAAATTATATTTAGTCTGATGTTAACATTTTCTACAAGCTATTTCAGGTTCTGTGTGTGTGTGTGTGTGTGTGTGTGTGTGTGTGTGTGTGTGAATGATTCCATTCAACTTAAGTAATTATTTTTTCTGTATCTTTGCAGAAACAAAGATAATTGGTTTTTGGATCTTTGCGAATTTATTTTTTTTTAAGTTTATTTATTTATTTTGAGATAAAGAGAGAAAGAGCGAGTGTGAGCAGTAGAGGGGCAAAGAAAGGGAGAGAGAGAGAATCCCAAGGAGGCTCCATGTTGTCAGCCTAACAC
Organism: Herpailurus yagouaroundi; assembly: GCF_014898765.1. NCBI lineage: Eukaryota > Metazoa > Chordata > Mammalia > Carnivora > Felidae > Herpailurus > Herpailurus yagouaroundi. The sequence continues at coordinate 90,510,616 of NW_024412388.1, forward strand.
AGTGCTTGAAACCACGAACTATGAGATCATGACCCGAACAGAAACCAAGAGTCCGACGCTTAACCTACTAAGCCACCTAGGTGCCCCTATTTATTTGTTTTTAATATAATTTGGAATTCATCTTTCCATAGCAAGTTTAATTAATTTATGTACATTGTAATTATTATTTGGGAAGTATTCTTTGTTAACTTAGTTTTGTTTTATATATATTTTTAAAGTTTATTTACTTTGGGAGAAAGTGGGGGAAGGGTCAGAGGCAGACAGTTCCAAGTAGACCAGGTACTGTCAGCACTGAGCCCTACATGGGGCTTGAACTCACAAGCCATGAGATCATGACCTGAGCCAAAATTGTATGCTTAACCAACTGAGCCACCCAGGCACCCCTGTTTTACATTTAAAAAAATTTTTTTAACATTTATTTATTTTTTGAGAGACAGAGAGAGCATGAGCAGGGGAGATGCAGAGAGAGGGAGATACAGAATCAGAAGCAGGCTCCAGGCTCTGAGCTGTCAGCACAGAGCCTGATGCGGGGCTCAAACTCATGCACCGTGAGATCGTGACCCAGGCCAAAGTCGGTCGCCTAACCGACTGAGCCACCCTAGGCACCTCTACATTTTTTTATATATATATTTTTATATTATTTTTTCCCATTTCTTAATTTTCTTTTGTTCACCTGCATTTTCTCTGTTATTCACACATTTATTTTTATTCTTCTGTTGGTTTTCATTAGTGTATTACTCTCCATTGTATACACCTACACGTTAGTTTAGATTTCCAATACTTATAACTACCATATCTTCATCCCAAACAAGGTAAATTACTTATGATCCACTAATGACCCTTGATAACCACTTTCTTAATATCATTTTTTTGGCACTACTTATTTAGACAATGAAGTTTACTGAGTTATTTACTTACCTTCACTTTCCATAGTATTGTTCCTCTATTTGGAGCTATTTCTATTTTTGCTCATGTACTTTGTGAATGCATTCAAAAAATACCATTGGGTAATAAACTTTCTGAGAACTTATATTTCTGAGAACTTTTTCAAGATATTCAAATGATAGTTTACTTGTGTGTAAAATATGATGCTCAAGTGATTTAAAAAGGAATTATTAATATCTTTAAGTACTTTGAAATATCATTTAGTGAGAAGTTTGAAGTGATTTGTAGCTCTTGTTGGTGAATTTTTTTTTCCCTTTTGGTGGTTCTGGAATTGTCATGTTTTGTTTGCAGTTCTTAAATTTAAAAACATTATTTCTGATTGTGTGTGTGCATGCATGTGTATAGTGGATCTGCCCTTATATAACCTGCTCATTATTTCTATGTTTAATTCTCGGAAATTCTAGTTACTGTATCATTAAACATCATCCTCCTTTATTTTTTTCTCTTATTTGTTACTCATAAAACTTATGCTGACATTTCTAACTCAATTATTTTGGGATAGTTCCCTTACCTCATCATCTAGTTCATTAATTCTACCTGTTGACCAAATCCATTTTTCTATCCAACACATTTATCGAGATCTTTATTTCAGCAATTAAAATTTACACACAATAATTTAAATTGACTTTTTCCTGCTGCTAGTTTGTAACTTCATCTCTAACCTTTGTTGGCATATTTTTTACGTTTTTTTAAAATGTTGTTCTACTTTCTGTATAAATGCAGTTGTTTGCTTTGTTCTCTTTCTTCACAGTGCTTGTGCTCTTCAGATATTCCTGTCTGTGTCTGTGGAGCTATTATGTTTGGTTCATATTACATCATTGCCTAGTTAGTCATTCATATCTGAGGAGAAAGGTGAGATCTTAAACCTTATTTTGTGCCATCATGTGAGTTTAGGTATTACATATGGGTCTCAAACATACCCTCTTTAGTTTATTCACTTTCCTCCCCCACGGTGATGTTGATCCACAGGGATACCCTTAGACACTCTGAATTCTTGTGTTTAAATATTAAGTTTAATATTTGCTTTAGGTTTCTGTTAGCTAAATTTTAAGCTAAAAACATACACAGAGTTCTGTCTTGTGAAGTTTTTAACCATCAGTGTATACTTAATTTCATTTTTCCTGAAATTGATAATGTTATGGTTCTATTTATAAGTCATGGTTGGTTAGGAAAATGTCTCTGAACAAATCAAGACATAGAAACTCACCTCCTCTCAATTTTTAAATTTTTTTTTAACATTTATTCATTTTTTTTTTGAGAGTGAGAAAGACAGAGCATGAGAGGGGGAGGGGCAGAAAGAGAGGAAGACACTGAATCAGAAGCAGGCTCCAGGCTCAGAGCTATCAGAAGCAGGCTCCAGGGCCCGATGTGGGGCTGAACTCACAGACTGCGAGATCATGACCTGAGCCAAAGTCGGAAGCTCAACTGACTGAGCCACCCAGGCACCCCTCCTCCTCTCAATTTTTGTCTTCATGAGTAGATGAAGTGAGATAAGTGGACTGGTATAACTAAAGTTAATAGATTTACATGAAAGATTTTCCCTTCAAATGGGGCTAGAAATGGGGCATTACCTATGTTTGAAGGCTATATGTGATCACGGAAGTACCAATATTTCTAGGGAAAATATTTTGCCATCTTTTACTCTGGGTTTCCAAGTAGATTTACTGTAAAGGAAATTCTTACTTTTTATTTGCTGTGGTTTGTTTCCATCAGTCTCAGCTTGTAATTTTGGTGTTTGTTTACTTTTTTCATGTTTATTTATTTTTGAGAGAGAGTGTGAGTGGGGGAGGGACAGAGAGAGAGGGAGACAGAATCCGAAGCAGGCTCTGAATCCATGAACTGTGAGATCATGACCTGAGCCCAAGTCTGAGGCTTAACCAACTGAGCCACCCATACACCCCTACTCATTCTTGAATCAGAAAAAAGTCAATAATGGCCTGAGGTTAGCTGATCATTGAGATGAGTGGATTTTCCTTTGTTCTGTTTGTTTGTTTGTTTTAATTTATTTATTTTGAGAGAGACACAGACAGTTCAAGTAGGGAAGGGGCAGAGAGAGAGAGAGGAGCCCAATGTGGGGCTTGAACCCACCAACCGTGAGATCATGACCTGAGCTGACATCAAAGAGTCAGTTACTGACTGAGTCACTTAGGTGCCCCTGTTCTCATTGTTCTTTAATTTGGTAATTCTTGAAATCCTTCTCTGCCAATTGCTGTAAATTTACATTGCTATATCAATGATTCAGGAGCCTGAAAATGGGGGTGAGATGGAGTCAGATCTGTGGTGGACTCCTTGATGAATCCCCAAGACTTGTCACTTCTGACATTTCAATTGTGGTTGAGTCCTACTGGATGAAATGACATGCAAATGAGTTTTGTTTTGTTTTTTTTTGTTGTTGTTGTTTGTTTGTTTGTTTGTTTTTCCTTTTTTTCTCAGGGTGTCCCATATGTCCTCATCACTGGCTCTTGTTTTCTATATTGTGAGTATTACATGGTTTCTTGTGGCATTTTCTCCTTTATTGTCTGGTAACATTACTGCCTTTCATAGGGGATAAGTACAAATCTAGTACTTATTCATTTCCTCCATCAAGCTCATCCTATCCATATTACATACTAACCTTCCCTAATTTTTAGTGACGTTGTAGGTTACTGCCATTTTATTTGTAATCGCTTTATTCATGTCCTAAGACATACAGGGAAAACAGAGAATGAACTGGTAGAGAGATGATGTCATTAGGTCTCTGTACTTTACAATATTACATGGAAATCTGTAACAATATCTTTGTTAATTTGCCTCTTGAGAAAACCATAGAATATATTTCATAACTGGCTTACTCAGGTTTTCATGTGTTTTACTCAATACATTTACGTGATCCATAAGTAATTAATTTAAATTTACTCATGTGTGTCTAATATCAATTTTTAACTTTATCAAGATTTGCTTTTTAATGACTCTTGTCATATTTAGACTCCAGATGTTATCCAGGAGAATTAATTTATATATTTTGCTTCTAAAAAAGAATCAGTATGGTTAGGGCCTCTAAAACTTAAAATGATTATAGCATGGAGTGTTACAAAGAGGTAAGCATCCTCAATAATCACTCCTCTCTAGACTGGATGAGAATTAAAGGATTATTTCTGATGAAATATTCATAATTTAAGATAAATATTAATTTCCTTCTCTCCAATCTGTTCTCTCTTAAACTATTTTAGTTAACTCACATATAGGAATATTTTGAGACATAATCATAGATCATTACATAATCTGACCATTACAATGAGATGATTTTGTAAGCAAAAGAACAACTTATTCAATGTGGTCTGGTAAACTGAAGTTGCCATTTTAAGAAAAAGAAATCTTACAAAACACGATGGAATATAGCTCATAAAAAAAGATATATGTTGTGTATATAGACAGAGGAAAAAAGTAAATACTACAGTTAAATATCCGTAAATGGAAGAAAGCTGCAGCTGCATAAAAACAGACCCTTTCAACCAAACATTGTGTTTTAATTGAATTGCCTGCTGAGCCAAACAAAAATCAAGTCTCTCCCAGAATCAGACTCTGACTGTCAGGCACTTTAAGTGAAGGCAAGCAAAATGCCTCTCCAAGCTTCCAGAGAGTATTATGGCTTTCACAGGGTTTTGGAAAGCTTTTCGACAGGGTTTTTCATAATTGTACTTTCCCTAGGTTAAAAGAGATCTCTAATCACAGTGCCTTTTTTATTCCCTCAGGTACTTCCCTACCTGTGTTACATGAGGGACCACTGTGATTCACAGGAGGAGCCCTCTTTGCCAGATTCAAACTAATTTTATACAAACTTCATTGAAGCTTTAGAGTATTGGATTTTTTAAGTAATGCAACTGCCTTTTAAGAACTTTTCCAATTAACATTTGCTCCTTCATGGCATCCTTTATCCTTTCTAACTGGCACAGTAAAATTTGTGCTGCATACAATATGTATATTATATTCAAACGCATCTTATATCAACTATTATACACAGATAAAATAGACAGGTATGATATATATATAAATAAAACACATAAACGATGATAGTCAAATAATTTTTTTCTTTTTATAGTAAAATATATAACATAAGAAAGTGTAAAAATGTTCGTTTTAAAAAATAGTTAAAAAGAAAATCCTAATTTTACCTTAACATGACTAAGTACTAGGACATAGTTCCTTAGAAGGCCACTTCATGTTTCTTCCTCCTCTGTACACTTTTTGCCTAGGGCGAATCACTAGTCTAGTCTGGCTTTTGTGATAAACATTATCCAACTTTTTTGTGTCTTATCATCTCTGTGTATATTCTAATATTATATTAAGTTTTTCCTTCCTTTTAGAAGTAGTACAAATGAAGTCTGGTCAACTGTTGATGAATGTTTATGTGATTCATATGTAATTATATGACTCTTTTTGCCAATAGGTATTTGGGTTGATTTCAGTTTTACAAATGAATAAACTGTTACAAATACTACCGTGTGTACATGTTTGCGGTCATTTTCTAGTAGGTTATATAAAGGTTCACTTTTAGGAGAAAAAGCAACGTGGTTTTTCAAATGGTTTTTAGTATTTATACTCTATTAATCAGCATATTGACTAAACTGCTAATACAAAAAGTGCCAAAAAGTGCAGTAACTGGGTATTTATTTCTCTTTTACGAAACAATTGAGTTGAACAGCTTTGGGCAAACAGAGCTGTTCTACTTATCTAAAAAAATTTTTTAGTGTTTATTTATTTTTGAGAGAGAGGGAGAGTGGGGTGGGGGAGAGGCAGGGAGAAAGGGAGATACAGAATCCGAAGCAGCTCCAGGCTCTGAGCTGTCAGCACAGAGCCTGATGCAGGGCTTAAGTCACGAATTGTGAGATCATGACCTGAGCCGAAGTCAGACCCTTAGCTGACTGAGCCACCCAGGCACCTCAGAGCTGTTCTACTTAGTCATCAAAGTCTAGGGTCTTTTCCTTTGTTCTCCCCTCCCTTCAAGGGTTTTGTCTTCATCTAGACGGTAGAAGAGCTCACTTTCACATCCACTGAACTACTCAGGGGAAGAGTGCAGCAGAAGTATAGGGCAAATGGCTTGTTTTAAAAGAAATGATCCATAAATTATACTCATCTTTCCACTTTGTCTTGAAAGCTCTGATAGTATTCAAGGAAAAGTAAGTAGAAATTTGGAACAAATTTTAATTTCCAAAGTTATTAGAAACTTAAAGTTGTGAGTACTTTCCAAAAAGTAAAAAATAGACCCAATAACAGATTGAAGTATAAATGTCCAAATAATGAGCACTAGAAAGAGTCAGGAAAGAAATAGGAGATTTTAGAACTTAAAACAAAAATAAATATAAAAGTTAACTGAAGAGCATGAGTTTCCAAATTAAAATGATTTATGAAAAAGCATCGCATTGAATTTTAGAAACTTTGTGATAGAAAAATCTTAGAGGGAGAGAGAGAAAAGGAGGGAGAGAAAGAGGGAGACAGACAGACAGTCAAGAGAATTAAAGGTTGTATAAAACCAGTTGGGAACAAGAGTGCATCTGATTTAGAAATAACAGTAGAACCCAGAAGCAAGGGAACAAATGTTCAAAAATCTGCAAGGTAATTATTTCTAATATAATTCATTCTAAGATAATAGTTTACAAAATAGTTTCCAAAACTTTAAAACTAAAAATTTAGTATGCAGAATAAGAATCAGATGTGATTGTAGACTACATCACATTGAAGAGGGCAAAGCTCCTATAGTCCTTTGCGAAAAAAGCTACTAAAACTTATTCTGCAGAAAGAGGAATAAACTAAGAAAGAAAAAGTTAGGGAAACAAGAAAAATAAAAATATACTATGATACAGAAGTGCTGTTGTGTAACTGGCCCAGAAAGCAACAAGTCCATTTTTGAGGAGTAGAATGGAAGGTTCCAAGACACATGCCTACCTCCCTTCAAAAGTTGATCCTTGGTCTTTATGAAATTTCAAATTCTGAAAGATAGCTTATGAATAAACAAAGATGGGTGTATAGAAAATTACAGAAAACCAATGAGACAATGACTAACTGCTGGGCAAACAAAAACTATATAAAGCAATGCATATATTTATTTAGCATTATGGAAATCAACCGGAATAATGCTACATAGTCCTAAGTATATAAATACGTTAATTATGCAACTCAAAACATTGTGTAGATTGTGAAAGAAGTGAGCATGTGTGCTGCAGGTAGAGGTGAAGGGGCCTGGTAGAGTATAAAGAAGATAAGCTACTGCTTTCCATACGAACAAAATATTAGATGGCATATAACCCTGAAAAGTTAGCAAATTAAGATCTAAGAACATAATTAAGAGACATGGAGATAAATGCCAAAAGAAACAGTAAAGGAAAGAAAAATGACAGCTTGTGAGAAGCAGGAAATGGGGATGGTAAGGAATGGAGCAGTGTCTAGTCATCTTGTTTAAGAGATTTTTTAGAACACTGGCTTTTTAAACTATATTCATGAGAAGCACCTGAGTTACTCAGTTGGTTGAGCACCCAACTCTTGATTTCTGCTCAGGTCATGATCTCAAGGTTCGGTTTGTGGGTTAGAGCCCTGCATTGGGCTCTCTGCTGTCAGTGCAGAGCCCCCTTCAGATCCTCTGTCTCCCTCTCTCTCTGCCCACCCCACCCCTGTCATTTTCTCTCTCAAAAATAAACAAAACATTAAAAAAGAGCTTAAACTATATTCATGAATAACTCTGCTAAAAATAAAACATATATATACATATATGAATGAACATATATATATTCATATATATTTATACCCCAAACCACCATTAGCTTTACTTTTTAGAAACTTCCTTGATTTATTTGTCTATAAAAAGGGGTAATACTATATACCATGCCAGTGTGTTATGCAAATGAAATGACAAAATGTCTGTAAAATCTCTAGAACAGAACCTCAAGGGCATATTATAAGCATTAAACTTTAATGTTTATATAATGTTTATATAATGTTTATATAATGTTTATATAATGTTTATATAATGTTTAATGTTTAAATAATGTTACATCTGCCATTTTAATTGATCAGGGAACCAAATTCTAGAAAGTTTAAGTTACATGACGTAGTGATAGGAGTAAAAAAGAGGAAGAAGAATTCAGCTCAAATGTCCCTCTAAAGCATGACTTTCATTATGCTACATTTCCCCTGACTTATTTATACTAAGGAACACATTCTACTGTACATATTTGTGCTTAGTAAGATGATTAAGAACAAATTTAAAATATTCCAAGGGAAAGTCGTCACCTAAATCTGTCATAATTGTTATCACTTTAAAAGTGGGAAAGTACAGGGGCGCCTGGGTGGCGCAGTCGGTTAAGCGTCCGACTTCAGCCAGGTCACGATCTCGCGGTCCGTGAGTTCGAGCCCCGCATCAGGCTCTGGGCTGATGGCTCAGAGCCTGGAGCCTGTTTCCGATTCTGTGTCTCCCTCTCTCTCTGCTCCTCCCCCGTTCATGCTCTGTCTCTCACTGTCCCCAAAATAAATAAACGTTGAAAAAAAAAATTAAAAATAAATAAATAAATAAATAAATAAGTGGGAAAGTACAGATCCAGTATGTCTAACAAATTTCAGATTATCTTGTGGCTCCTTTTTCTTTTCTAATCTTCTATCTTTATACTTCACAATGGTTTAATTAAAAAAAAAAACCATACTGTCCACATTTAATATTACTTACTGCCTCCAGCCATAAAAGTGATAGAGAATAAAAATGGAGCCTTTCTGAATTGTTTTCAGATGACTTTGATAAATGATAAAATTCACCATTAACTCAAACTAGTTTTTTGCTTCTGAGTAAACACATGCGATATATAGTTTTAAGTCTGAGTCTTACTAAGAATTCACCAGGACTACAATGTATACAGCAATAAAAAATGCATTAACATCATGAATGCCTATGAAAGAGCGAACTTACAAAAGAAAATGGACAATGATGTCAACATAAAATTATATTACATGACACTCTCAGTTTTAGTGCTTCCATTACTGGTATGGGATTTGGGGGTTTGTGGAGGAAGCATTAGTGTCAAGTGATTTTCCATTAGGGTTGATCCATCCATGTTATCATACACATATCAGAAAAATGAATATAGATTGTACTTTAATACTTAATAAGTACATATAAACATAGGTTTTATGCTGGGTGGTGTCCTCTTAACTGTGGATAATAAATAGCACATCTTGCTGAGAATATTTTGAATTTTATGTGAATATTGTTCACATTGTTGGTGAAAAAACATTGCTGGTGTCAACCTGTGCTTAAGAAGGTAAGGATTGATGTACTTATTTTTAATATATTCCAGTGTTGGAAAGAGACAAAACTGCATATGACTTGTTTTTTTTTTCATTATATTTCCAGTGTTTAGAATAAAGAATGAAATAGGCTAGGGATTCGTTCCTTCATTAATCCTTTTAAATTTCATTCATCAATTCATTTAACAAATATTTATCATGAATCTAGAATAACTACTTTCCACTTTTTTTTTTGCACTGAGAGTACAACATAATGCAACATAAATCAAAACTTCTTCCCTCATACAGCTTAAAAGCTAGTGGGAAGAAACAGACAATAACATAAAAAATTACTAAAATATATAGAGTGTAAGACAGTGATATATATCACAGAGAAAAATAAATTAGGAAAAGCAACAGAGAATGCCAGGTGCAATTCTAGATGGAATGGACAGTGTTATGGGTTGATTTATGTCTGTGAAGAAAAAGATATGTTAAAATGTAATCCTCGGCATCTCAGAATGTGACCTTATTTGGAAATAGGATTGTTGCAGCTGTAATTAGCTAAATAGGTTATGCAGGAATAGAGTGGACTCTCAATCCCATATGACTGATGTCCTAATGAGAGAAAGGACACACAGAATGTGGCCATAAGATACAGAAGTAGAAACTACCACAGGAAGATGGAGGCAGCAAATGAAGTGTGGCACCCATAAGGCAAGGGATGCCAAGGATCAGTGCTCAACAACATAAGTTTAGAGAGAGACACAGGAGAGATTCTCTCTTAGTGCCCTCTGAAAGAACTAACCTTTGACTAATTCTTTGATTTCAGGTTTCTAACCTCCAGAACTGCGTAAGAATACATTTCTGTTCTCCAAGCCACCCAGTTTGTGGAATGCTGCATGGCAGCTCTGGGAAATGCATACAGTCAGGAAAAGCCACAGGGCAGAAGGTGATACATCAGTTTAGACCTGAAAGGGACAAGGGACAGATATTTGAGAAAATCACCGGGAGACATTCCAGCCATGGAAAAACACAAGTTCAAAGTTTCTGAGGGTTAAAGGTGACTCCTATATGGCTGGAGCTGAGTGATTAAAAGAAAAGGTTAATGGGGGACGCCTGGGTGGAGCAGTCGGTTAAGCGTCCGACTTCAGCCAGGTCACGATCTCGCGGTCCGTGAGTTCGAGCCCCGCGTCAGGCTCTGGGCTGATGGCTCGGAGCCTGGAGCCTGTTTCCGGTTCTATGTCTCCCTCTCTCTCTGCCCCTCCCCCGTTCATGCTCTGTCTCTCTCTGTCCCAAAAATAAATAAAAAACGTTGAAAAAAAAATTAAAAAAAAAAAAAAAAAAGAAAAGGTTAATGGGAGATGAGTTCCAAGAATTAAGAGGTTGGGAGAACCAGGCAGGCTCTTGCTGTTAGTGGATTTTGAGCAGAAGAGTGACTGGGTAAGATTATGTTTTAATTGTATAAATCTAGATGTATGTTGATAACTGACTAAAAAAGGCAATGTTAGAGGCAGGGAAATATTTAACTATTAAGTATGCAGTAATTCAAGAAAGATTTTATATTGCTTTTTCCAGAGTAGTAGCAATGGCTGATGTGGAAATGGATTAATTGGATATTTTAAATATCTTGGAATGTAGAGCTTATAATGTTGGTTACAGATCAAACACAGGATCTGAAAGAAAAGAAGTCAGCAAGGCCTGCAAATTCTTTGTCCTAAAAAAAACTAGTGGAACGATGTTACCATTTATTATGATACAGAAAAGAACAGAAAGAGTTGACCTGCCTGGAGAGAACAGAAGGTTTTGATGTTAAGTAGACATTCAAATGGAAATATCAATAGTCTGGAAAGAAATCAGTGTAGTTATATCATTTATAAAAACATGGAAGTGGATAAGCTCATTTAATAAATGTGTGTAAACAGAAAAGAAGGCGCCCAAGAACTGAGTCCTTGAGGACTCCATGGTTAAAGGTCAATAAGATAAAGAAGAACCATAAAAAGGAGGCTGGGAAGAACCAGACAGAAAGTTAGGAGGGCACTTGGGTTTTCATTCTTGAAGGTCAGTGCAGAGGTTTCAGGGAGGGAAAAATAGGGGGAAAATGATCTAGACCATGTACTACTAATCAGACAAATGAATTCAAGACTAAATTTTAGCCATTGGGTTTAGCCGTAGAAGGATCATTACTGATTTAATGAGGGGCAGTTTTAGTGTAGCTTGGGTGTTGAAAGTCTGGAGGAAGTAGGTTGAAGAGAGAATGAGAGCAGAAATATTGGAGAAAATCTAACAGATTTTCCACAAAGATAAACAGAAAAAGGAAGAAAAAAAAGAAATGTGGTGGTATCTAGAAAAGTCACGTGACTTTGTTAACTGTGTTTGTGGGAAGAATGTAAAAGATCCACTCAAGAGGAAAACATCAACTGGTGTAAAGGGAATAAGACAAGAGAATTGTTACATAGTTATCTTTGATTATGTTGGGGGTAGGTTGTGCACAGTTATTTGAATGAGAGTACTAGTTAGAAAGTTTGACTTTTGTTGCAACAGTATTGTCTACCTATAAGTAAAAAGCATAACTACAGAGAACATGAACACAGATGGGAGGCTTAAGGTGAACGTGGCAGTAGGAATTAGACAGGAAGTTCCCTTTTTTTTAGTTTTCATTTTCTCAGTTGAAAGAGAAAGCAAGGTCAGGAGCTGAGAGCTATAATAAATTAGGAAGGAATTTGATGAGAGACAAAAGGATATGAAATTAATGGCCAGAGAGTGAAAGAGTGAATGAACTAGGACAATATTGTGAGATTGGCAGGCAGCATTCGGGGCACATTTGAGGTAAATGATAATGACTTTAGAGTGAGGTGGTCAGCATTGCTGTGGATTTTTTCTAGATATCTGATGTTGCCAGGTTGTATGCATGAAGTAGATAGAAAGTTGCATTCAATTGACCAGGGCATAATTTAGCTTAATCTCCTTTCACATAATTGCCTGTCAGTCCCCTGATTCCATCACAAAGGTCCACTTCCCTTCCTTCTATATTTATTATGTGATGTTTATCATATATTTAAGTGCTCCATAATTATTAAATTATTAAATATGTAAACATATTTAAATATGTTTATCACATATTTAATATGCTCTGTGGTTATTTATATCGGTCTCCCCCTTTCCCCTCTAGAATTGGTATAAAAGGAATACAGTACATACAGTTTAGAATTCTATATAATACTGTAGATTTCATTGAGAATGACAAGAGGGGCCATTAGATGATTTTGTGTATGGTGTGATATTTTCTGAATGATATATCTGAAGGTGACACTGAATACTGAATGTAGGTACTCCAGTAGAAGAGAGGACAACAGAAATCATAGATCAGTTTGGATATCTTTGAAATATTCCTGATAATAGATGTGCTGTTTTAGATTAAAGATGTAATGGGGCGCCTGGGTGGCTCAGTCGGTTAAGCGGCTGACTTCGGCCCAGGTCATGATCTCACGGCCGTGAGTTTGAGCCCCGCGTCGGGCTCTGTGCTGACAGCTCGGAGCCTGGAGCCTGTTTCAGATTCTGTGTCTCCCTCTCTCTCTGCCTCTCCCCCGTTCATGCTATGTCTCTCTCTGTCCTAAAAATAAATAAACGTTGAAAAAAAATAAAAAAAAAATAAGCTGCTTATAAAAAGAGCAGAAGAACAGAGAAGTAGCTGAAGTGGGAGGCACTCTTACAGGCTTCCTTTTACAGATGCAACGGCAACATACTAGAACACATTTCTATATGATGACAAAACACATAGAAGGGAAGGAAAATTGTAGGATATATGAAATAGTGAGCTAATTTCTGGAATGAAGTCTGTAATCGGAGATATTGAGATTCTGTGAACAAGTATAAAATTTGGCTTCAGAAAGGAGACAAGGCAGTTTATATATTTAATAAGAGATAAGGAAATATTATATAAATAATGATACCAATAAGTTTGTAGCTTGGAGGTGGTAAGATTAGGTAGTTATTCTAAAATTGCTTCTACTTTAGTCAGGAAATAATAAGATGTGATTAAAATGTTGAGGTAGGAAGGGCATATGAAGGTTTGAGTATGGTGAACAAGCTGTAACATATTCATTTCAGTCTTGAAGATTAAGTTTATTAAGAAGGGTGAAGTGAGATTTCAGCAGAGGGTCCCTTGAAATGTGTGGTTCATAAATTTAAAGTAAGAGCAATTTATATGGCTTGCCTTTATTCTAATTGTGTTCAGCTGCTAGAATTCAGACTTTGTGTAAATAAATAAATGCGTTTAGTCAGATTTGGAATTTTTTGGAGTAAGTAAAATACAATACACAAGGAAGTTGTGCATAAAGATAAAGGGGTGAAGACAATGATGAACTATGAAATCTAAGAATACGGCAGGTAGTAAGGTCATAGCAGGGGCAATAAACGTAGATGTTGGTATACCTGCAGTAGAGGACTCGAATCAGGTAGAGAATCTTAGGAAGGTAGTCATGTATTTGTTTCACATCAAAAATAAAGGAAAAGTTGGAAGACGGCAACCTTTCAAAGTTGATGCTTCAAATGAAATCGTGATTTTTAGATGAAGTGCAATTAGTTGTAATTAGAAACTCCAGCATGTGAGTGAATTGCTGAGGTGCTGTGGGTAAACAGATCACTGGGAGGGAAGAGTTCCCATAATGAATGTGAACATTACCATTATATTAACATCAAAATATGAAAGAATATCTTGATAGCTCAAAAGGAGTATTTCTATACACACATATAATTTCGGTAATATTATGTGGGCATTGGAAAAACATAATTAAATAATAACAGAAAGTTAAGGTTAGTAATTTATTATAGATTCCGTTTTCCATTCATGAGCACCCTCAACATGATTCTCACTATTGGTACACTTTAGGAGGTTCATGTTTTATAAAAGCAAATAAATAGAATTGAAATATATTTAGCCATAAAAAACTTTGATTTTAACTCTAGTGAAAAAGAATTAATCTTCATGTATTAAATCGTGTTGAGTAAATTTACTGAATCTGTTTCCATGTTAACTATGTAATCACAAGAGAATTACAATAAGTCACCTAAAGAAATTATAGTTTTCAGTGACAACAAGGTCCTTAATTTACCAAAAATAAGTGTTTGTTTTTCACTTACTAGCATAAGACCACAAAATCCTCAAACCACGGAGTGTTAAATTTCTTATTGCTGCCTGAAGAAATATGCTTATGATACATTTGTGCAAATTCTAGAGGGCTGGTCATCAATTCTCTTCCATATAAACGAAAAATAAAATAAAATATAGCAAGAACAACTGATACAACAATCCATACAGGAAGTAAATGTTGTTTTTACCTCCTCATAGGTCTCCTGTTTTTGTCATTCTTATATTGGAAGTCTGGTTAGTGAGAATGTGAGCACTTGTCCCCACAATCATATTGCTTATTTTTCCAATGCATTTGTGAAATTTGGATACTCTAACTCTCTGATGCCAGTATGATGAGGACTCTCAGTGAATTTATTGTATGAGTCATATGAGTAGCCTGACAAAGTCTTGTGTGTTTGTTGTTGCTGCTGTTATTCTCCTTGAGATGTGGGGATGGAAGCATAACTTCATTACGCTGCCCCCTTCCCATTACATTTCTTATTATCCTCTATTTTCCGGGTAGATGGTTATTTTGCGATGACAGGAGCTTATACTTTGCTTTTAAAGCCAATGGCTTTACTTTCACATTATATAAATTAATATTCTACAACTTAATATTCCAGCATAGGGGGCGCCTGGGTGGCTCAGTTGGTTAGGTGTCCGACTTCGACTCAGGTCATGATCTCGCAGTCCGTGAGTTCGAGCCCCACATCGGGCTCTGTGCTGACAGCTCAGAGCCTGGAGCCTGTTTCAGATTCTGTGTCTCCCTCTCTCTTTGACCCTCCCCCATTCATGCTCTGTCTCTCTCTGTCTCAAAAATAAATAAACATTAAAAAAATATTTAAAAAAATTCCAGCATAGGAATATTCTAAGTCCCATTGTGCCAAATTGTTCAATGATGTCGACAAACTCCAAACAGCTGTCTACCTTAGATCATCCTGCAGACTCAGGGTCTCTTACACTCTAGTTTTTACTACCCTTTCTTTCAAAATGACAGCTTTACTCACAAGCTCTATTCCTAGAAGCATTTGTCACATTTCTTGTATCTAATAATAACAATTAGGTCACATGCTTAGACTAGTTTCTGACTTCTAATTTTTTTTAATGTTTATTTTTGATAAAGACAGAGAGACAGTGTAAGCAGGCAAGGGGTAGAGAGAGAAGGAGACACAGAATCTGTAGCAGGCTCCAGGCTCCAAGCTGTCAGCACAGAGCCTGATGCCAGGCTTGAACTCAAGAATCACGAGATCATGCATGACCTGAATCAAAGTCGGACACTTAACCAACTGAGCCACCCAGGCATACCACTAGTATCTGACTTCTAAGCAATTTACATTACACATATTCCTTACATTTTAAGAAATGGTGTAGCTAAGAGAGTTCTCTCCATTGTTCTGAAATGGTCCTTTGTGTATGCTCCTCACACAAGGGGGATTCCTCTGACATATGGAAGCAATCATGACTTTGAGGTGTTCTCCTGTTTTAGCTAAATCATTTAATAATGTAATTTATATGTCATTTTTCAAAACTCTTTATCAGCCATCAACCAATTTTTTCATAAAAACTAATCTTTGAAGAAAGAGTTTTGGGAAGATCGCATCCAATTATCCCAAAGGAATTGCTTTCAGGAATGCCAAAAACCTTGGAACAATTTCTAACTTTTTAAAACAGTGGGAATATAGCTCTTGTCTATCCCCAGCTGTATCTACATAAGAAGACAAATGAAGCCATGGGAATTCAAAAAAGGACATTTTCCACAATAGTACACACACAATTTTGAACCTAGTTCCGTGGAAAAAGCCCTTTTTTGAATTTCCATGGCTTCATTTGTCTTTTTATGCCGAGTTGGAGGCCTAACTGACTAAGCCATCAGGCACCCCAACAAAAAATATCTTTGATTCCTCTCTTGTTGAGTTCCTACTACACAGTTTTTTTCATTTTAAGGTAGGGTTTATTTCCCCAAGTTTTTCTTGAAGGTCATTGGAAATCCTCTTTCTTTTTTATACAAATTAAATGTAAAACACTTAGTATAACATCTAGAACATAATGGCCACTAAGATAGTGGCAATGACTTACTTTCCCCTTTCTTGTTACACATTTAAGAATCAAAATTTGAAGTCAGTTTTGTCTAGCCCTAAAAAACAGGGCTGTCTCTTCCATATCATACTGTCACCAAATCTTAAAATAATAATATGCTAAAAATGTCCAATATTTCCATTGTATTTATCAGTGGCCATTTTTAGGCAAAATGCTGTACATGAATTTAGCAGCACACTATGATGAATCCTTTGAAGGCATCCTCCATTCTTTAATTAGTGGCACACTTTTAGAGGTGGTTGTTTTATCCTAAATAACGTAACAAACACTTTGGTCTCACTAAACACTTTGCTATGCTTTTGTCCATTTTAATTTCAGTATATCAATTTCACCATTTTAAAGGGACATGAATAATCTTAATAAAAACAGTTTCATCTTGATTCTTGAAAATAAAAGAATTTGGCAATTAATCATGCCTAAGAATTTTTTCTTGAGATCACTCAACATTTGCATATTTGATTCTCTAAAACCTATACTGTTGTAACAAATGAAAATCCATAAGTTAGTGACTATTTGAGATAATGTACATTCATTTTAATATATTAACACTTCAAAACTAACATCTAATTTAAAAAAAAAGCCTTATAATGTTAATGTTGCAACATTATTGTGGTAGACTGAATTACATAGCTCCTGTAAAATTTCCCTAGAGCCTTTTCTTTCACACCTTTCTGTAGAAAGTTATGCTTTTTTGATTTTTAGTTCCATAGGGATCAGGATAATGCCCAACACTTTCTAATCATTTTCCAATGTACAAGTTACCAATAGGTGTTGAATTATGAGTTGAATAAATTACAAAAATGAGGTACACACACAGAATGTTTAGGTGACTTTAGAATTTAATCTTTTTTTAAAGGCCAGAGAAAGTTTTCCAACTAGAAAAAATAAAATAATTCAAACTTTATCATGCAGTTTACAAATGCTGCATCAAATTTTTGATCACCTTATTTGTGAAGTCTCTCCTTGATAAAAAGGCACTATCTGTTATAGATTAGGATAACTTAATCAAATGAAATTGGGTTTTTCAAACAACTCTGTTTATCAAATCATGCCCTCAGCACTGTTAACCAAAATATTCAGTCCACCAGAGAGGCACATCTATTACCTTTTGCAACAGCTAAATGATTAAGCACATATAATCTTACCCCAAACGAACAAAGCACATCTGTCATTTTCACCACTAGCTTATTTGTCTAACACCTGGGAACCTCAGTGTACTACACTGCGAAGTAGGGAAAACAGTAGTACTAACGTCATTATTTTGAGAAACAAGTGACTAAAATATGGAAGACTCTCTTTTTCTAAAATGTTGAGAGAGAGAGAGAGAGAGAGAGAGAGAGAGAGAGACAATACATGCATGCACATGAGCACGTGAGCAGGGGAGAGGCCAAGAGAGAGGTGGAGAGAGAATCCCAAGCAGGCTCCACTCTCAGCATGGATCCCAACACTGGGCTCAACCCCACAACCTTGAGATCATGACCTGAACTGATATCAAGAGACAGACGCTTAACCTACTGAGCCATCCAGGTACCCTAAATAAGTCTCTCTGAACAAAGTTTAGCAAGTCTGAGTACTAGACACATATTAGCTGGTATTAATTTGGGGGGATTAAACTTTGTATAATGGCCCATATTCAGACATTAAGTAACATGATATCTATAGCATATAGACTTTATTTTGGTTAGTTTGTTTTTTAAAAATTTATTTATTTTGAGAGAGAAGAAAAAAAGAGTGAGAGGGAAGGAGGTGGGGAAGAGAGAAAGAGGGAAAAAGCGAGAGAGAGAAGAGAGAATCCCAAGTAGACTCTGTGCTGACGGTACAGAGCCCAGCTCGGCGCTCAGTCTCACCAACTGTGAGACCATGACCCCAGCAGAAACGAAGAGTTGGGCCCTCAACCAACTGAGCCATTCAGGCATCCCTGTTTAATTTGTTTTTAAAACAAAAGTATATATTCATGTGTTTATCTTTAATCTATCGTTTTTATTATTATTCTCATATTTATATCTTAAATATCTTTACCTGTACTGAAATAGTCTCTTTACTTATTTCATTACCTTACTGTTGACTCACTGAAGGCAGAGACTGGTTCTTGTCCACTGCTATCTTTCCCGAGCCTAGCATACAACTAAACACATAGTAAATGCTCAATTAATATTTTTGAAGTAAATGATCATATGAATATAAAGCTTCTCAATTTTTAACATTAAAAAAAAGAAAGGCTTTTTTTTGTGTGTGGTCAGTTGCAAAATACACTCAACTCATTAATTTTAACTAAAATAATGAATCATAAAATAATTGTATATACAAGCAGACCTTCACTTTATTGTGCTTTGTAGATATTGCATTTCTCTATGTCATATTTTGGTAATCCTAGAAGTATTTCAAACTTTTCCATTATTATTATATTTGTTGTTATATATAATTAATATATAATATAATATCTATTAATACATTATATATTGTTCTGGTGATCTGCGATCAGTGATCATGATTCACTGAAAGCATTTTTTAGCAGTAAAATGCTTTTTTAATTTATTTTGAGATGGGGGGGAGAGAAAGTACAAGTGGGGTAAGGGCAGAGAGCAAGGGAGGGAGAGAATCCTAAGCAGGCTCCACACTATCAGCACAAGAGCCTGATATGGGGCTTGAACTCATGAACCATGAGATCATGACCCGAGCTGAATTTAGATGCTTAATGGACCGAGCCACCCAGGTGCCCCAGCAATAAAATATTTTTTAATTAAGGTATATACATTGTTTGTTTAGACATGATGCTACTGCTACTTAATAGACTACAGTGTAGTATAAACATAAATTTTATATGCACTGGGAAACCAAAAAAACTCATTTGGTTTGCTTTATTGTGATATTCCCTTTATTGCAGCAGTCTGGAACGCGAACCTATAAAATCTCCAAGGTATGCCTATATTATATATTTCTTCTTGTGTGCAGATTATCTAACATGCTGTATGTTCCAGGAACTCTTCATAGGAACAATCAGCCTACTAGTAAACATTTCTATAGAAGCCCGATTCTGCTGTCCTTTGATCTCTAACTAAAATAATAAGGGGAAAAGTTGTTGTGTAGATAAAATTGATTATTGCTATTCTTCCAAATGTTACTCAGTTATCCTAAGATCAACTCGCTGGAAAAGGCAGAAACTAAATAGCTAAAAATAAGCCTATACAACAATATTTTTAAAAATGTATTCATTACTTATAGTATCACAGTTATGTCATGAAATCATTATGTGTTTTGATAGTGAAAATAATCTCTAAATAATTATATGGCTTTCAAAATATAAAATACATATTCAGTTAGGGCCATTTTTCTACTCTCTTATGAATAAATATGCTAAAAATTGCTTGATGAATCAAGCATTCTGATGTTCTGAGTATTAGTCCCAGCTAAAAGCTGAATTAAATAATTGCACGGGTTGAGCAAAAGGACATTTTAACACAAGCCTGACTAAATATATTAATTTGATGAATTTTCAGAACACTATAGGATTATGTATGGTATTATGTATTTGCAAATTAAATATAATCAAAGAGTGGGTCATCCTTTATGTGTTAACTAAATTTTCAAGTAATTAGCAGATAAAATAGAAAAATACGATCTTAAAAGTTTATTTATGTCTCAATATTGTTGATAAGTCCAATACATGCCATAAACTAATTAACTCTTCATTATATTTTTATGACTATATTTAGTGCTTAATAGAAAACAAAACTAAATTCCTTCAGGCCAACATTTGCCATCTAAGAAAATCAATATCTATAAACATAATCAATATCATAAATTTTAATTAAAAACTCAAGCACTAGCTAACACGCAAACATTTTAAGTCATTTTAGTGTGAAAAAAGTAGAATATGTTCCATTATCAGCTAAATTAAAAATAATACGAAGAAAAAAAGTATACACATAAAAGGAAATATCCTTAACAACTATTGTTCACACATAAGATGGGTGCTTTGCTGTGACCTCTCAACTATATAGTATAAAATACATTTCAATAGCTATTCATAGATCAGTTTACTCATTTTACATTATATCCCCTACAAAATCAATGGACTCATCTTTATAAAACAAAAATCCAAAGAGTATCACTGCTTACACACTTTGAATAGCTCATCACTGTGAGGAATACAAAGTCTAAGCTCTTGAATTTGCTATATAAATGTTTCAGAAACATCTGTTGCAACTTCTCTCTCCTGCTTTAACCCTACAGTCCCCTGGTCCAGTTGTAAGAGGAATGTCTTCAATCATCTGACATACCAGAGTCTGCAGCCCCTTCATGCCTGTGTTCTGATCTGGCAATTCCTTCTTTCTTTCATACTCTCTTATTGGGTCCCAAACTCATCAGCCTCACTCTTACTCTGCAGAGCTCTGAATTTATACAGGAAGCCTCAGATGCTCATCTACCATGCTGCTGTATCAACTCTGTGAGCAACTTCTGTCCTGCATATTAAGTCATAGTTTAACTGTCTCCTTATATGTCCGTCTGTCTTAATAGATCATGAATCCCACAGGAACAGGGTGAAAGCCTTATTCATATTTATATCTGCCCTCCTTAGCACAGTCCTACACACATACTGTTTCCACGTTTCCAGTTTTCTATGTGCACAAAATTAAGAAAATCTCTTATCTTGTTTGAGCCTCTTCTTTGTCTTAAAAATGAAGCTAAAGATATTTTCCTCTACCAAATGAATAAAGGATATTTCATTTGGGGAAATTAAGCTTGGTATGTAAAGTTAACCTCCTTTCTCTCCTAGAAATGTGTAATAAGGGTTGAATAAATATTAGCTCCCACAATTTTGCTTAACTTTCATTGCGCAGTAACAACCATTGTTATATCATTATCGAAGAATAATGAATGATGAGAATATGATATAAATTAAAACAAGAGGGAATTACCATTTTTATCTAAGATGAAAAATGGAACCCCAGTCCAAGAGTCAATTCTTCATTAATTAAAGGGAAGACCAGAAGAAGCATTTTAGGAATTTTACAAGGAAGTTTCTCAAAATTATTTCTTCTGCGGGTCATGCAACCTTCCAGATATCTGCCTGGCTCAGTCAAATGTCTCCTCTTCAAAGTGTTTTACCCAAAATAAGTATCTTTCCTATTGATCACCATTCCCTCATTCTGCTTTATTTTTCTTTGGAACACTTACAACCATCAGCTAATATGTTGATTTTTATTTATTGTATCTATCTCATACTAGAATGTTATAAGCACAAGGGTAGAGTCTGTTACATTCACATCCCCAAGCAGAAGCTAGGAAGGTGCTTGTCTTAGTCCGTTCAGGCTGCTATGACAAAATACTACAGATTTGGAGGGCTATAAATAGCAAACCTTTATTTCTCATGGTTCTGGAGGTGGGAGGTCTGAGATCAAGGCGCCAACATAGTCAGCTGAGGCCCCTCTTCTGGACTGTAGATTGCCAGGTTCTCACTGTATCCTTGCATGGTTGAATGGGGCTATCAAACTCCTTGGGGCCTATTTTGAGGGTATTAACCTCAATCATGCAGGTTCCATGCTCATGACCTAAGTATTTCCCAAAGGCTCCTCATCCTAATATCATCATTTCAGGTATTAGAATTTCAACATGTGAATTCTGGGGAGACACAACTATTCAGACCATAGCAATGTCTAACATGAAGTAGGTGCCATATAATTGACTGAATGAATGCAATTTGAAGAGGATTAAAAAAGTATTCAATTCCCAAATATATTTTACCCTCTGACTTTTGGAGTGCTAGAAATTCCTTCCAAACTGTGTTCTGAGGTATAGTAAAGGCACTTTCCCTCAGTGGATGCTCAAAAGGACATAAGTGAAGGAAGAGATACCACAGCTCTCTCTCTCCATGCATATACAGAAGAAAGGCCATCTGAGGACACAGTGTAAAGACTCTATCTGCAAGTTGAAACCAACTTTGCTGGCACCTTGATCTCAGACTGTCGCCCTCCAGAACTGTGAGCAAATAAATTTCTGTTGTTCAAGGCACCCAGTATGTGGAATCTTGTTATGGTTGCATAAGTAGACTAATACAGCATTTAAATAATAGATTGGAAACTTCAGAGTTATTTATTTCACCCTGAAACATTTACTGACTTCCTGGCTAGGAGAGAGACTTAGAAATTGGGCCCAAGCTTCGAAAGGCAGAGTAGAATTTCTTACAGTTTCCTAGCACTTAGAGAACAAAACTACTAGGTGAGAAGGACAGCTTCAAGCATAAGTCATTCTACCAATCAACACACTGCCAGATTCTAGAGCTCTAACAGTAGGAAGCTAGAGAACTGGGGTGGGAAATCCTAAAGGAAAGAGATCAATCTCACATAGATGTCCATAGCTAAGGGGATCATGATCCACAAAAGTCTCAACCAAAGGGCTTGAAAGCCATATCCAAGAGTCAGGCTTAAACCAGATTTAAAGTGAATTCTATTAAAAGTGCCACCTCGATAGTGATCGAATACAATCCTTAATTAGATTGAGATGATAAGTCTCTAGCCTTATCTCCCAAACAAAGAAATGGGGAAACCTTTGCAGTAGAAGATAATACCATTTAGAATGCATATTATTTTCATATGCAATATTTGGTGTATAATAAGATATTATAAAGCAGAGGAAGAAGCAAGGATATATGCCATAATCAAGAGAAGAAATAGAGCAGATATGTAGTTTATTCAGAAATAAATTTAACATAAAGAACTTACAAATAATTTGATTATAAGAGCAAGAAAATAGAGATGAAGAAAATAGATGAGAAAATAGAGAATTATACAGGAAAATTAGAATTTATTTTAAAAAATCCAATGACATCTCCAGAAAGAAAAAAAAAAAACAACTACAGTATCTGAAATTCAAATCTTGACTAATAGTTGTCATAACAGTTGAACACAGTTAAAGAGATTAATTACCTGCAAGACAAAACATATTAAAGAATATATTAAAAATGAAGTACTTAAAATAACAAATAATGTGGAGAAGAGGTACCAGAACATAAGATACACATGCAACATGTTTTAAACACTAAGTCTTTTTTTTTAATAAAAGTATTTTAAGTGATGGAAATGCTTTTTTATCTGCATGGTAACCATTAAAAATCATAAAGTATATTATAAATAAGACATTGATTAAATAAAAATTTGAATAATTACTTTTTGTTAGTTGAAAGTCAGTAAAAACGGGAGAACAAAGAATATATAAACTAGGTTGGCCAATGATAAAATAAATAGTGAAATAATAAATATAAACCCACATGTCAGCAACTGATTTAAATATAAATGTGGTCCATATTCCAAATAACAGATTGATTGTCAGAATTAATGGAAAAAACCTCCAATGTTGTTTAACAGAAACAACTTTAGATATAGAGCACAGAAATATCGACTAAAATGATGACAAATATACTATTAAAATCCATCCAAAATCATATGTAGAGACTATACTAATATCAGACAAATTGCATGTTAAAGCAATAAGCACTTCCAGTGATGGATGGTAGTATTTCATAGTTAAAAGTGGGTCAATACAATAGAAAGATATTATAATCCTATATGTAATTCATAGCTTTAAAAAATGTAAAAAAATATGATAGCACCAAGATGAACAGTAGAAAAATCTACAATTACTGTGGGAAATTTTAATGATATGTTTTCAAATTTTTTTTAATTTTTTAAATGTTCATTTATTTTTGAGAGAGAGAGAGAGAGAGAGAGAGAGAGAGAGAGAGAGAGGCAGAGTGTGAGCTGGGGAGGGGCAGAAAGAGGGGGAGACACAGAATCTGAAGCAGGCTCCAGGCTCTGAGCTGTCAGCACAGAGCCCGACACGGGGCTCAAACTCATGAACTGGGAGATCATGATCTGAGCCGAAGTCAGATGCTCAACCAACTGAGCCACCCAGGCGCCCCATGTTTTCAATTTTAAGGGCAGGAAAAAAGTCTACTGATATGGATAACATAAACAATAAAATTAACAAACATAGTCTGATTAGTAAGATTGTACATTAGACCAAAAAATGACAGAGGTTTAATATTTTTTAAATATATGTGGAACATATGATGAAATGAAGAAGGGACCCTTGACAAATTTCACAATAATGAAATTACCTGGAATATATTCTGTGATCACAATAGAATTAATACAAAGAAAAGGTTAATTTAAAAAGTTTTATTTTTAGAACTAGAGCATTTCTATAAAATGTATCTGTTGCTCAAAGAAATAACAATTATGGCAGGAATTTTTAAAGAACTGAAATATAGTGACTGAATAACACATAAAAATTTGGGGAATTAAGCCAACATAGTGCCTAAAGAAAAAAGTACAGAATCTTGAATTCATATGTTAGAAAAGAAGAAGAAAGATAAAAATCAATCATTTACATTTGATCTTAAGTAGTTAAAAAATAACAGGAAGATAAAACAAGAAAGAAGAAAAACAGAAGAAATATTTTAAATATGAGAGCAAAAGTCAAGGAAATAAAAAACCCTAAAGACAAAACAATGAACAAAGTCAGTTACTGATTCTTTGAAGAGATTGATGAAATTGATAACACCCAAACAATAATTATTAAGAAAAAGAAAAGAAAGGGGCGCCTGTGTGACTCAGTTGGTTAAGCAACTGATTTTTGGCTCACGGTTCATGGGTTCGAGACTCGCATCAGGCTCTCTGCTATCAGCACAGAGTCTGCTTCAGATCCTCTTTCTCCTTCTTTCTCTGCCCTTCCACTGCTCATGCTCTGTCTCTCCCTGTCTCAAAAATAAACAAACATTTAAAAATATATAAGAAAAGGAGAAGAAAGACAAGTTGCCTATTTTAGAAATAGAAAATGGGTATTGCTACAGATTTAAAAATCTGTAAAGAATATTAAGAAAATGAGCAAATCTATGCTAATATATTTGACAATATATACGGAATAGAAAAATCTACAGAGATCAAACCAAAGCTCAAAGAAATAGAAAATCTAAATTTTTTTTAATGTTTATTTATTTTTGACAGGCAGAGAGAGACAGCATGAGCAGGAGAGGGCAGAGAGAGAGAGGGAGACCCAGAATATGAAGCAGGCTCTGGGCTCTGTCCTCAGAGCCCGACGCGGGGCTCAAACCCAGGAGCCATGAGATCATGACCTGAGCCGAAGTCGGATGCTCAACCAACTGAGCCACCCAGGCACCCCAAAGAAATAGAAAATCTAAATAGACAGTTACCCATTAAAGATATATGTTTTTAAACCATTCCACAAGAAAGAAATGACAGTCTTGAACAAACTCTATTGGAGAACAGAAAAGGAGGTGACATGTCCCAACCTTTTTAAGAGACAACCATGGTGATGCATCCAAAATTTGTCAGTGACATTTCAAGAAATAAAACTAGGGTGATTAATTCTGACACCTGAGATATACCGAAACATGGATTAAATGCCATTAATAATCTAAATTGGATCTTTAAATAAATTCATTTTAGATCAGTTACATGATATAGAAAAGGGGAAAGGATGGATAAAAATGTTTAGAGGGAGACACATTGATGGGGGAGGGTGGAGAGAGATACTGACTTTAGTTATTTAGGGACAGCAAACCAACACTGAGAACATTACAAGCTATTTCTTTGAAAAACTTGCTTATGAGCTAAAAAGAGAAAACTAAGTAAAAGTACCTGGATTCTGAAAGCTATTGACAAAGGGACCAAGGGAATGACATGTTCCAGAGTGTAAAAAGTTTGCCCTGTTTAAGGAAAACCACATGTTTTGGTACAGTTAATGAATATCTACCAAATTAGATTTATCTCCTAAGAATTAGCTCATGTATCACTTCTCAAAACACCTTTTTTAAGTAAAGTCATATGTTCAAAAAACACAAAGGAGTTCACCAACTATTAAGCATAAGATTATCTATCTATCTATCTATCTATCTATCTATCTATCATCTATCTACCCATCTATCTCACAACAGAAGATAAGGGTAGAAGTATAGGCAAGGTCTGAATCACTAAAGACAATTGCACATGGATTTTATCTAGGATAAAGAGCTGCTGACATATTTTAAACGTTAGTGTAACATGATCATATTTGTAATTTAGAAAGAACGGTCTGGGAGCAGTAGATTGAATGAATGATAAGGGAAAGATCCTGAAAGGGAAACCATCTGGGAGGCTCTTGCTGAAACTCATGAAAATAATAATGAGATATTGGCTAAAGGTGAGAGCACAGTGATGGAGGGGAGCAGTTCTGTTCCATAAATGTTTAAGAAATAGAATGGATAGATTCAATGGATGTATGTGTTAGTAAGGAGATCTAAGAATCAAAAAAATTCTGGTTTTGCCCTTTGGAAGCTCATAAAACCATCACAGGATAGTTTTCTACAATTATTGTTTACATTGGATGACAGCATGAGACCATCTTTAAAGAGTTCTTTGAAAAAATTCAAAAATGATATCCAAATACTTGTGGGACTAAATGCTCCTGAAATATTTTAGTAAAACAGTCAGTGATGACTATGTACTGTCTACGACTACCAATTAATAAACATCATTAACAAACGAATATTATTTCTGAATACTGGTAGGATTTGATGCCAACTCAATAAAATGGAGGTTTTGTAATCCATAATTTACACCTAATTAGTGTTTAATCTTTTTTCAATCCTCTGATTTAATTACAAATGTTTAGTTCAGCGAAATGAAAACCTTTTTTGTCATTATTGTTCAGTTAAAATCAACAAGGTTTCCTGATAGGTATAGATTACCAATACAGGTTTATCCTTTTATAATTACTCTAAAGATTAGGGCAGCAAAGAGAAGTCACTAATAGATCTTGAGTAAGAACAGTGACAAAAGGTTTCTAAAACTTACTATTTTGTTAATCTGCCCATCAGAAATCAAGGTTTATTTGTTTTATACACGTTTCCCATTTCTCTTGGGAAATATAAGCTTGAAGAATTAAATATGCTATGATATTAATGCATATATTTAATACAGTTAGAAAAATTTCAACTATATTTATCTCTAATTATCTTAAGCCTTTATGTATTTGAGAAATTGATAGTGATAATACTGATTTTGATCAATATTGATATTCTTCCATGATTTCTTCTTCACTAATAAATACTTCAGAAATTATATTAATTGATCAAAAAATAAAATACATATATTTACATGTTTATCTACAAAAAGAGGGAGCTTTCTGAAATTATAAAATTAAGCATATTTAAATTAAAATTGGTATAATTGACAAGAAAGTTCAAACAACAGAAATTAAAAAAGAAAAGGAATGTGATTCAAAAAAATTTAGTAGTTACACAATATATTAGATCTTTTCAAGTAAACTGGAGTATAGACATGTTTTAGAAATAGTGGTAAAGCAGACAATAACCAAAATATTCACTAACCATATGACACACAACTACAAATGCATATACATATGCACACATACACACATCAAATATAACCTATTGAACACTGATGTATATATGTCCTTTTCCCTAACTTTTAGGTTACACTGCCCCGAGCCAACATTTCTTGCCTAAAATTCTGTTTTGGTGTTTCAGATAGCAGTTAATCTACTGAATTTTTATCAGAAACTGGGCATTTTCTCTAAGCTTCTTAGGCAATGCAGAGTAGGTTGACTGGTCCACTGATAATTTCAATGGTCACTACCTACCACTGTCTTCAGAACCAGGGGTATTTTCAAACTGCATCAAATGAACAACAGTA
This sequence comes from Herpailurus yagouaroundi, assembly GCF_014898765.1. NCBI lineage: Eukaryota > Metazoa > Chordata > Mammalia > Carnivora > Felidae > Herpailurus > Herpailurus yagouaroundi. The sequence continues at coordinate 90,538,750 of NW_024412388.1, forward strand.
AAAGGGGAGTCAGGGAAATATGAGGGATTGATGGTTCTAACTTGACAATTCATTTGGCATCCTTTATTCATGTCCATGTTCTTTAAACATAAATATGAAACTTCTTACAACAGAAAACAATCAAAATCTTTAAAAATTTTTTAACATTTATTCATTGTTGATTGACAGAGAGAGAGCAAGAGCAGGGAAGGGGCAGGGAGAGAGGGAGACACAGAACTCTAAGAAGGCTCCAGGTTCTGAGCTGTCAGCACAGAGCCTGACGCAGGTCTCGAACCCATGAACCATGAGATCATGACCAGAGCTGAAGTCTGACGCTCAACCGACTGAGCCATCCAGGTGCCCCAACAATCAAAATCTTTTAGTTTAGTTGCATATCAGCTATCTAAGAATACCAAATAAATATGAGTAATTGAGATGTTGATGAAATATCCAGGCATATTTCAGATTGAAATATCCGAGTCTGAGAATGGCGGGTACATACCTGAGAGATTTATACTAGGATATGAAAAAGAAGGTAATTGCTTTTTGGAGACAAGTATTTGGTTTTAGATACAGGACATGTGTTTATACATATAGATATAAATTCAAATACCAATGATGTAATATTAACACCTCTGCCAAATTTCAATGGTTATAGCTGCATTAGAGAGAAGTTCTTTGGAAAGCAAAATACAAGAAAATCCAATTGATAGTGGATTAATTAAATATTTCCCAATATCAAGAAGTCTGTCTATATGTTTCCATTGATGTTGACTCAGATATTCAACAGCATCTTTGCAAATTACTTTAGATTATATTACCTGTGTTTGCAAGATGTATGCATGCTAAAAATCCAGGCCTCACATAGCTATTTAAGGCAGAAATAAAATATATTCAGAGAAAATGATGACAGCCTATTTATTTTATTAGGAAAGCAATAGTTTTTCAAGATAACTCATTTTTTTTACTTTCTCTAATTTTTAAATTTTATTTAAATCCAAGTTAGTTAACAGTGTAATAACGGATAACCCGTTCTTTCTAAAAGACTTCCCTTTCACCTGTTATTGGCTAGAACTAGATCACATCATTTCTCCTAGCAGCAAAGAATAAAAAAGAAAAAGAACATCAGAATGTTAGTTGGCTTAGAACAATCCTGATCCGTTGTCAGGTATGAGATTGCTGTTGACCAAACACGTCAAATTCTACTGACAAAAAAATCAGGAAAAATGGACAGGTCACTAGCATTTTCTTCGACAGGTTATCTATTGCAACAAAATTTGGTGCTGGGTATTACATATCTTAAACATTGAGATAATAAAAATTGTATTTTTAAAATAAAATACCTTTGTAAGATTCTTTTAAAATTGAGAGAATAAAGTAAAAAAATCAAAATAAAATATAATAGATTTCCACTATTTCTTATACTGTAAATATCTGTATGTCACTTCTTATTTTTAATTTAGCACACCCAATGGTACAAAGTTCACTATTTGGAAACTTTTATTAAAGGCTAATGAGGGTGAAATACTGAATATGAAGTTTTTTGTAAGTGTTATTTTTCAAATAGTAAACTAGAGAGAAGTTATTCCTGTTGATGTTTTTTTCATAAAAATTTTCTTAATGCATCTAGAAATAGATTATCATTCAGAAATTTTAGGAGTAAGATGTCTTAGTTAATGTCACTCTATGTTTTTATCTCATTTACCATCATTTTACTTAAATGCAACGATAGTGTGAATAAATTAACATGGATAGGACCAGAAATAAAAATAGCCTGCCTATTTTAAAATATATGGCCATAAGACAGAATTCCATTTAAGAAATCAAATTATAATGCTTAAGCTAATAAAATTCTCATATCCCTATAGAACAAGTTGAATGAATGCATGAATTGATGAGACAATCTCTGGCATATGCATGAGAGTAACACAGAAACACGTGCTTAATTTGTCAGACATGGGGCATTAATGCAGATACACCAGAACCATAGAATCAGCCATAACCACTTGGAACAGGCTGAAGAAATACTTCACTGTGGTTGACTAAGTCCCATTCGTGCCAGTTTCCAACAACCACTCCTAGTTATGAACTGTCTCAGACTGAATTTTCATTTGATTCACTTTACTTTTTTATTTTTTCTTTGGTACTTCAGATCATCAGTCTCTTCTGGGATTATTCTGGTTCATTCTGACACAAGGGATGGTGTTTCTTATTTATTTATTTATTTATTTATTTATTTATTTATTTATTTAATTCTAGTTAGTTAACATACAGTGTAATATTAGTTTCAGGTGTACAATTTAGTGATTCAACACTTCCATACACCACCCTGTGCTCATCACAACAGGTGTACTCCTTAATCCCTATCATGTATTTCACCCATCCCTCCACTCACATCCTCTCTGGTAACCATCATTTTGTTTTCTAAAGTTAAGAGTCTGTTTTTTGGTTTGTCTCTCGCTTTCCCCCTCACCCCCTTGCTGGTTTTTTATGTTTCTTAAATTCCACATATGAGTGAAATCATACAGGATTTCTTTCTTTGACATATTTCACTTAGCATTATGGTCTCTAGCTCCCTTTATGTGAGTTGTGTTTTGTTCTTTTGTTTTGTTTTTCTACTGACCAAATCTGGACTGTTCCTTTCCTTTTTCTTCTATTCTCATTAAATCTCTGTCTTTCTCTCTCATTCTTTCTTGCTCCACACTTAACTTTTGTCCTTTTTCACTAAAAAATTAATCATTTTATTTTTTCCAACAGGTAGTTTTAAAATCCTAGTGGCCCTTAAAAAAGACAAAAAACAAAACAAAACAAAAAACCCCAAAAACCTTGTATCTAGTTCTGGTAGAATCAGTGGATCTCTGGTGTATAAATATGCAAATTATCAGTTTATGGTTCCTACCTTTACAGTATAATGCTTTGCATAGGCACATAGAGTGCAGAAATCAACCCATAAGAGTTACCTGAGGATTATCTGAAAGCTTTTAAATGATATTCATAAGTGATTGTGTTAAAATTATCTTACAGGGGAAAAGTGAATTATAACATTCATTTTCCGGTTATTTCCCGTACTTTCAAGCATGACAGTGTAAAATTGTTCAAATAGGATTGGTTTTATATGTGATCCAGTTTGACTCCTTTGGAGACATGCTAAATTGAAAATATTAGGTAGTAAAAACAGTAAAGCACTGAATTCATCTAGTTTGCTAATGCTGAGACAAAGCTCTACTGGATACATGTGTAGAAAAGATGAGATTCATTTACCTAGCAGTACCTATAAGGAAAGATGCAATGGTTTAATTATGAGAAAAAGAAAGTTTCATTTCCTGTTCAGTTTATAGTCACATTAAATCAATTAAACATATTAGGACATTTAAAGGAACGTAATTTGGTTACTGAGTTGAAACATGACTTTAAAAAAACTATATAAACTTAGAATAATTGATACCTAGGATACTCAATAGGTTTTCATTCTAATGCAAATGATTGGATTCCAATCTCTTCACAAGCAGGAATTTAGATCAGGAAGAAATATTTGAGGTCATCTAGGACACTTGTTTATTTTTCAAATGAGGTCATTAAAGTTCATGAGCATTAATTTCACTGGGATTCATTACTAAATGGTGGCCAGGCTGCAACAATGATTTATATGCTGTTGTTTTCAGAATTTGAAGTTTTCCCTTTGATGTTTTAAAGAAAATTCTTACTATGAAATAACTGAGATGACATATTTTAAATTGTCTTACATAACATAAAGCATAGATAATATTAAAGTTGTTGTTATTATGATTTACAACATTATTCCCATATCAAAGAAAAAGATTTGTTGTAAATATTGAAGAAAATCTAATATTTGGTGGTTTATTTACACATACACACACACACATGCACACACACACACACACACACACACACACACACACACACAGGTGACTAGAAAACATCAAACTGGCCAACTGGTACAAAGCTGGAATTTGAAGTCTAGTTCAGAAAATTAACAAAAATCCTGCCAAAAAGGATGGAAGTCGAATTTTGGCAGGGGGTGGGGAGGGAAGAGATAGATGTAAAAAATACTAAGGAATGAGCATCTCAGCACATACCTATATTTGGATATTATGGATAAACAGAAAGTTAAAGATGGCTTTCAATAAATGAACCAGGGTGAGGAAAGAAAGGAGATACTTTTGAAGACGACCAAATGACAAGAGTAAATCTATTGATTTTGAGGTGCTTGTAGCATCCATATGATCAGTCTCTTCATAGATTTTAATCTTCGGATAGCAAAACAGAGATATGATTTGTCCTTGTACACAGACTTTGTTGTGATCACTATTTCACAGGAGTAAATATACAGGGAGCCTATATAGTCATGTGAAGAAAACAGAATAAACAATTTTGCGAAGCACCCAATAGATGGAGAGTGAAAAAACAGGGAAGGAAGCTGAGATTGAAGAGACAAAGAGATAGACGAAAACTGAGAATGTTCAAATGTTTTAAGCGAAGATGTTCCACAATCATCAACAGACAGCAAAATATGAAGAATGATAGGAAACAAGACAAAGCCTCCTATTTAACTCTAAAATTATATACATTGAGATGGTATTACACATTTCGTTTTTATCACTATTATGGCACTGTCTGTAGATTTAGGGATTTTGACTATGAGTCCATAAATCCTAATCTGGTAGGAATGCCTCTACATTATGGATATTTAATGTCAAATACTTGAATATGTCAGGCTACTGTGTGTATTACCTGAAAAAAATTAGGGTTGAAGAAACCATATTTTCCTGACTACAGTGTTCTAACAAACTCAAAAAAGATAACTTTGGTTTTTATTTCAAAATTAACATAATGGCAGTTATGCAACTAGTTTTATATTAAATGATTCAGATTGGATGAAGTATTTTCATTTTGAGAATATGTGTTTAATTATCTGAAATCCTGAACTGTGTGAGTAGCAATTTCTAAATATGGTAGCATAGGGGTAACTTGTTCATAAAAATTATATTTAAAATGAACAATATTTTTCTTTGTTTTAAATGACAGACACTAAAGCTTTTACTAATATCATTTTCAATTATGTTAACCTTTCTCAATGATAAAGTAAAACAGGCACTTGTGCTTTTGTGTAAGTAGATAAATGTATAAAAGAGTCTCCCCACCACCAGATTTTTTTGAAAAGTCTCCAAACCAAACTGAAGTGGCTTTCCTGAACTGTTGATACTTACCAATATATTCCAATAAATTGAGAATTTTTCGAGTTAAACTTGACCAAAACAAACTCATCATAATTTATAGATTTCAATTTCATTGCTCACAATATAGTTTCAACACTTATTACTTAACAAAGTATATTTTATTTATTTATTTTGAGAGAGAGAGAAAGAGTGAGAAAGCATGTGTAAGATCATGACCTGAGCTCAAAGTAAAAGTCAGACACTTAACTGATTGAACCACCCAGGCACCACCAACATTTTGTACTTTATTTATTTTTTATTTTTTTAAACTTATTCATATGAATATATTATTTTTTTTTAATTTTTTAAATGTGTATTTATTTTTGAGAGAGACAGAGACAGAATGCGAGTGGGTTGGGGCAGAAAGAGAGGGAGACACAGAAGAAAAGCAGGCTCCAGGCTCTGAGCTGTCAGCACAGAGCCTGACATGGGGCTCAAACCCACAGACCATGAGATCATGACCAGAGTCGAGGTTGGATGCTAACTGCACCCAGGAGCCCCTATGTTTAGTACTTTAAGTCACAGTATAAAGTGAGAAAATTTTAAGATATTTTACAACATCTTTGTCACATGTCACATCCATATAGCAAAATAACCTTTTAATTAGGTATAAATAATTGACCAAGAAAAGGAGCAAGTCCATAGAATCAATTATTTCTCTTAAAGTCTCAAACTTATCAATTTATAGATTTCCAAAATAAAAGATCTTTGAAATACTTTATTAAAAGTTTTTGGGGCGCCTGGGTGGCGCAGTCGGTTAAGCGTCCGACTTCAGCCAGGTCACGATCTCGCGGTCCTTGAGTTCGAGCCCCGCGTCGGGCTCTGGGCTGATGGCTCAGAGCCTGGAGCCTGTTTCTGATTCTGTGTCTCCCTCTCTCTCTGCCCCTCCCCCGTTCATGCTCTGTCTCTCTCTGTCCCAAAAATAAATAAACGTTGAAAAAAAAAAAAGTTTAAACCTAGTCAACATTATTTACTGAAAATACCCTTTTTTTAAGAATTTGAACTTTTTCTTACAAATAAGAATACTAAGTGATTCTTTAATAACATCAATACATACAATTCCTTGATTATTGTAATGGTTAATTTTATGTGTCAACTGGGCTACCAAGTGTCCAGATATTTGGTTAAATGTTCTTCTGGGTATGCTTATGAAGGTATTTCTGGATAAGATTAACATTTGTGTTTGTAAACTTGAGTAAAGCAGATTTCCTACTCAGTGTTTGGAGGTTGGAGGGAGGAGACCCTCATCTAATCATTGGAAGGCCTACGTTGAACCAAAAGACTGAGGAAGAAAGAATTTGTTGTTTCTACCTTAATTGTCTTCCAGCTGGGACATAGGTCTTCTCCTGCCCTTGGAGTAGAACTCAGATTGGAATTTATACTATCAGTTTTCCTGGTTCTCAGGCCTTCTGATTTGGACTGGCACTCTACTATTGCTTCTCTTGGTCTCCAACTTACAGATTGCAGATCTTGGCACTTCTCAGCTTTTACAACTGAATGAGCCTACTCCTTATAATAAATATCTTTGCACACATTTATCTATGTATCTATTTATCTATCTAATCTATTTATATCTTTATATTCTACTGGTTCTATCTCTCTGGAAAATACAGGTTTTGGTACTGAGAGTGATTCTAGAGGAAGAGGAATTTAAGGGCAAGTTTTCTGAAATGGTTCTAAAGTTTCTAGAATTGACTCTCCAATGTAATTAGATTTAAAGATGCTAAAAACTCTACTTCCCCTAGAGAGGAGAGCATTGGTAGTTCACACGATAGGTTGGGCAATAGAAACATGCAAAATATCTCCATTGGCTATTCCTAATCAATCACTTATAAGAAGCAAGGAATGGGTGAATCTGCATATGGTACTTTTGGACATTTTTCGAAAACTAACAAATATAGTGAGGTTGCCTGGTTATTTCTAATGTCACTGGAAAAAGTGGTGAAAGAAAAAGAGAAAATATATGCAGCATATATCTTTCAGAGGAAGTATTTCTAGAATATAAAAAGAACTTTTATAATTTAATAAGAAGGCAACATATTTTGATTTGCCAAATTTTTAAACTGAAAATTCACAAATGCAGTTATAGAGATAAAAAATAAACACATGAAAATATGTTCAGTATCATTAATACTTGAGTAAATGCAGAGTAAACTACAATGAAATACTATACTTATAGAATAAAATGGTTACATTTTTAAAAGACTGGTCTTAGCAAATGCTGCCATAGGTGTGAAACAACAGCTGGTGGGAACATATAATGATAAAACCATTTTGGAAAACTGTTAGGCAGTTTTTCAAAAAAAGTTAAATAAATACTTATCATATGACTCAACCGTTACGCTCTTCAGTAATTAGCAAAGGGAAATGAAACCATATGTGTATAACGTGTAATGAAATTTCATAGTACTTTATTTTTAGTAGCCACAATCTGAAAAAAAAGTGTTCAAGAGGTAAAAGATGAACAAACTATATACTACTCTACATAAAAGAATACTATTCACTCTTAATGGTACATGAAACACTGATACTACAAAATGGATGAACCTCAAAATAATTATGCTGAATTAAGGAAGCCAAATAATAGATCAAAATTACAGGAATCAATTTATATAAATTTTAGAGATCCAACTAATCAATATGAACAGATAGGAGTGGTTGTTTGGTGAGGAGACGAGGGAGGAAGAAAGGTCAGATTACAGGATGCATGAGCAAATACTTAGGAGTGTTGAATGTCTTGGTTATTTTGATTTTGGTAGTGGTTTCATTGGTATTTGCATATGTCAAACTCACTAAATTGTAACATCACATATGTGTGATTTATTATACAGCAATTGCATACCAGTGAAGCTCTTAAAGTTATTTTCTCAGTGAGGCCTTATGTCACTATATGTAAAATTTCATTTACCTTCTTGACAATTCTAATCCCCTTTGTTTATTGAATATTACCTTAATATTTATCATTATCTAAAAACATGTAATTTATTATTTTAACTTGCTTAAAGCTAGGCATATATTTTATCCATTTTGTCTACTGATTTATTTCTACTCACTAGAAAATTCTTCACCCATAATAAATGCAAACTAAGTATTTGTTGAATGAATAAATAAATAACAGAATAAGAGGGTATGAAAAATTGATGGTATTCATTACATGCCTCAGTGGGGTCAATGGATGATTGGACGTGGGTTGCTAGAAGTTTTGTGAAGGAAACCAAAAGGACATGCCCCAAAGATATATGCTTGAATAGTTATTGGAGATATTACATTTATTGGCAATGATGATGTCTAAATTTAGACCACAGGGCTGAATAACTAGGTAAGGCAAGGGAAGCATTATTTGAAGGGAAGAAATCAAGATAGTGAGAGGCCATAATTTTGGAAATATTTTCATCATTGATATCAATGGTAAGGTAAATTTGGTTGGGAAGAATTACAGTATGCCAAGAGCTATTAACTTCAAAGGAATAAAGTAAACTGTGATGACAGATTTTTGCAACAAGTAGGTACATCAGTGGATAAGCTGATATATCATAAGATTCAGAATTTCCTGGCTTTAGGAAGAAACATCTGCAGACAGAATGAAACTGCTACAAGCAACCTACTTAAATTTTAGATAGCAGGAGAAGAAACAGTCCCATCCTGAGAAAGCTGTAAGGGAAACTGTGTTTTAAAGAAACAAGCCAGAACACAGTGAAAAGGAGAAAGCCAAAGCTTTCATTCTGAGAAGAGGTTAAGGGTATAGGAGTTTTGGACTTTGAAGACTATTTACAGAGCTCTGCTAAGATTTAAGGGAAATTTATAAGGGGAACTGAAGGGGCAACAGGATTGAACAGATTTTACAAGCCCATGAAAGACAACACTGTAGGAGAGGACTAACAGGAGCTTTGGCCTTCAGTAGAGGAATGAGGCCAGGACAAATACCATCCGCACAAAGTCACAGGCAGGGGATCATATATCTTGGCCTCCCTTTTCACACACTCCGATTTTCCACTGGTGGCTACCAATAACAAAATCTAAATAGAAAAACTAAGGAACAAAAGACTGGGGTTCTTGCATTATATAGAGGTCAGCCTTCTGAGACAGATGACAGTAGAGAAAGGTAGAGAGTAAATCTGGAGGAGCAAGTGATGAGTCTATAGCACAGAATCTTTCTGTGTTTCTCAATGATATGACTCAACTTTTAAAAGATGTTAATTCTTCCCTAATTTTTTCATAAATCAATAGAATTTCCTTTAAAATTACATTTGTATTTTATTTTGGTACAGTTTGAGAACATTTTGAATACATTTGTCTAAAATATGTATTTTTAAGTTTATTTACTTTGTGAGAGGGAGAGAGAAAGAGAGGGAGGGAGAAGCAGAGAGACAGGGAGAGAGAGGATCCCAAACAGGCTCCACACCGTCTGTGCAGAGCCTGATGTGGGGCTCAAACTCACAAACCATGAGATCATGACCTGAGCCAAACTCAAGAGTTGGACGTTTAACCAACTGAGCCATCCAGGCATCCCTAACATATTTTTAGGAAAAGATTAAGTTCCCTATTTGATAAGCTGACTTGGAAAACCAAAGAATAGTATTTGCCTTACTAAAGATGCTCTATGACATTATAGTAATAAAATTATTTTGGGATTATTTAAGAACACATGGTGTATGCCACAGTAATAGAATAGAGACCTCAGAGATAGACCATGTATATATGAAAACTAGAATTATGATAAAGTTGGAACATCTAATAAATGAAGAAGAGACAGAATGTGTTTTGCAGTGCTTAAAAAAATGCTCACCCAATGTAGAAAAATTAACATGAACCCTGATAAGCTTTTAGCTCCTGCTTCATTTGCAGGAAGCTTGAAAATAGTGATATCCTCACATTTATAATGTAAAAAGCCAGACAGAAAACACAACTCTTCTTAAACCCAACAGAAAACTGAGATCACAAGACAACTAACTAACCTGAACTTTAAAGAAAGATAGGTGATGGTGAGATGGTGACTATTACCCGGGGCAGATATTGACATCCATACAGCCTGGAAGTCAAGAAGAGAATTCAACTAAAATTTATAATGAATTTCTAGAAGCCACGTGTGGACCAGACTAACATTAAGCAAGTCCTGTAAGCTACAGACACAGACTGAATTTGTACGTGTTTTTAGTCTCTTCACCACAAACTTCTCTTGGTTTTCACAAGAAAGATCGGGAGGTGAACGGGAGTCCTGAGAAAGTCTGTGTCATGGTGTCCTCCTGGGGAAGTAAATAGTAGCTGTACAAGGAAAGGCATGAAGCCCCATTTGGACTCTCTCCTATGTTTCCTATGGAACAAAAGCTTCAAGCTACTTGCAGAAGGGCAGCAAATCTGTTGCCTGATGGCATAAGTGAAGACCCAATGGAACGTGTAAAGGTCCTGGGCCCAGAAAATGAGAGGTCTTAAGAGACAGGAGCAGGGGTGAGTAGAGTCACTTAGAAAGCCCCACCCCAGGTACCCAGGGCCACATTTCCTGCAGAAAGCTGAAACACAACAGAGAATGCATCCTCTCCATTCACTCCACACCTACTCCAGGCTAACAAACAGCAAGTAACAATTAACAGCAGTTCATTGTTAGGGAAGTTAGAGAGGAAAGAGATGTTCCCTGAGGAGGAATTACAAAGGGAAGACCTAAAACTGAGGGCAGAGCAAACATTAAGAACAATTCACTGACAAACCAGCCCCTGCACACATTACAAGGGAACTCTAGAAATATTTAAAGCCTGTGGTGCTCCGAGGGTTGTAATAGCAACAACAAAATCTAAATGCTGCTCAAATCCTAACTTAATTGACTAAAACCTCAGACTGGCAATATTTATAAAGGTGGGGGAGGCCAACAAGTGGGCTCTGACAACACAGGAATTTTTATGTATCCCACAAGACGTATACACATTTGCATCCATGTAACCTTATGGTCTACCTCTGAGAAAAATATCTCCCAAAGGTCCATGAAAAGAATGTTCACTGTGGTAACAGGGAGTTGAGGAAACTGGTTTCCATGACTCGGGCAATTGATAAGGAAAGTGGGTTCATTTACCCCATGAAATTTGTACTTGTTAACAGCAAAATATAAGGTGCCTGTAAAGATTGGTGTTTAAATCTTAAAAGTGCTGTGAGATAAAGAAAAAAAATACATCTATAGCAGAATATAGTTTTAAATAAAAATATATGTACATAAACAAATTAAATATAAAAAGCTAAATATTTAAGGTGGACATGTATCAGTAAAATGATACATACCAAAGCCATTAGAATGGATGATCATGTAAGGGAATGGGAAAAGGAAACGACAAATAAAGTGAATAAACAGATAAATATGTAAACAAAATAAGAGTTTTGTAAGTAAAATAGGAGTGGGCAATAAATTAACATCAGTAGAGGAGAATAACTAAATCTTTGAACTTGACTTAATCAAATAAACACAATAAAACCTGTAGTAGTCACTAAATGTATGGAATTCTCTCTAGTTTGGTTACAGAAAAATATTTAGAAGCACCTAAGACATCTTTATGTGTGTGTGTGTGTGTGTGTGTGTGTGTGTGTGTGTGTGTGTAGTTTAAAGAAGATATATCAGTTATCTACTACTTATGGTTTTTTTAACCTTAATTAATTGATGTCTAATGTCAACACAAAAAACATTTAAATAGATGGTATTTCTCATGTGTAACACAAATTCAACTTTTATATTTAATAAGATTCATATTTACAAAGAAGAAATAATAAGACAACAGTAGAGTTTTCAATTATTTTTCTGACTCTGGAAAGCCTAGGGAATGAATCACAATCTTCTCTCATTGAGAGCAGTAAACTGACAAATCTGATGAGTGTTACAATGAAAGTTTAAGTAGTATAAATGAAATTCATGCAAAGATCTTCCTTTGGAGGCAATTATACAGAGTTTCATAGAGTCTTCTGGCTTGCTGATAGGCTACTAATACAAAATAGTGACATCTGGGACTGGGAAGTCCTAGATATTAGACTCGATTTTCATTCACATATCAGTGTGCAGAAGCATGTTGTTTCCCAAATAAGAAGCATCACTTAGTACAATTATCCAAATATTATCCCTAGAGGATGACACAGATCATGAATGTTTGGGTATGCCAAAGTCCCAGAATATTTATCTTGAATTTTTGTTAAAGAAAAAATGGACTCTTTCCATTCAGTTACTGATTCCTGTCATCCCACCCTCCAGTAATGTATTGTCATATTGTCATTGCTTCACCAGTAGCCATTTGTACTAGTTTACATTTAAATTAATTAAATAAATAAAATTTAAAAGTCAATTCTCCAGGCACACTAGTCACATTTCAAATGCTCAGTCATCACTTGTGGCTAGAGGCTACCATATTGACAGTGAAACTTTAGAGTATTTCCATCATCACTGAAACAACATTGTTGTAAAGTGTACACATTAATTGGTTGCTAAAAAGAGAACAACCTACTCATTTCACAAGGCATCTGTCATGCTGATAATGTAGAGAAGTATTCCCAGAATCTGTGGTCTATAAATTTTAGTGTTAGTGTCAGACACAGAAACAGCCATGCAAAATGAGAGTGGGTTACACAGATACAAAAAGCACATGCAATTCAATGAAAGGAAACTAATCAAAGGAAGATGAAAGGTATTTAAGAGTCATAAGCCCACAGAATGGTGAAGCCTGTTTTATGACATAAAATACACAGGTGCATATATATATATATATATATATATATATATATATGCACCTATATATGTAGCATGTAGCTTTGTGTATTCAAACAAAAATCTTCAAATATATTTCCTTTTTTTTAAGTTTATTTATTTATTTTGAGAGACAGAGACACCATACAGACAGAGAGGGAGAGACAGATTCCCAAGCAGGCTCTGCACTGTCAAGAGTACAGAGCCTGACACGGGCTCAAATGATAAAACAATGAGAACATGACCTGAGTGGAAACCAAGAGTTGGACACTTAACCGACTGAGCCACCCAGGAACCCCCAGAAAAATTTCCTAAAAAGAGATATAGTAACACTATTTAGTAAATCTATATAACATTAAAAACAGATAAAACTTCCCATAACATAACAAGAAATTTTTAAAAACAAATTTTATTTAAAAAGTACCATTATCAAAGACTTTTCACACTTTGATGAAAGTCTTAACACTATTGATTTTCCAAAGTACTCATGTACATAGTAACTTCTATGTAAGATTATTGTTAGTAAGTATATATCACCTTTTTTGGTTTCCTCTTTGAGACTTATCTGTAAGAGAGTTTGATGACAAAGGCAAATGACCCCTGGAAATTGTTTCATTGTTGTTCCTTTCAAAGAAATGACATGCAAACAGTTTTTTTTTTGGATGGTTTTTATTTGACATTTTCTTTCTATATTACATGTAAAAATCAATTACTAGTTGAGTTCAATTACTCATGAAACCATTTTTACTTATTTGTTTATATAATTTATTTATTTTTACAATTTATTGGTTCTAAAGGGAATTGTTGGCATCCATGAAAAAAAAGGCATGCAAACTAATAATGTTTGAATTAACATTTAGTCAAATAATTAAAAAATATGTTGAAGCCAATGGATGGACTCAGACCAAGGACTAATTAAACACACAGAGGGTAATTTTAAGAACAGAGACATTATAAATATTATGGTTGAGATTTAAAAAATTGATGAAAGCAAAGTGGAAATAAAAAAGCAAAGAGAAAACAACATGCCAATTAAAGCATGAAATTGCTTACAATCATCTAGATTTTGTTTGGTAGGTCTTATGTGGGATCTGCTCATGTCATGTAATTATTTTCCTGATCCAAAGTTCTGTGCCAATTATCTATCTATTGTCTCTCAACTCCAAATTCACATTTCATTTTCTGCTGTGTGAAGTGGGATCTGGCTCTTTGTAACATTTTTCCTTTGCCAGTTGGCATAATGTTAAGCTTTGTCAGTAGAGATTACTAGAGAGACATAGCAGGAAGAAGTGTTTTCCTTCCATTTTTCAACGCACTCACATGGGTGACTCCTGCAGCACACACAGCTTCCCTACCATCTAACTCCTGCAGCATGGGTGGCTTCTACAGCATCCAACACCTTCAGTATATGGTGCTTAGCAGTACCCAGAAATCAACAGCTTCCTGTAGGATATCCTCTCCCAAGGTAGCAGAGTACCACTAGCTTACTCTAGGATCCTGAGAACAAGTTCCAGAGAACATATTCCCAGTAAGTTCTGCCAGCAAGCATCAGGACTTCTTTGCTCCTCAGTGAACCACCCCCCTGGCCTCTCTAACAATTTCTGGATCTGAGCTTTGTTCTATATTCTTTATAGTTACTTTTATTTTATCAGCCATTCCCACATTACTCAAATCCCCTGTTATAGTTAATAATTCTTTATATTGACCTTTTGCTGTTCAAATTATTGTGTGGTTTCTTTCTACTGACCAAACTATGACTGATATACCATCTAAAGCCATTTATATCTGAAGTGTTATTAAGACTCCTAGTTTTACATTTCCTGATATAATGGCAGTCCATGTCTTATATCTTTTCAGCTAGGACACATTTAGCCATGGATCAATACTCTGATGATTAAGTGCTGATTTAGTGTTCAAAAGTATTTAATAGGGTCTTTTCCAACATGATTCTAAGACATTTTCCTCTTCTGGTATATTTTCCAGAAGACAAATTCTTTAGTCTCAGGTCATTTAGAGCCTATTGCAAGAATGTGTAGAAAGGAAGTTTGTCCTTGCTGCATGAGTCCTATGTATGATTTGTGATGTATTTCTGAGAAAAGTTAAGAGTCCAAAATCTGGAGTCAAGTAGCCAATCTCATAGGGCAACTTGTATCAAACTTGATAGTGAAAGTCATGAACTCTGGAGAGTGTGGACCTCATGGAAATGAAGGCCAGAGACAGCACTCTTAGCCAAGGAAGCCCAAGAGCATCAGCTAACTGTGCTAACATAGTTTAAAATGTCACTGGCTCTCTCTTCTTTTCCTAAGTATTAAGGATGATTGAAATAATTAAGTCTCTTAGCAAGTGGTAAGACTTTTCAAATTTCCCTATTAAAAATCCCAGTAAAATGAATGTCTGTATCATTGGAGATTGAGGTTAAAACTACTCAGCCTAGGACAAAAAAAATCATGCCAAGTTTTGCTTCAGACCCAGAGCTCTCCAGAAAAGAAGAGCTTCTTTATCCTGAAAGTAGAAAGAAAGAAAGAAAGAAAGAAAGAAAGAAAGAAAGAAAGAAAGAAAGAAAAGAAAAAGAAAGAGAAGAAAGAAAGAAGGAAAGAAAGAAAAAGAAAAGAAGGAAGGAAGGAAGGAAGGAAGGAAGGAAGGAAGGAAGGAAGGACGGACGGGAGGGAAAGAGATTTTCAAAACTCGTAGCAGGTGGGTGGTTGTAGAAATCAATGTGGAGATGTTCAAAGGGACATTGAGGTTTGGATAACTATCCATGTTCCACCTTTACACTTTCGCTGGAATAATCATGATAGATGATACATATGCCAAGAGACATTTAGCAACCCTAGTGTTGAAATATGTTCCCCTCAAAATTCACATGTTGAAGTTGTAACCTCCAATAGCTCCAAATGGGACCTTATTTGAAGACTGGGTCTTTTGGCTGGGGGGGGGGGGCGCGCAGGGGGAAGAGGGGAGGAGTAGTCAAGTAAAACAAGGCCATTAGGGTAGAGCCTTATACAGTAAGAATAATGCCTGTATAAAAAGGGGAAATTTGGACACAGAGAAAGAAGATGGTGTGAAGATGTAGGGAGAATATGGCTATTTAAAAGCCAAGGAGAATCTTGGAACAGATACTTCCTTAAGGGCACTCAGAAAGAATCAACCTTGCCAACACCACCTTGATCTTAGATTTGTAGCCGCCAGAATTGCAAAAATAAATAAATAAATATAAATAAATAAATAAATAAATAAATAAATAAATAAATAAATAAATACTTTTTTTCTGATTAAGTCACCCAGTCTGTGGTACTTTTAATGGAAGTTGTAGCAAACTAATACACCATGTATGTCTTTCTAATTTAATGATATATAATACTGTCTCGCATATTTTAAACACAATAAAAATGATACCATACTTTCATTTACTCTTATTAGTTAATGTTATGAGAGATATACCTTTGAATATTGCTTTGGCTCATATATTTTCAATGCTATGTAGAGTTTTTGGTTCACTTTCATTATACTACCTTCCCCACTTTTTGTATGCTGAGATTGTGGGCATAGTCTTGCAAGAGAGGGGCAGTCCAGTTGCATTACCATAAAAGCAATTTAAGTTTATGGGGATTTATGGGAATTGGACTCACCCTCCACTTAGAAAACTTGGGGCAATATGATACTGTGGGTAACTCTTCCTGCTGGAGTGAGGAGTAAGCCATACTTTTTATAGGAACTGGAACTGTT
The DNA here is from genome assembly GCF_014898765.1 of Herpailurus yagouaroundi. Classification (NCBI taxonomy): domain Eukaryota; kingdom Metazoa; phylum Chordata; class Mammalia; order Carnivora; family Felidae; genus Herpailurus; species Herpailurus yagouaroundi. Next base: position 90,555,400 of record NW_024412388.1, read on the forward strand.
TGTGTATCCTCTTGTAGCAGTGGAGGGGCAGGCAGTTGGGTGGGAGGGGCAGGCTCTGCACCCAGGTAACCCATTGACAGGTAGACCTGGCAGAATTCATTATGGGGAATCAAAGCAGATAATCCTGGTTGTCCTTCCACATGCTTATAAATAGGTTTTAACCTGAATGTCTCTTAAAATTATTAATATCATTTAAAGTTTAAGAATATTATCTTATTTTTAAACTTTTTAAAAAGTTTATTTATTTTGAGAGAGAAATAGAGAGAGAGAGAGAGAGAGAGAGAGAGAGAGAGAGAGAGAGAGGTGAGAGCATGCACTAGTAGGAAATGAGCAGAGAGAGGTAGAGAGAGAGAGAATCCCAAACAGGCTGTCAGCACAGAGCCTGATGTAGGGCTCCAGGTAGTGAACCATGAGACCTGAGCTGAAATCAAGAGTCAGAGGCTTAACCGACTGAGGTATCCAGGCACCCCTAAGGACATTCTCTTGTTGAAATACTGGGTAAAGCTTTACCGTGATATGTTGTAAACATTGTTTACTTCTACATTTCCCATTCTTTCAGGAGAATTATCTTGTTCTATTATGATTTTCTTCTTCATGCATTTGAAATGCAGATATGATCTTTGCTTTTCATTGTGAATTTTTATTTTCATTTCTGTACTCTTGTCATTAGTATCTTCAATGTTCTATATTCTTTTTCAGTTTTTGTCATTTTTAATTCCTTCCCCCTTCCCCGATTTCTGTTACCTTACATTTTGTCGCCTACTTTTTTCCATTTTTTATATCCCACGTGTTGTCACAGGGGTTTGTGCTTTCTCTTCACAGTGTTAAATATTCCAATGATTGTTTTAGTCACGTTCCAATATCGTCTCTGTTTTCAGCCATTTATTTTGAGTGCTGTTCAGCTGTTAATTTGTTTTGCATGTTTTGCACTTTAGTATCTCTATATTGATGGTATTAGTTTTTCTTTTTTTAAAATAATTATCCTTGAAGCAGGAAAAACTTATTCAGATTATACATTCACAACCTTCTTGAGTAGGGGTGAAATAAAAATCTGATTTTCAAAAGGCTGGTATTTTCCTTTTGTGTTACAATTTTGTTTCTAAGAATGTTTGTATTTTATTTCTCCCTAAACAACTGACACAGGAGCTGAGCATTTCACACAGTGGAAAGTCTGCACGCTCTCTCTCTCCCTGCTCTTCTGCCCCCAAATGAAGTGCCTCGGAGACTGACTCTTTTGAAAATATGGCTTGTCTCTGAATATTCTCATTTGGCCTATCCCAGTGCCCCTCAAGTTTAATGTGAATGCACATCATTTAATAATTTAGCTGCAATGTAGAGTTGGGCTAAGTATGGCTCAGAGCTTGTGATTTTGAATTTCTAACCATCTCCATGTGATGCTGATACTTTGCTTCTCAGACCACACTTTTCAGTTGCAGGAGCTTAGCCTGGTCCGGTTTTTGGCACCTATTGGTTCTACAAAAGATGCTGCAGAATGATTTTATACCCTTCTGACCAAATATTTTGGAAATTATATCACACCACATAGCTTGCCTTTTTGTAAGTTTATTTATCCAGTGTTTTCTAACAGCTGCATCCATGGCATTTATTCTCCATTTCCTTCAATGAATATTATCTGTTCTTTGATTAGTCTTGCACCTTGTCTGTGCTTTAAGCCAACTCCATGTATATTAAATGAGGAATGTGTCTTTTTATTCTTTCTTATTTTGCATGATTCCTAGGGATAATAGGAAAAAGCCTAAATAACATCATTAAAATCTGAATTCTTTTTCATAGTTTTATAACTGAATTTTATTATAGTCAAAAGAGTTCCCCTATATTTAAATTTTTAAAATGATTGAAAGTTACCTTATAGTCTGGTTAATAGACAAACATCCATTCTCTAATTATTAAATTGAATTTTTTAATTATATGTTCAAACTTTTATGTATATATTGATTTTGTTTGTTTGAGCTATTACATCTTGAACAAGGTTCAATAACATCTTCTAAAATAATGATAGCTAAAAAAATAATAAAAAAAATAAAATAATGATAGCTTTCAATAGCTACTTGTCCTTTTACCAGTTTTTGGTTTATATATATTGAGAATTTTCACATGAATGTAGAAAATTATTTCACACATATTTATTATGACTACTGTTTTAGCTGTCATTATTTATAGCATCTTTTTTTAACTTTCATGACTTATCTACATTTATTATTCCTAAATATATATGTTATAATATTATATATTTTTGTATTTTAAATATAAAAATATATTTAATATTTTATATATTTTATAATAAAAATATTTTTATTATTTTAGTACTCACCCCTAAAAGTTAAAAATAGGGGCGCCTGGGTGGCGCAGTCGGTTAAGCGTCCGACTTCAGCCAGGTCACGATCTCGCGGTCCGTGAGTTCGAGCCCCGCGTCAGGCTCTGGGCTGATGGCTCAGAGCCTGGACCCTGTTTCAGATTCTGTGTCTCCCTCTCTCTCTGCCCCTCCCCCGTTGATGCTCTGTCTCTCTCTGTCCCAAAAATAAATAAATAAACGTTGAAAAAAAATTAAAAAAAAAAGTTAAAAATAAATGTTTGAGGTAAGAAAGATAACATAAATCACATTTATCTATCTCTTATTAATAGTACAAGTGCCATAAAATACTTTAATTCCAATTACCATCTGTATTAGTTTGCTACAGCTGTTAGAACTAGGTATCACAGACTGGGTGGCTGAAACAAAAATTTTTTTCTCATGTTTCTGGAAATGAAAGTCTAAGGTCAAGGTATTGGCAAGGTTGGTTCCTTCTGAGGGTAGGGAAGAATCTGTGCCAGGCCTTTCTCCTTGTCCTGTAGATGGCTGTCTTAACTCTCCATCTTCATATCATCTTCCTTGTATATGTATTCGTATGTATGTATTTACATCCAGATTTCCTCTTCTTATAAGGATATCAGTCATACTGTTCTAGGGTGCATCCTAATGAGCTCATTTTAACTTAACTGCCTCTGTAAAGACAGTCCCCTATTATAATCTCATTCATAAGTATTAGGGGATAAGACTTCACATTAGGAATTTTGAGTGGGACACAAATGAGCACATAAGACCACCCTTACAAATTTGCCTGTTATTTTTAACTAGAAAAATTATTTTAAACATTTTTAATAAAATAAATTATATATTATATTCAGTCAATATAATCTCGGATTTAACTACATGTTTATATATACCTTTTCAAAATAATTTGTTGAGATGTCGACTATCAGTGGAATAGTCCTTGACTATCTTTTGCTTCATTTACGGTTTATTATAGTCTGAATTATGTAGATATATTAGTATGTGTTTAATATTATCTATAAGTTGAATTATCTTTATTTACCCTTCCTTTGATATGTTTTGTTATCTGATTCTAAGAAAAAAATTCTTTTAAAAAGTCATCATCAATGATCTCATCAAATAAGTATTTCTCCTCTGTGTTTATTTCTCTTTCATATGTTTTATTGCTTTATTTTTATGCTGCATTTGAGTATTTTCTAAAAATCTATCTTCTAGTTCACTAATCTGCTTTCAACTATTCATAATCACAATGATTTTTCAAATATTTAAATAATCTTTATTGACACATTATTTAGGTACAAAAATATTACCTAAACTATACAAATTGTTGAGTTTTGAAAACTACTAAATCACCAGAATAAGCAATATGTAGAATATTTATCAATCAACATATAGAGCATATTTATCATCCAAATTTTTCCTCAAGTTCCTTTCCAGACAATCCCCTCCTCCACTGTTGAACTCAGCAAACCCCTGATATTCCAGTTTGAGGTTTCCAGAATGAATCAGACCTCACTCACTCTTCTGTGTTTGTTTTATTTACTATATTGTTTGTGAGACTTAGCCATGTTGCTGTATATGTCAAACTTTTTTTTTTTAATTGCTGATATGCCAAAGTTTCTTTATTTACCGGATGGTAAATAGTAACACATGAAAAGGTGCATCATGACTCACTCATTAGAATGGTCAACATTAAAAAAGACTAATAATGCTAAAAGATGATGCAGATGCAGAGTGCCTAGAACTTTTATATACCAATGGTGAGAAGAATAAATTGTATAACCATTTTGGAGAAAAGTTTCTTATTATATTTCACAATTTATTATATAATTAAGTGTAAACCTACTACATGACCCAAGAAATGCCATTCCTAAGTACTTAACCAAGAGAAATAAAAACATGTTAATACATATATAAAAAATACATATATATGCATAATTAACATATATCTTTGTATGAAAATATTTACTGAACTATTTATTAACTAAAACCCAGAATCAATTAGGTTTTAAATTTATTTTTAACTACGAGAAGTAATATTTAATTTCAAAGTTCTCTTATTTTTGGTGTTTTTTCATTACTCAGATTTTACTTTTTTTGTTGCTGTTGTTATTGTTTTTAGTTATAAGTCATTTCAAATTAACTTATTTTATCTTTCCCATAATTCTGCTTGAAGTTCTTAGATGTCAAATTGGGGTTTTTTCATGATTTTGGTGACTCTCATGGTGGTTTGATTTCTTGTCAGTCGTGTAATCTTTAAAAGTATTTGTTTTGAATTCTGTTAATGAGAATACTGTAAGTTATGACTGAAAGTATCCCCTTTCTACTTCATACCCTGTGTAAATATATTAGGCCACCTATTCTAACAGGACCAATTTATGTGAATGTCCAAATAATGTTGGTAATATCAGTTTTATATGCTATGGATACTTTGCTCATGGCTAGGGAATTGATTTTAAATTCTCAGAACATTATTTTATTTTTTAAACTCAGAGCCCAAACTAAAAGAAAAGTTTCCTCTTTTTTCCTTCCTCTGCCAGTGGCTAGAAAATATTCTAGCCATCATGTTTTCTCTGTGTGTAGCACTTTGAGTGTCCTGTTTTTATCAGGGGGAGGGATTTTAATTTTCTGTCTTGGTTGTTTGTACCCAAGTATTTGTCTTTTATAACCCATGTGGTCATTAAAGCCCAAGCTTCCAGGTCCCCAAATTTGGAAAATGCCCCAAATTAATTGGCACTTTAAAATGTTTTATTTTTTGGGGCGCCTGGGTGGCGCAGTCGGTTAAGCGTCGGACTTCAGCCAGGTCACGATCTCGCGGTCCGTGAGTTCGAGCCCCGCGTCAGGCTCTGGGCTGATGGCTCAGAGCCTGGAGCCTGTTTCCGATTCTGTGTCTTCCTCTCTCTCTGCCCCTCTCCTGTTCATGCTCTGTCTCTCTCTGTCCCAAAAATAAATAAACGTTGAAAAAAAAATTAAAAAATAAATAAATAAAATAAAATGTTTTATTTTTTAATGTTTATTTTTGAGAGAGAGAGAGCGCGCGAGTGCGCGAGCACCAGTGGGGGAGGGGCAGAGAGAGCAGGAGCCAAATTCATTGGCACTTCAGTATCAGCTTATTGTTTGGTTTTCAGTTGACTCTTTATCAGGAATGCCTTTGGGTCTTGGATTTTGTTCTTAACTTTTGGTAAATTTACCAATGTATTTAAAAGCTTGTTTATATAAATCAAGAATTTATATAGTATTTAAAACATTGCTCTTAAAATAAGGATAGCTCTTCAGACTGTGCATTCCATATTTACCAGAAACTATGACTTTCTACTGTTTTCTTTTTTGTTTGTTTTTAATTTTTTTTTAATGTTTATTTATTTTTGAGAGAGACAGAGACAAAATGCGAGTGGGTTAGGGGCAGAGAGATGGAGACACAGAATCCAAAGTAGGCTCCAGGCTCTGAGCTGTCAGCACAGCTGACGTGGGGCTTGAACTCACAAGCTGTGAGATCATGACCTGAGCTGAAGTTGGACGCTCAACCGACTGAGCCACCCAGGCGCCCCTGTACTGTTTTCTTAATCCAGATTTTGGTAAAGGATATTATTTGTTCACAACTATATTCTCCTTCAATGCCCTTTCTGTAGACAGAGTATGTTTTCCAGATCCATTAAATTTGAGTTTGTCCATATAATCTATTTGCATTAATGGAATCTGAACAGTCAGACATGTTGTACTCTCAATCTCAGAAAACATTTTAAGTATATTTGAATGGTTGAGCTGTTCTTTCATTTAAGGCTTGGAATGAGATGATATATACAAAGGCTGGAAGAGCTACAGCTGACCCACACAAGCCCTCCTAAACACAAGCAAGTAAGTAAATGTTTGTTACTGTTAGCCATAATCAATTTAGGATTGTGTGTTGCCACAGCAAATGCTGACTAGTACAATAAGGAGCCTGACTGCATTTCATCTTGGTTCTTGTTTCTCTCACTATTGATAAGACTGATACTTTGCTACACTTTCTAGACTGCCTCTTGTCTTTTTCTTTTTTTTTTTAATTTCTTTTAAATGTTTATTTATTTTTGAGAGAGAGAGAGAGAGAGAGAGAGAGAGAGAGCATGAACAGGGGAGGTGCAGAGAGAGAGGAAGACACAGAAGCCAAAGCAAGCTCCAGGCTCTGAGCTATCAGCACAGAGCTTAATGCGGGTCTCAAACTCACTTATCATGAGATGATGACCTGAGCCCAAGTCGAGCCTTAACCGACTAAGCCACCCATGCACCCCTCTTTTTCTTTAATAAACAATAAAAATAAAAGAAGAAGAGGAAAGAAGAATATGAACTGATATACTGATAAAAAATACTAATGTAGTAGTAGCCATAAACTCAACCATATACATAATTAATTGCATTAAATGTAAATTGAATAAATTCTCCATGTAAAAGATTGACATTGTCAAACTTGAGTAAAGAAAAGTTAAACCTAACTATCTGTGCTGTTTTCAAGATGCATATTTTAAAATAATGATGTTACATAAAGAGGAAAGAAAAAGGACAAAAAGAGACATAGCTTTTAAGCCATAAAGTAAGCTTTAAAGCAAGTAGTATTATTAAAAATAAATATTATATCTTCAACATTATTATAAATAATTGTTTCCTTTGCACAGATCTTTTATAGTTACTTGAATATTTTGTGATAATTAGTTTAATTAACACTAAGTTACAAAATGCCCAAATCTATTAAGTAAAGCACAAGTAAACTGTAATATGTCATATTATCCTGAAAGACACAAATTAATGATTGTCAATGAACTCATACTGTGCAACTGTCTCTGTTCTTTCAAGATATTACATATTACACATGAACATCTGCCATATAAGCCAAACAACTAAATAGTGAAATGTGGTAATTACTAGCAACACTTAAATCCTTTCAGAAGCATAACACTGAATTTAAGAAATCAAACACAGTAATTCAGTTTGGACAAAGTTTAAGGACCTGCAAAAATGAACCCATACAGAAAAGAAATCAGAACACTTGGTTACCCATGGGTGAGAAAGCTTGAATCGGAAAGGGGCATGAGGGAGCTTTTGGGGTTCTTAAAAGAATTTCTTTCTTGATCTAGATGATTGGTAAACAGATAAATTCACTTTAAGGAAATTCATCAAGTTGTACAATTATGAGTTGCACACTTTTCTATGTATATAATATTTTAAATTTTCAATAACTGAAAAACAATGCTTATAAAAATATTTTGGGGGAACAAAAAGATCACAAATATTAAACTGCTAAACTTTACATATTTTCAGTGGATTGGTGCCAGTAAAATAAGCAAAATTTTTATTTATTTTTAATTATTGTTGGTCTTTTCATTATTTCAAGATAAATTATTGATAATATTTCTGAAGCACTTTTCAGTATCTGTAAATTTTGATATAAAGTGTTTGCATAAATCTCGGGAAGCACGTTATATCTTGAAGGAAAAAATAACTGAGAGGTAGAAACTGTTGTCTGGTACATAATTTTAAATCATAAAATGTAAATTTCATGAGGAATTTTTTTCTCTGAATCAGACTGAACAGGAATAATTTCCTAGTGGAAGATTAAAAATAAAAAAAAAGAAGATAAATGAAATAAAAGCCAAACATCTGAAGGAGGTAAATACGTTAAAAAAAGTGAAAACAGAGCATTGGCAAGACAGAATTAATGTCCACAGCTTCAGTGTCAAAAAGAAATATGGGAAAGAATTAACAATACATGAAGCATGAATATAAACCACCTGAAACAAATGTTCGACAAGAGGATAAATGGAACATGAAACACCCTGTCCTTAGCCTCAGAGGTAGAGACAATAATTGAGAAGATTATGCTTTGTGATCCACTGTGATAAATTCTATTGACAGAGACAAAAGAATGGTCATGGAGCAGAAACAAAACCTCAACTTCAGATATGGCATTTTAAATTGAATGACCAATTTAAACCTTAAAACCACTTAGGTATGCTTGAATTTACAGTTTATAACGCTAAGGAAAATTTAAAAGTGTGGTTGCACTTAATACTTTATAGAAGATTTTTATATATAGATATGTTGAATATGTGCATCACCAACCTTTTTCTTAAGAAGTAATTGATGCAGATTTTAACCCTGACTGTAATTGATGGTTTAATAGTTAATGTTCTATAATCTTTTAAAGAGACTAAAAGGGAAATTTTGAATTACTGCTATTGTAAGAATATAATTTTTTATCTATCCCACTTTTTTTCTTTTTCATAAGTGATTGCAAGTTTCAATCAACTGTTACACGTATAGGGAGGATTAAAAATCTTACACATTCCAGCTCAAACACAGCAATCTATAGAAGCTTGGGACTGGAAGTATTTAGATATAAAAATAATTGTTAGAGCAAGTAAAAAAATGATATTCACATAAATGTGAAATGATTTTTAAATCATTTAAGGCAAAGCAAAAATTCCCTTATGCTTAAATGCTTTAATAAATAAATAGTACATCCAATTTAATTTTAACCTATGTTCTAAGAACAGAAATATGGAAATGAACAAAAGTAAAAACAGGAATGCAATGTAGTTCCCAAGTGGAAGGTTATATAAAGGTGGAAACATAAAAAAAAAATACAAATTGAATTCGATTTGATAAATTCTCATGTTGCCAAGGGAGCAAAGGAAGGTAACATTCTGACACATGAGGGTAAGGTCTCAAATGATGGTGTACGTTAGCAGGAAGTCTATTATAGTAGACTATAGAGGTCAATGTGGTGTGAAACAGTGTGAAGGAAGAGGCGTGAAGCATAACAGTCATATTAAGATGTGTTGTGAGATAGCACTGCAGCCTCAAATAGGCAAAACTACAATGAGGTTTTGCTTGCAGGACAATAACATCAAACTATAGACTTTTATTCCTGAAAGCGGAGAATCCCATATAAAATGTTTAATTAAGAAACATATATATTTTATGCTTTAAAGGGATTATGCTTGGGGGATCCTTGAAAATTTGGCTGGTAATATTTCCAGAGAACAGAGAGACTAAATATTATATCATTAAAATTTATTATTATAGCTCTTTAATACTTGATACTATGTAGTTATTTTGCATTTATAATTACATGTAAATTATGTTATATTATAAATAACATAGATTATTATAAGTATTAAGTAATTTTGAATACTTAATCTCTGCCAGAAAAGTGTAATAGTAATGAAAAAAGAACACAGATCTCAAATGATTTGAGACACACTTACAATCGCATCCAGTCTTCAGGGAATACCCTTCTTACTGATTTGTAGTTTTGTGTATTTCTCATGTAAGTCTTCCCAGGGATTTTATTCATCGTTTAATTACCACCTACCATGTATCTAGAACAACCTAAGCTCTTGGAATAAAATGGTTCAGACAGAAAGGGTCTCTGTCCTCAAAAAACTTATAGCAATGTGTGATATTAAAGAGAACATGCCAAGACTTCTGTAGCTGAGGGCCTTGGAGAATAATCATAATTTTTCTGTGTGTTGATAATGTCATCATTGGAAAGCTGGTAGATCTAAACAGGCATATCTGCTTGGACACAAGTGGACAAATAATTGTTTCAAGGTACATGTGTCTGGTACAGGCTTTCTTTTGAACCTTGAAGATTAGTCCCCTGG
>NW_024412388.1:90565771-90649575 GCF_014898765.1 Herpailurus yagouaroundi
CCTACATCAAGCTTATTTTTAAATAGATAGAAATTCTTAGTTTATGTTTCAAAGAATTCACAGAAAAATAAAATGGTACAATGAGAAAATACACATGATTTACTTTCAGCACATACACAAGGTCAATACATTTCATCCAAAACACAGTATGCATTATACTATGCCCAATACCAAAGCCACGTAGGAGCTAACAGTGCTTTCTCGATAAATTGACTGAATATTACAATAATTACTTCATAATTCTGATCCACCGGGATTTTAAAGAGCATTGAATTATGGTTTGTTGTATTTGATTTCCAAAACACTGGCTTAGTAATGCATGTATGATATATAAATAAACCTGTGGAAATGTTCCATTTGGAGTTAAATTCTAACCTTCCTTCATGCCCTATGCTCAAATTCAAAACAGAGAATGGGCCAATTATAAGTTTTGGTGACTGCATATTGGACATTTTTGGAGGGGATTACATTGGGATATAGCTAGATTCTAAGGCAAGAGAGAATTGAGGGGAAAAAAAAAACCCTAAAAATCTGAGTTGGAAACTAGCATCATTTCAGGGAAGAAGAAAGAATATGCTATGAATAGCTAACTATGAAGTACCCTTATGATTTTTCCATGACTATTCCTGAGTAGCATAGTGCTGCCTTACTTTAAGCAATGTTACCTGAACAAGGGCAGGTATTACCTATTTATAATGGAAGAAGGGAAAAGAGGCTTCATCACTTTCTCATTTCTTCATGTCTAATAATGTTGAATATAGACCCCTGTCTTGTTAGCTGTGCTATAAATGGGATAACGATTTACAGGCAAACTTATTAGCTCTTTGGAGTATTTTAAGATTTACTTTCTATATCCTAATTTCAGACTTTACTGAAACAGGACTACTACGGTTTGTTGCTTGCCTGAAACATTACTCACTTGGTGAGATAAAAATAAAAATTTTGTTTGAATGTCACAAAGCACTAGGTCACAAGGAATCTAAGCTGTTTGCTATAAGAAAGACAGTTATCTCATATAGTTATGATTTGAATATATTGAGTAGTGACCTACTTTTTTTTGAAGTAACAGAAGTATCCATATTTTCCTTCATTATCCCTCTAGAATTAGTGTTGTGAGCTGCAAACTACACTGTCACTCAAGTGACAAAATACATTATCTTCAAGATCATTCTTGGTCATTTATTTTGCAGATGACAGAAAAGGATTCATGGTTATTTGTGGTAGCCATATCCTACCTTCTATTTTCTCATTTCTGCACACAAACCTCATGCCTTTCATTATTTCATCTTCAAAGAAAGCTATTCAATACAAGCCATCTTTACAGATGAAACTAACAACCTCTTCCTTAATTTTAATTGTTCTGATGAATTCCTTCTAAAAGAGAACCACTAAATTTTGTTTTTGTTTATTCTTAGTAATATGTCTATAATTTGAATGAGAAAAAAATTATTCATACATTTATGAAATCACTATTATTATTAATCACAGGGTTTTAAAAATTAGACTCTAGCATTGGTGAGTAAATTCCTCATAAAGTATATTTGTTAAGGCTTTTATATCAGAAGATAATTCAAGATTTGCAATTTTCACCCTTCATTTTCATTACCCCATTCCAGTATTGCAATAGTCATTTAAACTGACTTTTAAAAGGCCGTTCAAGCTGATCAGTTAGCACATAAATGTTCTTTAATGATTTCCTGTTTGTTTTGCATGCAATATTCCTCAATCTAGAGCTAGACTGACAGAAGAAATACCTAAAGTAATTTATGAGATGAATGAAGATTTTCTAACTGATTCACTAAACAAGCACACTCAGATTATTAAAGGGATGGTGTATTCTGGCTTCAAAGGTCTATGTTATTTCATACTGCTTTCCTCACAAACCAGGAAATCTATGAATAGCTTTTTTTCTGTCACAGCCCCAAATCCTAATATTTTAGGATTCCATGTGTATTTACAGTTATATAATCCAAATTAGAGAAGCAAAGGATAAAAAGTAATTTCTTTCAATATCTACTATCAAGTATTATACTTTCTTTATATGGGTTAATTTATTTAAACCTCAGCATGAAAGGACATGGTGAAATTGAGACATTCAGATTTTTGCTGTCATCACTGCCAAAAAAATATTTTTAAAGAATTTTTTTTTCCTCATGGCCTAATGTGTTTTAGGTTTGGAAAATAATTTTGAAATAGTAACTGATTTATTCAAAATAACAGTTAATGAGAACTGGATGAATAAACACCAAGAATTATCTATGTCCTGATGATTCAAAGGTAAGTGAGATACTCATACTCTTCTAATTCTCAACAAGGTTGTATTCTCTCAATAATGAATGTCCTATTTTAAAAACATGTAAATTATATTTTGGTGTGAATGTGTGTGTGTGTCAATGAGAGAGAAAGAGAGAGAGCAAGAGATGGATGAACAATTTTAGGTTTTATGTATCCTTTTATATTTCATTCATAATTTAGAGAAAATGAGATCAAATAAATGTATGTTATTGCAGATAACTGGTATTTCATTCTTTTTTCTCTCCAAGAAAGGTTTCTTTGCCTCACTTTTTATTAGATTAAGTGAAGACTTTGACATATAAAATGGGTGGAGTGCTCCCTCCATAATTTAAAAATGAAAAGCCAAATTTAGGACTGGTTATCAAATGGAAGTTGAGTTTTTCCACAGAGAATAGGTAACTGATAAACCACACAGTTTCCAGGATCACCTCCGAAAGGCAGTTGAGGCCTTTAAATTCTGAGTTGTGATTAACAGGAGATGAGGGTGTGATTTCTATAGTTGCCCTCTAGAGGCCTGTTCTTGAAATTCTTTGACAGATAATTTTATAGTTCTCTCATATTTATTACCCCACTTCAGAATAAGTTCCAAGTGTCTTCCATAGCATATGAGAAATGGAATGTGGAGGTGAGTTCAGAGAATGGAAGGAAAATCTGTGAGTAATAGACCAAACCTTCTATTTATTTTCCTCAAGAAAACAAGTAGACAGACACCCAGAACTTCATGATGGTTACAGGAATAACTCCAGTTTCTGAAGAGTTCAGCTACCTCTGGTCCTTATCTTCTGCCCATTAACTCTTATCCCTTCTGGTGAAATACGCTTTTTCTAAACTGCGACAGCTGATTGAGTTACCTATATAGGTAGCTGCCTGTGAAGAAGTTCTTTTCTCCCCTTTTTCCAGGCTCACATATCTTGTGGTGAATGGCTTAAGAACTGCCTAGTGGCATGTTCCACTAAATATGGATGTATTATTACAGTGAAATGTGAATTTTCTACTCTAAATCCCTATACTATAATTGATTAAAAATCTTCATCTAAGAGATAATTCTGCTTTGAAGAAATGGGTGTTATTTAATATGCCAAGCTCCCTGATCACCTATTCTGGGACTTTGTCCTTATAACTAACCTTTATATCTCCATCATTTTTATCTTCTATTTCTATAATGGATAATTCCTATACTATTAAAAATAACATTTCCCATAAAAGAAACTTGATTTCTCTATTTTTATTTAATTTCTATTTTGTATCCTTACTATACCTTGCACACAATTTAATGAAAATAGTTGGCTTTATTAGAAAGCTTTACTTTTTCACTTCTCTTTTGTGCTCTGCTGAGGGGCCTACCTTAATCTTAACCTCTATCTATAATCTTCCCCATGAGCACACAATGAATGCCTACAATAGGCCCTGTGAGTAGACAAATCAGTGAATATCAATGGAAAGTATTAAACATCAATTCAGATATTTAAAGTAAAACAAAAATGTACTAAGACTACACACCCATGGGATGATACCTAGCAATCTAACAAATGTGTAACTGGAGTCCCAGAAAAGAAGGGAAAAAGAACAAATTTTTAAAAAGTAATGCCCCAAGTTCTTTCCAAATTTGATGAAAAGTATACATCCACACTCTAAGCCATTAAACAGACTCCAAGTAGAATAAATATAAAGAAAGAAATAGACATATTGAAATCAAATTGCTAACAAAGCAGTGATAGAATCTTTTTTAAAAACTTAAAAAATATATACACTATATAAACAGAACACAGAATGACAGAAAATTTCTCATCAGAAACTAAGAAAATCAGAAAATGAAGTTACTTCCTCAAGGTGGTAAAAGAAAAAAAAAAAACTGTCAACCTAGATTTCTATACTAGCTAACATGTTTTTAAAAATAAGGGCAAAATGAAGACATTTTAAGACCAACCACACTACACAAATAATATAACAGCTATCATCATCATCATCATCATCACTTACAATACTATTTGCTGGAGAAGACACACAGCAACAGGAACTCTAATTGTTTGCAAAATAATACAGCTGTTTAGAAGTCATTTGGCAGTTTCTGACAAACCTAAACACAGTTTAATATACAATTAGGATCCTAAGTATTTATCCAAGTTATTTGAAAACTATGTCCACACAAAAGTCAGCATGGAATTGTTTACATCTTCATAATTGCCCAAAACTGATGAAAGCAAGAGCAAGAAATAAATGAAGTAGTATTGGATTTTATTCTGAAGTATAACATAAGTACCCATATGTTCACATTGATATAAATAAATGAATAAATAAATGAACTGGAGAGAATGTACAAATTTCTCATGAAGACAATTTTAAATAATTGAATAATTTCCCAATCTTTAAGTGTGGATTTCACTCCAACAAGTACAGTATTGAAAGGAGGAATATATTATTTTTACAGTAGAGAAGCATACCATATATTACCTGAACAAAGTGATTAAAGTTAACATCAGTAGTGGTATTATTGTTAATAAATATTCTTTTTTTTTTTTAATTTTTTTTCAATGTTTATTTATTTTTGGGACAGAGAGAGACAGAGCATGAACGGGGGAGGGGCAGAGAGAGAGGGAGACACAGAATCGGAAACAGGCTCCAGGCTCCGAGCCATCAGCCCAGAGCCTGACGCGGGGCTCGAACTCACGGACCGCGAGATCGTGACCTGGCTGAAGTCGGACGCTTAACCGACTGCGCCACCCAGGCGCCCCATAAATATTCTTAAAAAACATCAGACAAATCACAAATAAAGAACAATCTATAAAATTCATGATCAGTCCTTCTCAAAACTGTCAATGTCATTAAAAACAATGAAAGTCTCAGAAACTTACTGCTAAGAGATGCCAAGAGATATAATGACTAATGGTATACTTGATAAGATCCAGGACAGAAAAAGGATATTAAGTAAATACTAAGGGTATCTGAACAAACTATGAACTTTAGTTAATATTAATCTATTAATACTGTCTCATTAATTTGAACAAATTTGTCATAATATGTAAATTGTTAGTAACAGAACATGCTGGTTATTTGTTATATAGCAGCTCCCTGTATTACCTTAATTTTTCTGTAAATCTAAACTACTTTAAAATACAAAGTTATCAAAATAATATAAGGAAATGAATATATATGTAAGCACTAAGAGAAACTCAAGAAAACTTGAGTATAATATATTAATATGAGATAAAGCAAACACTTCAGAAGAAGGAATACTCTAGGGGCAACTGGTTTAAGTGCCTGACTGCTGTTTTCTGACTCATGATCTCAAAGTTCATGAATTGGAGCCCCACACCAGGCTCTGCACTTATAGTGCTTGGGATTCTCTCTCTCTCTCATTCTCTCTCTCTCTCTCTCTCTCTCTGCCCCTACTCCGCTCACACTGTCTCTATCTCAAAATAAATAAATAAACTTAAAAAAAGAATACTTAGTACTTGAATATGTACTAACCTAATAAGAGAGCTTCAAAATACCTAAAACAGAAAACTATAGAAGTACAAGGAAAAATAACAAAATATACAAATACAGTAATAGATTTTGATATCTCTCTTAGTAACTAACATAACAAGTAAAAAAGAAAGCACAAAACAGTAAGTCTACAGAATGACCAAAAAAAACCATTATCACTAAAACTGATCATATACCCCTGAAATATTAGGATATACTTTATTTTGAGCTGCATAAGAAATAGTCTGTAAAGGAGACTATACTCATGGTCATAAAACAAGCTTTGATGAATTAAAAACACTGAAATTAATCAGTGTAAGTTCTTTGCCCATATGGAATCAAAATATAAATCAGTAACAGAAAAGTATACAGAAAATTGCAAAAAAATCAATACATTTTTAAGAAATCCATGTTTAATATGTCATAATAAAAATAACCAGTGACATTAGAAAATATATTGATATGAATTAAGAAGAAAAGACAATACATCAAAATGTGCAAGATAAAGTCAAGTGGTACTTAAAGAGAAATTTATATCATTAAATACTTACATTAGAAGGAAAAAGAATAAGGTCTCAATTCAATTAACTATGCATATACTTTAAAAAGCCAGTAAAGAACAAATTAGCTCCTTACAGGCAGGAATAAGGAAACAGCAATGGCAAATGTAGAGATAATTAAGAGAAAATCAAAATAGAAAAAAGAAAAATCTGGGGTGCCTGGATGGCTCAGTTGGTTTGGGCTTCTGGCTCTTGATTTTGGCTCAGGTTATGATTTCACAGTTTGTGAGTTCAAGCCCTGCATCAGGCTTCATGCTTACAGTGCAGACCCTGCTTGGGATTCTCTCTCCCTTTCCCTCTCCCTCTCCCCTGGTTGTACTCTCTCTGTCTCAACTCAAAATAAATAAATTGTTAAAACATTTAAAAAAGAAAAAGCAAAATCTGCATTCACAAAGAAATTGGTAAAATTGATAGCTATCTAGCTAAATTGATCTATTAAAAATGAAGAAAGAAACCCAAATTATCATTATCAGGCATGAAAGAAAAGACATCACTCTAGATCCAACAGACATTAAAAATATAATAGGGGTGGCTGGGTGGCTTAGTCAGTTGGGCAACCGACTTCGGCTCAGGTCGTGATCTCACGGTTTGTGAGTTTGAGCCCCGTGTCGGGCTCTGTGCTGACAGCTCAGAGCCTGGAGCCTACTTTGGATTCTGTGTCTCCCTCTCTCTCTGCCCCTCCCCCACTCATTCTCTGTCTCTCTCTGTCTCATAAATAAACATTAAAAAATATAATAAATGTATATTATGAAGTTTTAAAATCAAATGATTAGATGGAAGATGCACGTTCCTTAAAGTCCTACACTATGAAAGTTTCCCCAAGAAGCAATAGTCACAATTGCCTACATCAACTAAAGAAACAGACTTCATATGTAACAATCTACTCACATAGAAAATCTCAGGCACAGATCACTTTAATGATCGATTAATTATACCAAATATTTGAGGAAGAAATACATCTGTTTTTTTTAAAGTTTTTAGAAATTATAGAAGAGGAAGGAACATTTCCCAATGAATTTTAGGATGTGACCATTACCATAATAACAAAGTCTAGTGAAGCCATTATAAAAAAATGTATACTTAACACTGATACCCATTGCATCTGTGCAAAAATCCTACACTAAATAATAAGGAATCAAATATATCCATATGTTAAAAAGATAATCATCAGGTATAAGTAGAATTTATCCCAGATATGCAAGACTGACATTTGGAAACCATTCTATGTAATTCAATTTATTAAAACAATAAAAGGAAAAACCTAAAAATCATATCAACAGATCTTAAAAAGCATTTAAAAATTCAACATGGTAAAATCTTACCAAATTAGAAATGAAAGAGCATTTCTAAAGCTGGCAAAGGGAAACTATGAAAAATCCACAGCTTATTTCATTCTTAATAATGAAAGATGAATGTTTTTCTCCTAAGATTAGGAACAAGGCAATGTTGTTTACTATCTATTTTTATTTATCATTAAACTCAGTTTCTAGTAAGTAAAGAAATGGAAAAGAATTAGAAAATAAAAAGAAAAGCATAGATATCATAAGGTAAGATGTACTTTTGTTTATTATATGATCACATATATAGAAAACAACAATGAATCTTTTAAAAGCTACTGTAAGGGGTGCCTGGGTGGCTCAGTTGGTTGGGCGTCTGACTTCAGCTCAGGTCACGATCTCATGATTCATGAGTTGGAGCTCTGAATCAGTCTCTGTGCTGATAGCTCAGAGTCTGGAGCCTGCTTTGGATTCTTTGTCTCCCTCTCTCTCTCTGCCCCTCCCCTGCTCATGATCTGTCTCTCTGTCTCAAAAATAAATAAACATTAATTTTTTTTTAAACAAAGCTACTATAATACATTAGTTTACAAAGTTTATTAGACTGAAGGTAAATATTTATTTATTTATTTATTTATTTATTTATTTATTTATTTATTTTAGAGAGAGAGAGAGTATGTGAGCAGGGGACAGGGGCAGAGGGAGGAAGGGAGGGAGAATGAAAGAGAGAGAGAGAGAGAGAGAGAGAGAGAGAGAGAGAGAGAGAATGAATCTCAAGTAGGCTCCATGCTCATTGTAGAACCTGAAGCGGGGCTCAATCCCACGACCCTGGGATCATGACCTGAGCCAAAATTAAGTCATACACTCAACTGACAGAGTGCCCCTGAAAGTCAATATTTAAAAATTAAATGTTTTATCTAAATATTATCAATAAAATTTAGAACATTAAAATAGCATATGGATAGCATCAAACAGAATACCTAAAGTGAAATTTAAAAATATATACATATATATGTAAGGCTTATATACAAAAAACTACTAGACATTGTTGAAGGAAATTTAACAAGACTCAAAGGAAATTTCTACTATGATACTGTATTAAATATTTCAACATTTTAAAGATCTCAATTTTCCCAAAAATTATCTGCAGTTTCAAATAAATCAAAATCAAAATTCCAGTGTGTGTGTGTGTGTGTGTGTGTGTGTGTGTGTGTGTGTGTGTGTACATGCGTGTTTGAATGGGTTTTGGTAGAAATTGATAAGCTGACCTAAAAATATATATGTAAGAGTGATGTACATGGAATAACTGAAACAACAAAATAGTTTTTAAACAGAACAAAGGCGAGGAGAACTCTGTTTTTTTTTTTTTAATTTTTTTTTCAACGTTTATTTATTTTTGGGACAGAGAGAGACAGAGCGTGAGATCGTGACCTGGCTGAAGTCGGACGCTTAACCGACTGCGCCACCCAGGCGCCCTGAGAACTCTGTTTTAAAGACTAACTATAGGAGTGCCTGGGTCGCTCAGTCGGTTGAGTATTCAACTCTTGATTTAGGCTCAGGTCATGATCCCAGGGTCATGGGATCCAGCCCCACATCAGGCTTTTCCCTGAGATGGTGCCTACTTAAGATTCTCTCTCCCTCTGCCCCTCTTTCCTACTCATGCATGGGTGCTCTCTTTCTCAATAAACACAAAAATAAAAATAAAGGTTTACTACAAAGCTATAGTAACCAAGAGTGAGTCATTAAAACCCAGAAATGCATAAACTTTAGTGAATGAATTTTATTCTATGAAAAATATACCTCAATATAATAAATTCACCAATGGAGTGGAGTCCAGAAATAAATCCATCGATTTTTGATAACTGTTCCAAAGTAATTCAAAGGGGATGGAATAATCTTGGAAAATGTGTCTATTTCCAATATGATGGGTATTAGCAGATAGGTCTTTTTGGAGGTTATTAGATGACCATGAAGGTGGAGCCCTCGTGAGGATATTAGTGTCTATATAAGAAGGGGAAGAGGCCATTTTCTCTTTTTCTTTGCCCTCTGGGGATACAGGGAGAAGGTAGTTGTCCATAAGGTAGGAAGAGGGCCTCATCAATAACTGAATATGCCAGTACTTTGATGATGGACTTCCCAGCCTCTAGAACTATGAGAAATAAATGTGTTAAGCCACCCGGTCTATGGTTTATTATAGTAGCCTGAGCTAGGATACTTACCTTTATAAAGGTACTCTTTATAAAAAAAAGAACTTGAAAACTGATTAGAGACTTAAATGTAAAAGCTAAATCCATAAAGATTCTAGAAGACTACAGGAGGAAATGAGACTTTGATTGGGGGAATAATTCTTCAAACAAAAAGAATATGAACCATATATAGAAAAAATGGAAAAAGTGTACAGATTGAACAACAAAACTTTAAAAGTGTGTTTGTACCATTGTTAAAAAAAAGTGAAAATCAAGATACAGACCAGAAGAATAATTGGTATTTATTTATATTTACATAATATATATTTATGTTTATAAAAATTTATATCTGGATAATACAACTAAATAATAATAATAAAGCAAGGTATAATATGCATAAAAACTCCAAGAGACACTTAAATCAAAAATAAAATTCAATGGTCAATGAAGTCCATTATAAGTGGCTCATTATTATTAGTTGTTAGAAAATGCAAACTAAAATCAATGAGAGACCACCTCCCACTAGAATAGCTAAAATTAAAAAGATTGGGAATACCAATATTAACAAGAATGCTAAGCAAATGAGACTGTCATACACCGGGCATGCAAATGCAACATGGAACAGTCACTTTAGAAAATAGTACACTGGTTTCGGGGCACCTGGGTGGCTCAGTTGGTTAAGCATCTGACTTTGGCTCAGGTCATGATCTCATGGTTTGTGGGTCTGAGCCCTGCTTTGGGCTCTGTGCTGACAGCTCACAGTCTGGAGCCTGCTCTGGATTCTGTCTGTCTGTGTGTGTCTCTCTCTCTGTCCCTTCCTGCTTGTGCTCTTTCTCTCAAAAATAAACATTAAAAAATGTAAAAAAAAATAGTATATTGGTTTCTGACATAATTAAACATACATTTCCTCTGTCACTCAACAATCTACTCCTAGATATTTACCCAAGAGAAAAGAAAACAAAGGCCCATGCAATGATTTGTATGCAAACGTTCATAGCAGCTATTTCTTAAGAGCTCAAAGCTGGAAAGAATCTAAATGTCCATCAAATGGTGAATGGATAAGCACACTGTTATATACTTACAATGAAATACAACCTGATAAAAATGAGTGAGCTGCTGATGCAAACCACAACATAGCTGAATCTTAAAAGCATTATGCTATATGAATAAAGACAGACACAAATGATTACATACTGTTCTGTGCCATTTATCTAAAATTCCAGAAAAGACAAAATTATAGTGGGACAAAGCAAATCAGTGGTTGCTAAGTGTTGGGTTTAGGGGAGGGTCTTAATTGCAAAGGCCCATGAGGGAATTTTTGAAAGCGCAGGAAATGTTCTGTAGCTTGATTGTGACAGTGTGATATAAAACCATATTCATTTGTCAAAACCCATCAAAGTATAAACTTTAGTAAATGAATTCTATAGTATGAAAAATTATCTCAATAAAGTTCAAAATTTTAAGGATATGCTTAGCAAAGTGCTTACCTTATAGTAGATGCTCAATACATGGGCAGATAAATTACATTTTTATTAGTAGGTTGCAATGGTCTCTTTAAATAGAGGCAGAACTCAATTAGATTTTTAATACTACACAACGACATCATGAGTCCAACCACTGGTACAATTTGGCTTTAAAAGGAGTTGAACAAAGAACAAGTTCACCCTCTTTCATAATGACTTAATATTTAAATGGGATTTAAGTCATCTTGGATTGTTATATGAAAAGCACAGTCCCTAATGGGTAACAGATTTTACACGTTGGAAAGAAATATTTTCATGCCTTAACTTTTTTCCTGTGCTTTCACAGTTCTGACACCATGAAAATTTCCCAGCCTTTAAATGCCTGCTGCAAACATTAAACTTACTTTGCCAACTAACAACTGAGCAGGAAAGGCATGTTACTGCCCAATGTAATCACCCTTCTTTTCAGTAGCATCAAAATATTTGGAATGCCAGTTGCAGAAAACTATTTAGCAATTATGAAGTGAGTATTGGATCCACGCCATATCATTTTGAGTCGTTCCAGCTCCCTAAAATGGCACCACTTTAGAAAATAGCATTATAACGCTGTGGGTAAGTGAGAATGTTCTGCATCCTCTAACACCTGGGCATAATGGGGGGCAGACTTAACGACCTGTCGCTATATTCCCTTTCCTTCACTGGTAGACTGTATTCACAACCACTTCTAGTGCTATATTTTCCTGGTTTCTAATATCTTCTTGTAAACTTTTAACATGAAGTCTTCTGATTTGTCATCATTTCCTGAGTTCTACTTAGAAATTTAGCAGAATGTTCACTGTTCAGCATGATTATTATCTCAACATTTTCAAATGGAAATCACCATGTAGATCTTGTTCAAATTTTCTGCTTACCTTATAGAATTCATAGGCTGAGAATTAGGCTGTAGAATTCCTGTCATTGGCAAGCTTCTCTTAATTTTCACGCAGAGGGCAGGAATGAGGGCTCATCTACCACTTTTGTGCTTTCAGAACAGTTCTTCTAGATGATGTTTATTTCTGTGCCCTTTAGGAATTAACGTCCTTCCTCTGGGTCTCTGTGACCCTCTATATACTCCTATATTTCTAGACGTGAGTAGAAAACAAGAATGTACAAAATGTCAGGAAATTGTATCAGGAGTTAAGTATAAATCTCTTGCTGAATTAGTAATTCTACTAAACAATACAAATTTGTCTACTATTTTCTATTTCTAAAATATTTTCAATGTATTATCTTATTTGATTTTCATGAAAACTCTTATGGAAGAAGTAATTATCATCTTCATATAATAGGAAAATTGAGGGATTCAAGGAACTGCCTAGGGCCATCAGGCTCATAAGTAGTGTTGAAGGAAATAGAATCAAATCACTTTATTACAAATCCATGAGTGTTTCACAATATTATGAAAGTGAAATCTAGGTGGAAAAGTAGAGAAATCTCTTCATGTTGTCAAATCCACATGGAGGCTGATTTCAATAATTGGAATAAAGGTAAAAATACATTGTCTTTTTTTTTATTTTTTATTTTTTTTTTTAACGTTTATTTATCTTTGAGACAGAGAGAGACAGAGCATGAATGGGGGAGGGTCAGAGAGAGAGAGGGAGACACAGAATCGAAACAGGCTCCAGGCTCTGAGCAGTCAGCACAGAGCCTGACGCGGGGCTCGAACCCACGGACTGTGAGATCACGACCTGAGCCGAAGTCAGACGCTTAACCGACTGAGCCACCCAGGCGCCCCTACATTGTCCTTAATCCAAGGAATTATTCTATATTTTGTTTGTGGTGGTTATCACATGGTTGCATACATTTGCTAAAACTCATCAAGCTGTATACTTAAGTGTTTATATTATATGTAAACTATACTTCAATAAAGTTGACTACATACTACGTCTGAAAAATAGTGATATTTACATTTGCAAATTTTAATATTCTGCATCATTAGTTCATGTAAAAAATAATTGATATGTAAGCATATTGATATGCTTCACTGTCACATACATTATGCAACTATTTTGATGATTTCATATATGAATATTGAATTAAGTAATCATGCTTTGTGAATCAGCTACTTATTATATTGTTTTTTTTTTTTTTTTAACTATACCGGTTTGGGTTTTCTTTTAATATCTATGCTTATAAATTTCTTCAATAAGTTTTAAAAAATACAAATTCTATTATGTGAAAAATTCTAAGAGTAAGATTTGCATTTAATACTCTTTAAGTAAAATGTAGCTGACATTTCCAAGAAACAATGATTTAATTTCGCAGATGGTTCACCAAATAATTTACTTTTTACAGAACAGGATTCTCAAATGCTATTTGCTTGTCTAATAACATTTATCCAACCAACTTGGGAGTTCGCGTAAACATTAAAAAAATAACTTCAGCTTAACTAGAGGAAATGATTTAAAAAATAATGATTGTGGTGATAACCACAATAAGTTCTTCCTTTCTCTTCCAATTGATCGAGTACCTCTACTTACCCAGCAAAGGCTTGGCTCCTGGGTACAAGCACAAGAGCCGGGAAGAAGACGCGTAAGCGTGCGCACGACGTCAGCCGCAGCCGCGCACGACCGGCTGCGCACGACCGGCAGCGCAGGACGTCAGCCGCAGCTGCGCCCTCCGCCGCCTGACCCAGAAAAAGCCGATCATGAGCGCCAAGTCCTTTTCCCTGGACTTCAGAACGAGACCCTGGGTGCTACGCACTTGGCCGAGTTCCACCAGCTCGAGGGCATTGTGGCTGACCATGATTGCACCCTGGGGCATCTCAGGGCCGTCATGAGGCAGTTCTTCACCAAGCCGGGTATCACCTAGCTGTGCTTCAAGCTGTCCTACAGGCCCTGCAGCGAACCCAGCATGTGTTTTGTGTGGTGTTCAGGGATCCCTGAGGCCTGAAGTAGTGGGTGGAGCCCAGAGTTCCCAGGCTCTTTGGTCTCAACATGTTGCTGTCTCTGGGGCTTCCTGACAACCTATGTATCATTGCTTGGGGTCTCTTCCTGGAGCACCTAATGATGATCAACTATGGCATCAATAGTATCCAGGAGCTGGTGGACCACAAGGTAAACCTACAGGTGATGTGCGACAGTCCCCTGTGCCGCCTGAACCTCGAACCGGATTTCCAGGTATGGATGGAATTTGTGGGGCATAGATGAAATATATAGGGGGCGTGCAGAGGAAGGAGAGAGGCATCAGTTTACTAACTTTGGGGCCTATTTGTGATCTATTATTTTCCATCAATCTTTGGATCTAGCCTTTGATCAATACTACAGCCTTGATTACTGTCACTTTGAAGTAAACATTACAAATTTTTTTTTAATGTTTATTATTTTAGAGAGAGAGAGAGAGCACAAGCAGAGGGGTGGGGGGCAGAGAGAGGAGGGAGGGAAGAGGATCCAAAGTGGCTCTGTGATGATAGCCCGATGGGGGAATAGAACTCACTAATGGTGAGATCACAACCTGAGCCAAAGACAGATGCTTAACCCACTGAGCTACCCAGGCACCCCTTCAAGTGAACATTTAAATTGAGATGTGTGAATCTTCCAGATTTGTCTGCAGTTTCAAAATCATTTTTTGTCCCTTCAAGTTTCTCTGTATTTTCATATAAATTTTAGAGTCACTTATATCTTCAAAAATCTTGCTGGAATTTTACTTAGTATTGCACTGAATCTCAACTGATCAAATTGGGAATCATTTATTTTTTAATGATATTGAGGCTTCCAGTTCAAGAATGTGGTATTTATTTCATTTATTTATAGTTTTTAACATCTGTAACCTGAACATATTTTGTTAGGCTTTTTTTCTGCTGTTTTAATTTTATTTAGTGCTCTGGTAAATGGTATTTATTTTCTTAATTCCAGTTGTTCATTGCAAGTAGGTAGAAATAAAATTGATATTTTTATGTTAACTTTGTATTGTAGGACTTGATAAACTTATGTATTCGTTATAGAAAATTATCTGAGTTTTTCAGATTTTCCACATAGAAAGTAATTTCTTCTGTGAATAGAAAACATTTTACTTCTGTTAAATTCTGTATGCTATTAATTTATTTGACTTGATCATGGCATTGGCTACCATATTTAGTGCAATGTTGAATATGAGTGAAGAGCAAGGGAGAGTGTTCTTGCCTTGTTCCTGATTTAAGGAGAAACCACATAAGCCTTCATAGAAGGTATGATGTTAAAAGTAGGCTAGTATAGATATCTTCTTAGATGGAGTAACTCCCTTTTATTCCATATTTAACTGAGAGTTTATCATAAATTAATCTTTTTTCAACTGCTTTTCTTTCCATTTATTGATAGGATCTTGAGCTCTTTCTTGTTAGGTCTGTTAATATGATGAATCACATTAATTGATATATAGATTGTTGAACTTGCCTTGAATTATTGGAATAAATTCCATTTTGTTGTGATGTATTATTCTTTCTATTTATTGGTTGAATACACCGGCAAATATTTTTGAGGAGAAAATTTGAATTTTATGTTCATAATAAGTTATTTCTAACGCTGCCAAACTTCTGCCAGGATAGCCCAGAATGACCAAAGAATAAATTTAGATTTACATGGTGGTTATAAGAAATTTGTGTCTTGCTAGGGAGATACCTGTATTTTTACTTCTGAAAAATAACTATCTTGAATTTGCTTTATAGCATTATAATATGTTTTTATTTACTGTGACCAGCAAAATGAATGGTGATTGGAAGGGACGTTGTTTATTTAATACAAGTATTAAGAAGAGGGTTTCTTTATAACTTGCAGGCACACTCGGGATTTTTGCCCCAGTTTTAAAGAATGACAGCAAAAGCACCTTTATCTGACATTTAGGATGATTAAATTTTGAAAAATCACTTGGCATATTCAGCATGACTCCACAGGGTGCTCTAGCTTTATAAGGCAATGGATCATGTTAGCTTAACTTATACTTAAGATTTGCTGGCCTGATATTATTGTGTTAGGCAGTATTGCTGAAATGGAAACATAAAATTTTGCTGCCATGAGATCAAGTTTGCGCCTGCCCTACACTATAAATTAGTTCCATAAAGTTTTAAAATGCAGTGTTTATTCTGGTTCTAGCAGTATTGTGAAATAGCAAAATGTGCTTAAATATATAAAATTAAGCCTATTCTTTGTGAAAACATTTTTTTTTTCATTCATGTATCATTGAAATTCAGGAGTAAAGGTTACTTAACCACCAAGAAGGCTTATGTGAAGCTAAAAGAAAAAAAGGCCAATTGTGTTGAGAGTTCATTTTTTAAAAGCAGCATATTCTTCTGGCCCATAATGCCTAATTTTTATGAGCCTACATATATATTGGTTACTACTAAAATAATAACAAGGATGTAATGAGACAAGCAAATAATACTTTAGAATAATACAGTGTTCATAAAAAGTATACCATCTATGACATCGTACTTTGAAAATATATGTTTAAGCAGAAATATTAAATAAATTTGAAAAATGAGTCTAACTCAATTTTAAAAGTACAAAATTTGTGACATGTTAATTCAGCCATTTTCAGAAGAAATTCACAAATAGTTCGTGACAAAAAATCAGTTAACATTGGAAAATAACTTGAAAAATATAAGGCAGAGTATCCTTTTGGCAAAGAAATGAGTAGACAAAATAATTTATATAACTCATTGAGTTTTTTCTATCACTCAGTTTTAAAAAGGAAATAGTGTTGCTTTTAAACAAAGCATGAAAGTATTGGAAGAGTGGATCATTACTTGGGAGCTATAAAATCATCTTATTGTTAACAACTTATAGAATAATATTAACACATACAGTATGTCAAAATTTATAACCATTTAAAATTTTTCTTGTTTAACAACTATGTATAATTCTATGGAAGTATTTTTTGATTTGCATATTTGCAAGCATTTAGTTCATTTTCTTGCCAATGTAGGACAAATTAAGTAAAATGGTAGCTTTCTTTTTTACCTCAACTATGCTATTGTTGAAAGGAAAAGTAGTAAAATGGGCTTTTGGTAGTCTATGTAAAAGTGACTGTAACCACTTCTAAGTTCTTATATATAAGAGATACCATATGTGACTAAAATTATCTTTGTTTTCTTTTTTAATTTTTTTACTATTTACTTATTTTTGAGAGAGAGAGGCAGAGCATGAGCAAGGGAGGGATAGAAAGAGAGGGAGACACAGAATCTGAAGTGGGCTCCAGGCTCTGAGCTGTCAGCACAGAGCCCGATGTGGGGCTCAAACTCATGCACTGCGAGATCATGACCTGAGCCAAAGTCGGATGATTGACTGAGCCACCCAGGTGCCCCTAAAATTATCTTTCTTATTGTATTTATTGAACTAGACTCATCTGCTGACTGATGTAAAATAATATGAGCTATATACAATTTCACTATGACAAGGAAATAAATGATATTATGACAAAAATTTTAGTTGTACCCAACTCTTTCCTAAAATAAATTTTTAATTTAATTTTTAATTGAAGTATAATTATCATATAGTACTCTGTTAGTTTCAAGTGTACAACATAACAATTCAACAATTCTCTACACTACTCAGTGCTCACCACAATAAGTGTAGTCACCATCTGTCTCACCAAACAATGTTATTACAATCTTATTGACTATCTTGATTTAATGTACTGGAGACATAAAATAGCATATATCATATATGAAGTGCTTAGAAAAGGGAATTTCATATTATTTACTTGACAATTCTATACATCTATGACAGTAAGCATTATAAGATAAATTGCTTAAATCTTAGTGTACAATAAAATGAGGTGAATTTTCTAAGTCGTCCAAACTTTTAAAAAAAAACTTATTTTGTGATGTCCATTTTAAATATTTAAGAAAAATTGGAAAAATATTCCTAAATTGGCCAATAAACTGAAGTTGAAAAATACTCAGCCTGTTAAATTAAGCAACATGTAAAAATATTGACTGATCATATCTTTTTCATTAGAATATCAATTAAGCATAATTATGTTAGAAATTGTGTTACAATCATAATTATTAGCAAGAATTTGTGTTAGGTACATTATGTATAGGTAGAAATTTAATCAATCTAATATATCATTTGGAAATTATTCTAAAGTTATCTGTTAAATCTATAAGATTTAGAGGTGCCAGTTGATTTTATAGGAATCCATAGATCAAAAATAACATTTTATATTACTCTACCTGGTCATTAAACACTACAGCAACACAGTTGCTGGCCACAGCAAAAGTTTCATCCTAAACTCTATCATCAATGTGAAGAAACAAACATATCAGTGTTAATATTTTATTTATTTTATTGTTTTTTAAGTTTTTGTTAGAGAGAGAGAGAAAGGGCACACAAGCAGGGGAGAGGGGCGGGGGAGGGCGGAGAGAGAGAGAGAGAGAGAGAGAGAGAGAGAGAGAGAGAAAGAAAGACAGAGAGAAAGAGAGGAAATCTTAAGCAGGCTCCACGTTCAGTGCAGAGCCTGATACAGGGCTGGATCCCATGACCCTGGCATCATGACCTGACCCCAAATCAAGAATCAGAAGCTCAGCCAAATGAGCCACCCAGGTGCCCTATCAGTGTTAATATTTTGATGATAATGAAATGTTAATATTTTAGTTCCTCCTATCTACATTTAAAAAAATAATCTTCTGCAGATTTTTTCTTCTATATTTTGTTTAAACTTTATTCAGTGTTTACTGTAGTTAGGTATACAGTGAATATCAATAATGTCATTTTTATATTCAGTATAAACTACAGTGGCTTTCATGTCTTCTTAAAATGTCCTACAATTTTATTTGGATTTACCTAAGGAGATGCTTAATATGTGTTTATGAAAACTGTTTTCTGTAGTCACCACATACTACCCACTATGTGTGCTATTGAGGGGGAAATTTTTATGTTTGTGTGTGTAACATTTGTGAATAAAATAAGAAGATGACAACTTCCTTCCATTGTCATAATGGAACATCATTTAGCAGGCTTACTAAACTATTATTAATTACGTAGGAAAATGCAGTTGTGTTTATCCTGGCTATTTATTATGTGATTAGCACCCAGACATTATGGTGTTATATGTTAACTTGTGGATTTCTGTTGTATAGTAGAAAAGATAATTTTAGTGCCATATTTTTAATGCTCTGTAGATCATTAACCAGTTTTGTATCTATTTACATATTTAATTTAGCATTCCTTTGGGTGATTACAAAATTGTTCAGTTTTCAAAATATTTTTTAAATGTTTACTTATATTTGAGAGAGAGAGGGAGACAAATTGTGAGTGGGAAGGGCAGAGAGAGAGGGTGATACAGAATCTGAAGCAGGCTCCAGGCTCTGAACTGTCAGCACAGAGCCCGATGTGGAGCTCGAACCCACAAACTGTGAGATCATGATCTGAGCCGAAGTCGGATGCTCAACTGACTGAGCCACCAGGCACCCCTCAAAATATTTTTTGAACCAACTTTACTATCTCATTGGTTCCTTGATTAATATTTTTAAGAAAACATTGTTTTGTATTTATATGAAGGCCATGTTTTTAAATTTTGAAAACTGTATATAGCCCCTGTATATAATGATTCCAATTTGATAAGTAGGAAATTTGTGGTTTTGAAAATTTTATTTTGGTACTAATTTTCACTAGATCATGACTAAAGGCAGAATAATATGGCACTGTTTTAGATTTCTTCTAGAGGCTGATTCAGTCATTATCTCAAAGTATTTAATGAAGTTTAAAAATGAGGTGAATTTCCTCGAGTAATTTAATACATCTGTTTCCTTATAAGGCCCTTCATTTATGCTTTTGCATTCTACTTTTGAAATGTGTTCAGAAAGACATGAATTGTGCTATATCACTACAGCTTCAGGCGAACATTTATACAAGCTCTCAAAGCTTAAAAGAGCTTATTTTTCTTCTTGAAAACAATCTTTTCAAAATACATAACTTTGCTACATATATGAAAAATGGAATGGAAAAGAATTGGCTCTGCTTAGAGAAAATAGTATTTCCATAGAACACTGACTACCTAATTGTGATAATGCATTAATCTATCTGTGATTACATTGAAAATATTGACAAGCAGTCTTCAGCAGATGCATCTGCTATCCCAAGAGCTCATTTGCAGACTAAATGTACAGATTTCAGCCATCTCTGCATATTTCCTGACAAAGCTTTTCCCAGTCTTCTTGGTTGTGTGTTTTGCCATTCTTATCCTAAGACATATATTTCTACAGGCTAGAGATAAGATTAGAAACTTCTAGCAACATAAATATGATTCTGTTTCAAATTCTCAAATGAACTATGTTGGTTAAGGTTTTAGATTTTTACTGCAGGTGATCACTAATTCATAAACTTAAAAAATGTCCAATAATTTTTTTAATGAAGCTCCAGAGTTCCTTTACATCACTTTAATAGATGATATTATTACTTGGTGGTTTGGTGATCATATATTTCTGAATGTTAAATAACATTATTATGAGATTTTGAGTCATTCTACCATGCTATTGTATCTTCTTTGATCTTTACTTTTTGAGCCTTAATAAATAAAAATATCCTCCATTAATGTTTAATTTACATTATTATCAAGGCTGATTATGTCACTTAAAGTGTTAAAATTGATAACTGAGGTTTCTGTACTTCCTCACATCATTTAATTTTACGACACCTGATTAAAAATCATTTTTAAGCCTTTCCCACAAATTTCATGTTTTAAAAAAACATCTAATTTTTTTTTTTGCTTTAGATTGAATCAAGAATGGAGATAGTGTTTTGGGGTTTACAGCACTAGCTGAATTGTAGTGTTTTTGACATTTGTAGACGTGATTTGTTTGTTTTGTTTTATTTTTACACAAACCCTATGACCTCTAGCTTATATAAGTGAGCCAGAATTAAAAATTCTACAATTCATATGATTTCTATCAAGGTAACAATTACTGCATGTTGAGAACTATGAGTATCTCTAGCCTTTTTTGAAATTTCTGATCCACTGTTACACAGAAATAGCTGCAAGAAATGTAAACAGGGATTCTAGGTATGTGGCCAGTAGCATATTTTCTAGTTTATTTTACCTCTAAGTTCACTTGGCAAAGACACCAAGCAAAATATGCAATACATATTTTAGGCACTGCTCCATGATATCATTAACAATTAATTTTGTGTGATCAAGGAACCTGTATTTTGACTGAAAAATAATAATTGTCCATCTTTAAAAAAATTAGGGAGTAACACCATGCACATGACTGTGGAAAAATTTCATTTTCTTTATCTGTGAAATCAGAATAATAATTATGCTTTCTTCATAGGGTTATAGTGGAAATAGAATATTTGTGAAACAATAAATTGTATAAGAACAATTTGTAGACAAAAATACTGGATAAGAATATGTCAATATGAAATATAACTATGTATTTTCATAGCAGCTTAAGAACAATTACTTTCATGTATGGTATCTGATATGTATATCATTTGTATAGTCCCAATTGGTAGGTAAAATAATTCTTATTCAGACTTTATAAATAAGGAAATAAAGTTTGAAATGCTCCTAAATACTATTAAACACTAAGACAACTGAAAAATTGATAAATAATAAGGCCTCAAATTCAGAACTTCTGATTCCAAATGTAAAATTCTTTTCATTACACCAAATGAAAGAACTCCAATCTTTTGAGTGAGAAATAGCAAAGAATGTGGATGATTTGTCCAGCATAAGCAATGTGTTTAGAGTACTTGAGTTACATGATTTTTTCAGAATTTGAAACTATTCAAAGATATGTCACAATTTTTATGTTAGTAGTAGAATAATCTTGCACAAAAGAATATATATTCTAAAGAAAATACACACACACACACATATACACACACACACACGTATGTATGTTTATTCATTTTTGAGAGAGAAAGGTGGGGAGGGGCAGAGAAAGACGGAGACAGAGGATTCGAAGTGAACTTTGAGCTGGCAATAATGAGCCAGAGCCCGATGCAGGGCTCGAATTCATGAACCATGAGATCATGAGCTGAGCTGAAGTTGGATGCTCAACCCATTGAGCCACCCAGGTGCCCTTATATATTATTTTACATTATTTGAATAATTGTCTAATATTGAACTGATAAAATTATATAAATTACATAATCTTTATTATAAAGCAAAACTCATCTAAACAACTGTTTGCTTATCAGTACTTGACTCAAAAATATTTCTTTGCTCCGTCCACCAATCTGAAATTGCTATTTAAAAACATTTACTAGAGTAGTTTCGTTTCTCCACTTGGAACCTTGAACCACTTAAGCTGAGACAGACCTCAGAGTAATATATATTCTAACTTCCCCTTTCTGAAATATGGCAAAGACTGGTGAGATGGATGTATTGGTCAGTGTTCAGCTAGAGAAACAGAACATATGGGATACATACACACACATAAATATGTGCATATATGCCTGTATATACAAACATAAGTATGTATACGTATATGTAATAAATATGTATTGCTTGTAAGGAATATATATTTATTCATGTATTATAAGCAATGGATGCATTTTTATATAAGTGCATATTTATTTTATGGAACTGGCTTATGTAATTATGGCCAAGAAAACCTAAAATCCAGGAGGTGGACAATCAGGAAGGAAAGGGAAGATCATGAGCAGAGTGGAACCTCAATGGCACAGGCTAAAGTTTGTTGTTGATAGGCTAAAATTTCTTAGGATGGGTCTCTGCCCTCTCTTAGAAGTCTTCTAATTAAGTCAGACCCTTCTGATTCACTTAAAACCAACTGATTAGGGACTTTAGTCCCATCTATCAAATCACTTCACAGCTATACCTGGTAATATTTAACTGAATAATAGGAGACATTGTGTCTTGTTACAAAAATACTGCTGCTTTTCTTCTGTCCTCCACCTGTTTTGAGAGAATATCATTTATAGCTACCTGAATCAGAAGCATATTATAAAGGGAATTCTGGGGACTATAATTCAGCTTAGCCAAACTGACATATTAAAAGCTAGCCCAGTGACATTCTTCCTTACTTCTGTAATTCTAATACATTAGGCTTTGATAACAGGTTTTCTGGTGATGCTTTGGGCAGTTTAATAATTTGGAGGTTACACCAAGATTCATTTGATAGGCCCTTGCTTTGGCAACCAAAGACTCTTGACTCAAAAGCAGTGTTCTCCAGTGAAGCAGCTTTGGACTCACTCAGGGGTCTGTTTGGCCACAAAAATGGCTAAGCTTCTCATTCCATTCAGAATTCTATTTTCATTGAAGTTAGATCAAATGTGAGACTTTATTTATTGTATCTAAAGAAGTAAAATTTCTTTTAAGAATCTTTTGGCTATGTGGGGAGCCTGGGTGGCTCAGTTGGTTGGGCAGCCAACTTCGGCTCAGGTCATGATCTCGTGGTCTGTGGGTTTGGGCCCCGCTTCGGGCTCTGTGCTGGCAGCTCAGAGCCTGGAGCCTGCCTCCGATTCTGTATATCCCTCTCTCTTCTGCCCCTCTGCTGCTTGCTCTCTGTCTCTCTCTCAAATAATAAACATTAAAACAATTAAAAATCTTTGGCTATCTGATCTTACTGGAAAAACTTTCATCGTTTGTGGAAAATGATCTTGTTGCTGTTAACATTACTATTTGTCAGTCTTCATTAGTTTTTTAGTACTAAGTCTATAAAACATTCATAAGGAAAGAATGATTATAGGCCTCAGTAAATTTATTCCTTGACCTGGCTCTTGGGTCTGAGGAGTTCAGAAGGTAGCTTTTCAGAACAGCAACTTTTGGACAGATTTTGCTGCAGACTACTTATAAAAACTTATGAGAATTTTTCTCAGGCTGTCATGCTTTGTCTAGGAGATTTGTTCTGTGAGAAACTCCTCTCCAAGCCTTCTATATGCTAGGAGTCCTTGACTGTGAGATTGGGGTTAGATGCCCCAGAAACAAGTTGATAAGAAACTTTTAGACTGGTCTTTGTCAGTTTATTTATTTAAAACAATTTTTTTAGTGATTATTTATTTTTGAGAGAGAGGGAGAGAGCACAAGTAGGGGAGGGGCAGAGAGAGGGAGACACAGAATCTGAAGCAGGCTCCTGGCTCTGAGCTGTCCACACAGAGCCCAAGGCGGGGCTCAAACCCACAGACCTCAAGGTCATGACCTGAGCTGAAGTCAGAAGCTTAACTGACTGAACCACCCAGGTGCCCCTGGTCTTTGCCAGTTTAAACAGAACTCCATGCCCTCTCGAGGCCAAGACAGTATTTAAATTACTGCTGTCTTTCATTCATTGAGTTGCCACTCTAAATAGCATAGTTTCATCAAAGATAATTTATAATTACAGTGGTGACTATGAGGAGCTTTTGAGGTAAACGATTTATTTTTACATAAGTTTACATAGAATATAAACTAAGTAAATTCCAAAATATTCAAAGGTCTGTACTTTTTTATTGGTGTGAAGAATCTAAGTTGTTTTCCAAATTGGTTGTAATATTTTACATCCCCACCAGCAAGGTATGAAGTTTCCTTGCCAAAACTTAAAATGGTCTGTATTTTTTATTATAAACCATTTAGTGAGTGTGAAATGGTTTTGCATTATGGTTTTAACTTTCATTTTTCTAAAGCATATTTTGTCTATTTGTCTACATAAAAACCCAGTTGAATTTATGATCATGTGTTCTGAAACTATATTTAACTCATTTATTAGTATGAGTGTCATCTTTGTGATTGCCACTTCAGTGACCATTGGACTGACTGGATTCTATGGCTGAACTAACAGAGCAGCTAGCACTGCAGTCTAGACCCGTTGCAGGACCTCACATAAAACGAGCACCTTTTCAGGTTACTTGGCAAATGGACTGGGGAAGCACAATGAAATGAGGGATGTTATCTCCAAAATCCAGTGAAACCCACTAGTCATCGTGCCTCTTTTTTGGTTGTGGGAGGGGACAGATGCAACAACTTAATTTATAACTTCAGAGGGATATCTTGGCATGTACTTGATAGGCTGGACTTTAAGAAATTCCACTGAGGTGGAAGTCTTGTAATTTTTTGACCAGTTTTATTTCCCACCCTCCGGCATGCAAGTTTCTTACCAATAAGTCTAGAGTATTTGCTACTTTTGTAAAAAAATATTTTAAGTTCATTTATTTATTTTGAGAGAGACGGAGCAAGTAGAGGGGCAGAGAGAGAGGGAGAGAGAGAGAATCTCAAGCAGGCTCTGCACTACCAACGCAGAGCCTGATGTGGGGCTCTATCCCATTAACCGTGAGATCATGACCCAAGTTGAAACCAAGAGTCAGACACGTAACCAACTGAACCATCCAGGTGCTGCTAGTATTTGCTACTTCTTGCTGTCTAGGTAGTATCAGTGTAATGTTATCAAAATAATTGAGCAGTATAATTTCTTGTAGAAGAGAAACATGATCACAGTCCCTGGAAACTAAATTGTGACTTAGGTCTGGCAGTTGATGTACCCCTGAGGTAGAACAGCAAAGGTATATTTATTGCTGGCCTTGCCAGTTAAAACAAATGGCGCCTTGTGGTCTTTGTTAGCAGGTATTGAGGAAAAAACATTTGCCAGATCAGTGTTACCAGGTACTAGGGATATGTTTCGAGACCACATCTGATTCAGCAACTTTAGTTGGTCAGTTTCTGGTAAAGTTTATAAGAATCCACTATCATTTTCCAGGATCCATCTGTTTTCTTCACAGGCCAAAAGACTAGTTAAATGAAGATGTAGTAGAAATCATCACTCCTACATCTTTCAAGTTATCAGTGGCATTTACCTCTCAAATCCCTCTAGGAATGAGGTATTTGCTTTTAGTTTGCTATTTTCCTAGATAGAGGCAGTGCCATTTTGAGTCTCCTAGAATTAGTGTTCATTCAGCGTTCAGAGATAGTGTTCATTAGTCCCCAAAAGTTCTGATTATTTCCTTTTCCCAAAATGGACAGTTACCTGGCAAAAGACTATAGGTCCCTTTGGGGCAAGGCTGGGAGAAAGTTTAACAGTATGTATATTTGGTAGTGCACTGAGATCCGTTCTCAAGGGAACCCAGCCTGTTGTTCATTCAAGGGGCTGTGGTCTATAAACTGACTCAAGTCTGGGAATTAATGAAGGAGCTGTGGCTCTTTTTTGTAATTCAAGTAGGCCTTTTGTACATTTAACCTAGAGCTTTTCTGCTTATATAGGTTAATTCCAAATTTAGTAGGCTCCCTATCTCTATCACTTATAGGAATCCCATGATAAACTAACCATTGCCATCTGTATGTCAGAGACAGAATATCTTATCTGAATGCCATTGATTGCCACTCTGCTGGCTATCACAGTAACCACATCCACCTTGCCTTTGATGGTCGAGTGCCATCACTTGACTCCTACTACCCTGGAATCCAGTTATTCCCATTGCATTTCAGTGACTGCAGTTCCCGCCTTAAAGTCTGGCCTGTAAAGAAATGTGATCATGGAAGTCTTCAAGGATGGCAGGGCTGCCCTCACAAATTTACGTCTCACAGTGTTAGTGGAAGGTATGTCTTCTGGACACTCTCAGTATAGTTATTAAATGACAAATCCACTTTAACTTTGTAAGTTACAATCCTTTGTAAGCCTTTGAGTTTTTCTTGTACATTAAACCAAGATT
This sequence comes from Herpailurus yagouaroundi, assembly GCF_014898765.1. Taxonomy (NCBI): domain Eukaryota; kingdom Metazoa; phylum Chordata; class Mammalia; order Carnivora; family Felidae; genus Herpailurus; species Herpailurus yagouaroundi. Next base: position 90,592,614 of record NW_024412388.1, read on the forward strand.
GGTTGGGCATTTTTAATTCACTGACTGTGAGCCACCTTTCAGTCCATGTTTAAGACAATCACCCAACCAGCTATTACTCTTTCTAATTCTCAAAATTGTAACATTAAATACAGAATCTCTATTTATTTAGCTCATCTCAATAACTTCAGCCATGTCCAACTTTTTGTTCCTTCCACAATCATCTCACCCCCTTAGTGTCCATTCCCACATGTTTTCTGGATTTTTGTCTGCATAAATTATAAAACTCCTGCTGCTTATTGCAGCATTATATATAATAGCCAAATTTCGGAAGCAGCCCAAGTGTCCTTTGATAGGTGTATGGGTAAAGAAGGTCACACAGACACACAGACACACAGACACACACACACACACACACACACACACACACACACACACACACTGTGGAATATTATTCCATCATAAAAATGATGAATTTTTGCCATTTGCAATAATATAGATGGCTCTAGAGAGTATAATGCTAAATAAAATAAGTCAGAGAAAGACAAATACCATATAATTTCACTTAATGTAGAATTTAGGAAACAAAACAAAAATAAAGGAAAAAAAGAGACAAATGAAAAAAAGAGACTCTTAACTGTAGAGAACAAACATGATTACCAGAGGGGAGGTGGGTGGAGGAATGGGTGAAATAAGTAAAGGGGATTAAAAGTAGGCTTCTCTCTCTCTCTCTCTCTCTCTCTCTCTCTCTTTTAATTTTTTTTAACATTTATTTATTTTTGAGACAGAGAGAGACAGAGCATGAATGGGGGGAGGGTCAGAGAGAGAGGGAGACACAGAATCAGAAGCAGTCCCCAGGTTCTGAGCTGTCAGCACAGAGCCCGACACGGGGCTTGAACTCACGGACCACAAGATCATGACCTGAGCCAAAGTCGGACGCTTAACTGACTGAGCCACCCAAGTGCCCCCCTCTCTCTCTCTCTCTCTCTTAATGTCTGTCTGTTTTGAGAGAGAGAGAATGCACAGGTGCATGAGCCAGGGAGAGGCAGAGAGAAGGAGATAGAGAATCCCAAGCAGGCTCCATGCCACCAGCACAGAGCCTGATGTGGGGATTGATCTCACAAACTGTAGATTATGATCTGAGCTAAAATCAAGAGTTGGATGCTTAACAAATGAGCCACCAGGCACCCCAAGAGGAGGACTTTGTTGATGAACACTGAGTAATGTATGGTAGTGTTGAATCAATATATTGTATACCTGAAACTAATATAACACTATATGTTAACTACACTGGAATTAAAATAGAAAGAAATAGGGCTCAAGTAGTTCTTTTGGAGTATACCACACCTATCCATGGGTCATACTTTGTATGTCACCTTTCTGGGCCTGCTGGGGCTGGAGTCTGGTTATAGGTCTAGAAGCATAGAAGGGAGGTAAAGATTGGTCTTAAGAAGAATAAGCATCATCTTACATGGCAACTGCATTAGAATTGCCTTAGCCTGTGAATTATTAATTCCCTCAGACTGTGATGGAAAGGCTGATATCATTGGAAGTAGTGAGGTCATACTGGGGGTAGGGAGGCTACTTTCATTGCAGAAAGAGAGGCCACTTTCTGGGAAAGTAGGAATGGGGGGGCATTACTTCCTCTTGGCATACAAAAGCCATGTTCAGTGTAGGTGGGGAGACTTTTTCTACTGGCAGAGAAGACTCATCTGAATTTAAGAGCTCAGTGTTCCCAGTTTCATTAGGGTTTTCTCACATAACACTGTCCCAATTTACAGTATCCCATTCTTTCCCAATCAGTACTTTCACTTTAACAATAGACACTTCCTGGAAATCTAGGAGTCAAGCATTGTAATTCAGCCATTCACCTGATAGAAGTCCATGTTTGCTTTTCAGAAATTTTCGCTCACCTGCTACAAGGCATCAGGTATCCTTTAGGGCATAAATAAACACCTTCAGATCATTTATAAAGCACTTGAGGTGGGAATTTGAATCCTAAACTCATCCATTTTTTTCCCACCACTTTGTCCATCAACAGGAGCAATCACCAACTTCATTATATTGGTTTGTTTTCCAAAAATGTTCAAAACAAATGTTTGAATAAAAATGTTCAGTTTTTGTTAAAATTGGCTTATGATAAGTAGGCCACTAGGAGTAATCCATGAAGACATTTGCCTATCTCTTTTGTAAGCTCATGCCATAAACTATCAGTGCCTTTCTACTATTGGAAATAATCATTAACATCTTCCATCAGATTACAAAGCTAATTCCAGATACCTCAGACCAATTCAGAAAACTCATCCTTAAAATTCTGTTTCTTCACAGAAGATTATTTTAGGGAAATAAAAATATTTTGTATCATGTAATCTTGATATTTTGAGAATAAAGTTATTATGGTCTACACTGGCTTCTGTAATCTGTGTATTATCTCCTCTAGGAACATGTGTATGGGTCCCCGTCAGGGGGCTGGTTGGTGGGGATGGGTAGTAGCTGCTGAACTAAAAGCTGAAATTAACTGAATTAATCCAGTTTATCTTCCAAGCCTTCTCTTGGAGGTTGCAAGGCTTAATAGACTCTAGAGCTCCAAACTAATTACATCAGTACCTTCTGTCAGTGCAACTGTTGTCTGGGTGGGGAGACAGATTCCGAGTGCTTCCTATTCTGCCATCTTCCCAGAGTCCTGCAGTCCTCCATTTTATCTTCCATGTTATCTGAACTATCTTCGAAGTTATTCTGAGTAAGTTTAAATGTATCAAAAAAAGAAGAAATTCTTCCCCATGATATTGTAGGCTCTTTCATTGTATCATTCTCCTCATTAATTACTCAAACTTATTTAAATTGTGGTATTTTGCAAATATTTTTTATTCTGAATATCATTTAACTATTCATATGGTCTTCACATTCTAGAAATAGTATAAAATAAAACCAGAGTTTCACAATTAATTAGATTTTTGCTTTGAAATGGATTGCCTCAATAGAGTTTTTCTGAGTGTTTAGCATTCAAATAAGGCAAATATTAGTTTTTTTCAGAAAGTTTGGCATTGAAGTTTCACTAATAATATGCCATTCATGGTCATAATCAAATGGTAAATGAATTTAAATAAATTATAATGTTTTAATCAAATCAGTATTTTTTTCAGGCCCATAAACTGAAAAGGAAAAGTATTACCAATTTTTTTTTTTTTAATTTCCAACTTTCTCATTTTTGACTGTATTCAAATCAGTATAGCCTGGAACCTTTCCTTATTTGTTATCTAACTCCAAAGGTCTGGGACATAATTCCATGTAGATATCTAAAATAAAACCCATTTTCTAAGTATATAAACCTTCTTTTCTAAATATCCTCTCTGTGCCAGTGGTACTGCCAGGCATCACTTAAGCCCGTGGAGAAAGTAAGGTAAAATGCCAGTACGCTGGGCTTTGAAGTCAGGAGAATGGTTTTAAATTCTGAAGTGTGACTCTAAGAAAGCCTGTAACAGTTTACAACCACAGTTTTCCATATGTTAAATGACTTCTACCATGTAGCTTGAATTGTTACTATAAAGCTTATTTGAAAAATGCACTGTAAAGCATATAGACCCTCAATATTGTTAGGCTTTTCCTACTTTCTCTTCTTGGCATTTTATTTGCACATTCTTTCTCTTTCATCTCCTATTCATTTCCCCAATCCAATTTGTTTCTCCTGTAAAGGAGTGTTCTATTTACCCTTTTTTTTTTTCAATATATGAAGTTTATTGTCAAATTGGTTTCCATACAACACCCAGTGCTCATCCCAAAAGGTGCCCTCCTCAATACCCATCACCCCCCCTCCTCCCTCCCACCACCCATCAACCCTCAGTTTGTTCTCAGTTTTTAAGAGTCTCTTATGCTTTGGCTCTCTTCCACTCTAACCTCTTTTTTTTTTTTTTTCCTTCCCTCCCCCATGGGTTTCTGTCAAGTATCTCAGGAACCACATAAGAGTGAAAACATATGGTATCTGTCTTTCTCTGTATGGCTTATTTCACTTAGCATCACACTCTCCAGTTCCATCTATGTTGCTACAAAGGGCCATATTTCATTCTTTCTCATTGCCATGTAGTACTCCAATGTGTATATAAACCACAATTTTTTATCCATTCATCAGTTGATAGACATTGAGGCTCTTTCCATAATTTGGGTATTGTTGAGAGTGCTGCTGTAAACATTGGGGTACAAGTGCCCCTCTGCATCAATACTCCTGTATCCCTTGGGTAAATTCCTAGCAGTGCTATTGCTGAGTCATAGGGTAGGTCTATTTTTAATTTTCTGAGGAACCTCCACACTGTTTTCCAGAATGGCTGCACCAATTTGCATTCCCACCAACAGTGCAAGAGGGTTCCCATTTCTCCACATCCTCTCCAGCATCTATAGTCTCCCGATTTGTTCATTTTGGCCACTTTGACTGGCATGAGGTGATATCTGAGTGTGGTTTTGATTTGTATTTCCCTGATGAGGAGCGACGTTAAGCATCTTTACATGTGCCTGTTGGCCATCTGGATGTCTTCTTTAGAGAAGTGTCTATTCATGTTTTCTTCCCATTTCTTCACTGGGTTATTTGCTTTTCGGGTGTGGAGTTTGGTGAGCTCTTTATAGATTTTGGATACTAGCCCTTTGTCCGATATGTCATTTGCAAACATCTTTTCCCATTCCGTTGGTTGCCTTTTAGTTTTGTTGGTTGTTTCCTTTGCTGTGCAGAAGCTTTTGATCTTCATAAGGTCCCAGTAGTTCATTTTTGCTTTTAATTCCCTTGCCTTTGGGGATGTGTCAAGTAAGGAATTGCTACGGCTGAGGTCAGAGAGGTCTTTTCCTGCTTTCTCCTCTAGGGTTTTGATGGTTTCCTGTCTCACATTCAGGTCCTTTATCCATTTTGAGTTTATTTTTGTGAATGGTGTGAGAAAGTGGTCTAGTTTCAATCTTCTGCATGTTGCTGTCCAGTTCTCCCAGCACCATTTGTTAAAGAGACTGTCCTTTTTCCATTGGATATTCTTTCCTGCTTTGTCAAAGATTAGTTGGCCATACGTTTGTGGGTCTAGTTCTGGGGTTTCTATTCTATTCCATCGGTCTATGTGTCTGTTTTTGTGCCAATACCATGCTGTCTTGATGATGACAGCTTTGTAGTAGAGGCTAAAGTCTGGGATTGTGATGCCTCCGCTTTGGTCTCTTCTTCAAAATTACTTTGGCTATTCGGGGCCTTTTGTGGTTCCATATGAATTTTAGGATTGCTTGTTCTAGTTTCGAGAAGAATGTGGTGCAATTTTGATTGGGATTGCATTGAATGTGTAGATAGCTTTGGGTAGTATTGACATGTTGACAATATTTATTCTTCCAACCCATGAGCACGGAATGTCTTTCCATTTCTTTATATCTTCTTCAGTTTCCTTCATAAGCTTTCTATAGTTTTCAGCATACAGATCTTTTACATCTTTGGTTAGGTTTATTCCTAGGTATTTTATGCTCCTTGGCGCAATTGTGAATGGGATCAGTTTCTTTATTAGTCTTTCTGTTGCTTCATTGTTAGTGTATAAGAATGCAACTGATTTCTGTACATTTATTTTGTATCCTGCAACTTTGCTAAATTCATGTATCAGTTCTAGCAGACTTCTGGTGGAGTCTATTGGATTTTCCATGTATAATATCATGTCATCTGCAAAAAGCGAAAGCTGAACTTCATCTTTGCCAATTTTGATGCCTTTGATTTCCTTTTGTTGTCTGATTGCTGATGCTAGAACTTCCAACGCTATGTTAAACAGCAGCGGTGAGAGTGGACATCCCTGTCGTGTTCCTGATCTCAGGGAAAAAGCTCTCAGTTTTTCCCCATTGAGGATGATGTTAGCTGTGGGCTTTTCATAAATGGCTTTTATGATGTTTAAGTATGTTCCTTCTATCCCAACTTTCTCGAGGTTTATATTAAGAAGCGTTGCTGAATTTTGTCAAAGGCCTTTTCTGCATCGATTGACAGGATTATATGGTTCTTATCTTTTCTTTTATTAATGTGATGTATCACATTGATTGGTTTGCGAATGTTGAACCAACCCTGCATCCCAGGAATGAATCCCACTTGATCATGGTGAATAATTCTTTTTATATGCCATTGAATTCGATTTGCTAGTATCTGATTGAGAATTTTTGCATCCATATTCATCAGGGATATTGGCCTGTAGTTCTCTTTTTTTACTGGGTCTCTGTCTGGTTTAGGAATCAAAGTAATACTGGCTTCATAGAATGAGTCTGGAAGTTTTCCGTCCCTTTCTATTTTTTGGAACAGCTTGAGAAGGATAGGTATTATCTCTGCTTTAAACGTCTGGTAGAACTCCCCTGGGAAGCCATCTGGTCCTGGACTCTTATTTGTTGGGAGATTTTTGATGACTGATTCAATTTCTTCGCTGGTTATGGGTCTGTTCAAGCTTTCTGTTTCCTTCTGATTGAGTTTTGGAAGCGTGTGGATGTTTAGGAATTTGTCCATTTCTTCCAAGTTGTCCAGTTTGTTGGCATATAATTTTTCATAGTATTCCCTGATAATTGCTTGTATCTCTGAGGGATTGGTTGTAATAATTTCATTTTCATTCATGATTTTATCTATTTGGTCATCTCCCTTTTCTTTTTGAGAAGCCTGGCTAGAGGTTTATCAATTTTGTTTATTTTTTCAAAAAACCAACTCTTGGTTTCGTTGATCTGCTCTACAGTTTTTTTAGATTCTATATTGTTTATTTCTGCTCTGATCTTTATTATTTCTCTTCTTCCACTGGACTTAGGCTGTCTTTGCTGTTCTGCTTCTATTTCCTTTAGGTGTGCTGTTAGATTTTGTATTTGGGTTTTTTCTTGTTTCTTGAGATAGGCTGGATTGCAATGTATTTTCCTCTCAGGACTGCCTTCACTGCATCCCAAAGCGTTTGGATTGTTGTATTTTCATTTTCATTTGTTTCCATATATTTTTTTTAATTTCTTCCTTAATTGGCCCATTCATTCTTTAGTAGGGTGTTCTTTAACCTCCATGCTTTTGGAGGTTTTCCAGACTTTTTCCTGTGGTTGATTTCAAGCTTCTATTTACCCTTTCTTATTTTATTCACATTTCCCACACTCTAATTGAACCCATCACCACTTCACACCCATTTTCTCCTAGAACCATGTTGTATTTGGATATTCTTCCCTAGATCATTACGTAGACTTTGCCTTGTCATTGAAGTTTCAGATCAATCTTCTAGAAGATCTTTTCTAAAATTCCCCACATGTCCACAACTCACTTTCTAACATTCATTCTGTTTTGTTTACCTCATAACATTTACAACTGAAATTATCTCTTTATTCATTTACCTTTTGTCTTCATTGTTAGAGTGTCGGCTTTGTGAGAGCCATGGCCTCATCTCAGTTGTTTGCTACTATAAACTGAGCAAAAAAGAAAAAAAAGAAAACTCTTAGTAACATACAGTGGACAGTAGATTTTCTATAGACAGTTGACTTTTGGACTACATTCATAGGCAAAGTATTTCCATATCTTTTGATCTTTTTATGTGCCATTGTCCTAAAGTCTTCCCATGTTTTTATGAATATACTTGAATGTTGCAAATACTATACCATGGTTTTTACTAATTTATTCATCACAGTCTGTACATCTACCTTCTGACCTGGTCTAGTAAGTCTTTTCCAGAGATATCCAGCTATATATACTCTTTATGTTTACCATTACATGGAATGTATTTAACTTCCTTTCTTGATTTAGAAAAATTCCACTAATGTAGATATTAAATTGCATACCTCTCAGAATGATTCTTCTATTGTTTCTGTTGTCATTCATTTCTGTTTTTTAAATATCCTATGATTTTTATTTGTAATGCACAGTTTGGCAATTTAGTATAATTCTTTCACAGGTCACTGGTTGTCTTGGGGATATCCAGTCCTCCCTGCAGAGCCTACTCTCTAATTGTCATTCTGTTCCCTACCTTGCATTTTCTGTACCTTAGCGTTTCTGTTATACTGTTCCTTCTGTGTGAAAAATATTTTTTCTCTTCTCTCCATGTGAAACCGCTACTCAGCCTTCAATGTAGATGTCAAATTTTAACTGCTCCAGAATTAGAGTTAAGCTCTTCCATTTCTAAATCTAAACCATCTCTTTTCTCTAATTTATAGAATAAGTACTAGAGTTATTTTTTAGCTCTTCCCATTGACAGTGTGAGCTCTTGATGGCAGATAAATGCCATATACTCTGCTTAACACAAGGGTCTATCACATAACAGTTCCATAAGAATAACTGGTTCTGAGATCATTCTGTGCCCAAAAAGTTTCTAAGGAATATAATAACCATGTATCTTTTTAATCCCTGCAATAACTCTATGTGGTAAGGACCAGTATTATCTCCATTTTATCTATAAAGTGAATGAAAAAAAATCTATGAGGAAGAGTTTGATATTCTGATTATATAGTGAGTAAAGTGATTTGCTCAATGTCCCATAACTAGGAAGTGATGAAGTTTTTTTCTAATTAAGAGTCTGACTCCATTTTCGTGCTTGATTAACTGACATTATTTAGAGGCCTCTACCCTCTCTTTATCGCTCTTGTTCCACTTTTGGACAACACTCAGTAAGAAAGCCCACATGATCTGTCTTTTGGCAATAGTGACAGGTTCAAGCACAATCCTTTGCCCTTACATTGAAATCCTCACCCCACCTTCACACCCTGACTGCAAAAATAACCAAAGCCATAAAGCCCCTTCAGCTCAAAAATTTGAGATAAAATTGGATGCGTGCCTTCCTCTCCTGAAAAACCTTCATAATATGAGTTATAAAACATCATACCTCTGTGGTGTGTGTGTGTGTGTGTGTGTGTGTGTGTGTGTGTGTGTGTGAGTGACTATGGCATTATCAGTCTTGATATTTAAACCAGTTTTGAGGGAAGGAGGAGTTGATTTTGTTCACCAAGATGTAACCACAAAACGATTTTGAAACTGGTTGTCTGAGTCCAGAATTCAAGCTCTTAACTGTAATGCCATATTACTTCTCAGATAATGTTAAATACCTATTTGTCACATGAGCTAATTTATGAATTCCTTGAGGAAAGGGATTCTTCTTGACAACTTTGTATTTATCCATTAATTATTAAAATGAAATTATGTTAAATTTTTTACATAATAAAATAATATAGAGAAATGGAGTAGTCTGGAACAGAAGATACACAAGATTTTGGGACCGTTATCAAGCATTGTATATACATTAAAAATTATATAATAAATCTCATTCGTTAATATTAACATAAAAAGAAGGATTCACAAAAGATAAAAAACTGAATGAACCTTCACATCAACTAACGAATAGTTTTTAATTTTATCTGTTGCCAAATGAATAGGAACTAGTTCCTGAAATAGTTCATATTTCATGCATTTCAATTGAGTCCTCATATCAATTTAATAATCAGACTTTTATCTCTATTTAATGCAATTATTTAAAAATTGAAGAAATATCTCAAAAAGGATTTTAATCTATTTGTCATGAGAAGCTAGCACACAATATGTATTAATACTTATAAAAACTTACTGGAATGGCAAATTTGATTTAAAAAAAAAAAAAGATTTCCAAAAGCCTACTTGAGTCAGTTCAAACACTAAATACCTTGGAGATGAAGCATGAGTTTTTAAAAATATATATCTTAGTTAACTGGCATTCTTTGAGTAAAATTTCTTGACCATCATTTTTATCACTCTTTATCTCTTGAGTCTTCCATATAAAAATCTTGCGTTGTAGTTATTTATGGAAATGCTATCAATTCATTCAAATTATCTACTGAAGTATATTTTATATGTTGTGTCTATGTTTTAATTTGAAGTTAGACTGGAGATTGCCATTGGATAAATTTATAATTTACCTAAATTTAGGGAAAATATGTAGAAAAAAACCTTGAAGACATGGAGTACTCCTCATTTATAGTTTTAGTGCAATCTATCCTAAGGCTTTGCCTAGAGATCCTCCCTTCTTTGTTTTTTCTTTTGTCTTCATACCTTTTTTCCCTTCCTTTATTTCAGAAATATTAAGGATATACTGTGTGCCTGACATTTTGAGAAATAACAGGAGGTATGCAATTGTTAACACCGGCCCTAACACAAATTAACCAGGGAATATTGGGAGTGTTGGATACTCAAACAAATACAAAGGCAACTTAAAATGGAGCTACATTACTTATGGTAAAATGGTCAAAAAAACAAAAAGTTGAAGAAAGGAAATATCAGATTGGAAACAGCTTTCCTGAGAGAAGGAGAAGAAGGGGCCTTATTAACAACCATTAGCTCTATTTAGTTTGATGAATTTAATATTCACCATGCTCAGTGTCTCAAAAGGATGGGAGGTAAGGTATGATTTGGATTTCCTTTCAGGGAGCTATGTCCAGATACTCTATCCAGACATGATAAACAGTTTTAAAATATGTATAATGATTATATTTTGTGAAATTCTGTAGGCAGACATTCTTTTCCCTTATGGTAGGGTACCCTCCCTAAGGGGGGGGGGAACCTCAAGGGAACCTGGCTATGCAAGAATGTGACAGTATCCCTCATGACCTTGTCACAGGAGACCACTTAATCAGACTGCATGCTGTGTGTTTGTGTTTGTTACCTTATATGGGAGACAAAGAAGTAAAAAAAAAATGTATAAAAAACTAAGCCATGTGGCATTCAAGGCTCAGTTCTTCTGTAGGCACCCAACTGAGCAGTGATGGCAGGAATAAAGTTGCTTCCTGGAAAGAAAAGCTTTAGTGTCATGATTCTCTGTGCTAGAATCCTGCTACACCATCACATGTGGATCTTCCATTAATCACAATATGAGTCCTGCTTTATTTTAAAAATACTTTCATTAAACTGTGCAAAAAGGCTTAAAGTCAGATCATCCTCTGTCTGGGTGTCACTGCCAGAGGACACAGCATAACAGAAGGCTGAGAGCATCAGTAGCTCAAACTTTTAGAGGCAGTTTGAAAATGTGGTATGAAAATCAAGTGGACTAGACCCAAAGCATTAGTAGATGAGGAAAAACAAAAAGGCAAAATCAGATCACAGGTTAAAAACTGGATACAACTTCTATGCCCCACATCATTCTTTAAAATATTTCTTTATTGGCTGCATACTTACTAAAGTGAATGATTTGTAATTTAAAGTTCCTTCTGTTATTGAAGAGTTTTTGCACTCTTTGTTATTGTAAGTAATGCAATTGGATATCCATGTACATATTTTTATCACTTACTTTTACCATTTATATAAGGATTTTGTATGCATGTCTATAAGTGAGGTCGGTCTGTTCTCTGCTCTTCTGGAATAACTGTGTAAAGTTTTGGTATCATTTGTTGGGTAAATATAATTAAAAATGAAATCTTTTCCCAGCCCAGAAAATCTCCCCATAAAATTAGAAGAGAAAAAAAAATTATTATTGAGTAAACATTAAACCAACATAGGATGCACATCAAAAGCAATCCACTAAGAGACTTCAAAGACAGAACCAAGCAGATACAATCCATTACATTCATGTTCTCAAGAAAAACAATTAACTATTTTCAAATATGGGAAAATGACAACATCGTTTCAAATTTACTTGATGATGGGAGTGGCCATCAATGTTAGTTTCTTTTCTTAAAAATGAACTTCTCGTTTCTTTATGTCAAGAGGTAGTTCTGCAACTTGGAGAGGCTTCTGTCTAAATGAGGCTCCTATTTTCTCACAGAAATTGGGAGAGATGTGCACATCTTCCTTGATGTTTGCATTTCAAACAGACAGTGCCTAGGTCCTTGAGAAACACATTCCTGAGTCCTAAAATTGGCAAGATTTGTATTTAGTTTCAAAAAAGATTTACACATATTTCAAGGAGAGAGAGAAGGAACTCACAGAGTTCTTTAAAGTTACTGCTCTTGGAAAAAGAAGGAGGGGAAGCCTCTTCCTTTTTTTTTCACTTATAAAATAGTAACATTAAAATTTCTAATTATTATTTCCTTTGTTGTTCCTGTCTTTTTCTAGGCAGGTTACAGCAGTCTAAATATCCGGCACATCTACAGTAAAATATAAAGAAAAGAGATTGTTAGAATGGTGAAATAACAGAATTATTGAATTTTTTTAAAAGTCAGTACTTTATTTACTTTGAGGGAATAACCTTTTAGTATATCATTGCAGTGGTAAGCAGTTAAATCAGATACTTGGTTATTATCTACATTACAGAAATGTTTTTAGCCATACATTAATTTTATCAGTTGTTGTGTTGTCAATATTGCATTCTCAAGTTATTATGAAAATACAATTTAGTGGTTCATTATAAAGTCCTGTCTCTTCCAAACCTAAGGAATGACTCAACTCTGGAGACTCGAAGTCTAAATTTTTAATTAGAAGTTTCTCTTGTAAGGTCCAATAAATAAAGTCCTGTCTCTTCCAAACCTAAGGAATGACTCAACTCTGGAGACTCAAAGTCTAAATTTTTAATTAGAAGTTTCTCTTGCAAGGTCCAATAAATTTTGAGTGTCAGTGAATCGTAACTGCCATCACACTGATATGACAATTTAGTTTCATTAGTAATTTTCTATAATTTTCAGTAGTTTTTCCCAAGTGTGAAATGCATTGATATATACCACCATCATCTAAATCTAAAGTCTTATGATGAGGCACTCATTGAAAGGCAGAGATTAAGCTTCTAGTGTTTACGTATAGCTTTAAGTCTTAAGGATAAACCCACCTGCGGGCTTGTTGTTTTCTTTTGTTTTGGCATTGAGTCTAAATCAACAGTTACATTATTATAACAGCCACCTAAATCTCCATTAGTAATAGACATTCACCTTTGCTTATCTACCTATATTGGGTTTGGAGTGAACCGGCATCCCAAAGTTAATTAAATGACATTAGACCTGTCTTTTGCAGTTTCTATCTGTGAATGCCAGATTTGTTTGTGCATTAATTAGATGTTTATTTCTACATTATCCTTCCAGTACATTTGTGTGTATATGAGAGAGAGAGAGAGGGAGAGAGATTAGGGCTTGAGTATCTGAAAACATTTAATTATTTTTACTTTGTTGTTATAAAAAATTATTAATGGAGATGGTACCACTTTTACTGTGTCAATCATCACATTGTTAAGAGTTATAAATACAGATCCTGTTTATACTGGGAGTACAATTTAGAAATGATAGGAAATGAGACTGCGAGAACCATTACTGGGTATATTAGTTTGCTAGGTTTCCTGTAACAAAGTACCACATGCTGGTTGGTATAAAAAGCAGAAATTTATTGTTTTACATTTCTGGAGGCTTGGAAGGTCCAAGATTAAGATGTCAGCAGGGTTTGGGCACCTGGGTGGCTCAGTCATTTGAGCATCCGACTTTGTCTCAGGTGATGATCTCATGGTTCGTGGGTTCAAGCCCCATGCCAGGCTCTGTGCTAACAGCTTGGAGCCTGGAGCCTGCTTTGGATTCTGTGTCTCCCTTTCTCTGTGTCCCTCCTCCCCCCGCTGGCTCTGTCTCTGTCTCTCCCTCAAAAATAAATAAACATTTAAAAAAATATGAAAAAGCAGGGTTGGTTCCTTCTGAGAGCAATGAGGGAGACTGTTTAGTCCCTCTTACATGTCATCTGGTGATTTGCTGGCAATCTTTGGTGCCCCTTAGCTTGTAGAAGCATTAATTCTGATCTCTGCCTTTATCTCCATATGGCATTTTCCTTGTGTGTGTAATCTGTGTCCATATATCTCTTTCTTATATAATGATATGAGTCATGCTGGATTAGGAGCCCACCCTATTCCAACATGGTCTCATCTTGACTAATTACACTGGCAACACCCAGTTTCCAAATAAAGTGTCATTCTGAGGTACTGGTGGACTTCAACATGTGGGCAATACAGAAACAACAACAACAACAACAAACTAATGTAACAAATAACATGTTTGTTTTTTAGTAAAATGTGCTTTTTAAAGTAATGGAAATAATTCTGTGCATAGCAGAACACAGCAGTCTGAGAATAGAGACACGTTTGTTAGAAGAGCTCCTTTAATTTGTATTCAGCAAACACACCACTTATTCTAGACAACTTAAATTTTAAGTCCTGGATCGGAATCATCATCCAATTTTCCTGAGAAGTTGGCTTCTCATGAGAAACATGAATCTAGTTTTTATTTTGTTTTTGTTTTTGTTTTTAACTTTCACGGTTAATTTTATGTGTCAACTTGACTGGTTGAAACAAGGAATGCCCAGATATCTCTAGTTGAATGTGATTTGTGGTTGTGTCTATGAGGTTGTTTCCAAAAAAGAATAGCATTTGAATTTGTGGGTTGAGTAAAGCATCTGGACCTCCCCAGTGTCAGTAGGCATCATCTAATCTGTGGAGGATCTTTAGAAACTTTGTCATTTTGCCCTGTATGAACTCTAATGTGAAATGCTGCTATCTGAGCAGTTAATTATAAATTTTTATCTCTGACAAATCAGCAAACAATTTTGCCTGAGAAAAAGTAGTTTTTGTTGAGGTAAAAAAAAAATATTAAAGAGAATTGCTCCAATTTTTTTAAAACAGGGTAGAGATGTACCCAATTTCACTTATTAAAAAACCTTCTCATATTTTCAGTTTATTTTTAATGTTTATTTACTTTTGAGAGAGACAGAGTGCGAGTGGGGTAGGGGCAGAGGGGAGACACAGAATCCAACCCGAAGCAGGCTCCAGGCTCTGAGCTGTCAACACAGAGCCCAACACCGGGTTGGAACCCATGAACCACGAGATCATGACCTGAGCCCAAGTCGGATGTTAAACTGACTGAGCCACCCAGGCTCCCCAAAACCACCTCAGATTATAAAAGTAGAACTAGGGGCGCCTGGGTGGCGCAGTCAGTTAAGCGTCCGACTTCAGCCAGGTCACGATCTCGCGGTCCGGGAGTTTGAGCCCCGCGTCAGGCTCTGGGCTGATGGCTCAGAGCCTGGAGCCTGTTTCCGATTCTGTGTCTCCCTCTCTCTCTGCCCCTCCCTCGTTCATGCTCTGTCTCTCTCTGTCCCAAAAATAAATAAAAAACGTTGAATAAAAGTAGAACCAAAATAGTTAATTATCACAAACTGCTCCATCATTTTCTGAAAAAAAATTGAACCCAGTATCCACAATATTGTATTCCCCCCATCCCAATAGTCTATTTGTTGCTTTGGTTTTTGGGTTTTTTTTTTTTTTTTTGTCTTTTGGGGTTTTGGGGTAGTAGGTTGTTTGGTCTGCAAAGTGAGCTAACTTCTAGATTATAATACTCTGTGGCCTACCAGCTGACAACAGATGCTGTAAATGTTAGACTTCACATGAGCAATAATTGCAGTTAGTTTTGGGGAGGACTCATGTCCTGTGAAGCAAACAACTGTAACAAAGACCCAAGTGTCAGTTTTGCAATGTTCTTAAAGTTTCTGAGGACACCAGCAATTCATCTGTATTTTGAATACTTACAAATTTTTCTGGTGAGACAAATTTCTCTAAGTTTTTCTGTAAATGTCTAGAAAAAAGCAAAGGAAAGTCTCAAGACCCTTGAGGAATACTTTATTAAAATCTATTAAAAAATTTTTTTAACGTTCATTTATTTTTGAGACAGAGAGAGACAGAGCATGAACGGGGGAGGGTCAGAGAGAGAGGGAGACACAGAATCTGAAACAGGCTCCAGGCTCTGGGCAGTCAGCACAGAGCCCGACGTGGGGCTCGAACTCATGGACAGTGAGATCGTGACCGAGCCGAAGTCGGGTGCTTAACCGACTGAGCCACCCAGGCGCCCCCAAAATATATTTTTTTTAACGTTTATTTATTTTAGACACAGGGAGAGACAGCATGAATGGGGGAGGGTCAGAGAGAGAGGGAGACACAGAATCTGAAACAGGCTCCAGACTCTGAGCTATCAGCACAGAGCCTGACGCGGGGCTCCAACTCATGGACTGCAAGATCATGACCTGAGCCTAAGTCGGATGCTTAACCGACTGAGCCACCCAGGTGCCCCAAGGAATACTTTAGCATAAATACTGAATTCCTTCCTAAGGAAAAGTAAGCAATAATTTAGATCCTTTCTCAAGTGAAACAGAAGGAAATAGAGAAAAATCAGAACGTAGATGAATTATAGAGAAATATTGTGCAGACAGTGTTACTCAAGGCAGAAGTGAGAATAGTTACTGCGTTGGGAACTACAGAGATTAATGGAAAAATTATGCGCAAAAATGTATAGTGGTTAATCATCTTTATCAAATTTACCTTCCTCCTTTATCGGAAGCATAGTATTACAGGTGAGTGCACTATTTAAATTACTCTTTACTTTTCTTATTGCTTTATAACTATTTTATTCTCCCTAATTGAGATATTGACAAAGGATAGTATTTTACATGTGGCCATGGATTATTCTTTTGGGAAATGATTTTTATGGTTCTTTATCTCAGATTACATGTCACTAAGACATCCTCCAAAGTGACACACTGATTTATTCAGCTCAGTGTTTTTCCAAAAAGGTATGAAAATTCCACTCTCTGCCATATCCCAAAGCTATGTGGTTTGGAGTGTTTTTTCCAGAATGGTCTGCCACTATCTATCAGAACACTTTACTTTCAGAAGGCACATAGTTGGTCAATTTAGGTGTCTTTTACCAAGTTGCTCCACAGACTATCTGGAATACAGGGTTATGGTAGCCTTTAAGTTACATGGCAGGTATCTCTCTAGTAGATTTAAAGGAAAATCAAGAGAAAATAACTTGCACATGTTTCTCAGCAAGAGGACCTATCTGTATGGTAAAAGCAGAGGAAAAGGAAGAGATAAAAGGCCAATCTGAAATACCAGCAACCTGTATTGCTCTATCACCAAATGGAAAGCAAGAAATTTCTGAGGAAATTGCAGAATAATAAGTATCACTAATATCACCAGTTGCCACCCTGCCCCCCCCCAGCCCCCCCGAGATTCATTAAATCTGTCCATTTTAAGACACTTGTCAATCACTCCCTAACCTTCTGGGCTTTCTTGGTTTCCTTGTTACTAATTCCTGCACCCCCAGAGTCTCTTTCTACAACTCCTTTTTCAACATCCTGGGTTTTTTTTTGTTTTTGTTTTTTGTTTTTTCCAATAATGACATACAGTTTCCTTTCTTCATTTTGCCTTTTGTGGGTTAGTCAGAATAAAGATAATTCCCTTTAGCAAAGAGTTCTAACTAAGCAGCCTGCATAACACTCTAATTCTCTTCCTCTTTTTTTTTTCTCAGTTGTCCCCAAACTGAATAGTTGCTATTAAATTTGAGTAATAGTGTGTCCTTGCCATTTTACCACCTTTTTCTTAACTTGATTTTGGATAGTTGCCAAAAAAAGCCAGAGAAAGTTTGCTAAGACCAAAGGGCAGATTTTATCTGCCCCTGGGTCACTGACAGTGAATTCTAAGGAAGCCTCAACAATCTGCTGAAGGAAATCAGTGAAGAATCCACGTATTTTCTGGGTACACAGCTGCAATTTCTTCCAGTTTACTTGTAGTTAGTGAGAGAGGCTTCAGATATTACCCTAAGCAACCTCTCATGGTGGGTTTCTTACTCCCTTAGTTTTCCAATAGTTTGGGAGGTGGTAGAAAGTCAGCTTCCCTTGGCCACCATACTGCTTTATGTGGTGATCTTCTGGCCCCCGATGCACTTACTCCATTTAATGAGCAAAATCACTTGTTGCAGAATTCCATGCAGTAGCCAGTCCACACCCCCATTTATGGGTTGTAAACTGAAAGCATTCTAGTGCACAGGAAAGAGAAGCCTTTATGTGAGTAATGCGAGCCAGCAAGAAAGGCATGTGGCTTACCCCAGAGACCCGAATAGCTTCTCAATGGCATTAGCTTTGCTGGTGACCTGAATAGAAAGAGCTAATTTTCCTCATACCGAGACAAGAAAAATGTGAACTGCTGTATATGTTAATTTGGTTTCTCTTCCTATATTGATGTTTGTCAACCTAATAGCTCACCTCATTTGTTTCCTTCTTTGAAGGGACTAGTGCAGTTTTTCTCCATTCTGCTGCCTTCATATATGGACAGAATCCTTTACTCAAGTTTTCAGTGATTCTCAGATCAGGTCTCTTTAGCATGTCTGCTTTCCCAGCTATCTGGTGTGTGGCTGGTAATGGACTCTTGGAGGTGGAATTTGGGCTAGGCCAAGAGACATGTAAATCTGTGTGATCAAAGAGAGCAGGTAATTCATTACTGGCTAAAGATATTACGTTCTAATCCCTTTTTGAAAAGAAATCCAACAATGAAGAGAACTAGCCATCTAAAAAATCACTTCCCCCTTCCTTTCATTGGTCAGTTTGAGACAAGGAGGGATACAGATATGCTGGGGAAGTAGAGGAAACACGGACAGCAGAGAGGTTCTCCATAGACCTATCATTCCAAGTGTTGGGATTAGGGTATGAAAATTTAGAATGTAAACACCTAAATACTGGAATATAAAGAAGAATTGTACTTTTGTACAATGAAAATAGTGCTTGGGGTGCCTGACTGGCTCAGTCAGTAGAGCATTTGACCTTTGATCTCGTGTTTGTAAGTTCAAGCTCCCTGTTAGGTGTAGCAATTACTTAAAAAAATTAAATAAAGAAAACAGTGATTGAATAGTCTTAACTTTTAATAAATGTTAAAATATATTTTAAAATGAGTATTAATATTATATTTATGTACAATGGAACTATAACTTGGAAATTGGTTATCCTTATATGAGATTAGTTAGCTTGTTGAGTTCAATTTATTCCTCTTTTCCATAGAATAGTCATAAAAATATCAACTTTATAAAAAAATAAAAAAAAGAAACCTTCACTTTTTTCTACTTTGAAGGTAAGCCATCTTTTCTTGCTTCTAAATAAATTCACAAACATTCTGATTTGTGTTGGGAGAAATTGTTTTGAAATAAAGCAGAGACTTTACTGGAAAGTTATAGATTAGTGTTTTTCAGCTTAGAACATAAAGTGAGTTTAAACAATGATTTTTCTATGTTTTTTTTTTTGGTTTGGCAATACTTTATAGAGATTAAATTGATACAGATGAATGGGAAAATATATGTTTATTATAAAACTTTTTTTAAAGAAAGAAAACTGTATAGCCTGTGGAGCAAAATGAAATTTATTTTAATTAAGATTGTAACATATTACACTCTATTTGGTTTATTGGAAATTCGAAGCTAAGGGAAAATAACTTATAATTTTCAAATCACAGTCCAGGGTTCTTTATTTCAACAACCAAAGGAATTATAAAATGAATAAAAATGGAAAAGACTGCATAATGCAACATTAAGTATGTTTGTTTTGAACCAAATTATAAGAACTCTTTAAATGAAATCGGATCACTTGACCATCATTGGGTCCCAAAATGTCCCTGATAAAGTAGGGAACCCTTCCTAGACTGTCCAATTCATGTGATCCCTACGTTAATTTGACTCAGAATGTGAGTCTCATATGTTCAAAAGCTTTTATTAGAGGAGGAATACATTTATCAGTACTAAAAACAGTATTGAACATGTTTTCAGAAATAATCTGTTTATTGGAGCCATTTGCAGTGTGCTCCTGAATGAAGAACAGAAGCAAATTCACCCAGTATTAGTTATCAAATATCTTACTTTTACCTCAAGATAAATAGTTAAATGTAGTTAATTTGTTATAAAATTAAATAAACCTTAATTCTGATACTAAACATGATTCCTATGCTTATCTATGCAAAGGCCTTAGATACAAAGATGTTAAGTGAAAGAGTGGAAATGGGCATCACAAACTATTAAAATAAAAACTCTTTCAGAAAAATATCTCTTGGAACCAATGCAAAGAGTTCTCCATTTATTGAAGATCTAGTGTATGCCAGGCTATAATCTAAATGTTCACGAGACAATTCAGAAGCCTTTAGGACAAAACGGGATTCTTCTAAAATAACAATTGCCCATGTTAGTCAGAATGGCATTTGAGCATTGTACTTTTATAATGTTACACAATTTTTCTTCTTATACCTCTTTGTCTTAGTACAGGGTCTTTCTTTTGGTAAGTATACCAATGAATAACACTGGTAAAGGTAATTTGCTGTATACATATAAAACTCTATTTGAAAGGATTTATTGCTTAACAGGTTTTCATCATAGGATAATGAATTGTACCAATTATCTAACTATAATTAGATAAAGTGCCTAAATAATTTAACCAGTTGGGTAAGGGATAAGCCAAGGATTGGCAAACTGATCTACTTCTTTAATTATTGAAGATATTGTCCCCTGTACAAAATTCAGATTTCATTGTACTGAATTTTAGCATTAATAATACATAATGCTAAAGAAACCACACACTATTCTTCTAAATAAAGAGTCTGTTTCAATAAGTGAGATCTGTGTTTTTATGCTGGGAGCCTTTTTGTTTGATTATTATGTTGCTGTTTGATTGTTTCTTCTCCTTATTTAAATATTTAATGAAAGTTTTATCCAACTTGTGCTCTGAGGCTTTGAAGCAAAGGGCATAATTTAAAATATCTAATAAGTAAACAAATGTCAGAATACTGAAAAAATGTGGGATATGTAAAATATATTAAAAGCCCTGTTTTAATAATAGAATAAATTCTGCTTTTCTCTTGAGATAATTAAGTGAAAGAAATAAGATTCAATAAGCTGTAAATCTTTTCAAAACATGGCTGTGAAATACTAATTTTTGTCTGTTGTAGTGTCTTGCACATAATAGTTGTTCAAAAATGATCAGATATAGATCCTGCAAAAATGCCTTTAATAAAGTACCAGATACCTTTTTAACATTTTCCATGTGTCATGCAATGTTGTAAATACTGAATGAGGAAATATTTTTAATAATAAGTAGAGCAGTTGAAAGTATTTTTATCACAAGTTGGAGGTCTCAAAGTTTTATTAATACCTATATATGTATTTATAACTAAATAAATATAATGGTGGCCATTTTCCAAAGGGTAATAGGAAATTATAGAATTATGAAGATTCAAAAGTGATTTAGGAATAGTGCATGGTGAATGAGTATAAAAAGGGTTATATTTAAAAGGAAACATTTGCTGCTTTAGATATAACTCTTAAGTGAGAGAGATTTAAAGATGGCAGCAATTGTATATATAATATGTGATATATATGTATATTTTTGGCCTGAGTGTGAGGAGGAGAAAACAATCAGAGATTAAGTATAAAAAGGCACATATTGAAATGTGAGCTCCACATATCTTGTGAGAATTAAAAAAAAAAAAAAAGCGGTCACTAAAATGGAGAACTAGAGCTAGGCTGTCACTGTTCCCTTGACTATGTATTTAATTTTTTTTTCACTGTTTATTTATTTTTGAGAGAGAGAGAGAATGTGAGCAGGGGAGGGGCAGAGAGAGAGGGAGACACAGAATCTGAAACAGGCTTCAGGCTCTGAGCTGTCAGCCCAGAGCCCGACGCGGGGCTCGAATTCACGAGCCGTGAGATCATGATCTGAGCCGAAGTTGGAAGATTAACTGACTGAGCCACCCAGGTGCCCCTGACTATGTATTTTATATTTGAGAAAAACTTGGGGAGACTTGAGATAGAGAGAAATGAGTTTATAAGGTCACATTGCCTCTGAACTTAGTCTTCACATTTTCAGTACTCTGGTTGAGCAATTGTTCTATTCTCCCATAACTGTTCAGTTGACTAAGGTGGGAATGGTTAGTTAACATAAAAATACTGACTCAGTTCAGTCACTGAATATTAGATTACTAGAGAATTCTTTAAAGTCAAATTTTAGTTTCTGGCATATTTTGTGTAATTCCTTTTATTGTCTTTAGGAAATTCCCAAATGACTACTAAAATGATTGCTAATTATATATTTTCCTTTCCTTCTCAAATTCACAGGGGTATTTTGAATAGCTAGCAATGCAGCAAACCAGTAACCTTGTCACTAGATATTAACTCTGCAGCAGAAGCACTAGATTGGTACCCAAATGCCATGACTGAATAATGGCATTCTGTAATGTATAACTTATGTTTTTCACTTGCTATTTATCTGTTTATTTATTTATTATTTATTAGAATTAGACTGAGACTATGGATTCTGTCCCAGAAAAATTAACAAAAAATATACAAAGAGAATTTTTCATATTTTTGTCAGGAATTGCCCGGACACATTCAGTTCTACTCATAGATCTCTCCAAAATCATGGATGCAGATTAATAATTCTTGTTCAATTTCAGAGGGAAAAAATGGATTTTTTTAACCTACATTTATATACATAGTCAGTAGACTTGTAATCTCTCATGTGGGCTCTACTATATAAATAATTTGATATAAAATTTCAGTAGTTTTATTTATAAATTCATGTATATAATTCCATAATGAGATGGTATATATATTATAAGATGTATATAGAAGTGTTAGATGTATATAGATTTTTAAATGATGGGATAAATAAAATATACGTATAATTTTTTACAACTTAATTCTGTGAATGAATATTTTTTGAACCACTTAATGTGTTCTTGCTCTACGTGTCCCTTGCGCAGGGGCCATGCTAATCTTGTCTGCATCGTTCCAGTTTTAGTATATGTGCTGCCGAAGCGAGCACAATGTGTTCTCACTCTAAATTGAACACTTCTATTATGTTAAGAAATAAATATTGCAAATTTATTTATATTTTAAGTGTTCCTAATTATTTGGAAAAAATGTTTTGCCATATTTTTTAAACAATTTTTTTAACATTTATTTATTTTTTGAGAGACAGAGCATGAGCATGAGCAGGGGAGGGGCAGAGAGAGAGTGGGGGGGGGGGGAGACACAGAATCCAAAGCAGGCTCCAGGCTCTGAGCTGTCAGCACAGAGCCCGACGCAGGGTTCAAACTCACCAGCTGTGAGATCATGACCTGAGCTGAAATCAGACTCTTAACCACTCAGCCACCCAGGTGCCCCTGACATGTTTAATTTAAAACCTGTGTATATCCCACAATTTCTGTGAATTTTTAACAAAGAAACCCATATTATTTGGTTTTAATACTAGATTTTGTTCCTTGTTTAGTTAATCAGAGTTGATTAGTTATCCAGGAAGATGTTCATTTGGGATCTTTATATTTGAAAGAGCGTGGATGTATGACCTTTGAGGAAAGACTGAATTCCTGATTTTTGTCTGAATAAAGCTTTCTAGAAGAAGCTTCTTTCACAAATACAATACAAACTGCTACTTTACATTCAAGTACAATTGAGTTCAGCAAATATTTTATGGCATTTTCTTGAATTGTTTGCAGTGTTGAAGACATAGAGTTGAATATAATCTCATCCCTATAAGGAATGATCTTTTAGTCTAGTGGCAGAACAACTTTTATACCAGTTTTTATAAATTTTTAAGACAAATAGATCAATAGATATTATTGTTTATGCATCCCTTTTGTGATCTATCCTCACTGAACCACATTTATTTTAACCCCACCAAATAGTAATTGGTCAAAAGTCCTCTATATAAATAACCTAATCCTTAACTCTCTTGCTAGGGCAAGACATATTATGGTGAAGCTTCATAGCTAGAATTTAAATTTTGTCTTGCATTGTGTGGAAATAACAGTCATGATCATTTGTGGTGCTCTTAATCATGTCCTCTCTTAAAAATTCAAGTACATTAAATTTTGCCATATGACTGTCCTTTAAGCAGTTGAAGACTTATTATGTCTTCTTTTATTCTCTTTTTTAAAAATTCATTTCAAAATCTTATTAGCTGTACTTACCTTCAAAATATCTTTTATGACTCCTCAAAAAATGTCTTTCCTTATTCCTATTGCAATTCTAAAAATTGGAGTGATAAAATAGAGTAAATAGAGAAGCCTTAACAATGTTTTCCTTATTACTAATATTAGAGGTTAATCAGATAACCTAGTTTACCTTAAGAATCAAATCCATCCACTGGCTCAACTCTGATGAAATTACCTCAGCAGATTCGGCAGAGGAAATCTGGGAAAAGCCAGTGAACAGTGGCAGTTAACACAATATCAAATGAGACAAAAATGTAGATGACCTATTTTCAGTGTTCATGAAGACAAACAACCTTCCTGCTGCCTCCAAGCTGAATTTGGGGACAACTGTGAGAGAAGTTGAAATTGGGGGATGGACTGGTAAGAATGTATTGTGAAACTATGCAGTTTGGAAAAATGAGTAAAGCCGTTCACAGAAATAGTGTAGTAGTAGTGAGGGCATGCTGAGAACTTTATTATGTAATGTAAGAGTTCAGTTAAATGGGACATATGGCAATAGGGATTGGAAGACAATGCCAGTTGAATAGACCAGAGCTGTATTAGTTGGTAGACATTTAGAAAAAGGGAATGGAAGAGGGAACTGTGTATGCTGACATTTCCAGCTGTGTACCTGAACACATGTGCATCTCTTAGAACTAATACAATAACACATTAATGTACTACCTAGTAAGACCCAAATCCAAAATTCAAGAGCAGCTATGTCTGTCTTCAAAATTAGTGTATTGATATGTACTCGTTGTATTATATTGACAAGTTACCTAAATGGACCATGAGTTTAAAATGTACTGTATTAAGAAAAAGTTTCTATATATAAACTCTGTTTATAGGCAATGCTTATAAAATGACAATCTATAAATTTATCTTTACTAACAATCTTCATAATTTATAATGGTAGTACAAGTTGGTAAGAAGCTGGCCCTTGGGAATGAGTCAGCCCAGAGTTATAATTCTGGTTCAGTTATAAACCGTGGAATTTTGGAAGAGAATGTTGAATTCCTCAGTCTGGATTCCCTTCGTTTCATAGAAGTGTTGTCAGAGTTGACTGTTATAATGTATATGAGGCATGTTTATCACAGTGCCTGGTAAGCACACAGTACCTGTGAAATATTATTTTGAAAGCCTCAGATGATTATTGTAATGAAATCAAGGTAGAGTGCACATTAGAAAGTAAGACTATAAACTATGAGAGTTTTATTTTACTGCCCTCTATCACTCACAGTACACTGCACCTCAAAACACAACATTTTAAATGATTAGAAAACAGTAAATCACATGGAATGTATTATATAATCTTACTATAAACTAAAAAAGTAAAAAAAACTCATTTTGTGGCTTTCTGAATATACACATACACAAGTATTTTTCTGAAGTACACCAAAAAAGATGGAGCCTCCCCAAAAAAGTTGTATTTTACTATTCTTAATACTATGACAGCTATTTCAATACAAATAAAAAATATACTACAATCATAAGCCAAATAGATGTAGTTAACATTGTTTTTATCTCCTAAGAGAGATAAGTATATGATTATAAGATGAAATAAGGGAGAAAAGCCATAGGCATTGGAAAATGTTTGCATATACCTTCTCAATCTTTTATTGTTAGCACTTTGGAATCCAGCTGTTACTGTATTGTCTGAAAAATCCACTTTGCTTTCCCATATAAACTAATATTCGGTAGATATCCATATATCATGCTACTATCCCTCTGAAAAAATTGGATTATAAACATACCAGCAGCTAAACCAAAATGTATGATACTTATTCTCTCTTCACTTGGACTGCGATAGACATGACAACTGTATAAAGCCTACATATATTTAGAATTTATTCAAATTAAAAAAAATAGAAGTTTAGCATGCATGTTACCTGCTCATGCAGTTGTATTATCTACAATATCAGGGAAAAAAATTCAAGCTGAAAAAGGCATATTTTTAAAGAATGTTGTGTATATGTGTGTGCACGTCTGTGTGTCTGTGTGTGGTTTTCTATATGGAATGGGAAAAGATTAATAATGCATTGATCTATGGCTGCCCCATTTAAGTTTTCTCCCACAATTTGCTAACATAACTCAATATTTCCTGCACACAGAGATTTATTCCAATCAGTCATTTTCGACATTTCTTGACTTCTTGCTGTGAAAAGAATATATATGAACAAAGCAAAATCTCTAGCACCCGTGTCTGATACAATAGTGTCAGAAAATGCTTTCACATATTTCCTCTCTATAAAAACAGCCCATTGGCATCACATTGCTTATTAACCACTATTATAATTGAGAAAAAATTTTATTTCTCATTTCTTTTATACCCCAGTACATTTATGTAACCCTTGGTTAAGTAATCTGAGGAAGTTTTAATTCAACTCTGATTTATTTTTTATTTTTTTAATGTTTATATATTTTTAAGGGAGAGAGAGACAGCATGAGCAGAGGAGAGGCAGAGATAGAGGGAGACACAGAATCTGAAGCAGGCTCCAGGCTCTGAGCTGTCAGCACAGGGTCCGATGTCAGGCCCAAACCCACGAACCACGAGATCATGACCTGTGCCAAAATCAGATGCTTAACCAACTGAGCTACCCAAGCACCCATAGTTAAACTCTTACTAGATGAAGATTACAATAAAACCAGTTATAATCATCACATTAGTCTTGGCTGTCAGAATAAGGTGTCTCTGATGAGAGGCCATTGTCTTCATCCCTTTTTCTTCACCTAGCCAACACCAATGTCCTCCTTCATTTATGTAAACATTGTCATACAGATGCCAACATCATACTCCATTCTTCCTTCAGGATTTGTTGCTGGCCTTGTTTGTCACTCACAATTCTGTATATACCTAGGAGAAAATAAATATCAAATGTTATCAGAATATATGCATGCATGAGTATATGTGTGTATATGCAACTTTTCATAAAAACATTGGCTGCCTAAGACTTACGCTTTCAATGTTTCTGCTTCCCTTTATCCGTCATTTTTTCCCTGGGGAATTTATTTCACTGCTCTTCGTCTTACTTTTTCTTTAGCACCACCTCACAGTTGTTCCTGTGTTGCACATTTAACACAGAAGCCACATAGTTTACATTGCAGTCAGAGGTTCATCCATCTTTACCTTTGGTCTTTTACACTCAGAAAGTTCTCGTGTGCTACTTTGTCTGAATTCATCACTTACACCATGAAATTTTAGAAACATGCGCTAAGAACAAGAATAGGTAATTATATTCTGTCCTTGAGAAATAGCCTTTACAGTATTAGATGTATTAATATTTCATGGCTATATTTCAATATGATTTTATCATATTTGTTTAAGCAGTATAAAAAAAGCAAACCAATTTGGCTCTAGTGGTAGAGAGATGTTTCTTTAGAATAGGACTTTTAAAAATTTCGCCTTGTTTCTTTGGGGATATGAAATGACTATGAACTTTTATTCAAGTTGGGTTTGTTTCTTTAACTGCTTCTAGGTTACTCAAGCCTGGGGTATCAGGTACTCTGTTAAAAAAAAAAAAATACCTTTCTCAGGCACAAAAATTTATATCAGTTTGGAGCTTCTGTTTACGCATAAAAGTTCTTTATCTGCTCTTTCTTATCTGCTCCAAAGGAATTACTGTATCTACCCAGCAACTTTGGACCTATGTCATGTATATAGCTTGGCTTTTTCCCAAGCTGAGGCCTCACAAATGACCCAATGAACTCCAGATAGTGCAGTCACTGGCAAAGACAGACTGAGAGACTGTCTGACCCACAGCCAGGTTCATAGTATCTTGGATTCATGCTATGGGGTAGGGGTGTGTGTGTGTGTGTGTGTGTCTAAGTATGTAAGCACTTCAAGAGGAAGATTTTACAGTCTGTTCACAGTGTGACTAGTATTTACAAACAACTAAGTCAGAGACTTTCTGGCTATTGTACCATCATTAAGAATGAGGCTGGGGACGCCTGGGTGGCTCACATTCAAAGTGTCCGACTTTGGCTCAGGTCATGATCTCCTTGCTTGTGAGTTCAAGCCCTGTGTCAGGCTCTCTGCTCTCAACACAGAGCTGACTTCAGACCCTCTGTCTCCCTTGCTCTCTCTGCCCTTCCCCTGCTTTCTCTCTCTCTCTCTCTCTCTCTTTCCCCCAAAGATAAATAAACATTAACAAAAAATTTAAGAATGAAGTTGATCTCAGAACCTAATAAAGTAACTGGAGTAATAATCTGTCTTTTGAATGCCCTTACATTTTGATGTCTTTCAGGGTTTCAACTTTTGGCCTGAAGGTGTTATCAAACTATATATGCTTCCTTAATGATCTTATCCCACCAGGTCCACATTTGAAAATGTCATTCATGGTAATGGCTCACAAATCAGTTCCTCCAAACTGCACTACTGAATACTACATGATAAAAGCTAATTTTTTTTTGAGCAACCACTGTATACTAGGCACTTTCCTAAGAACCTTTTATATTTTTACTCATTTAGCCCTCAAATATGTGAGGTAGGTACTATTTTTACCTCTTTAGAAAGGGACATTTGGGCATGTATGTTACATATACGTAACCTGAAAAAATTCTCAATCCCTTTTAACCTACATTCAATTATTTGAAATGTGTCAGAGACAGTGCATTAAATCAAAGAAATAACTTAAAATAGAAGTATTTCTAATACAATGGAATTTTGACATGGGATATTTCTGAGTGTGTTCCAATGTTTATGTCATATGAATGGCTTCTTACTGTGTCAACAAATTACAAGAACTAATCAAAAGCAAGGACTTCAAACAAAACATATTTCCATAATCATAAATATAGAACTCGTATGTATTCCAGGTTTGATTCATTTGGTATGTGTCATTAGAGAACAAAAGTAAGATAATAATTGCCTTCCTTAATTCCTACATTCAGAAATAACACTGATATTAACTTCCTCTGTATCTTTTCACTCTAACATATGTCCCTATGCATGGATAACACATGTACATATAAATATTTACATTGTATTTAATAGATGTGTATAATTCAATGGTAGATACACACTCTAGCATATTCAGGTATCTGGATTTAAACCTATTTCAGTTAGTTTTTGGTGAATGACAAATATACCACAAATTAGTGGCTTAAAATAATAGCCATTTAATATTTTGTATAGATCTATAAGAAGGTCAGACAGTTCTGCTAATTTAGACCAGCACAAGGCTTGTTCATGAATAGCCTCAACTGAAAAATACAGCTTTGTTCCATGTGGTCTTTAATCTTTCAACACACTACTCAGGGCTTGTTCTGATGGCTGTAACAGAGACCCAAGAAAGAGAGCTATCTCAAGCAAGTTTTCAAGGATGAGGTAGAGGATCAAGAGTGATGACAGAAACATGCAGCTGCTCTCTTGGACCTCTGCCTCCATGAAGTTTGCTGCTGTCACATTGGCAAAAGCAAGTCAAATAGACATTGTCTATCTGACAAGCACAGACTTAGTATCTGGAGCATTGTGAGGGAGTGGGGAGAAGACCCTCCCCCAAGAGCATAAAATATTGAAATATTGGAGATATTGATGGAAGAAATTCACACAATTTTTAAAAATTATTTCAGATGATTCCCTAAAATAAACAATACCAAAGAGAACATCTTTTAGCTAATTATTTTTATACTTATGGTATGACATAATATTCTTACCATTAGCTCTGGAAGATCCCAATGCTGAACATTTTTCTATATTGAGTTTGTCAAATCACAGATGACAAATTCTAACATACATGGAATGGACTTAAAAAAAAACAAAAGTAGCGCAATGTTGCTTGCTCTGCGTCGTGAGATGTTAAGATGTTGAAAAGTACTACAAACAGGATGTGATTTTTTTTTTTTTTTACCTGTAGCCACAGGACACTAAAAAACAGCTTCAGAAACATTAAGAATCAATGGTGTGTGAAATGTTGACATTTTCAGTATTTTGGTTCACACTGTTACATTGTTTGGAAAATGATTGCCTTCAGGATAGAATCCCATCATTTTATGTCAAACTTGAAAAATACTAAGTACAACAGTGGATATTGTCCTACAAAATATAAACAACTGCCTATTCAGACAATCAGCCCCTCTGAGGTTAAGAATGCTTTTACCCTACCTTACCAAGAATTCTGACAGCTGTATATTCATATTATATTGGAGACCTTATAAGAAAATTTGTCCTTGAGAGTATGAATGTGTAGAATAATTCAAGCACCCCCAGCTCAATGTGTATAACCTTTTCTCTTTTCATTAAATCTGTTTCTGGAATAGTAATAGAAATCTTGATTGTCAATTACCTTTCACTTACCATGGGGATGCTTTGTCATGCTATAACATAAGCAACATGTGTTTTATAAACCAATGGCATTGGTGTAGTGAAGGTTTAAAATCTACCACAAGTTAAGTAAACAACAGTTAAAAAAAAACTCCTGAACATATCTAAATAAAGTGATACATATGAAATCACTGTCTTATATATAAAGTAATAAATAACCAACACATCCTTCTTACAAGTAGGTGGATTTAAAATAAAAGCCAGAATAGGCATTCTTTTTATATAAGGGATCATTTGCCCAAGAGAAAGCTTTAGTCAAATTTGTCCCATAGGCACGCATAATACGTATGCATATGTAGTATATAATTGAAATGAGAGTAGATGATTTTTTATCTTATTAGTTTTACAAAAATTCACTGGCCAATATATAATAAGTTGCATGAGGTGAGTATAATTAATAAGACATACTCTATTATTGATTTCAACTCTTCCTGGAGTGCAAATCACTATTTTAACTTTTATTATTTTTTTTTTCAAATTCTAGTTAGTTAGAATATAGTGTAATATAGGCTTCAGGAGTAGAATATAGTGATTCATCACTTACATATAACACTCAGTGCTAACACACATGCCTTCTTTAATACCCATCACCTGCTTAGCCCATCCCTTGCCTAACTCCCCTCCACCAACCCTCAGTTTGTTCTCTATAGTTCAGAGTCTCTTATGGTTTGCTACCCTCTATTTTTTTTCCATTCCTCTATGTTCATCTGTTTTTGTGTCTTAACTTCCACATGAGTGAAATCATACAGTATTTGTCTTTCTCTAACTTCTATCGCTTAGCATAATACACTCTAGCTCCATTCACATTATTCGGTAGACAAGATTTCATACTTTGTTATGTCTGAGTAGTATTCCATTGTGTGTGTGTGTGTGTGTGTGTGTGTGTGTGTGTGTGTGTGTGTGTATGTATATATATATATATATATACACACCACATCTTCTTTATCCATTCATCAGTTGATGGATATTTGGGCTCTTTCCATAATTTGTCTATTGTTGATAATGCTGCTACAAACATCAGGGTGCATGTACCTCTTCAAATCATTATTTTTTATCTTTGGGTAAATATCTAGTGCAATTGCTAGGTCATAAGGTAGTTCTCTATTTTTAACTTTTTGAGGAAACACCATACTGTTTTCCAGAGTGACTGCACCAGTTTGCATTCCCACCAGAGAGTTTCCCCTTTCTCTACTTCCTCACCAACATCTGTTGTTTCCTGTGTTGTTAATTTTAGCCATTCTGACAGGGATGAGGTAATATTTCATCGTGATGAGTGATGTTGAGCATCTTTTCATGTGTCTGTTGGCCATCTGGATGTCTTTGGAAAAAATGTGTCTTCATGTCTTCTGCCCACTTCTTAACTGGATTATTTGTTTTTTGGGTGTTGAGTTTGATAAGTTATTTATAGATTTTGGATAGTAACCCTTTGTCGGATATGTCATTTGCAAATGCCTTTCCCCATTCCTTAGGTTGCCTTTTTGTTTTATTGTTTTCTTCTCTGTGAAAAAGCTTTTTATCTGGATGAAGTGTCAATAGTTCATTTTTGCTTTTGTATCCCTTGCCATTAGGGAAATGTCTAACAAGAAGTTGCTATGGCCAGGGTCAAAGAAGTTGCTGCCTGTTTTCCTCTAGGGTTTTGATAGTTTACTGTCTCACATTTGGTCTTTCATCCATTTTGAATGTATTTTTGTGTGTTGTATATGACAGTGGTCCAGTTTCATTCTTCATGTTGTTGTTTAGTTTTCCAACACCATTTGTTGAAGAAACTGTCTTTTTTCCATTGGATATTCTTCCCTGCTCTGTTGAAGATGAGTTGACCATATAGTTGTGGATTCATTTCTGAGTTTTCTATTCTGTTCCATTGATCTATGTGTCTATTTTGTGCCAGTACCATACTGTCTTGAGGACTGCAGCTTTGACATACAGTTTGAAGTCCATAACTTTGATGCCTCCAGCTTTGTTTTTCTTTTTCAAGATTGCTTTGGCTACTTGGGGTCTTTTGTGGTTCCATACAAATTTTATGATTGTTTGTTCTAGCTGTGTGAAAAATGCAGGTGGTGTTTTAAGAGAGATTGCATTAAATGTGTAGATTGCTTTGGGTAATATAGATGTTTTAACAATATTTCTTCTTCCAATCCATGCACATCAAATATTTTTCCATTTCTTTGTGTCATCTTCAGTTTCTTTCATAAATGTTCTATGGCTTTTAGAATACAGATCTTCTTTTATCTTTGATTAGGTTTATTCATGGGTATCTTGTGGTTTTTGGATTGATTCCTTGATTTCTCTTTCTGCTACCCCATTATTGGTGTATAAAAATGCAACAGATATATTTACATTGATTTTATATCCTGTGACTTTGCTGAACTTATGTATCAGTTCCAGCAATTTTTTTTTTTTTGATGGTGTCTTTTGGGTTTTCACGATAGAGTATCATGTCATCTTGAAATAGTGAAAGTTTGATTTCTTCCTTACCGATTTGAATGCCATTTATGTTCTTTTGTTGTCTGATTACTGAGGCTAGGACTTCCAGTAACTACGTTAAATTGCAATGGTGTGAGTGGACATCCTTGTCTTGTTCCTGACAGTAGAGGAAAAGCCCTTAGTTCTTCCCCTTTGAGGGTAATGTTAGCTATGGGTCTTTTGCATTTGGCCTTTATGATGCTGAGGTATGTTTCCTCTATCCCTACTTTGTTGAGGGTTTTTAATCAAGAATGGATGTTGCATTTTGTCAAATACTTTTTCTGCATCTATTGAGAGCATCATATTGCTCTTGTGGTATATCATGTTGTTTGATTTGCAACTATTGAACCACCCCTGTGGCCCAAGGATAAATCTTTACTGTGGGATTTAATTTGCTAGGATCTTGTTGAGAATTTTTGCATCCAGTTTCATTGGGGATATTGGCCTGTGAAGTCTCCTTTTTAGTGGAGTCTTTGTCTGGTTTTGGAATCAAGGTAATGCTGG
This sequence comes from Herpailurus yagouaroundi, assembly GCF_014898765.1. Taxonomy (NCBI): domain Eukaryota; kingdom Metazoa; phylum Chordata; class Mammalia; order Carnivora; family Felidae; genus Herpailurus; species Herpailurus yagouaroundi. The sequence continues at coordinate 90,625,539 of NW_024412388.1, forward strand.
CCTTGTAGAATGAGTTGGGAAGTTTTCCTTCCATTTCTGTTTTTGGGAACAGTTTGACAATAATAGGTATTAACTCTTGTTTTAATGCTTGGTAGAATATCCCTGTGAAGCCATCTGGCCCTGGACTTTCGTTTGTTGGGAGATTCTTAATTACTGACTCAGTTTATTTGCTGGTTATGGATCTGTATGTTTAGAACACAGTTTAGCATTATGGATGTGGCATAAAACAATAAAACCTCATATACATTTAAGTACCATTTGGGGCATATGGAACACTAACCTCTTTATGTGAATTTTTCACATAAATAACCAGTATAGGTTTAGTTTAGTTTAGTTTTGTTTGTTTTATCTGGATCCTTGAGATGTCAGATTAGGCTATTTATTTGATATCTGTCTTCTTATTAAATGTAGACATTTACTTCAATAAACTTACCTTCTAGTACTGCTTTTGCTATATCCCGTAAGTTTTGGTATATTGTGGTTTGCCTTAGTGTGTATCCAGCTATTTTTTAATTTTGCTTTTGGTTCCTTTTTTGACCTAATGGTTGTTCAGGAATGTGTTGCTTAATTTCCACATGTTTTAAATTTTACAGCTTTCTTTCTGGTATAGTGTTCTGCTTCCATTCCTTAGTGGTCAGAAAAGATATTTGGTATCCATTCTTCTTAAGTGTGTAAGACTTGTTTTGTGACCTAATATAATATGTGATCTAACCTGGAGAAAATTTCATGTGTGCTTGAAAAGAATGTATATTTTGCTGCTCTTGGGTAGAATGCTCTGTATTGAAAAAACAGGATATCCACATACAGAAGAAAGAAACCTTGTATATCTTACATTATACACAAAAATCAATTCAAACTGGATGAAAGAATTAATGTAAGATCTGAAACTGTAAAATTCCTGGAAAAATCTTCAAGACATTGGTCTTGGCAGTTATTTCATGGATATGTCACCAAAAGCACAGACCACAGAATCATAAATAAGTAAATAACACATTGAAATGAAAAGCTTTTGTATAGCAAAGGAACAATTAAGAAAATGAAAAGGCAGCCTATGAAGTGGGAGAAAATAATTGCAAACCATATATTTGATAGGATGTTAATATTCAAAGTATATAAGGAACTCCTGCATCTCAGTAGCAAAAAGTCCTAAAAACTTGACTTAAAAATGGGCTAAGAGCTTAAATAGACATTTCTCCAAAGAAGACACACAAATGGCTAACAGGTACATGAAAAGGTGCTCTGTGTTACTAATCATCAAGGAAATGCAAATCAAATGTACAATGAGGTATTACCTCAGAAGATACCTGCCAGAATAGCTATTAAAAAAAAAAAAAGGACAAGTTATGGCAAAGATATGGACAAATTGGAATCCTTATACACTGTTGGTGGGAATGTAAAAAAAAAAAAATACAGACACTATAGAAAACAGAATGGACATTCCTAAAAAAAATTAAAGATAGAACTACCATAGGGTCCAACAAATATATCCAAAAGAATTAAAATCAAGATCTTAAGGAAATACTACACTCTGTTCATTGTAGCACTATTAACGATAGCCAAGATATGGGACAACCTAAATGTGCATTGACAAATAAAGAAAAGGTGGTATGTACATTCAACAAAATATTGTTCAGCCTCAAGAAAGAAGGAAATATTGCCATGTGCAATCAAGTGGATGAACTTGGAGGACATTATGCTAAGTAAAATAAACCAGTCACAAAAGGATGAATACCGCCTGATTCCACTTATATAAGATAATCTAAAATAGTCAAACTCGTAGAGAGCAGAAAGATGGTTGCCAGAAGCTGGGGGGTGGGAGAATGGGAGAAAGGGAGAGTTGTTCAACTGGTATAAAGTTTCAGTTATGTAAGATGAATAGTTCTAGGGAGCTGTTGTTCAAATAGTGTCTATAGATAATAATACTAGTATATTATAAAAATCTGTTAACAGCATAGACTGTGTTAAGTATTTTTACCACTATATATATATATATATATATATTTTTAAATATATATATATATATTTACTATTTTAAAGTTTACTATTTTTGCTAATAAAGCATCATTATAAATAAATTTCAGTACAGTGCCTTCACCATAAAAACATGGTTCTAAAAATGTAATGACAAAGAGTAAATGTATTTTCAGTTTTAAGTTGCATCAGATTTACCTCTGAAAATGTTGAAGAAATTGGCCAATTCCTGGCACATTTGAATACTTTGCCTTGTGCCTAGTGATGGAAATTAATTTTCTTTGTAAATATTTTGCCATCTAATGGTCACCAATAATATATTGTAACTCATTTAATTTAAAATACTAATTATTAGGAAGTAGATATATTTTTGGACATCATTGATAAAAATTTATATATTTTGATAAAATATGTTATTTGGGGGTATTATACACTTCAATTTGTAGGAGATTAAAGTACATTTGGCAGTTAATTCTTTGGCTTCCATTTGTTGTAATATTTTCCCATATTTTGATTTGGCTCATAATAATCTTTCTCAAAATGCATAAGTGGATCTAGCTTTATTGTTATTAATTTTCAGATACAAGGGCCAGTGATGTTTATCAAATAAATATCTCTTTTCTATAGAATAAAATTAATGCTCATTGCTTTACATTAATTTCTTTTTTTTTTTTTTTTTGCTTTACATTAATTTCCTGGATAAACATGAGTTTCTACATTTTCAGTCCTTTTTAATGTTAATATTCAAGGGCTGACATCTTTACAATACTGAGTATTCTCATGGAAAATACTTTATACTTCATCACTTAGTCATGACTTATTTTACATCTTTAATATGATTTTGTTCATATAACGTCCATTCTTATTATGTATGTTCCTATATCTTTATGACTTTTGTCTATTTTCCAATAGAATAACTGCATTTCATTTTGAAGCAGTTATTATAAATTTATTGAGATAATTATTTTATGGTTTATTTTTATAACCATCACCTTAACTAATTGTTTTAATAACTCTAGGAATTTTACAAGTTTTTCTTGTTTTTATCATTATAATATATCATTCATAAATTATAGTGATTTGTCTTTTGCAATAATTATGCCCATTAAGATCTTTTCTGATTACATTGACTTTAGCTTTCTCCAATAATACTTATCAATATCTGTGATAGTTGGAATGTTTATCTCTTTATGATTTTGATAGAAATTGCTTCAGCATTTGTTATTTAGTATAAAATTCCCTGTTGATTTTAGCAAATACCCTTTAATATATTTATATATTTTCTTCTGTTCCCACATTCCACTAGTTTACTTTTTCTGTTATATTATTCAGAAAGAGAGTCTGTAGAACTTGATCTCCCAAATTCTCATAATTATTAATTAACTGTATGCATTCATTCAGTGACTAAAATTCAGAATACTGCAACAAGACTTCTCTGTGAAATAGGCAAAATATGCAACATTGCTTTCATGTCTGGAAAGTTAATAGTAGAGTGTAATAGCAATTGTAAGAGATGTTAAGTTTGTAGGGCACAAAGTTTTGCGTTTTTTGTGCATTGAAATTTGAAGTTATCCACAAACTGATTAGAAGTAAAGTTCCTTCTCCCTAATTAGAAGACCTATAAGGATAATCATGAGCTAGCAATATAGTTTGAATGTCAGAAAGATATTCAGTTACTATTGCTTTTAAATAACTTGTTGAATATATTAGTAAGTAATTTTATACTCTTTTAGTATGGATAATGTCCGTAGTTACTGTATTATTTTATTTGTAATACTAAATGCATTTTTATTTTATATGTACAGAATTAACATGTTCAATTAGTATTCCATAAGTGTATATCTTTTCCTTTCAACTAATTGCAAACCAGTGTAATATCATAGATTTTATATTCCACATAAAGTGCTGGGCATATTTGTTAAATCATGTTAATTCATTTGATGCTTGACCTAGCAGTTGGTGAGTGGCATTGCATAAAGCCAAAAGAAAAAACATTGTTTCTACCACTCCTTATATTGGTGATTTTTTAAAGTATAAAACAGGTTAAGTAAGTTAAAGTTCTCTACTTTATATGGAGATTCTCCACTTAACAATATGAAATTTTCCCTGGTTTACTTTAATATAGAATTTACCTATGCAAAAGACTCACCAATTTTTAAGTAATACTTGTACTGTATAAAGTGAAATAGGTATTTTCAGATTCAGTCATTTGTCTGAAGAGATGACTGCACTAGATAACTGTAATGTTTAAGGATTGAATATAGAGTTTAGTCATAATTATTACAGATTTTCAGTGAACCAGCACTATATATAAATTTCAAGTTCATTAGGTTCAAGTTGCGGCAACAAACTAGGGAATATATAGAATTCCGAATAATAATTCAGCAAAGCTGAGTAATGCCACTTAATGCCAAGCATTGATCAAAACTTTTCCAGTCATCCTAAGTAAGTTTACTATAGAATATTGTCCCATGTTCCTGCTTAGCACCCATAACAGTTAATTCAGAGAGTGCTGCCATATGCTATCTTGTACATGAATTAGGTACAGCATGCCCCCAAACTGCCTGTTCTCATAACAGTCTTTCAAAGTTACTTTAAACTCAAACTCCTACGTACAGATCGACAAAATAATAACCCTATCCTGATGGTGAATCATGTTAGAAATTGTTTATTTCATTGAACCTGGAAGTAGTTCATAAATTCTGTTCAGTAAAAGGAGAATGTTACGAATGTGGAATCACATGCCAGGTGGCTACAGTAATAAATTTGACAACTAGAATTACTATAATAAAATGAATAGACATTATTGGCACGGCAAGACTTTTGCACTAACATATAAAACATATGCTATAAAATATATTTAATGATATTTATGTAAATTTCTCAAAGCACTGCATTGTCTTCTAGGATCTTGTACTCATTGCTAATCACAAATGTTAACATAAATTAATTGTATTTTAAGACATACTTTTAATAAATTTGCAATGTTATGTATCCTTATCTATACTCACAGTCTCTGAGTAACCAAAGGGTAGCTGTGAAATTCCTGGTTATAAAAATAGCCAGTAAAGGCAAAGCTCATTTTTCATCTATAATTATGTTATTATTTAAGAACTCTCTGGGACTTTATTTTCTTTTAAAAACGTTTCCCTAGAAAATGGGTTAGATTTAGAGAATCAGATCTAAATTAATATCTTTTTTCAGCAATGGGAAGGTTAATCTTGAGTTTCAGTTCAACTCTGGCATGTAAAGAGGTTGGAAATAGCCACTCAAGCAAGGTCTTACAAGAAGACAAATTTGGACAAATTGAAAATCCATGACTTACCTTGGATCTACAGAGAAACTGAGGTTTCAGGGAAAACTGTGACCCATAAATCTGTACACCTAGTAGCATCCAGAGTCCCTGATGAACTGTTCTTACCTAGAACAGAAGCCCCTGAAACCATCAAATGAGAGGAGTATTTGAATGTAATTTTGTGAGTTACTGGTAACTGGGCAATCACCTGGGGATCACAGTCTAATAGGGGTCCCTACGCTTTCATTGGCTTACTTTCAGGAGCCCCATCAGGTTCCTGTGAGGATCCAAGAAGTAGCCCCTGGCAGGGGGAACAGAGTAATCATTGTGTGATATACCCAGTCTTCATCCTCGTGAAGTCCTAGTCTCCACTCCTGCTAGTCTTGATCTTTCACCTAAGTGTTCTGGGGAGTAGGGCATAATCAACTAGTTTAGGGCTACAAAGATACAGGTTGAGAACCCAATAGCCAGGAAAGGGAGGAGGGAGCAGGTGGGGAAAAAAATCGTTAAAAAGCAAAACGAAACAGTGGAAAAAATACCTGTGGTCAAGGTCTCAAGACACAGGATCTAACTGACATTTAATCAGAAAGTTTTAGAATGTTCACTTTCTCCCACATATTACAATATAAATATAACTACAGTAGAATAGCTGGGAATTATACCTGAAAGAGCTTCAAGGAAAAGACTCAGAGGAAAGTACTTAGGGAAGTACAAAGTCAAGAAAGGAGACAAAAACAAAGACATTAGAGAAATTAGAATCTCAGTTCCTTATAGCTATACCAAATAATAAAGCTTGTCTTCTAGTCAGAATTACATAATCCTTACACTGAAGGTCTATTTACCTTAGTATATTTTCTCCTACAATATATCTGTTTTTTTTTCTTAATTACAAGGTATTTTAGAAAGCAAGGGCGAAACACTGTATGAAGAGACAAAGCACTCGTTAGAACACTGATTCAAAAATAATACAGATTTAGGAAATGAACTATGATTAATAGTTAAGATCCTTAATGGAAAAAAGTAGACCACAACATGCAAGCGCAGAACTGTAGTGTAAGAAAGGAAATGAAAACTCTAAGAAAGATTCAAAAGGAAATGCTAGAAATAAAAAAAATAATAATTAACAGGAGTGAAGAATATCTTCAGTGGGCTCATTTGTAGACTTAACATAGTTAAGGAAAATAATGAAGTGCAAGAGGAGTTGTATTACTAGTCCGTTGCTGGTGATGGATAAAAAAGGAATACAATGAAAAATTTTGTACTTAATTATATTTGGTAAAACTTAGATAAATTATATATAATATATCTCATATCTATATCTATATCTATATATCTCATATATATATGAGATATATATATATATCATATATAGATATGAGATATATAGATATAGATATATATACATTTTTTGAATCAATAACTGATAACCCTCCAAAAAAGAACATATCAGGTGCAGCAGGCTCAGATTATTTTACTGGTGAATTCTACTAAATATTTAAAGGAAAAATAATACCAATTCTCCATTATCTCTTTCATTAAATAGAAGCAGAAAAAGGACTTAGCATCTTATTCTATGAGTTTAGCATTCTAATATAAAAACAGATTAAAAAATTACTGGAAAAGAAAACTGTAGAGCAGTATCTATCATGAATGTGGACACAAAAATTTTCAGTAGAATGTTAGCAAATCAAATCTAACAGTACATGGAATAAATTATACATATCAAATGTATCCAGGCATTGAAGGTCTGTTCAAAATTTGAAAATCAATCAATTCAGTCCACCATATTAAGTAACTAAAGAAAAAAAAAAGTCCTATGATTATATCAAGTGATGCAGGAAAAGTATTTGACAACAAACAAAAATACCTATTCATGATCAAAGAAAAAAAAATCTCTTAATAAATAGGAATACAGAGGAATCTTTTAACTTCATAAAAACCACAAAGTCTGCAGCTAAGATCATACTTAATGGTGACAGACTTTAGAAGACAATTTGTCAGTTTTCAAAAATTTTTAATTTTATTTTAGAGAGAGAGAGAGCACATGCAAGCAGGGGAGAGGGGCAGAGGGAGAGAGAGAATCTCACAGAGGCTCCATGCTCAAGCTTGATTCCATGACCCTGGGATCATAACCCAAGCCCAAGCAGAAATCAAGAATTGGACTATCAACTGACTGAGCCACCTAAGTGCCCTGATAATTTGTCATTTCTTTTCAGAACTAAAATAGTTTTAGCATTTAGGATTATATTCCTGCATTTGTATCCGTAAGTATTAGACAGCTATTTGAAACTTCATGCATAGGCAGGGTTCTCTCTTTGGCAAGGTTTGTTACAGATATGGGGAGGAGCCTAGATGATCCACATGGCAATATATTGCAGTTGGATACATCTATATGAATTCCTGTATGTTAACTTACTATAGATACAAGTGTTTACATATAGAAATATTTATAGATATATATATACCACATGCATTTTCTTGCTTTTTTGGCTGAGAAGACCTAAAATCAAAGATTTCAGTAGCAAGAAGCACAGAGTAGTATCCAAATCTTAGTTTCTAATACCATTTTTCAATAAAAAGGACCAAGGCTCTTTAATGAAATGATTAATTGTAGGATTAGGATGTGAAATACACATGATGATCTTGAAGGATCTCATAGTACCAGAAAGCAAAGAAGTGCTCAAAAGCAACCACACAAAGAAAAGTAGCTCAGACAAATCATCTGTGCATAAGACTTCCCAGTAATTTATGAAGATAGGTCCATCCTCAAGAAAGGGAAGCATAACTCCTCACCATTCAAATGTGGATTGTGCATAGTGACATAAAACAATATGCCCATGCATTTATAGCTGAGTGTTGCCTAAAATAGGATGGACACAGCTGGTATATTTTAACTCTGGAGGGTTAGTTCTACATGATTTGCATCCATTTTCTGAGACCAGCAAGCTACCCTGGCATGTTCTTCTAATAGAAATAGCTGAAGTGCAGGAGATCAAGTACATGCACAGAAGGACTATAAAGTGTCACACTGTCACTTACAGCTCATGCTGTTGGCTTAAGCAGTTCTCATGACTGAATTCAAATAAGAAGTGGGAAAATAGAACCCATTCCCTTAATGAGACGATCTTTAAGGTTACATCCCGAAGATGTGTCTTTGGAGTGGCAGGGTGAAGAAATGGGCCAACAATACAGAAAGCTATGGGTAAAAGCATATTATACATCATTTTCCCTCTATTGTAAACAATAAGAAAACAAGTCACATATGATGTAGATTTAGGTATTGGGCAACATGGATCCAAAGAACTGGGATCCCTGAGAAAAGAAAACATACTGTGAGCCTTATGATCATCATTGGTGTTTCCTAGGAGGCACATCCCCAGGAGAACGTGAACAGCCGAAAACAAGCCCCACAGAATGGTCTCTGAACTGAGGAGATGGGGATTACAATTTAGTCAAGTTGAGGCAGCTGGAATTCGTGGAGCAGGGCAGCAAATAGAAGGTCTCTACATAAACAGTTTAAGAATTTGTACAAAGTCCTTTGACTCTATCAAGGAATAGTGAACTATGCATGCATGTGAGGCTGGCAAGGAATAAGTGGGGAACCATGTACTGTTAGCTATATGCTATATGCTGTAAGTGGTAATACTGCAATTGAAAAAATATTAATTGAGAACCTTTACAAGGCACCTGGGTGGCTCAGTTGGTTAAGCATCTGACTCTTGATTTCGGTACAGGTCATGATCTCATGGTTTGTGCAGTCAAGCCCAGTGTCAGGCTCTGTGCTGACAGCATGGAGTCTGCTTGGGCTTTTCTCTCTCCCTCTCTCTCTGCCCCACCCCCCAAAATAAATAAACATTAAATATAAAAAAGAACCTTTATACACACTCTCTCTGCAGTCCCACATGTATTAACTGGTTAATTCTACCAAACATTTAAGGAAAACATCAGACCAATCCTATTAAATCTATCATAATAGAAGAGAAAGGAACATTTGCCAACTTATGTTATGTTGGCAACAACTGTGCTTATATAATCATCAAACAGACAAAGAATACAAGAAAAGAAAGCTACAGATCAATAGGCCTCAGGAGCTTTTCCACAAAAATCTTTAACAGAGTATTAGTCAGAATGAATCTAGAAACATAGAAAAATTATCATAGTTCAGGACCAAGTGGAGCTTATCCCAGTAATGCAAGACTTCTATAAAATTGAGCATCAAGCAATGCTATTCATCATATTGAGAGTAAAAGAGACCAAGCACAGAATAATAGATGCAGAAAAATTATTTGAAAAATCCAGCACCCATCCATGCATGGTTTTTTCTTTCTTGTTTTCTGGAAATCCCAATGCTTTTACAAAAGCATTTTATTAATACATTTATTATCAAACCTTTACCTGATGCTATGTGAGACATTTATTATAGTCTTTATAATACTTTGACCAAATCTACCTTTGTACTGTATAACTGATTACTGTTAATGTTGATTACTTTTTTATGTTGCATGCCCTTTAATTTTTTTGCTTCTTAGAAGGTTTTCATTTATTTGAATTCTCAGCTTATTCTAATTATTTTATGGAAATCGTAATACTGCTTATCAATACCTTTTGCATACACTGTACTGTACATACTTTCTCCTGGTTCATATTTTGCCTTTTCTTTTTTGTTCTTAATTTCAATGTAGTTAATGTGTGTGGTGTGTGTATGTATATTATAATTTTGTTTTCTAAGTAACCTTTTGTTATTGAGTACTATTAATGAATTTAAAAAGTTTACTGTCTCTGGATCAATTTCCAAAGAGTATTTACCATGAATACTTGTTGAATATTTATTTTGTTTTTATATTGATTGATAATTTTATATTTATTCTTTAATCTAAAATACAAATAATTTAAATTCACAACAGTGAACTAAACATTCCTAAAATTAAACCTAAGCAGGTTGTTATGTATTATCTCTCTGAAGTCCATTTGCTATTATTTGGTGTAGAATTTTGCATCTATATTATTGACTAATATTAGAAAAGGATCTTAATTTTCCTTAATCTTTTTTGGAGGGGCATCAAGGCTTCTTTGGCTCATATAATTTATAAGAAATTGATTCTTTTTTATAGTCTGAAAAAAATGTGTAATTTGGAATTAATCTAGTTTCTGAGGTTTTGTTTTTGTTTTGTTTTGTTTTTGTTTTTTGTTTTTTTTGCACAAGTTCTTAGGGAAACAGCCTGATTAGCATCATGTATGAGAGTATTACGTTAAAAAAAACTTTTTTCAATGTTAGATTGCTCATTTTTAAAACTTTTTCAAATTAAGCTTATAGTTATTTATAATATTAACATAAATATGTATTTCTTATTTCTAACAAAAATAGGGAGAATATGTGTTTTTATTCTTATTGAAAGATCAGTTTTTCTGAGGCTTGGTCAATTTACTAGTATATTCAAAGGGATATATATTTTTTAAGTTTATTTTTTAGAGAGAGAGAGAGAGCACGCACGAGAGAGAGCAAGTGGGGAAGGGCAGAGAGATAGAGAGAGAAAATCTCAAGCAGGTTCTGTGCTGTCAGCCCAGAGCCTGACACTGGGCTTGATTCCACAAACCATGAGATCATGATCTGTATCAAAATCAAGAGTCGGATACTTAACTAATTGAGCCTTTACTAGTATTTTCAAAGGTGCCCCTTCACTAGTATTTTCAAAGGTTCGACTATTGGATTTGTTTATTCTTTCCTTTGTATCTTTGTTTCATTATGTTGATGTACTTGATCAATCTAAGTAAAGATGTTAAAAATGTAAAGATACTAGAATTGCTAGTTTATTCTTGAAACATTACTGCATTTTGCTACAAATATTTAATGATTTATTATTGAGTATGCATATTTAAGTATTCCCTGTCTTTCTTTTGAATTGGAACTTTATGAATAAATTGTGGCTACTTTTATCTCTAATAATATTTTTGCCTTTAATTTTTCGTCTGTTATTATTATGGCCATACCAGCATTCTAGTTTAGAGTATGTGTCTGGCATAACGCTTTATTTTCTTATGTTTGTGACCCTGTGTTATTGTGCTTACTGTTAAATTAGTAATCATTTTACTTTACTTTTTTATACTCTTTTCTCCTATGCATTCTATCCTATAATTTCTCTCCTTTTCTTGCCTTATTTTTTAATGTAATGATTTTTTACTTTAATCCATTACTTCTCTCAACTGACTTGGAAGTTATATACCCTAATCTAAGTAATTTTAGTGGTGATCATGTACTATAGCTAGTATAACTCAAACCTCTCAACTTACAAAAGATTAACTCAAAATAGTTCATGGAATTAAATTTAAAACATAAAACTCTAAAACTTTTAGAAAACAATAACACAAAATTTTGGGGATGTATGATTAGATAAGTTCATAGACCAAACATGAAAACACCACTTTTCAGTAATTAAAAAAAAAAAGATAAATTGACTTAACAGTATTACAAAATTTGCTTTACAAAAGACACTGTTAAAAGGATGAAAACAAGTCTGCTAAGAGGAAGAAAATATTTTCAAATCAGATATCCAGTAAAGAGCTAGCATCTAGAATACATAAAGGACACTCAAAGCTCAACAGTAAAAAATAATATTACTAGAAAATGGAATGTATCATATTTCCATCCACACACACATATCTCCATCCACTTGGGTCTTCTAAATTTTCCCTCAACAGTGTTTTTTAGTTTTCAGTGTATAGGTTTTTCACATTTTTTTTAAATTTTTTTTTCAGCGTTTATTTTTATTTTGGGGACAGAGAGAGAGAGACAGAGCATGAACGGGGGAGGGGCAGAGAGAGAGGGAGACACAGAATCGGAAATAGGCTCCAGGCTCCGAGCCATCAGCCCAGAGCCTGACGCGGGGCTCGAACTCACGGACCGCGAGATCGTGACCTGGTTGAAGTCGGACGCTTAACCGACTGCGCCACCCACGCGCCCCTAGGTTTTTCACATTTTTAAAGACTTATCCTTAAATATTTCATATTCATTGATTCTATTTTAAATTTCAGTTCTTAATGATTTCAATTCTTAATGGTTTATTGCTAGTATATTACCATACAGTTGGTATGCAGTTGATTATTCCGTTTTGGTGTTGGCTCTAACAGCCTTCATAAACTTCAGTTGTTAGTTCTGGTAGGGTTTTGTTTTATTTTTTAATGAAGTTAATTTATTTTGAGGGAGAGAGAAAACAAGCGTGCATGCGAGCTAGGGAAGGTCAGGGAGAGAGGGAGGGAGAGAGAGACAATCCCAAGCAGGCTCCCCACTGCCAGCACAGAGCCAGACAAAGGGCTTGATGTCACAAACTGTGAGCTCCTGATCTGAGCTGAAATTAAGAGTTGAATGTTTAACCAACTAGCCACCCAGACACCCCAGTTCTGGTAGGTTTTTGATTATTGACCCTATTTTCTCAATATTATATAATCTGTAAATAAAGACTTTTCATTTCTTCTTTTCAGATTTTAATGCCTGTTATTTGTTTTCTTTGTTATTGTACTGGCTAGAACCTCTAATATAATGTGGAATAGAAGTGTTGGAACACTCTCATTTTGATCCTGGTGTTAGGGAGAAATATTCTGTTATTCATCCTTAAGTACGTTTTTAGCTACAAGCCTTTCATAAGTAACTTTTATCAGGTTGTGAGAATGTTCTCATTAATTTGCTGATATTTTTTATAAAGAGTGATCGTGGGATACCATGCTTATTTGCATGGAATGCTTATTTGCATAAATGCATAATTTTTCTCTTTTAGATTTATGTATGGTAAATTAGTATAATTTTCTAGTGTTAAGCCACTCTTACAATATTAGGATAAACCCAATTTACTCTTGATGTAGTATCATTTTTAAATATTCTGCATGAAATTTATTAATATGTTGTTTAGAATTTTACATATAACTTGATTTGAAATATTGATCTGTACTTTTTTATCCCTTGTGATGTCATTTCTGGTTTTATTATCAGATTATTACTAGCCTCTTAGAAAGAATGTGAAAATACTCCTGACTTTTCAATTTTCTGGATGGAATTACAATTTGTTCTTTATATTTTTGACAGAATTCATCAGCATTACCATCTAGGTCTAGAGTTTTCTTAGTGGGAAGGGTTTTAACTAATTTAATTTCTTTAATGGGTGTAATCTGTTCAGATGAACTGTTTCTTGAGTGAGTTTTTGATAGTTTGTGTATTTCAATTGGTTGATTTATTTCAGTTTTTGGTTGTCACTGTTTTGGAATAACATGTATGTAACTTTCCCCTTTTCAAATCAGATTTGCTGAAAAGCAATTTTTATATTTGTGAGTAAGTAGCAGTTTCACGTTGGTCATTTCTGATGTTGGCAATTTGTGCATTCTCTTTCCTTTTTTTTCCTCCTTGGTCTATATAGAGGGTTTTGAATTCTATTGATCCTATCAAAAATGATATTTTTTAAAATTGAAGTATAATTGATGTAAAGTATCCTATTAGTTTCAGGTGTCCTCATCATTGTGATGTTATTTTTATAAATTATGAAATGATCATCATGGTAAGTCTAGTTACCATCTGTCACCATCTGAAGTTTTTACTTTATTCACTGTGTTCCCTATGCTGTACATTACATCCCTACAACTTATTTATTTAATAACTGGGGATTTGTACCTCTTAATCCTCTTCACCTAGTTTACCAGCCCCTCCACCCTGTCTCCACTCTGGTAACAAGCATTTCTTTTCTGGTTATTGAGGAGCTTTTCATTTTGCTTGTTCATTTGTCTTGTTTTTCAGATTTCACATATAAGTGAAATCATGTAGTATTTGTCTTTCTGGCCTATTTCACTCAGCATAATACCTTCTGGGTCCACCCATGTTGTTGCAGATGTCAATATCTCATTCTTTTGTATGGATAAATAATAGACTATTGTATATGTGTATCACATCTTCTTTATCCATTTATCTCTTGATGAACACTTAGGTCACTTCCTTATGTTGGCAATTGTAAATAATGCTGCAGTGAACCTAGGGGTGTACATATCTCTTCAGATTTATTCTTCATTTTCAGAAGTGGAAAAGCAGGATTGTGGTGGTTCTATTTTAAATTTTCTGCGGAACCTCCATACTGATGTCCATAGTGGCTATGCCAGTGTGCAAGGGTTTCCTTTTCTTCACATCCTCTCCCACACTTAACTTTTTGATAACAGCCAACCTAACATATGTCAGGGTTTTTTGTTTTGTTTTTGTTTTAGTGTAGTTTTAAATGGATTGTTTTCTTAAATTCTCTTTCCGATAGCTCATTGTTAGTGTATAGAGATGCAACAAATTTATGTATGTTAATTGTGTATCCTACAACTTTACTGAATTCATCTATTAGTTCTGAGAGTTTTTTGGTGGAGTCTTTAGGGTTTTCTATTTTTAGGATCATGTCATCTGCAAATAGTGGTATTTTTACTTACTTGCTTCCAATTTGGATGTCTTTTCTTTTTTTCCTATTTAGTTGCTGTAGCTAAAATTTTTAAATACTATTTGAATAAAGGTGGTGGGAATGGGTATCCTTGTCTTATTCCTGATCAGATATCACCTTTTGATTTCATTGAGTTTTCTATTATTTCTATGTGTAGATCCATATTTACATCTGATTTTATTTTTTTCTGTCTTAAAACTTCTTTTAACATTTTCTGTAGTGGGCCACCTGGGTAGCTCAGTTGGTTGAGCATCAGACTTTCAATTTCAGCTTAGGTCATAATCTCAGGGTTTGTGAGTTCGAGTACTGCATAGGACTCTGCATTGACAGCACAGAGCCTGGTTGGGATTCTCTCTCTCCTTCTCTCTCTGCCTCTCCCCTGCTCATGTGCTTTTCTCTCTCAAAATAAATAAATAAACTTAGAAAAGAAAAAAACATTTTCTGCAGTGTGGGTATGATGGTGATAATATCTTCAGCTTTGTATGTCAGAAAAAGTCTTCACTTCACCTTCACTTTTGAAATGAATTTTTGCTGGGAACAGAATTTTGCATTGACTTTTCTCCCCCAG
The DNA here is from genome assembly GCF_014898765.1 of Herpailurus yagouaroundi. Classification (NCBI taxonomy): domain Eukaryota; kingdom Metazoa; phylum Chordata; class Mammalia; order Carnivora; family Felidae; genus Herpailurus; species Herpailurus yagouaroundi. The sequence continues at coordinate 90,640,822 of NW_024412388.1, forward strand.
GACCTTATATATGTTGTTCCACTGTCATACTGCCTGCATTTTTCTTTTCCTGACAGGAAGTCTGCTGTCAGCCTTATCTTTGTCTGGCTATATGGTGTCTTCCCCCCCCCCCCGCCCCGCCCCAGCTGCTTTCAAAAAGATTTTTTATCACTGGTTTTAAGCAATTTGATTAGATGTACCTTGATATAATCTGTCCTCCTCCTTTCCCATTGTCCAATCCCCCCTCCCGCCCCCGCTTCCTCCTTCTCCTCATCTTCCTCATCCTCGTTTTGTATGTACTTTTGGTTCCTTGTGAACTTTTGGATCTCTGGTTTCATTTTTTAAAAAATCAAATTGAGAAATCTATTTCTTTCTGCTTTCCCTTTTCTTCTTTGAGATTTAAAAGTACACATATATTAGATTTTAGATGTTGTCCTATAGTTGTATTCTGTGTTTAATTTTGTATATATTTTTATTATTATATCTTTACTTTCACTAATCTTGTCTTCTGGAGCAACTATTTTCTCATTAATCTTGCCCAATGTATTTTTTATCAGACATTGAGTTGTTGTATTAGAAAGTTGATTTAAGTCTAATGTTTTCTGTCTTCTTTTGGAACATCTGAAATAGAGTATAAAAATAATTTTAACATCCTGGTCTGATAATTTTAATATGAGATATTTCAATTGATAAATTTTTCTAATTCTGTAGATCATAAATTCCTGCTTCTTTGCATGCATGGAAGTAATTCATTTTAATGTCAGACATTGTGTTTTTTTGTTTTTGTTTTTATTTTTTTTGATACTGGGTATTTTTATATTCTTATATACATTTTTGATCTTTGTCTTGAGATACAATTGAGCTACTTAGAAACAGTTTAATCCTGGTTTTAAATTTTAAATTTTAAAATTTATTAGGTCATACTGGAATAATGCTCAATCTAGAATTACTCTCTAAATCTGAGATGAGACCTTCTATGAACTCTACTCAGTGTCCTGTAAATTTTGAGCTTTCCCAGTCTGGCTAGTGGGAACAGTCACAATTCTTAGCCTTAGCGGGAACAGTCACTATTCTTAGCCTTATGTAAATGCTGAGCAGTACTACATCTAATCCATTTAGATGTCTCTTTATTTGGCTCCAGGTGTAATCCCCTTTCCAGCTTGCACTCTTTCTCTCTCTCAAAAATAAATAAACATTAAAAAAAGTAAAATAAATAAATAAATAAATGAGAGTAATTATGGTTTCTTTTACTTCATTCTGACCAGAAATATAAGTTTTCCATCAAAGGAATTTCTAAAAGGCATATTTTTGATATTAAAGAAAGAACAGTGAAATAATTCTGTTTATGGTCAGGATGAAGTAGTTAGTTTCAGTGGATATAAAATTCTGTGTTAACATCAATTTCCCATAGCATGCTAACAATATTATTTCATTTTCTTTTCACTCCCATGCTGCTGTTGTGAAGTAAGCTGTCAGTTTGATGAGGTTTTGAGGTGATAGAGGTTTGTGGGGTTCGGAGCTGATGGCCAAGAAAGAATTCTTGAAGATGTCTTTGGTGCCGAAAGGTGATTTTATTAAAGCACAGGAACAGGAGCCATGGATAGAAAGAGATGCACTCGGGCATCAGGAGCCATGGATAGAAAGAGATGCACTCGGGCTGTGAAGAGTGGCTCCTTATTTACTATGGGGCTGGGGGAGGTAAAGTCAAAAGAGAAGTTTCCAAAGGGATTTTCAAAGGCTCACAGAGTATCTGAGGCCTAGCTATTGTCAGGCTAAGGTTGTTTTTCCCTTTAGCAAAGCATTAACAGTAAGAAAATAGGGAGTTCTTGGACTTTAGGCTATTGGTGGGATTGCCTTTTTCTTCTAAACCAGTAGAGACTCTCTCAGTTTAACCATATGTTTTTTTGCCTTTTCCTGGTTTGGGGTAGTGGAGAGTGTCCCAGGGGTGTGTGCTAGCTTATACTTTGCCCTCAGACTGCCTTATGCTCCCTATCAGGTTTGTTATTCTTTAAGTAATCTACCTTCTCTCCTTGGTTGCTTTTAAGATATTCCCATTGTGGAAATATTCTGATTATGATTTTATTGGTCTCATTTGTAGTCCTTTGAATTCATACTGTTTAGAATTCAGTGTTGTTTCCTAAAAATGAGATTGGTTTAAATTCTCCTTGTTTTTTAATATTTCTACTTTTTATCATTTCTTTATTTTTTAAAGCATGTTTTCAATAAACTTCAATAAAGTAAATATTTGGAATACTCTTGTACCATTGTCCTCTCTTAATCTTCCCTCATGTTGATGTAATCTGAATTATTAGTTCTGAATGACTTCAGGTTTTCTATTTATACCCTTAGCCTTTTCTTTTCCTAAGCTACAAATTTTTATAAGATATTTGTTTACATTTATTTCATATATCTCCTGTACTATTTTATGAATTTGTTTCTCTTATTTACTGATTTGGAGTTTGTTCATCAATCTACTATAATCATTTTTATAGCTTTATTATTTTTTCTCCATGATATTTTCAATGCCCATTTTATTTCTTTAATATTATTAAACATCTTGTGATGCTTAATTTTATGTATCAACTTCACTGGCTCACAGAGTGCCTAGATAATTTAGTTAAACATTATTTGGTATTGCTATGAGGGTGTTACTATATGAGATTAACATTTTTGTTAGGCTGAGGAAAGCAGGTTCCCTTCCTTGTGTGGATGGGCTTCATTGAATCAGTTGATGGCCTGAATAAAATTTTAAAAAGGTGAGTCAGAATTCTTTCCCTCTTCTGGACTGTCTTTGAGTTGGGACAGAGGTCTTCTCTTGCTTTCAGACTTGGAACAGAACTTATACCATAAGCTTCTATCTAACATGCACACACACACATATATAATCAATAGTCTATATATGTATATGTTCTGTTGAAAAAGTATATGTATCACATATTTGTTCTATTTCTCTGGAGAATCCTAAGTTCATTGTGTTTATATTCTTTGATTATTTTAATATTTTCTGTTTATGTAAGTCTAATTCTTTCTTTCTTTATTTATTTATTTTTAACTATCTAGTAAAAATCATTGAATTTTTTAAAAATGCTTTTCTCCAAAAAACGTTTTAATTCTCTTTAAGTTCCTGGGTGATGGCCAAATGAGCCCATTTGAATTAAATGATAGTGTAAATTAGGTCCTTAAATCCATAGATGGGTAGACTTGTTATTAGGATGTATTTTGTGACACATACCACTCAGATTTAAGAAGCAACAAGAGTTTCAACATTTCCTTCTGCAAGAGAATTATATTTTCCCTACAACTGCTAATCCTTACTTTATGTGTGCTCTCTAATCACATGTCCTATTCTGTCTGGGTTTCACACTTCGCCTTCTATTTCCAAGTTGGAGGCCGTTAGAGATTGACAGATGACCCAGAGGCACACATCAACTGCAGTATTTGATAATCTTGTTTCATGAAGTTCTGGAGTTTCTAGACTCTGAAAATTTTTCTTACTTTCCTACTTAGTTACTCCATAAGGAAGTTGTTTTTGTTTCTTTATTTTTTGAGTGTATCCAATATTTTTAGATGTATCATAGCAAGAAGTTTTCATAACATGAATTTCTAAAGCAGTATGAAATAATGTCCTTTGTTATTCTATTCATTGGCTGAATGTTGAATTGAAAAAGGAAGCCTAAAAGAACATGATATGGCTATTTATTTGATGGGCTTATTTTACATATATAAAGTTTAGAGTTAACTGCAGTCTTTAATAATTATTGAGAAGCTAATTCTATATTTTTAACCATGTATTTTTTGTATCAAAGTTACTGAGGTGATTGTATAATTTAAAAAACAGAATGGCAATAAATAAATACATGCATACATAAATACGTAAGTCAGTCAATAAATAAATCATGAATGTGTTTCTAAATACTATAAAATCTTTGGGAGGGTTGTGAAAAATTACATTATCTTTGAGAGGATTGAAAAAAATGTCACTAATGTTTGGCAAAATAAAGACAAGTTAATGTAGCAGCAGCAATATTATTTGACTGTGGATAGAAAAAAAAAAGTAAGGTACCATCCTCTTCCCTACTAGTAGGGAAAGGGTGTAAATGAAAAGAGGCATGGAAAAGAAAGAATGAACTGTAAGAGAGTATAATATATCTGGCCTGCCCCTAAGGAGGGTTAAGATTCTTCTCCTCTCAATGAAGTCTCTGTATTGCCTTTGATATTAAATCATAGTTGCCTTTTAATAAAAGTTTTATATTAAATTCTCTCTCTGCTGAACACTTTTTAAATGACAAAAGCAAATGGCAGCATATACTCTCTAGATAGGTGATGTCTTTATTTGGGGGGAAAAAGGTAATTTTTGTAATAATGGCTGTCTAGCCAGTGTTTCCCAAGTTAAAAGCAGACAAGCTTTACAATGTGCCTTATCTTACTGCCTAGTAGCTTCCTCATTCTTTTATGGCAGTTCTTAGTTCTTAATTATCTCCAAAGTCTTCAATATGCTTAGTATAGACCATAGCCCATTTGGGGTGCTTAAATGTATTTGTTACAAGATTGGACAAATGAAGCACCCTTTGGCTTAGACCTGAAAATTAAAGATAAATATTCAAAATAGAAGCATTTCTGTGTCCAAGTCAAAAAAGGCAAATCAAGGAAAGGAATTATGGGACCACTAAAATTTATTCCCATTGTACTAGTTAACTTCAGGCATCATTCCCCACATTGATGAAGTGCTTTTGGAAAACCTGACTTTTAAAAAAATTGTTTATGATTATTTTAAATCATTTTTACAATCTACATCTACAATTAAGCACAAGAAAAGGAGTTATAAATATCTTTTGAAAATTATCACAAATCACTGTTAATTATATATGAAAGTAGATTTTTTCTCCTATGTTATAATATTTTCAAAGATTAAATATATTAAATATGAAAAGGTCTATATGCTGTTGTTTTTTGGATATGCATTTAAAAGTATATTAGAAAGATACTTAGAAGGCTAGTGCATTGAAATGTTTCTTAATTGTAGAACTATAGATTTGGAAAGAACCTAAAATGTTAATTAAATTTATTTTCCATTTATAGCTTAAATGCTTAAATTATTTGTATATTTTCCTATTTTTAATTATCTCTGGAGACTAATCTTTTTTTTTTAATGTTTATTTACTTTTGAGAGAGAGAGAGAGTGAGAGCAGGAGAGGGGCAGAGAGAGAGGGAGACAGAGGATCTGAAGCAGGCTCTGTGCTGACAGCAGAGAGCCCTACCTGGGGCTTGAACCCAGGAACTGTGAGATTGTGACCGGAGCCAAAGTCAGATGCTTAGCTGCTGATCCACCCAGGCACCCCGTCTGAAGACTAATCTTAAAACAAACTTGGTAACTCTGTCTGGGATGAAAAATCCCAACTTAGAAAACTTTTCTCCATTCATATCTGATATGCGTAATGTCCTTCATGCTATAAACAGTCACTAGAGAAAAAACAAAAAAACAAAAAACAGAAAAACGACTGTTGTTTTCAGAGTAATAGTTCTCAAATCATGTCAACTTCTGTCATTTGATTAAAAAAAATAATAAATGGTGTATATAATTCTTTAACATAGCGACTTTAAAATTTTGGATGTCATGGGGCACTTGGGTGCCTCAGTTGATTAAGCGTCCGACTCTTGATTTTGGCTCAGGTCCTGATCGCCAGTTTGTGAGATTAAGCCCTGGGGGATGGAGCCCCACATTGGGCTCTGGCTGACAGTGTGGTGCCTACTTGGTATTCTCTCTCTCCCTCTCTCTCTGCCCCTCCTCTCTCTCTCTCTCTCTCTCTCTCAAAATAAATAAATAAACGTTTAAAAAATATGGATGTCATGATGCAAGTATTGCTACTTGTCAGTCACCATTTTGAGTGCTTTAAATTTATTTAATATTCATTCACAATGATAGTATACCATTTGCATTATTAATCACTACTTTTCATATCAGAAATCTCTGGAGTCCACAGTAACTCCACACCTATAATAACTTGAATGTGAATTTGAGGTGTCCTCTGTAGGGTAGGAAAAACTTTTCTTCTAGTCTCTTAGATTCAGTTCTGGGCCCAGCAAATTAAACTGACAAAAGACAGATTAATAGGAGGTTTATTAATAAAAAGGTTTATTTTGTATGTATATGGAACCAACAAAAGAAGTGACTGGTTGGTTAAATATTTAAAGTTGAAAGTTTATATACCTCATTTGGTAGAGGAAAGGAATGGGGAGAAAAGAGTATAAAAGGAAGAACAAATACGTTTCCTTACAAGAGGGGAATGGGTTTTTAGGAGAACAGATGGGAGATAAAAAAGTGTACGATAGTATTCTTCGATACAGGTATGAATAGTCTTCTTTCTCCTTGAGGACCATCAAATTCCCCTAGAGAGAGGATTTATGTGCTCCCATTTCACTGAAGTTGCTACTGTTAGATAAGGAAAATTCTGAAAAGACTTTTTTCTCTATCTGTTGAATCTCAAATGTTTACAGCTTAAAATAACCTTTGTGCAAACTCTGGGATTCCAAGTGGGTTCCTCCACTTCCATGTGTTTACAATACAGAAGGGAAAATACTGTTCATTATATAATTATTGAATACTCGCATTTGTTTGCAGAAAATCTTCATGTAATATGTTCCCTGTGCGTTCCATGAAGAGTAATTTATACTTCCATTTTTCTATTTATTCTACAGATAACACAATTAGTAATCTGCTTTCAGTATCACCTGCAGGGACAGAAGTCTCTTTCCTATTCTAGGGTATAAATTTAAATATCCAATGGCCTATCTTATAGGTTTTATACTTATAACTGAATACAAAGCAAAGTCATAGGTTTCTCAACTCTTGTGATTCATGCCAGTTAGAGGAGGCTCTTATGACATATGGAGGCAAGAAGCTAGGTAATTGTTTTGTAGTGTTTTTTTTTGGTTTTTTTTGTTTTTTTTTTTAATTTTTTTTCAATGTTTATTTATTTTTGGGACAGAGAGAGACAGAGCATGAACGGGGGAGGGGCAGAGAGAGAGGGAGACACAGAATCGGAAACAGGCTCCAGGCTCTGAGCCATCAGCCCAGAGCCCGACGCGGGGCTCGAACTCCCGGACCGCGAGATCGTGACCTGGCTGAAGTCGGACGCTCAACCGACTGCGCCACCCAGGCGCCCCTGTAGTGTTTTTAAATACCACATAAATACAGTGAAGAAACATCCTAGTTTTCTCATAAATTGAGAAAAGTCTCAATTTATGTCTGCTGTACTGAGGTCCCATAAGTGTCCTGGTTTGGATGATAAACTAGGTGGTTATGTTCCCTATAAACCTACTTCTGATAGTGTAGTTGTTATCCTACTGACCTTTATCTAGAGGAGAAAAATACTGGGAGGCCAGTGCATGTTTCTTTAGCTGTAGCAGGTATCCTGAAATGAAAATCTGCATTAAAATGGCAAAGTAAAAATAGAAGTATGAAAATGGTAACACAAATAAAGGGACATGTAATCTCTAAAATACTCCATAAAATATTGCTGAAGTAAAATTTCACAGAACAGATAAACTCTATAGGTAGGTGTTATCATTTACAAATTGCTTCACAAATTGTGAATGGTGACAGATAAATGAACTCTCAACTCATTTCACAATGCTAAGATTAAAATCAATGTTACTTCTCTGATTGCTATAAAAAGTATTGCCTTTTTCACTGTACTGCAGATTTTTAACCCTATTATCCCAGAGACAGTGGCTTTCAAACTGTGATATAAATGAAAATTTAATACACTGCCAATCATGTCATATCTATATTCACAACAAGAAAAATCAAATTCACTTCTCAGATTTTGCTAAAGTTGTATGCTAAAGTTATAAATATGGTCTCATTGATTCTTCTAAAAAAAGGGTTAATTGAATTTAAAGTAGGTTGAAACAATATATTCATTCATTCTGACAGTCTCTTTATCCCCCTAAGAAAGTTCAGGGACTTATTTTGTTAAAAAACTGACATATAAAATATTAGTATTACACAACACTTTATCTGAAATATTTAGTATTAACTCTTATAGGATTAGGTGATTAATACAACATATTTATTGGTTGAGATGGTAAATTATATTGGTTAAATCCATCAGCTATTTTCTCATTGCTTATCATTATTAAACATAATGTCTGCTGTTGCCAACATAGAAAAATTTTTAAATGCCATACTTATACTAGCAATATTGTGATTAATAAAATTATTTTTAAAATATCTTTCACTTTGTTACAATATCACTTGACTTATTTTCAAAGTACTCATGTATCAAAGCTAGACTGTTAATTAAAACTATTTTAAGTTCTAGTAAAAATACAAATTTAGTCATTTTATTCATCATTATCAAATAATCTATAGTGTTTTAGTAACACATTTATTCAGTCCTTTATATGAAATCATATCAGTTATTAAAGTTAGTTTTCTTTAATTTTTCTTTTAAAAATATGAAGAAATTTAAACTATCAGTATATTTCAAAGAATGACAATTATATTAAAATTAATTGCTTTTGAAAGGCTCAAGTTAAGTATTCTTTCCATTGTATTTACAAGTTAATTTTCTGAATTTTTAAAAGAATTATTTGTATTTTTAATGCCAGATTTGGTTTCCTTTTATATAATGATGTATAAACACTGTGAAACTCTGGAAACATGAAATTATAAAAATGCTCTACAATTCCACCATTCATAAACAACTACTATTAATTTTTTTTAATTTTCATTAATTTTTTTTAACTATTTAACTTTTTTTAACTATTTTT
>NW_024412388.1:90649975-90720284 GCF_014898765.1 Herpailurus yagouaroundi
TTTATTTTTGAGACAGAGAGAGACAGAGCATGAACAGGGGAGGGGCAGAGAGAGAGGGAGACACAGAATCTGAAGCAGGCTCCAGGCTCTGAGCTGTCAGCACAGAGCCTGACGAGGGGCTCAAACTCACGAACCATGAGATCATGACCTGAGCCGAAGTCAGACGCTTAACTGACCAAGCCACCCAGGCGCCCCAATTTTTTTTTTTTTTAATAAGCTTCACTCCCAGCCTGGAGTCCAACATGGGGCTTGAACTTGCAACCCTGAGATCAAGACCTGAGCTGAGGTCAAGAGTTGGATGCTTAACCCACCGAGTTACCCAGGCACCCCTACTATTTTTTTTTTAATTTTTTTAAACATTTATACTTCTTTTTGAGAGACAGAGGGAGACACTGTGTGAGTGGGGGAGGGGCAGAGACAGAGGGAGACCCAGAATCTGAAGCAGGCTCCAGGCTCTGAGCTGTTAGCACAGAGCCCAACACGGGGCTCGAACCCACCTACTGTGAGATCATGACCTGAGCCAAAGTTGGATGCTCAACCAACTGAGCCCCCCAGGCGCCTTTAGGCACCCCTACTATTAATATTTTTCTATTTCATGGCATTTTTTTTTTCCATTTGCTGATGCCAGGTTTTATATGCAGACTTAAAGAGCCTTCTGTGAGAACATCTTCCTTCAGTCTTCAATCCCTCTAATCTCACTTAGGAGTTAATGTTACTGACAGTAAAAGTGGTGTGTCTGCACAGTATTTCTTTGGTTCCATTGAGCCTGCCACTTACTAAACTTGAACCTAATGTCATTTCCTACTTTGTCTTGCTCACTTAAGAACCTGAGTCAAAATACCCTCAATATGATTATCGCATAATGAGGACAGGACAGATTACAGCTTTCCAAATGAATTTTGGATTACTTGGAGACATTCTTGGTGGTGACAACACAGGGGTAATGCTATTGTCATTTAGTGTGTGGATCCAAGGAAGCTAAACATCTTGTGATGAACAGGACATTTCCAGTCCGAAAGACAAACCCTTACCCATTGTGAGACAGAAAGCCTTTAAGAAGAGTGTTTGTACTTTTAGAAAAAAAATCTTTAAGATTTTTACAATATTAAAAATGTTTGCTTAGGATATGAGAGTATATGTGTTGGTTCTAAGCATCTTTCCTCTTCTGACTACTGTTACAAATTATTTTTCTCAGTAAACTTCACCTTCCATGATTGGGGGGGTTGTGACATCTTTCCTAACCACGTTGTAGATGGCACATATCTCCTTCATTTACTTGTTTTATTGTTGTTTGTGGGTGCAAAGAATGGGAATATAATAATAGATGTGTTTTACCAACCTAACCTCTACCTGAGGATGTTTAAATGATGTGAAAAAGGAAGACGTGAAGTAAGTGGCACAGTAATGGTTCTAAAAAGAAGAGTGGGACTAAGATGTCTGATATATTTGAAAGAAAAGATTTTCTATAGGGAGGGACTATGTCATTCACTGCAGAAAAGGAGAATAGAAAGGGTGGATCTTATTGCCAATAAGGAATAAGGAAATTAGGATTCTTTTGCTTATTAATGATATTTTCTTCAGTCTAAATCTCTCTCCTAAATTGTAGACCCTTCTATTGGACTACTTGTTCAACTTTGCTACCTAACTGGCTATTCTATTACCTCAACCTTAAAAACAAAATAAAACAGAACTGAATTTGTGACCATCTTCCTGAAAAGCTGCTTTATTGATAGCCTTTCTCATCCTATTTTACCAAAACTTGTCTTTGCATTTGGACAGATTAAGGACATTGGAGTCATCATTGACTCCTCACTTCTTTTGCAATCCAAGTTCAATACATCATAAAATGGTATTGAATGTACCTTAAGAACATAAAATATGACCATTTCTTACCTCTTCCACTGTTCTAACCCTGGAACAAGCCACTACCATCTGTCACTTGGATTTCTGTAATAGAATCTAATTGGTCTTTCTGCTTTTGTTCTTATTTCGGAGAGCCAGTTTCTATTCCAGCATACAGAGTGTTCTTTAAAATACCTAACCTTGATCTTGTCATTCTTCTGCTCAAACCCTGCAGTGGTTCTGCATGTCAGGCAGAGTAAACAGAGTATCACAGTCTTCTTCATGATCTTACTCTGTGAGCTGTCTTATTATTCTCTCCCTTTAGTCTGCTCCAGGCTCACTATCTTCATAGTTAGTCCACGCTTTGACCGTATGGCCTATGTACTGGAAATCTGCCAGGAATATCCATATCCTTTATGTTCACGACTAACTTGTTCATCTCTTTCTGGTCTCTGCTCAAATGCCCACTCTTATTTGGTCTATAATTAACCACACTATTTAAATTATTTTAATGTTTATTCATTTCTGAGAGAGAGTGGGGGGAGGAGGAAGAGCGTGCGCAGCGGGGGGAGCAGCAGAGAGAGGGAGACACAGAATCTGAATCAGGCTCCAGGCTCTGAGCCTTCAGCACAGAGCCAGACTCAGGGCTGCAACTCACAAACCATGAGATTGTGACCTGAGCCGAAGTCAGAAGCTTAATGGACTGAGCCACCCAAGCACCCCTCCCTGCACTATTTAATACCTCCTGATTTCACTTACCTTTTTTTCCTTCTTTTTTTTTTCTTTTTTTATTCCTATGGTTGTTCCCTTTGAACAAGATATTTTCATTCATTTGTTAGGTTTACTCTTACTGCATGTCTTCCGCAACCAGAATGTAAGCTTCAAAGTGCCAGAAAGCTTGTCCGTTTTATTCACTGGTTTCAACTGCCTAGAACAGAGTCCAGCACTGAGTAGGTGCTCTGGAAGTAATTGTTGATGAAATCAATACATGAATGCATGAATATGAAGTTGAGAGGGGACATTATCTGTTGAGATTAAAGGATAGGATGGGACATGCTGGCATTTCTTTATCTTCTGCAATATAAGTTTTTTCTTCATTATTGTGTTATTGTTGTTAATGTATAAACATATTGCAGTGTCTCTGCTCCAGTAAAGAATAGCCTCCTTTGGTCACATATTTTCTCCAGTGACTACCCCTTTTTGCTACATTGTAGCAAAATTCTAAAAAATATTTATCTTTTCTGTCTCCACTCCCACACCACCCCCCGCCATCATTCAGTTCTCAACCCAAGTCTCAACCATTTACTTGTTTGAAACCACTCTTTTCAAGCCTTCTACAAATTGCACATAAGGCAAATGTTAATGACCACTTATCAACCCTTAGCATATTTTGTATCTCACATTTGGTACAGTGGGTCCTGCCTCTTTTCTTGGAAATATTTCTCCATGAATTCGTGGTTCTCCTCCTTCCACTTGGAATACTCCATTAAATTCTTTCTTCTCCCTGCTTTTTAAATGTTGGAGAACTCCATTCTTCAAACTCAAAGTCTTCTGCAGTTACTATGCAGTTCAACTAATCCTATGCATTTTATTATAATTTATATGGTAAATGCTCCCACATATACATCTCTATGGGCCATATAAACTATGGTCCAGACTACCGACTCATGTATAACAGTTGCTTGGTATCTTGGCTTAACTTTGCTGTTTTGACCTCTGTATTTCTGCCCTATTCTCCCCTTTTAGTCTCTTCTATACAAAGCAGTCACAAAAATATATTTAAAAGGTAAGTTAGGTTACTTTTATCATATATATAAAACAAACACTTTTTCATACCCTTCCAGGTCCTCTTTGGATTGGCCTATATCTGCCTTTCCAAAACTATTTCCTCCCAATCTTATTTTCACTTCATCTGCTTAAGCTACACTGACCTTAATATCCTCATCTCAAAATTGCTTCAGTTACTGTTCCTGCAGTTTATTGTCACCATGATTCATCCTGGTTTCTGTTCACATGTTACTTTCTCAAATGTTACCTCCCTATCAAATGCATCATCTGTTGCTGGTTTTGTAGCAATAAATACAACCCAAATTAATATTATTTTTGTGTTCACTTGATTGTTATCTATTTTCTCTTCTCTAATCAAGCTTCATGTAGGCAAGGATCATGACTGTTTTATTCATTTGTTAAAATATATTTGATCTGTATATAAGTAAAAGGATGTTTAAAAGGAGGCTTGCATGCCATGAAGTTTAAGATAAACAGGTATGTCAGGGATCCCTCAGACCATCCTCAAGCTTCATGTCTCACTAGAATGACTTAGAAATGGTGTTTTGTTTTTCAGTAGAAGAATACAGGTTAAAATTAGCAACAGAAAAAGGCACATAGGCAACATCTAGGAGAAACTAGGCACAAGCTTCCAGGTGTCTTCTAATGGAGTTGCAAGGGTATGTGTAATTCTCCTGGTGACAGTGTGTGACAACACTGTGCATGTTTTACATGCACAGTGTTGTCAGTCAGAAGTTCACTCATGCTTTGTTTTCCATGTTTGTATTGGAGGTCAGTCATATAGGCATGTTATGTAATGTAGCACCTGCATGACACAGCTACTCAGCTACTCAGATTCCAGTCCCTCCAAGCAAAAATGAGCATAACATACTATGAATCATATTGCTAGCATAAACTTCCTGATTGAACTGGTCCCTTATGGCCTAAGTCCTTAGGCATAGAAACACACACTTACAAGGTAAAATATTCCAAAGGCTCAGAGCTCACCTTCCATGAGCTGTTTTAACTAGTTCTTTTTTGTGAATGTGCAGAGGTCAAAGGACCTAGGGTCGCTGAGTTAACCTTTTGTTGCACAATGGGGAGTAAGTTAAATAGAAGCTACGGGTTTTAAGTAAGATAATCCTCACTTTGCATGGTTCTGATATGCACGCATTTAAGTTGCCATGGTTTAGATAAAATAACCCCCATCCTCCCAACAACATGTTTTAATACCACAAAGTATTAACTGTAATTACATAAAGTACAATTTTGCTGCTAGTTCTCAGTCTGCAACTATGTATGTAAACAACAGATGTCTGTCATGATTTCTTTGACTCAGTTTATACACAGATGGCAAAGTGTATAGTTGTGTTACCTCCTTGTCTTCCAGTGATAAACCTAGTACACAAGGCAAAAATGGAAATACATATATGAAACATATGCATGTTGTGCACATTTTTGGTGTACATAATAGTCTATATATTATTTAAAGTACTTTAAAGACATTATACATATGTATATAATATAGGTAGATATTATAGCTGAAATAGCTAACCTTGGGAATGTTGATAGTGCCACCATCCAAGAGACTATAAATACACTGCCCGGGGAACTTAGTGAAGGTGAATTTATCAACATAAATGAGAAAACTGGTCATGGTAAAAGGGTGAAGATGACCCAGAGAATGTGAAAATGACAACAAATTTCATACTAAAAAAACTCTTGGATATTTCATGACATTTAAAGTGCAAAGGATAATTATATGACCTGATAGTGATAGATAGTGTAGCTAACACTACAGTGAAAATTACATGGCGACATAGAGCTGTATCAAATAAGCTTTTTGTACACCTTATACTTACACAATGTTATAGGTCAGTTTTGTCTCAAAAAATTTTTTTAAACAGTGCAAAGGACAAAATGTCTAAGATCCTAACTTAGAAAGGAGGATGACAATTCACTAAGGCATTGAAAATATGCTTGCTTAGTATTATAATTTATACAGCAAGAAGAAGGCAATCCCTCTTTGAACTGTTCTTGATGATTGTTTTACAAAGAAAACATTTTAATCCTCTATCCTTTCAGTATTTCAAATTACAGTGTGCTAAATAAATATTAGTTTTACTAAATTGTGTTTATTTCCTCATACATCTATAGTCAACAGTATGAGAATTTTTAATGTTTAGCAAAAATTTGTTAAAGGTCGTGGAAGAATCATAATTTTTCCAATTGAATATTAAGATTATCTTACATAGTTTCAGTGTTCATAGACATTTTTATGACACTGTACTGGCATACAAAGCAAAAACTGCATGTATTTAACAAAAATCATAAAATTCTAATTGATTATTTGTATTGTCCATTTTGCCTTCATAAATTTCCCTTTGGAAAATTTTTCTCTTAATGGGTTACTGAAAGACAAGTGTGTGACTTGCATATTTTGTTTAATAAGCACCAGAACACAAATTTAAAAACAAAATAAAAATAATCCATTGGACATAATTTCTTTGAAATAAATGAGGAGTTTAGACTGAAATAAGAGATGAGATAATTGAATTAAAAATGTAAATGCATGTACCATCCTTGACTTTTAAAATGTTTTCATCCCACTAAAGCAAATACTTACCTAAAAAGATCAAACAATTTAGCTGTATTTACATACCCCAGTTCCCTAATTGCTAGCCACTGACTTGTGCTTTCCATTAGCTGCATACTTTCCCTGATTTTTCCTCACTTGTATTTCTGTTAAACTCTGCACTGTTTCCTAACATTTTTAAACATTAGTCTTATTTGTAGCAATTTGATAATTTTATCTAGTAGGAAATTTATACTTAATATAACTTCTATGAATATCATAGAACCGTGTCACAGTGCACTTTCTATTGTTCTTCACACTAAAGAGAAATTCACCAGCTGTAGGAGAATATTAGAGTTTTAGAATGTAAGCCTTTAATTTTTTCTCTAGCTGTATGCATTATTTTAATAGAATTATATATATGTGCAAGCTGTTTCAGCATATGATGAAAGGTAATGGGTCCGGTATGGATTTTTAGGTGCTTTCAAAGCTTTGAGTCAAAGTAAAACTAATTGGTGCACTTACAAATCAAACTTAAGGCTTTCACATTGCCCTACCTTGCTGTAGTGGATTGTATTTGATAGATTTCTAATAACTTTTAGAAAATCTATTTATTTATTTTGAGAGAGAAAGAGAGAGAACATGTGTTTGGGTACGTGCATACAAGCGGGAAAGGGGCAGAGAGGGAGAAGGAGGATCCCAAGCAGGCTCTGCCAGTGCACAGTCCAACCTGAGACTCTAACACCAACCCCGAGATCATGACCTGAGCCCAAATCAAAAAGTCTGATAGTTAATCGACTGAGCCACCCAGCTGCCCATCTAACATATTTTTTAAAAAACGTGTTTTTTTTAATACTGTGTTTCCACTTTGACTTCAAAAAAATTACAAGGACTATAACTTTGTGGCTATTATTTAAATTAGATTCAGTATAATTGTGATGCTTCGTAATGAATAATGTAAATATAGGTTTTTTGATAGAAAAGAAATGACTTTCATATGTGCATTTAGGTGTGTTATTTGGTACTTCTTCTCTAATGTTAAGTTTTTTTTCCTTTAGTTTCAAACAATAATTATTAGGAATTTTTTTTATACTCTAATCAGTTGGTGATATTTTCCAGAAATTTGTCTGTAACAGTGATTTCCATGGACTGCTTATCATTATGGTGCTCTTTATGCATGTAGTTTGTTTTGCCAAGTGTAAGAAATATTTACTTAGATCATTTTGATATATGATTAAGGGAAGAGCAAACTGAACTTGGTTGAAAACATATTGTAGAAATTGATTTTTAAGTCTATCATATCTTTGAGACTTTTTCGCACCTCTTCTCTAGATGGTTGTAATTATATAGACTTCTGCATTACAGGAGTGGAATTCAGTGATTTATCACTTACAAATAACTTCCAGTACTCATCACATATAAGCATTTTGTTGCCATATGTATTTTCATTGTAACACTTCTCTTCATATTGTTCTCTTCCTGTTTAAAAAGAAAAAAACATTTAGACTTAGTAGCTTAAATTCCACTACTGTGGTTACTAGGAGACAAGAAGGCATACTGAGACACAACATTTCTCTTTTCTGGAATTTAGTTTGAGTACAAAAGCTGAATATGAAATACACATGTCTTCACTATTACCTTCTTGGTAGGATGAAATTTATATCCTCAAAATGACTTCAGTATGTAACTGAGCACACCCTGAGCCTTATTTCTATATTACTCAGGAAAAAACAAAAACAACCCTCCCCCCAAATAAAAACAAGAAAACCTTTTTTAAGAGGAGGAGAGTGAGTTAGTTACTCTTTTAAGTTATTCATTAGGATCTCACTGATTTGCCTTGTGACGCTATTTTATTTTATTTTATTTTATTTTGTTTATTTTTTTAAGTTCATTTATTTGAGGGGCAGGCAGCAAAGGGGGGAGAAAGAGAACCCCAAGTAGGCTACTTGCTTCCCAAGCAGAGCCTGATGCAGGGCTTGAACCCATGAACTGTGAGATCATGACTTGAACCAAAATCAAGAGTCAGGGACTTAACTGACTGAGCCACCCAGGTGCTCTGGTGGTGCTAACATTTAAAGTCAAAAGATTTTTGTGAATCCAAAAGAAAAAAAATGTAAAGATTTCAAAGGCCTTTTTGTTTGGACTTTTAAAAAACTTGTAATTAGTCAAAGTAATAGAAATAGCCTATTTCTGCTTAATTTCCTTTTATATTTAGCCACTGTATCTATGTTTGTCACATGTATATAGCCATATAAGTTTATGGAAATTATTACCTAAATGAGTTAATATTTCTCTTGTTTTTGTAACTTTTATTTACCTTAAGTAAATAATATGTGTATATGCATGTGTACACACATATTTTTGTAAATTCACATTTTACTATATATTTGGAAATAAATAAATCATAAAAATGTTGAAAGTAAAAGTATTTGCAAAAATACGATTTACTGGTCAATGAGGAGATATTTTATTCAGGCTATTGAAATAATAATTTGTCATCAATGACAGATATCTCCAATAAAATGAGGCAGGCTTGCAGGCTTCTAGAGCTAGTGACATGGGACTCATTCATGATTCTCAGAGGAGTTACAGAGACGAATGGACAGTGTTACCTATCTGATTTCCAGTCTTCATATCTATCTTTTATGAGTATATAAATGACATCTTTATTATGTGAAACACTGAATATATCTGAAATCAACTAGTTTTCACACAAATACTGCTTTCTTTTCTCTTAAACATAGACTGCTAGATATTTCGGTAACTTATTCTAAAGAATTATAGAAATTTATATCCCTTATGTAACATATTAGTATAAAATACAGTGTCTTTTTTAATGTTTGTTTATTTTTGAGAGAGACAGAGTTTGAGTGGGGGAAGGGTAGAGAGAGAGGGAGACACAGAATCCAAAGCAGGCTCCAGGCTCTGAGCTGTTAGCACAGAGCCTGACGTGGAGCTCGAACTCACAAATTATGAGATCATGACCTGAGCTGAAGTCAGATGCTTAACTAACTGAGCCACCCAGGCGCCCCTAAAATATAATGTCTTTTAAAGCCTATTTAGTACTAATCAGATGAGCAAACAGAAAGACATTTAAATAGTAAATGACGCACACTAATGTAATAAAAATATTTTTAAACCATATAAGAAGCTTGGAGATCAAAATTCATTTAAAGCAGTAAGATGTGCACATCTAATTAATAGAATATGATATTAAGCAGTATGAGAATCACTGCTTTAATAAGACAGAAAAGATTGAAAACAATCAAAATGTTTATCCATAAGCCCTTATTACTTTATACATCTAACTCAGCATTAAAAAATATTTAATAATTTTACTTTCATATATGTAGTATGTGATGTTTCTATTTGCCTCTCTTTTTCTGCTTCCTCACACCATCTCTGAATATATTAGACAAATGACAATGGAGGGTAGAAGTTATTGGTTTAGATATTTTAAAGGATAAAAGACTAGAACATGTAGATTTATGATATATCTTGAAAATAGCAATTTACTAGAGGATTGGAAATTTATAGGAACAGTCATTGAATCAAATTCATTAAATTGCTTAACTAAGTTAAGCAATTTAATAGGTGTAATGCAGTGTGCACAAGTTTTCATTATAGGATTCCAATTTCTTGAACTCACTGCCCATGAAGCCTGAGATGACATGCAAAGGATAACTGATAATTGTTAAAATTAAACCTAGAATTAAGGCATTCATTAGATAAAGATAAAATATACCTGCATATGGCTATTTAACATTTTTATTAAAAGAGAAATTTTAGAGGGGCACCTAGGTGGCTCAGTTGGAAGTTAACGTACAACTTCAGCTCAAGTCATTATCTCAAGGTTCATGAGTTCAAGCCCAACGTTGCGCTCTGTGTTGACCCCTCAGAACTTGGAGCCTGCTTTGGATTCCGTGTCTCCCTCTGTCTCTCCACCTCCCCCACTGGTGCTCTGTCTCTTTCTCTCTCAAAGATAAACATTAGAAAAAAACTTTTTAAAGAGAAATTTTAGAGATGTTTACTTATATGCTGGAACTAAAAATATATAAATGCATTGATGTGTACAGTCTGAATAATAATAATATTAATAGTAAATAGAAGTAAAATTTGAAAACTATATGAACTTGAAAGAAATTATGATTCTAAGCTCTAGAAATATTACTTTCTTTTTAATTTCTTCTAGATTTTGTAAATTCTTTCTTACCTTGACAGTTATGAGTCCCATCCTATCCACACTAGAATTAACATCATAATAAACAAAATATGATGCTTTTTATTTCTAAGTTTTGGTGAATTTTAAAATCAAATTTACACCTATGTTTACTTCAGTGAAATACTTTTGATTTTTCTCTCTGTAGATTTTTTTTGTTATATTTTATGTATTATAAAAAATATAAATATTGTAAAGAATGCCTTTTAGTATACTATGGGAGTATTTGATAAAAGAATCAAAATTAGTCTTTGCCTTTAGGCAAGTACACATATAAAAGAACAATAGGAGTAAGTAATATCTTTTCAGGCACAGGAAAAATGGTCCAGAGTTTGAAGTAATCATGGCAATTAAAGGAGCTGAATGAAGGTAGGTCAGTATAGCTAACATATTGTATTAGTCAATGTTCTTCAGAAAAATAGTACCAGTAGGATACATAGAGAAATATATGAAGATATTTGTTATAGGAATTGGCTTACTGTTCTGGAGGCAGTGAATTTCCCCAGTCTGTCATCTACATGCTAGAGAAAACCAGTAGTGTAATTTAATCTGAATCTGAAGGTCTGAGAGCCCATGGTATACATCCCCGAGTGTGAAGGCCCAAGAACCAGGAACTCTGATGTCCAAGGGCAGGAGAAGGCGGACATCCCAGCTCAAAAAGAAAAAGTCTTTTTGTTCCCTGCTGGGCCCCTAATGGATTGGATGAAGGTGGGAGTCTTCACTCAGTCTATGGAATCAAATGCTGATCTCTTTCAGAAACACCCTCACAGACACTTCCATTAATACTGTTTACCAGATATCTGGGTCTCCCTTACTTTGGCAAGTCACCACACTGACACATAAAAGTTATCATCACAGGTGTGGAGCACCAAGGAAATAGAACTGTGAAAGGAATCAAGGAGGCAGGCAGAAAATAAACCACACAAAGCATTATTGAATTTTGGATCTGTTCAAATATCAACAAGAAGTCACTGAATTGTTTTATACATCAGAACACAGATTTACATTTAATAAAGGTGATCATAGCTGAAGGATAGAGAATAAAATCATAAAGAGCAAGGTTGATGTGAAAGATCAATTAAAAGACTATTAAAGTAACTCACAGGAAAAATCGTGGTCACTTCACAGTGAGGAACAATATAGTGGATGGGTTTCAGAGAGTTATGGAATAGAATACACTAGATTTGTGAAATTGATAGGAAAGAGAGAAAGAATCAGAAGTAACTCCAGGTTTTGAATTAAGGGAATTGGGTAACCATGGTGTAATTTCCTGATTTAGGTAGCATGGAAAGAGTATTATGTTTGGGGGGAGGGGAAGGGGTTAGGGGATGATGTTAAATAGGAAATGCCTGTGAGAGGTGTAAAGGTGGATGTTAATGAGAGTTGTATATCCAGGCCTTGGATCAATATTAGCTGGAGATACGAAATATGAGGACTTTATCTTATAGATTATAATTGAGTCAATGAGAGTCAATGAGATGCAGATTGGAAAGAAAAAATAAAAGAATAAGTATAAATCCCAGAAAACCCCTAATAATTAATTAATATATAGATAAAGAGGAGCTGAGAAGAAGGAGGAGCTGCAAATACTAAGACGGAATGTCTGAAGAAAAAACACAGGAAGCATCAAAATGGAATTTTATGGTATTATAAAATCCAAGAGAAAGAATATTTCTAGAGAGAAGCAGTACCAGCCCTATAGGGTGCTAGTGTGAGGGCAAAACAGGTTACAATTAAGGTATATCCATTGCCTTACTGATACGGAGTTGTTAACAGTGTTTGAGGTAAATTGTGGAACAGTTTTCCATGTAACCTCTCTTAGAATGAGATTAGGAATAGTTGGCCGATGAACACTTGGATATAGCATGTATAAGAAACTCCACAGGAAAGTTTTCTTATTTTAGCCCCATAGAAGAAGTGCCTACTTAAATCTAGAAAAAAAACTACCATATACTAACACTACATCTATTTTTATTTAATTAAATAAACATATATGATATAATGTATATGGTATAACATAATATATATGATATACATGATAGTAAGGATTTCTCTGATATTTTAGAATTGTCCTGTCTATGCTTTCAAAAAAACATGTTTTCTTTGTTCATTTGTCAGAGAGTTACTTGGTATGTTTACCAGTACTATTTTATATTCAGTTTGATAGAATCATCTAAAAACATCCCTTTATAAAAATTTTTAAATGTTTTAGTTTTTTTAATAAGAGTTTTAGGTTTACAATAAAATCAAGAGGAGGGGAACAGGGATTTCCTATATACTCTCTGCCCCCCACATGCATAGCATCCCCCATTATCAATATCACTTACTAATATGGTACATTTATTACAATTAATGAACCTACACTGATACACCATTATCACCCATAATCCAAAGTTTACCTAAGGGTTCACTCATTCTATGAGTTTGGATAAATATATAAGACATATATTCACCATTATCTTGTCATATATATTTTCAATGTCCTGAAAATCCCTTATGCTCTGCCTATTTATTTCTACCCCCACCACTTCTGATGGCCAACCACTGATCTTTTTTTTTTTTTTTTTTTTAATTTTATTTTTGGGACAGAGAGAGACAGAGCATGAACGGGGGAGGGGCAGAGAGAGAGGGAGACACAGAATCGGAAACAGGCTCCAGGCTCCGAGCCATCAGCCCAGAGCCTGACGCGGGGCTCGAACTCACGGACCGCGAGATCGTGACCTGGCTGAAGTCGGACGCTTAACCGACTGCGCCACCCAGGCGCCCCAACCACTGATCTTTTAAAAAAAAATTTTTAACATTTATTTATTTTTGAGAGACAGAGAAAAACAAAACATGAGTGGGGAAGGGGCAGAGAGAGAGGGAGACACAGAACTTGAAGCAGAATCCTGGATCTGAGCTTTCAGCACAGAGCCCAACATGGGGGTTGAACTCAAAGACCACAGGGAGATCATGCCCTGAGCTGAAGTTGGATGCTTAACCAACTGAGTCACCCAGGTGCCCCCCAATTTTTTAATGTTTATTTTTGAGAGAAAGAGAGAGAGAACAAGTGGGGGAAAGGCAGAAGAGAGAGGGAGACACAAAATCTGAAGCAGGCTCCAGGCTCTGAGCTGTCAGCACAGAACCTGATGTGGGATTTGAACCCTGGGGCTGTGAGATCATGATGTGAGCCAGAAGTCAGATGCTTAACCGACTGAGCCACCCAGGCATCCCTACTGCTGATCTTTTTATTGCCTCCATAGTTTTTGTCCTTTCCAGAATGTCGTATAGTCAGAATCATAATGTATGTAGCTTTCTCAGATTTCCTTCTTTCACTTAGTAATATGCATTTAAGATTACTCTGTGTCTTTTCATGGCTTGATAACTGATTTTTTTAATCACTGAATAATATTTTATTGTCTGCTTGGTACCACAGTTCATCTATTTCATCTACTGAAGGGTATCCTGGCTGCTTCCAAGTTTTGGCATTATGAGTAAAACTGCTTTACTCATCCATTTTGATAAATATCAACATGTTTTATAAACATCAGGTTTTTGTGTGGACATAAGTTTCCAGCTCCTCTGGACAAACACAAAGGAGCATGATTTCTGTATAACATGGTAAGAGTATGTTTAGTTTTGTCAAAAACCATCAGATTGTTTTCCAAACTGGACATTCATTTTGTATTCACACCAGCAGTGTATGAGAATTCTTGTTTCTCCACATCTTTGCCATTTGGCAATCAATGTTCTGAATTTTGGCCATTCTAACAGGTGTGCAGTGGTATCTCATTGTTTTAATTTGCATTCCCCTGATAACATACGATGTTGAACAACTTCTCTTATGCTTCTCTGCCATCTGTGTATCTTCTTCACGGTATGTGTTAAGATCTTTGTCCCAATTATTAATCAGGTTGTTGTTTTCCTATGATTGAGTTTTAAGAGCTATTTGTATATATATACATATATATATACATATGTATGTATATATATATGTATGTATATATGTATATACATATACATATATATGTATGTATATATGTATATACATATACATATACATATATATGTACGTACATATATATGTACACATGTATGTGTATATATATGTATGTATATATGTATGTATATACATATGTATATATATATATATACAGTAATAAAAATTCTTTATCAGATATCTTTTTTAAAATTTTAAAATATTTATTTATTTATTTTGAGGGAGAGAGGGACAGAGAAATAGAGAGGGGCAGAGAGAGAAGCTCAGAGAATCCCAAGCAAGCTCTGTGCTCTCAGCACAAGCCTGATGTGAGGCTTGATCTCACGAACTGCGTAATCATGACCTGAGCCAAAATCAAGAGTTAGATGCTTAACTTAACCGACTGAACCACTGAGGTCCCCAGATGTGTCTTTTGCAAATATTTTCTCCTAGGCCGTGGCTTGTCTTTTAATTCTTTTGATTTTATCTTTTGCCGAGCAGAAGTTTTTAATTTTAATGACATCTAGCTTATCAATGATTTCTTTCAAGGATCATGTTTTGGTATTATGTCTAAAAAGGTATTACCATATCCAAGGTCACCTAGGTTTTCTCTTATGTTATCTTCTAGGAGTTTTGTAATTTTACATTATATAGTTAGGTCTGTTATCCATTTTGAGTTAATTGTTGCACAGGGTATATGATCTGTGTCTAGATTCATGTTTTTTCGTGGAGATCTCCAGTTGTTCCAGTACCATTTGTTGAAAAAGACTCTTTGTCCATTGTATTATCTTTGCTCCTTTGTCAATGATCAGTTGACTCTGTTTACGTGGGTCTGTGTCGGGGGTGTCTGTACTGTTTGATTTATCTATTTGTGTCTACTTTTGCCAACATCATGCTGTCTTGGTTACTGAAGAGTTACAGTAAGTCTTGAAGTCAGGTAGCATCAGTGCTCCAACTTTGTTATTCAGTATTGTGTTGTCTGGTAATATCTTTGCCTCTCCATGTAAGCTTTAGAATTAATTTGTCCATATCCATAAAATAACTTGCTGCGATTTTGATTTAGATTGCATTGAATCCATACATCAAGTTGGGAAGAATTGACATCTTGACAATATTCAGTATTCCTATCCAGGACCTGGAATATTTTTCCATCTATTTAGTTGTTTTTTATTTTATTCATCAGACTTTTGCAGTTTTATTCATATAGTCATTATGCATATTTATTAGACTTATATCTAAATATTTCATTTGGGGCGTGTTAATATAAATGGTAATGTGTTTTTCATTTAAAATACACT
The DNA here is from genome assembly GCF_014898765.1 of Herpailurus yagouaroundi. Classification (NCBI taxonomy): domain Eukaryota; kingdom Metazoa; phylum Chordata; class Mammalia; order Carnivora; family Felidae; genus Herpailurus; species Herpailurus yagouaroundi. The sequence continues at coordinate 90,665,635 of NW_024412388.1, forward strand.
TATTCAGGGGCGCCTGGGTGGCTCAGTCGGTTAAGCAGCCGACTTCGGCTCAGGTCATGAAATCGTGGTCCGTGAGTTCGAGCCCCGCATCGAGCTCTGTGCTGACAGGTCAGAGCCTGGAGCCTGTTTCAGATTCTGTGTCTCCCTCTCTCTGACCCTCCCCCGTTCATGCTCTGTCTCTCTCTGTCTCAAAAATAAATAAACGTTAAAAAAAATTAAAATACACTTATTCATTGTTAATATATAGGAAATCAATTGACTTTTGGATCTTAACCTTGTATCCTACAATCTTGCTATAATCACTCGTTAGTTCCTAGAGGTTTTATGGTTGATTCTTTTGAATTTTCTGTATAGACAATCATGTCATCTGTGAACAAAGATAATTTTATGTCTTCCCACTCTGTTTACTTTTGTTTTCTTTTCTTATTTAATTGCATTAGCAAAGACTTACAGTATAATGTTGAAAAGCAGTAATGAGATGGGACATCCTTGATTTGTACCTGATCTTAATAGGAAAGCTTCAAGTTTTTTAACCATTAAGTATGATGTTAGCTATAGGTTTTTTACAGATAGTCTTTATCAAGTTGAGAAAGTTTCCCCTTTATTACTGCTTTCCAGAGTCTTTTTCATAAATGGGTGATAGATTTTGCCAAATGTTTTTTCTGTATCTATTGATATGATTGTGTTATTTTTCTTTTTTTTGTCTGTTGATGTGATGGGTTACATTAATTGATTTTTGAATATTGAACCCATATTGCATACCTAGAATAAATACCATATGATTGTGTGTAATTTTTACATACTTTTTTGGATTCAATTTAATAATATTTTTTGAGGATTTTTAATCTATGTTCATGAGATATATCGGTCTATATTTCCTTTTCTTGTAATTTCTTCGTCTATTTTTGCATTTGGGTAATGCCGGCTGTGTAGAATGAGTTAGGAAGTATTCCTTCTACTTCTGTTGTCTGAAAGAGATGATTATAGAGGATTAGTATAATTTCTTCCTAAAATGTTTGGTAGGATTAACCAGTGAACCCAAATGCACAGAATTTTCACAGTATGATCTTCAGTTACAGGTCAAATGTAGAATGAGGGAAAAATCACTTAAATTAATTTTCAGCTCAGAGATTCAGTAGTTTTGGATGTCAGAAATCTCTAACATCTATAAAAAACACTAGAGATATGAATAAGCAGTCATGTAAAGCAGCCATTGTATACCTCTTCTCTATCTTTCAAAAACTATTCCAAGAATAAACTGTTAAATACATTCATCATCATTCTTTTCTTTTTTTTTTTTTAATTTATTTATTTTGAGAGGGAGGGAGAGAAAGAGAGAGAGAGAGAGAGAATGAATCCCAAGCAGGCTTTCTACCATCAGCACTATCAGCATAGAGCCTGATGCAGGGTAAAACTCACGAACCTTGAGATCATGATCTGAACTGAAATCAGGAGTTGAACTCTTAACTGACTGAGCCACCCAGGTGACCCATCACATAATCTTTTTCTTAACTGAATGTATTACATAAGCTGTGAGGGAAGTGACTATGCCCCCATCTAAAACACTCTACCAGAGTCTAAAAGGATAAAGCAGATAAAGATGGTCCAAGTAGCAGAATAAACAAATTACTTAAACTTCCCTTGATATTTTCCTGATGTAAAGTCTAGTCAGTAACCCAATGGGACCTGATTGATAGTCAGTATTAAGATGTGAATTACTCATCTGTAAATTAGATATTCATTTAATCAGTACATTTGTGTACTAATTTACCTGAATTCATAATCACAATTGCCTTATCTAGAAATGTTTCTTCTGTGCAAGAGACTGCAATTAGAAATATAGCATATGATCACATAATTCAAACATCAAAGAGTTATAACCATTTTTTTATGTTCCCCACCACAACCAGTTGCTACATATTATTGTAAATTTTACTCCTTTAACATATCCACTATAAGTTTTTTTCTCTTCAGTCTTTTTTATACGCTTTCATCTTTCACCTGAATGATTGCAATCATTGCATTAAACACTCCCATTTCCAATATCATATCCACCAAGACACTCTAAAATAAAGATTTATTATATTACTACTTTACATAGTTACAATGACTCCTTGATACCAAGTCCCAGAAGACAAATGGTTATTTTCTACCATTTCATGAACCATTTATATTTTAGACTGTTTCTAAAATTTATCCATTCTTGAATTGATAGGCATTTGGTTGGTTTCTAGGTTTCTCCTATTATAAGCACTTTTAATATGAACAGCTTTAAAATTTTTTGGTATGTAATTTTGAGCGTCTCTACTAAATTTACATAAATATGGGATAAGTGGACCAGAGACCACACATATTCAATTTTTCCAATGTTTCTAGGAATTGATACTTTCAAATATCATTGTTTTACAATCTCCCATTATATTTCATTTGCTAGTTTTGGTACTAGGAAATTGTAAGTTTCACCAACATAGTGTATACAAAATTGTATTTATTATACTGATATTTTGCATTCCCCCTATGACAATTAAGATTAAACATTTTAATATATTTTTAAATGTTAATTTCTACCTGCATTTAATTTCATATTCTAAAATTTGGATCTTGATAGGTTTCAAAAATCATATGGTTAAATTAATCATCATAGTTTAATCTCACACCATTTGTTTAGATTCCAAGATAGTTCAACAAAATGAATTCATGTCTACTCTGTGTAATGAATTTCTAAACCATCTAAAGTTACATAATATTTTCATGTTAGCATTTCATGATTTTTTTCTTTATGTATTTGTATACATATATAGTGGTATATTTGGCTATAAATATATTGGTGGCATATTTGGCTATAAATATATTGGTATATTGGGCCTCCAAGGACATCATTGTGCATTCGATATGTAAAGCGTCCTTGTTTATGCTACTGGTTTTAATAGCAGTGCTCTTTCAACTTAAAGAATCATTTTAAAAAGTCACTGATTTGCTTATAAGAATACACAAAGCTGGGCTGGGGGCACCTGGGTAGCTCAGTCAGCTGAGCATCCAACTTCGGCCCAGGTCAAGATCTCATGGTTCTTGAGTTCAAGCCCTGCATCAGGCTCTCTGCTGTCAGCGCAGAACCTGCTTTAGATTCTCTGCCCTGTCTTTCTCTGCCCCTTCTCCCCCTACTCTCTCTCAAAATAAATAAACATTAAAAAAAAGCATACACAAAGCTGGAGTATTTTCAGGAATAAATATTAAAAGAATTAAAATTATTTTACTCCACCCAATACACACACACACACACACACACACACACACATACACATACATACTGTGCTTTTTTTTTTTTAATTTTTTTTAATGTTTATTTATTTTTGAGACAGAGAGAGATAGAGCATGAACGGGGGAGGGTCAGAGAGAGAGGGAGACACAGAATCTGAAGCAGGCTCCAGGCTCCGAGCTGTCAGCACAGAGCCCGACACGGGGCTTGAACTCACGGACCGTGAGATCATGACCTGAGCCAAAGTCGGACACTTAACCAACTGAGCCACCCAGGCACCCCTGTGCTTTCTAAAGAAATCAAAGAAATGGACAACAGGTTCAGTCCGTCAGTCAAGTATCTGGGTGGATTACTACAACTGATATAATAGTCTAGAAAATACACAGAAGATCTGAAGGCTATAGTCTAGACCTGCAACATGTTATCAAGTATATACAGAGCAAAAGGCACAGAAATGTGGGAATATTTGGAAGAATTATTATTTTTATGTTGTTCAAGTGGTTCTTTCAACGAAGGCAGCATTTTATATGCTGGTTATATATGCAGATTTCCCTTATGAAGTCTTTGAAGTACCGTCTAAATTAACAGATTTATGGATATGCACACTACTTCAATATATGTAATGCTGTCAAATCTTACCATTTATTTTAGTTATCTGCACTCACATTAAGAGACAAAAATCACACTAATGTACCTTGATATGAAATTATATTGTAATATTGCATATGAAATGCCTCCCTTTATATTTTAAACTTAATGAAATCAGAGCCAGTATTTGCTTATTATTCTGTTTTCAATGTTTTTCTTAATAATTGCCACATATTCAAAACCTTAACAAGCATCTGTTGAAAAATAAAAATAAGAATTATTATTTATAACAATATCAAATTACATTTATATATGATAAGAATAAAAATGAAAACACTTTAAAAATAAAACATTTTTGTCTAAAACAACTATAGTACAAATACAGTCTGATTTTCTTGCTTAAGAGTAAACAAAATAGCTTTAGTAATGGAATAAGTTAATTGTGAAGGAAAATGTGAATGAATATGTATTTACCAGCGGGAAGAGAAAATGTGAATGGATATATATTTACCAGCGGGAAGAGAATATTCTTTAAATATCAACCATATCTGGAAATAATTGGTTTGATTTAGTTTTAAATTATTCATTTTATAACCCAGGATATAAGCAGGTCTCTGTAGGCATTATATTTCAGAAAGATGCATCTATTCTAGTTTACATCTGATCTTTACTCTTGTACTTCGAATTAAGTCCTTCCAAGAAAACTAAATAAAAAAATCTCTTAGGGTTAATGGAATAACCCAAAACACAAACCCATGGCATCTTCAAAGTTATTATTTGCTGAAAACCTGTATTCGTTGCCATGGAAATTATCCTTATAAAATCCATATGTAGAAATAAATGGTAAGAACAATTTAGCCACAAATAGTGTAGAATAATGTATAGTAGAAAAAATAAAATTGAATTATGAAAAAATTTTATCTAAAGAATAAATCTTAATTTTAATAACATATATGGTGATCAGATTATTTTTGCATTAGAAGGAGTTCAAAAAAGTGGGTTAAATTTAGAATGATTTTGTAAGTTCACTGATGCCTTACAGAGTTAGAGACTTACAGAGGAAAATGTTCAACACATGACTTATGTTTATAGCTTGTTCTAGAGAAATAGATACAAGTATTTTCTGTTAATATGTGGTCAAGTTGATTTTCAGAAAGTAAAATATGTATGTAAACTTCAGTAGAGTATAATTTCTACTGTTAGGAAATGCTGTATACTATAAATTATTTAGGCTCACAGAATTTAACTTACTCACCCAACCCCTAGCCAGAAAAAAAAAAAAAAAAAATGCTTTCTATCAAATCCAGGGCTAAAAGGATAAAAACAGAGTGTACTGAAGGGAAACATAGATATACCCATATTAGTGATCTTAAGCTTTAGCATGTAAATAATGATGGTATGTTAGTTAAAACACTGATTTCTAGGCTACATCCTCAGAGCTTCCTAATTCAGTACCTTTGGAGGGGTGTTCAGAAATTTGCATTTATAACAAGTTTCTGGGTGGTACTTCTGCTGCTGGTCCAAGGGCCACACTTGGAGAACCAATAATCTAGATCCTTCCCTGAGGAATGTGTATATATATATATATACACACACACATATATATATATATATATATATATATATATATATATAGACACACACGTATATATATATATGTACACATATATATAAGTATATATATGGCTTTGTGTATGTATATACATATCACAATTATGTGTGTGTATATATATATGGCACACATACATGTATATATATACACGTATATATGTGTGTGTATATATATACATCTTGCTTATGCATTCATCTGTGGACAATTGAGTTGCTTCCATGCTTTAGCTATTGTGAATAATGTTGCTGCTGTCAACATAGGGGTGCAAATGTATTTCAACACCTGCCTTTTAATTATTTTGGGTATATGCTTCAAAGCAGAATTGTTGGATCATATGGTAATGCTATTTTTAATTTTTTGATAAATTGCCATACTGTTTTCCACAATGGCTTTGCCATTTTACATTCCCACCAGCAGTGCACAAGGATTTCAATGTATCCATATCTTAGCTGACACTTGTCCTCAATTTTCTTGATAGGAGCAATCCAGATGGATTGGTATCTTATTGTAGTTCTGATTTACATTTCTCTAATTATTAGTATTGCTAAAAATCTTTTCATGTGCTTATTGACTATTTGCATACCTTCTTTGGAAACACGTATGTTCAAGTCTTGATCATTTTTTCACTGGATTGTTTTTGTTGTTTTTGAGTTGTATGAGTTCTTTATATTTTCTCCTTTTCTCTAGATTGCCTTTTTATTCTGTGGATAGTGTCTTTTGATGCACAATTTTTTTAATTTTTCATGAAGCCCACTTTTGTCTGTTGTTTTTTTTTTTTTTGTCACAAACATGACAAAACAAAAAGTGCCTTTCATGTCATATCCAGTAAATCATTGTCAAACCAGTGCTGTGAGACTTTTGTCGTATGTTTCTTCTAAAAGTTTGATTCTTTATAGGCTTTGTATTTAGGTCTTTGATCCATTATGGGTTAATTTTTTTTATATGGTAATACTAAAGTATTTTCTATTTCTTAAAATATAGATAACTAAAATTCATGCCAAGTGAATTATTTTGTTTTAAGGATATATTCTTTACCTACTTTTTCTGAATCCACACTATTTACATAATGAATATAGTCCAGTCGGTGTTATCTCTTATTACCCCTGGGTGATAATGGAAATAGGGAAAAGGGTAAGAGACATTTTTCCCTAATAAACTGTATTAGATTTGCATGTAGGCTAGGAAGGGATCATAAGTCATTTTAAAATCTCCTTCAGTGTTGTGAGTTACATATTTAGAATATTGACCTTATTAAAGGTTATTGTTAAAACATATGGTTATTGAGCAAAAAACTGCCAGATATAATAGGATTTCAATAAATTAATATATTAACTTATGAGAGGAAAGCTGATTTTGGCTATTGGGGAATGGAGTGGACAAATAGATTTGTGGGAAAAATAAGAGAAGTTTAGGAGAAGAGCATTCGACTGGATCAATGGGAAGATGTCCAAATGGATTGAGACATTTAAAAGAAATAAGAAATGTGCCCTATTTCTCATAGCTAGTTGTGATTCCCATTCTGAAGAGCATGAAAAGTTTAATTGGTATTAAGAATAAGGAATAACCATAGCAGGTACTATCTTACTCATGATGAATAAAAATATATGAAGCAAATTGTCATAAAAGAAAATAGAACATTGTAATATAATTAAAAAAGAAGGCTTAGCAATAGTTTAGTGAAGGATCCAGAAAGGATGGTCTTTCTAAACTGTTCAAACCTCTGCTTAAAACATTTAATTGGTTCCCATTGCTCTTCAAGTAAAGATCCAAATGTTTAATATGTATCTATGCCCTACTCACCTAGACTCTTATCTGCTTCTAGAATATTGCTGCTCATTAGTTTCACTTGTTTTTTCCAAGTTCTGATCAGGTAATCTTTTATTTTATAGTGTTCCAAACCCACTACTGCATAAGACATTTGTACAAAAGTTGTGGAAATCAACCTCATATCTCTCTTAATTAGCATGGCTGATTTCCAGCTGAAGTGCCATTTTAGTTAAAAAATCCTTGCTTTATTTATCGGATTGCATTAACTTACATCATACTACCTTACATTTGTCTGATTCTCCTCTGTAGCATATATCAGAGTAGGAAGCTATATATTTATATAATTATTGTATTAATGCCTTCTCCCATTATACTTCAAGTTTTCTGAGAAGGGACAGTGTCTGGTTTTCTCTGTGTATTTCCAGGTCTAAATGTCCTAAATGGTACATGTTAGAGTTTTGTAAATAACTGCTGAATAAACAAGTGAATCTCAAAAATACTTATTGTAGATTTTATCTTTTTAATAGTCCTTCCCCATTGTATTATAATGCCCTTTCCAATAATATTCACAAAAAGAGACGTTATTTTTTGTGGTTGCACTTCAGAATGCCATTCAAGTTAAATCATAGATGAATGATATTCCTGGGAGTTGGATAACATGATGTAACTGGGTGAACAGTGCGTAAATTAACAAGAATATTAAATGATAGTTTGTATTGACATAAAAAAGTATAAATGAAAGTAAAGCGGGATTAATTACATATTTTCAGAGAATAGGAATTCTAATACACCAAAACAAATTTCACATAAAATAGAAATATTTAATGGCTAACTCTTCCATTTCCAGTGTAATGATTGGGGGTAAAAATAATAAGAGAACAGATCTCCTAGATATCATTAGGTTTGCAATTTTTAAAACATGATGCAAATTCTATAAAACATGTGAAATATTTACATGATAATAGAATAGTTCTCTGGATTAACTTAAAATCAATTCTCTAGTTATTATACAAAAGTCAATGAGAGCTGCTAAGAAGATTCAAGTAGGAAAGAATCATTTGCCAAATTCTCTCATACCAAGAGTCACAAACATCATTATGTGCCTGGTTTTCATCTCTCATCTAAACCCCAGTGAACATTTACTTTGAAGGAACCAGTAATAAATTCAAAGAAAGGACAGACTCCATAGGGTGAGAATAAAAGATCAACATCTGGCTCTAAGTCTTCTCATATGCGTATATCCAAGCAATTACACAGACTGAGCAACTGAGAATTGAGTTTACAATCTCATTGCAAATTTTTAAAGAACTCCATACTTCAGCCCTTTCATTTTTGTGTGACTTAATCCATGTTCATGTTTGAACCTGTCCTCTGAATTCTTCAGAGCTGATTTATTTTTCTAATGTCATATGTGCCTCAGGCAGCATCCAGCTATCAGGTCTCTGCATACCTAGGAGCTAATTGGTGGAACTGCTTTCCATAAAATATTCATAACAGGAACTATTTTTAAAGTTAATTTCAAAACTATTTCTCTTTTCATTTTTATCTCAAATATTGCCACTGAAATTTTATGTGATATCTCTACTTACAGACAAACCCAAAAGGTATTGCAAGTTATGAACTTTCCTTAGAGAAAAGATGGTGTGACTTTACAGTTAGTGACTCACTGTTCTGTATTGCAGCTTAGAGTTATTGAAAGTCTACAGGAACCACTAATCACAGAAGACACTGTAAGAACTTCTACATTCATTTTCTTGAAAGCACTTTGATGTTTTCAAGTGAAATATATTTTATTTCCATAAGTCCTTTGGTCTTGAAAAAAGAAAAAAAATACTGTTGTACAAAAAATATAGCATATCTATTTTCTTTAATTTTATTTGTACATTTAAGTAACTATGTAGTTTCATACTTCTAGAAAATTATTCCTCAAAGATAACATAGAGTTTCAGGGGTCCTGAAGTTCACTATAAACTTCTTTCATTAGAGGAAGTCTGGGAAGCTCATACCTAAATCCTAGCTCCAACAGAATTTACTCAATATTTTAGTGCTCAATTATTTTACCAACAGAATAATAATAATAATAATAATAATAATAATAATAATAGGGGTGCCTGGGTGGCTCAGTCGGTTGAGCGTCCGACTTCAGCTCAGGTCACGATCTCACGGTCCGTGAGTTCGAGCCCCACGTCAGGCTCTGGGCTGATGGCTCAGAGCCTGGAGCCTGTTTCCGATTCTGTGTCTCCCTCTCTCTCTGCCCCTCCCCCATTCATGCTCTGTCTGTCTCTGTCTCAAAAATAAAACATTAAAAAAAATTTAATAATAATAATAATAATAATAACATCATATTAATAGGGTAATTAAATTGGGTAATATATTTAAAATTCCTTCAAAAATTAAAGTTTCAATAAATACTACCAATTGTAACTTTAGGGTTTTTGTTGTTCATTTTTTAATGAATGTAATGGTTTTATGTGGGTCTATATTAGAATGACTTTACCACAAGACAGAATATTATGAAAGACCTGTTCAAGTTTTAGTGTTCACTGCTATCTGCAGAAGCAAAATTTATTGATATTTAATCTATATGCATTCCATATATTTGGTGCCCTAAATATCATTTAAAGACTTTGGGGGTAGAAAAATTGTAAAACATGCTGTCTTAATGAAAGTAGAATCCTAGTTTCAAAGGAAGTAAACAAGGAGAATAAGTATAAGTATGGTGAAGTAAAACTTGTAAAACTGAATTGCCTTATAGGCAGCTATTTAAGCATTGAAAGTGAATGTTTTATGCCGCACTAATGATAACGTCAATTCACAATGTTTCCTGGATGCTTTTATGCAGTTATATCTTCTGTCTTACATAAAGGAACATATGGACCATAAACAGGTTTACAGAATTATGTTGTCTCCAAAGAGACATACCAACTCTTGGGACTCCTGGGTGACTTAGTCAGTTGACTCTTGATTTTGGCTCAGGTCATGATCTCACAGTTTGTGAGTTCAAGCCCCGCATCTCGCTCAGTACAGATAGCGAGGAGCCAGCTTGGGATTCTCTCTTTCCCCGTCTCTCTGCCCCTCCTCCACTTGTTCTTTCTCTGTTTTCAAAATAAATAAATAAAAATTTTTAAACAAAACAAAACAAAACAGTAAAAAAACAACAACAACAAAATGTGCCAACTCTCCATAAGGTTGATTCACCTGAACTAAGTATCTTTAACTTGTGGGATTATTGTTAATTAGAATCATCCATTTGGTTTTAGATATATAAATTTCACAATTGGAATGGACCTATTACTGATAATAATATTATGTTTATATTCTGTCATATCAAGCAGTGTTGTAGTATAGATGATTTCTTATATATGGTGTTAAAGCTGCATGTTAAAATTTGAGATTTATTGCTTTAAACATGCAATATATTTACCTATTTTATATTTGCTCATTTATTTACCTTTTTTGCAGATCTTAGTGGTTTTTATACCTCCTTCAGGTCATATGAGATTATTTTTATTCAACCTGAAGACTTCCTGTAGTATTTTGGTAGTGTTGCTCTACTGGCGACTACTTCTCTTAGGTGCGTGTGTGTGTGTGTGTGTGTGTGTGTGTGTGTGTGTGTGTGTGTGAGAGAGAGAGAGAGAGAGAATGAATATCTTTATTTTGCTTTTAATTTTGAGTGATATTTTTAGCTGGGTATAAAATTCTGTTGAAGGTCTGATAAGAGGATGGAATTCAGTCCTATTGCTAAATTGAATCAGCTAATGCTCTAGATGAGAAAGCAATCAGTGATAACATGCTCAATTTAGAAGTTTCAACCCTTTCTGATTTGGTCATTTTATTTCTACAAATATGATTTTTAATCATTGAGGTAACCTCAGTTCAGTGTGTTTTTCAAATTGATATGGAGGAAAGTTTGAGAATATCCCAAATCTGTAAAAATAAAGACAATTGAAGTACCTCCTAAACCAAGTGAAGGGAGTAAAAATAAAATCAAGGAATTCAGAAATTCATTTAGTTGATGGAGGACAAACTGGAATCTTTATATCAAAATGACTCTTCAGTAACTAGAATAATTAATAAAAACTTATGTATTCATGTCATCATTGCAAAATAAATCAAAGTATCAAAGCATGTAACTATTAAGTTTGCTAAAATAAAAATCAAATTAGCATTATACCCATTCACAATGTAAAGTAAAAGTGAATAGTGAAGTAAAAGCTAAAGAAATTATAGGAGAAAAATAAATTGACTGTGACAATAGCATTCTACACCATGAAATTATTGTTTAGTGCCAGAACAACGGAGAAGTCCTTCCAGTTGACTAATATGACATTACCTAATTATAATTTTGCCCTTATCTTGAAATTCTGTTCTGTTCTCATACACTGACTGATTCTTGAAGCAGAACTTTTCACCCGGAATACCCCTTGTAACAACAGATTGTTATGGACATGGAAATGCACTGCCAAGATCTTCTTTTTTTTTTTTTTTTTTTTAACGTTTATTTATTTTTGAGACAGAGAGAGACAGAGCATGAACGGGGGAGGGTCAGAGAGAGGGAGACACAGAATCTGAAACAGGCTCCGGGCTCTGAGCTGTCAGCACAGAGGCCCGATGCGGGGCTCGAACTCACGGACCGCGAGATTGTGACCTGAGCCGAAGTCGGCGCTCAACTGACTGAGCCACCCAGGCGCCCCAAGATCTTCTTTTTAATTTTATTTTTTATTTCTTAAAATTCACATCCAAATTAGTTAGCATATAGTGAAACAATGATTTCAGAAGTAGATTCCTTAATGCCCCTTACCCATTTAGCCCATCCCCCATCCCACAACCCCTCCAGCAACCCTCAGTTTGTTCTCCATATTTGAGTCTCTTCTGTTTTGTTCCCCTCTGTTTTTATATCATTTTTGTTTTCCTTCCCTTATGTTAATCTCTTTTGTCTCTTAGAGTCCTCATATGAGTGAAGTCATATGATTTTTGTCTTTCTCTGATTGACTAATTTCACTTAGCATAATACCCTCCAGTTCCATCCATGTAGTTGCAAATGGCAAGATTACATTCATTTTCATTGCCAAGTAATACTCGATTGTGTATATATACCACATTATCCATTCATTCACCGATGGACATTTGGGCTCTTTCCATACTTTGGCTATTGTTGATAGTGCTACTATAAACATGGGGGTGCCTGTGTCCCTTCGAAACAGCACACCTGTATCCTGTGGATAAATGCCTAGTAGTGCAATTGCTGGGTCGTAGGGTAGTTCTATTTTTAGTTTTTTGAGGAACTTCCATACTGTTTTCTAGAATTTATTACCCCCTTTGTCAGCAGACAGCCTTTAGCTTTCAGGTCCACCAGGATATATACCTTGTCTGTGGAGACCCATATATAAAGGTTATGCCAACCTGAGCAGCTCACATCCAATGACTGATTGAGATGGACGCACAAAGGCCTCACTGTTTTGGGCCCAATGTAAGACTTCTCTGATGGGCTATATATGCTGTATATCTTCCCTCTATGACTGACCAAGGCTTTGTTGAGCCTGGATTGTGGCTCAGTTTTTTCTTTTTTTTTCTTTTTTTCTTTAAATTTTTTTAAACATTTATTTATTATTGAAAGACAGAGGGACAGAGAGTGTGGGCAGTGGAGGGGTAGAGGGAGGGGAGACATAGAATCTGAAGTAGGCTCCAGGCTCTGAGCTGTCAGCACGGAGCCCGATGCAGGGTTCGATTTCACGAACTGTGCGATCATGACCTGAGCCGAAGTCAGTCGCCTAACCAACTGAGCCACCCAGGTGCCACGATGGTTCAGTTTTTTTCTTTGCCCAACACTCTTTCTTCCCCGTAAACATTCTGTATGCCAAATTCCCATTTTATTTATTTTTCTAAAAGTTTTAATGTTTTATTTATTTTTGACTGAGAGAAAGAGAAAGAGAGAGAGAGAGAGAGAGAGAGAGAGAGAGAGCATGAGCGGGGGAGGGGCAGAGAGAGAGGGAGACACAGAATCAGAAGCAGGCTCCAGGCTCTGAGCTGTCAGCACAGAGCCTGATGCGGGGCTCGAACTCACAGACCTTGAGATCTTGACCTGAGCCGAAGTTGGACGCTCAAGCGACTGAGCCACCCAGGCACCCCACCAAATTCCCATTTTAGTATTTACTTCTGAAAGTCATAACTTATAGGGCACAGAACCCACTGTGATGTTGCAGAAACCAGAATACAAAAAGGAAGGGACCTTGTAGCAATGCATGCTAGGTATTGCAATTTTCCACATATTCTACCTACATGAAAAACAAATGAGGCTATGTTTTACCTACTTGCATCATCATAAAACTTGGTCATGAATTTCTTGAAGAATAAACAACCTGTGTTGGTCTAAGACTACCATATACAAAGAAATATGTAACATTATTAGATATTGTTAATTGAAATATTCAACTTATTCAGATGTGTATTAAAGAAAGCTATTTGGGTACTAAATAAGCTAAAAGAGTAAGCAAAATCTAAGTATATTTGCTCTTAGCACACATTGAATCAGGAGGTATCATTTTTGTTTGAGGTAGAATAAAAAACAAAAACATAAAAAAAAAATTCTGGCATTGGTGATGGAATCTTACATTTTAACTAACCCATTGAGAGAGGTGGATGGAGCTTGAGGAGCACAGGGCCAGAGACATCGCAGACCCGAGACCCAGAGCATCTCAGAGGTGGTGAATAATAGCTCTTCAAATCTGCAATAAAACATGTCCTCCAATAAAACTACATTGCAAACCATGGGAAAGAGATAGAACGGAGACAGTAACAATATAGAAGAGGCAGAGCCTGGAGATTTTGTGGTGGAAAAAGTCCTGGGCTGACATGTAGTAAATGGGAAAACGGAGGATTTCCTCAACTGGAAGGGGTTTACACATGCTGACAATACTTGGAACCTGAAGAAAATTTAAATTATCCAGAGCTAATTGAAGCATTTCTTAATTCTCAAAAAGCCGGTAAAGAAAAAAAAATGGTACAAAAAGACAATCCTTATCTGATGGTGAATCTCGTGATAGCAAATCAAAGAAGAAAAGAGATGCTGCTGATAAACCAAGAGACTTTGCTAGAGGTCTTAACCCTGAACAAGTAACTGGGGCCACAGACAGCAGTGGAGAATTCATATTCTCATGAAACAGAAAGATTCAGATGCGGCAGACTTGGTGCTGACAAAAGAGGCAAATTGTGTCCTCAAATTGTCATTGCTTTTTATGAAGAGAGACTAACTTGGTGTTCTTGTCCAGAAGATGAAGCTCACTAATTTGTGGTGTTGCTTTATATATAAAATCTGGGTCTTTTTGTTTGTTTGTTTGTTTGTTTGTTTGTTTATTGGGGTGAATAAAGAACATTTCTAGTGAAAATCAAGTTTGATGTGTTTGTTTTGAAATACCATTGGGGGAGCTGTTGGGGTTTTGGCATCTATAACACTGGGTACTTTGAACAAATAAAAGCTTTCTGTAGTTGCTTCCTTTATCAAACAGAATATATAAGACTACGGTTCAGTATTCTCCTGCATTAGAGAACACCTCTTCTAAATGTGGTGAGAAATCTTCAAGTCATTACTCAATAAGAATTTGTGTTTTGGGGTGCCTGGGTGGCTCAGTCAATTAAGTGTCTAACTTCGGCCCAGGTCATGATCTCATGGTCCATGAGTTAGAGCCCCATATCAGACTCTGTGCTGACAGCTCAGAGCCTAGAGCCTGCTTCAGATTCTGTCTTCCTCTCTCTGCCCCTTCCCCTGCTCTCTCTCTATCTGTCTCTCTTCCTCCATCTCAAAAATAAACATTAAAAAAAACTAAAAAAAAAAAGAATTTGTGTTTTAACTCCTCTATGCCTAAAGACTGTTCTGAGTTTTTTGTTTATTTGGGTGTGTGTGTGTGTGTGTGTGTGTGTGTGTGTGTGTGTGTGTACTAAAAATATATACCCAAATTGTTTCCTATTTCTTATTTATTTAATTAATTATTTACTTATTTTATAAGTTTATTTATTTATTTTGAGAGAGAGCATGCAAGGAGGCAGAGGGGCATAGGGAAAGAGAGAGAAAATCCCAAACAGGCTCTGTGCTATCAGTACAGAGCCCAACACAGGGCTCGAACTCACAAACTGCAAGATCATGACCTGAGCCTAAGTCAGACGCTTAACTGACTGAGCCACCCATGCACCCCTGGAAACAGAAAGTATTAGCAGAAGGATACATCAGAAGGAATTGTTGCATTCTGGTGATGTGACACCAAACGCATCTCAGTTGACACATCTCATTGGAAGGCAATTGGCATTATATTGTACAATGAGTCTGTGCTTACTCCATGATTCTAAGATCTACCTGTCTGGCCTATACACTAAATAAATCCTTGTATATTTGTTACAGGACACCTGTAAAATCAATCCATGGAAATAATATATGTAATTACAATACTGTGTGGAACTCAGATGCTCATCAATCAGCAAAAGCATGGACACTTGGGGAATATTTATACCATAGCTAACAGCTGTGAAAAGAGATGACAAATATATGCATAAGGAAGGATAATTCTGACAGACTAACATAGAGTGAAAAAAAAAATGAAAGCCACAGAAGAATAGACTGTATTATTCAGTTACTATATTTTTCTAAAATGTACTAAATTGAACAAGGTATGTTTAGGGATATATGCATTTGTGATGAACTATAGATGGAATTTAGGGAGATACATAGAACATTAGGACAGTGGTTATTTCAAGCATTCAAACGGGATAATACAATAGAGAAGGAGCCCACAGAGGCCTCTACATTTATTATTTATGAATGCTTCTTAAGCTGGGTGGATTGTTCATGACAGGACATTTTATAATACTCATAATATACAAAATTTAAATTCTGCATACAGAATGTATAGAGAGGTTTAGTTCACACCAAAAGTTTTACAAATGGCAAAAAAAACACACAAAAATGTTAAATATTGTGGGTAAATATTTTTCCTGAGGCGTTCAGACTTAGTGAAAAAAAAATCTTAAAATGATTTGTAAATTTGGTGTCCACATTTTTGTATCTACATTATGATTTTGCTGAAATAAGTATCTGTGAATTCATGCATATGAGAAATGGAAAGCAACTTATATTCATGTAATAAAATGTTATTCCATCACTGATAGCAAATAGAAGTCATTTTTACACTATATTATTAAAACTAAAAATGAGACTTCAGATCAACATCTGATAATGATACATATTCATAGTGAAACATTGAGACAAAACTTGGAACTTATTATTTGTAATCATTCTAATCAGAAAAAAAAAAAACAAGATGACAATAAAAAATCAGGATAAAACATGAAGAGTTTAGAAGGGATTTTAAGCTAATAAAAAAATAGTGCTGTTCTCAGAAAGCTTCATAATGTGAGTAATAAATCTTTGCATGTCCTTTTGGTGATTTTGTGGTGCCATCAGTCTTAACCTTGTAACTTGTTTTGGGTGGTGTGGGGCAGTGACAACAGTTAGTGAATACACTATTTTCATCCTTATCAAGGAAGACTAGAATGTAGTTTGCATTCAAATGGCAAGGAGAAAATATACCTACAGCCTTGATTATTCCTGTTAACTCTCCATCCTACCACTGCAATATTGGCTAAAGGGAATTTGATTTTTTGGACATTACAAACAGCATCATACTAGTCTACTGTTTTGGTGATATCATGTTAATCATACCACATAAACAAGAGTGGCTAGTGTATTGGAAGTTTTACATAGTATCTAGAAGTTATTCTATAACCCTATGAAGACTGGGAGTCTTGTGATCTGGAGCATTCTTGGGGATCTGCCCCAAAGTAAAGAGTATATTATTGCTTCTTGCAATTTCTACCACCTAGAAGGAAATACAATGCTAGTTGAGACCCTTGGGGGTCTTGATTGTTTATTTCACACTTAGCAATATAACTTTGATACATTTCACATGTGACACAGTAAGCAACTATCTTTGAGTGGGCCAAGAATATATCATTAGACACTATGTATTAAAGTATCTTTTATGGTAAAAAATGCTCTGCAGAGCTTATGGTGATCTCCAATACAAGTTTTACAACATAGAACCCTGAAGAGAGGACAAGATATTTGTAACAGAGAATTGTAGATCATTTGAAAGAAATATGTGACGTCTTACCATGGGACATCATGTGACCATGCTTTTAATGAGTGAGTTTTGTTATACCTATGAAGTCATAAGTTTGAATAGGTCCGGGAGCAGTAATGCATCATGAGATGTGAAATGATATATCCAAAATTAGACATGAATGTACCCAGGGGTTAAAAATAAACTGGAAAAACAAATGCCCAGATTTCCACATCATTTATCAGTGTTTCACTTGTGCTTCTCCATAAGTTTTTATTCATGGTCAAAAGAGGGGTCATTTAAGACCAACTTATGTAAGAGAAGAAGTGCCAAATTGAATTAACAGAAAGACCTGATATGTATGTGAGTCCAAGCTGAAGACACTTCTCCTGTCTCTGAAAGGAACATTCTTTCCAGCACTTTATCCAGTTATACAGTACGTGAAAAAAGAAAAGGCCCAACGTAGAACACTTCTTTGTGCCAAATAGTTTGCCTAGTTAGTCACAGAATTGGAAGGAAAAAAAAAATCATGGGAAGTTTGGGGATAAGGAGATCTGAGAAGCATGGGGACATGCAGATTAATAAACATTTTGTACCCAAATTGTGAAAATCTGCCTACTAAGTATCTGTGCCACCAAGAGAGAGTTCCACTTTGTTTCCCTAAAATAAGTATTCAATGTTGGAAATATGCTTCTAAGCACTGTTACAAATGCATCCCATAGATTATATATTTATTTCATTCTCCTTCATTTACATATGTTTGTTTTTAATTGCCTTGAGAAATCTCATTTGACACCAGGGATATGTGGAAGTGGTTGCTTGATTTCCATATATTTGGGAATCTTCAGCTATCTTTCTCTTCCTGTTTTTTAGATTAATGCCATTGAAGTCTGAGAAGATATTTTATATGATTTCTGTTCTCTCAAATTTTATGGTTTGTTTTATGGCTCAAAATATTGTCTGTTTTGGAGAAATACCCTTGTGCACTTGAAAAAGAATATGTGCTCTGCTTTTGAGTACAGTGTTCTATAAATGTTTATTATATCTAGTTGGTTGATAGTCTTCTGTATTTTTATTAACTTACTGTATATTGTTCTACGTATTAATGAGAGACAAGTGTTAAATTTTTTTTAGCTGTGATTGTGCATGCATTTTAGCTTATCGGTTTTTGAACTGTATATTTTTGTCTTTTTTTTCTTCTTATTTTAGAGAGAGAGAGAGAGAGAGAGAGAGAGAGAGAGAGAGAGAGAGGAGGCAGGGGGGAGAGAGAATCTTAAGCAGCCTCCATACTCAGCGTGGAGCCCAACACAGGGCTTGATCTCTATTTGACTGACTCTGTCCTTTCATTTATATTGAAAGTGATTGTTTACAAATTTCAATTAAAATCTACTCTCCTGATAGATATTTTCTATTCTATTTTTTCTTTGTTTCTCTTTTCTGTCTTTTCTTGTGTTAAGCATTTTTTATGATTTTTTAATGTTCAATGTTGATTTATGATTTTTGAGAAATGTTTTTAGTGATTGCCTAAGGTTTAAAATATACAAATTAAAGTTACCAGGTCCAAATGCAAATAATATTGTCCCATTTTACATAGAGACTAGTAACTTTACAACATTATATCCCTAACTACTCCCCTCAGATTTTATGCTGTTGTTCTTATGGTGTCTAATTTTGTATATGTTATAAACATATATATAATACATACACTGTTATACACATCCACATACATTGCTCACACATTTGTTTTAAGCAATTTTCTTTTAGAACAATTAAAATGAGGACATTTGATTTACTTTTGCTTTCTTTTAGTTTATTTTTAGCAACATTTACTCCTTTTTTTGTAGACCCACCCAAGTTTCAGTCTGGTATCATATTCTGTCTACTAGAAGAGTTTTCTTTAACATCTACTGTAGTGGGTCTGCTGGCATGGATTCTCTGGGTGTTTGAGAATTTTTTAATTTTTTCTTCATTTTTGTAACAGTGTCACTGGGTATATTATTGCAAGTGGACTTTTTTTTTCCTTTAAGAACTTTTAAGATATCACTCCTTTGTTTTCTGGCTTGCATGACTTTTGCCAAGATAGCTACAATAATTTTTATCTTTATTTCTCTCTACTGTAACATTTGTTTTATCTTAATGCCTTGATTTTTTTTCTTTTTCTTTTGTTTTTAGGGATTTCAGTATAATATGCTTCAGTGTGGGCATATTACTTGTTTGCTTCTATGTATTTATCCTTCTTGGTATGTTATTTTTTTTTCTTTTTGAGCTTCTTGATTCCTCATTTGCATGTCTGACATTTATCTGGGGTTGAGAAGTTGGAGACAGAGTGGACTTGCCAGGTGTTAGAGTATCTGCTTAAAGCCAAGACAAAATAGAAATAACAACTAAGCTTTTAATTATTTACTCCAATAGTATACCTTGTTGTGTTTTCCCCAGTGGAATAGTATGTCAGCTGAGGGTTAGGTGGATCAGCCCACACATGGGGTTCTTGTCACTGTTGAGGAAGCTCTGAAAAAAAAAAAATTAATCTTTCTGGCCTCAGGCAGAAGGTGGGGGAATAGAGGGATGAACCAGGAGTGGAAAAAAGTACTGGGTACTAAGTCATAGAGGAGAAAAGTATCTTCAAGTTTCCCTGAAAAGACCCTCAAATAGAGGTGCCTTGGCTGGGAAGGCGTATACACATAAGAGTATGGCAGGCCAGAGGGGCTTGAGTGAGTTCTGACTGCAACTTCTTTCAGAGACCTCTGTGCACTGGTTGTACATCAAGCCTGGTTTGGGGAGAGCAGACCCTGCCAGGCCTGCAGGGTAAGGTCTTTGTAACGTCAGGGCTGAAAAATCATATACGTTTAGGGGGAAGCTGGACTCAACATGAATATTTGAAAATTCATTTTTTTTCCAAGAATTTCTTCTCCCCCTTTCTTTCTGCTCCTACAACCGTAATTGCACATATGTTAGAACACTTGAAATAGTTCCACAGGTATTGGAGACCCTGCTTTTTCTCCCTCTACTGACATTCTTCTTTATGTTTCCAGCTTGTGTAATTCCTGCTGAATAATCATTAAGTGCGCTGATTTTTTTTCCCTTGGTTTTGTTGATTATGCTGATGAACCCATTGAAGGCTTTCTTCATCTCCATTATGTGTTTTTAATTTCTACAATTTTCCTTTGATTCTTTTATAATTTCCATCTCCCTGATGAAATTACTCATCTGATCACCCACGTTATCCTCCTATTCCATTAGAGCTTTGAGTTTATCAATCATGGCTGTTTTAAATTCTCTATTAGTCTGAACCAACTTTTGTCTTACATCTGAATCTGGTTATCATGATTACTTTCCTTTGAGAGTATTTTCATTTTTATATTCTTTTTCTTTTTTATTTGCCTTTTGAATACCTTATAATTTTTTGTTGAAAACCAGACGTGTTATGTAGAGCATAAGACACTGAGATAATAGTCTAATGTGTCAAAACAGTCACAACTTTCCTTCTGCTACACTTTTGGTTCAGGTGATTTTATTAATCCATTTTAGGAGTTGGGCTGTGTTTGAGATTTGTTCTGGACATGTTTTCCCTCAGTGCAACATAGTATTCTGATTTACAGAGACCTTGTATCTAGGGTGTTAGGTGCTTTAGCAGAGCAAAATTTGCTTGATTTTGAATTTTAGGTTTCCCTTTCTGCTGTGACTCTGAGACGGTCTTTTTGCATGCTGCCCTGGCCTCCCAGCAGCGTGCTGCTGTCACTGTAATTAGCCATCTGGCTGGGTGGTGGTGTGTGAGGAAATGGTGTCCATTCTTCAGTCTAAGTCTCTTGTCTCAGGCATGCACTGTGTCCCTGGCTACCAGGCTTTCTTGGATTTCCTTTTCCCCTGCCTGGAGTTTTGGGCTCAGTGTTTAATTCTACCTCTTCCCCAGAAGGGAGTTTTATCCCTCCCTCTTCCTTACTGTCCGTTAGCTGAAGTAAGCGTTCACCAACTCAAGCCAGTGCTGTTACTTTTCCTTGCACACACTGTGTTTTGTGTGGAGCTAGAGGGGAAGGATTGGTAGGAATTACCTGTCCCTACTGTATGGCTACAGTTCCCCTCCTCAGGTCTTCACCGCAGTCAGCAGAGCTCAGGGTTCTGGCTGATTGTTTTGGTGTACCCTTGGCAGGTTTTGTGGGGAAAAACACAGGTCAGGGTACAAACAGTCCCCAAATTCTGTAGCCCCCCCCCTCCCCCAGGGCTTCACGGTTTCAACACCTTCTTCCTGGTGATTGATTACATTTACTTCAGCTGGGTGAGTTTTAGCACATTTTCTTCTCCTGTAGACAATGTCTCTCCTTAGATTCTAATGAGGGTCAGTTTACTGATTTTGATGACTTCAAAAAACTTAAGAATTTGAAGTTAGTCCAATTCCTTTTCATTGTAAGAGTGGGAGTTCCTTCCAGCTTTCTACATTTTGGAGAGGAAACCAGAAGTACAATGGTTAATTTTAGGTCAATAAATATTTATCTTGTTCCAATGGGTGTACAGTATATTACATACACTACAGATGGAATTTGAATTAAGGTACCAGAGGCATTAACTAGAATCATTCACAAATGGTCATCACTTACTTTCTTTGGGGAAAGATCAATTCTTGAAGTATTATTTGTATGACCAATAAATAATTGACAAATATTTAAATAATTAAGAATTGAGAATTTTAGAGTTAAAAGTATCTGAAATTCCAAGCCAATGTAAACCACTTGAAATTTAGAAAATATCAATGGATTTCTGTCAACAATTAAATGTGCTATATCTCCATTCTGGAACCAGTAGGAAATAATTTGTGATATGTTATTTGATCCAGAATGTGATCAATGTTAATTACTTAGAAATAGCAATGTAAATCTGATCAATAATACTCTGATTTTGAGATTTCCCTCCCTTTGATGAATATAATTCAGATTGTCATCAGTAAATGAAACCTTGTTATACAAATTGCAGGATAATGATAATTAACTCAAACAAGGTTTAACTATATTGCAGGATAGTGATATTTTACTCAAAAAGGTTCAAATGCACTAATCTAACACTGAAGTAATATTAACCTATGTCAGGCGGAAGTAGCAGGCGTCACAGAGAATTTATTTCAAAAACTCTGTACAAATCAGAAAGTATTATTCCATCTTAGAAGCTATCTTCCCCCCACAAACGTATGGCCAACTAATCTTTGACCAAGCAGGAAAGAATATCCAATGGAAAAAAGACAGTCTCTTTAACAAATGGTGCTGGGAGACCTGGACAGCAACATGCAGAAGATTGAAACTAGACCACTTTCTCACACCATTCACAAAAATAAACTCAAAATGGATAAAGGACCTGAATGTGAGACAGGAAACCATCAAAACCCTAGAGGAGAAAGCAGGAAAAGACCTCTCTGACCTCAGCCGTAGCAATTTCTTACTTGACACATCCCCAAAGGCAAGGGAATTAAAAGCGAAAATGAACTACTGGGACCTTATGAAGATAAAAACTTCTGCACAGCAAAGGAAACAACCAACAAAACTAAAAGGCATCCAACGGAATGGGAAAAGATATTTGCAAATGACGTATCGGACAAAGGGCTAGTATCCAAAATCTGTAAAGAGCTCACCAAACTCCACACCCGAAAAACAAATAACCCAGTGAAGAAATGGGAAGAAAACATGAATAGACACTTTTCTAAAGAAGACATCCGGATAGCCAACTGGCACACGAAAAGATGCTCAACGTCGCTCCTCATCAGGGAAATACAAATCAAAACCACACTCAGATATCACCTCACGCCAGTCAGAGTGGCCAAAATGAACAAATCAGAAGACTATAGATGCTGGAGAGGATGTGGAGAAACGGGAACCCTCTTGCACTGTTGGTGGGAATGCAAATTGGTGCAGCCACTCTGGAAAACAGTGTGGAGGTTCCTCAAAAAATTAAAAATAGACCTACCCTATGACCCAGCAATAGCATTGCTAGGAATTTACCCAAGGGATACAGGAGTACTGATGCACAGGGGCACTTGTACCCCAATGTTTATAGCAGCACTCTCAACAATAGCCAAATTATGGAAAGAGCCTAAATGTCTATCAACTGATGAATGGATAAAGAAATTGTGGTTTATATACACAATGGAGTACTACGTGGCAATGAGAAAGAATGAAATATGGCCCTTTGTAGCAACATGGATGGAACTAGAGAGTGTTATGCTAAGTGAAATAAGCCATACAGAGAAAGATAGATACCATATGGTTTCACTCTTATGTGGATCCTGAGAAACTTAACAGAAACCCATGGGGGAGGGGTAGAAAAAAAAAGAGGTTAGAGTGGGAGAGAGCCAAAGCATAAGAGACGCTTAAAAACTGAGAACAAACTGAGGGTTGATGGGGGGTGGGAGGGAGGAGAGGAGGGGTGAGGGGTGATGGGTATTGAGGAGGGCACCTTTTGGTATGAGGACTGGGTGTTGTTTGGAAACCAATTTGACAATAAACTTCATATATTGAAAAATAAATAAATAGATAAATAAATAAATGTTCGTTAAGTCAAAAAAAAGCTATCTTCCCTATTCTCAATTATTTTAATATATTTTACCTACTTTCAAAGAACTCCTACAAAAAACAATAAATACATATACTTCCATTCATTAATATTATTTTGTATCACATCTCAATTACAGCACTGCTTTTGCATTCACTATGAATAATTCTATAACTGAATTATTCTTTTATAGAAATTAAGCTTCTGTTAACTTCAGCCTGAAATATTAGGTCATATGACTAGACAGGTGAATAATAACACATCATTTCTGAGATCAAGGAACTAATTAACAGGAGGAACACAAGGGATAAAATAGGATTCAGTGGGTTAATGCCATAATGGAGGCATGGCGAATATAATTTAGATATGCCTAAAAAAGTCTTATCTAACTCTGCCCTATAATGGCCAGACAAGGACCAAGGTAGAGAGGTAAAAGACTAATATTGCATAGTGACCTCTGTTTTTATAACAAATTTCAGATGATAAGGGAGGTCCTTGACTTAGGAACATAAATTGTCATCAGTGTTGGGAATATATAGACCACTGCTTTAAACAAATATCAGCAATTCAGTCACATGAAATGTCCAAGGAGATGTTCCATGTGCAAGATAATAAAACAGTGCCAAAAAATGAGTTATGTTCTTGACATTAAAGATGGGGTTAGTCATGGAATTGCTTTGTTATTTTTCACAAATATATTCATCAAGCTAAAAATATATATTGTTATTTAATTATTGAATGGCTGAAAAGTGCTTAACACTGCTATGGACATAAAATAATGAACCCAACAAAGATGTCTATGCCCTGATCCCTGGAAACTATGAATACATTAAACTACATGGCAAAGGAGAATTAAGGTAGCAGATGAACATAAGGCTCTAATAAAATTATTTTAAACTAGTGAGATTATTTTGGATTATCCAGGTAGGACCAATGTAAAAGAAAGGGGCCTTAGGGAGAAAGAGTGAGACAGAAGAGTCTGAATAAGACAAGGAGGTGTGATGATGGAATTAAGTTTAAAGTGATACAGTTTTGCTCACTTTGAAGATGGAGGCTGAGGGTCATGAGCCAAGAAATGGGGTCAGCCTGTAGACATGTTAAAAAAAAAGGCAAGAAAACAGATTCTCCCCCAGAGGCTTCAGATAGGAATGCAGCCCTGCAGACCTCTTGATTTTAGCCCAGTGGGATCCATCTCAGATTTCTGAACTACAGAACTGTAAGATGATAAATTTGCATTGTTTCAAGCTACTGAGTTTGTGGTCATTAGTTTTTTTAATACAAAATGTATATAACTAATTTTGAAAACCAGTACAATTGTTTAACATATTTAAGGAATAAACTAACATAATCCCATTTGATAACAGTTTCTCCTGATAGGAGATAATATCATGGAAAAATTCTTAGTATGGGAGAATTCCATGGGAATGGAAGGCAACAAAAGCAACATAACTGAGAATGAGGTTGAATGACTAACATGATAGACAAAATTACCTAATGCCCACTCTCTTTGGTAGTATTAATTAATCATTAAATTCTTGGGATGGAAATTCATAAATACCTCTTAACTTGATCTCCAAGAACAGGTCATCCAGTTCTTGTACTTAGGTTATTTCACACCTCAGAGCCCAATGAAGTGAAACCTTAATGCTCTTTAAGGAGATGCCCTGCAATATTTATTATGAATCTTTCATTTAGCACTCCTCAGAAAGATCTGTGACCAATTATTGGTGTAACTGTGCACTGGGGAAAACAAAACAAAACAAAACAAAACATCCTACCCAAGCTTTTCAGGGATTATTCAGTAACAGCTGTGAGTTACAACTTGCTTATGAAGATGGTGTTTTACATTGACTAACCATTCAGAGTGTCAATTTTAAGGATTAGAAGGTACAGTTTTAATGCAAATCTGCTTGACCATAGCTCCTGAATCATGTATCATTTTTCCTGTTTCCCAGTTTACTGTTGGAATATATATTCTCAGCATTGAGAGAAAATTGACATTTTCCTCCTGAGTAAATGATATTATGATAATAAATTTCAAATAGAAGTTTCTGGAGCTCCGTTACCAAAACAACAAGTGGAAAGAAATGCCATATTCTTCAGGATATTTCATATATTAACATCACCATGAAAACTTTGAAAAATATGGGAATGGAGGCGCCTGGGTGGCTCATTCGTTTGAGTGCGTGACTTTGGCTCAGGTCATGATCTCCTGGTTTGCGAGTTTGAGCCCTGCTTTGGGTTCTGTGCTGATGGCTCAGGGCCTAGAGGCTGCTTTGGATTCTGTGTCTCCCTCTCTCTCTGCCCCTCTCCTGCTCATGCTTTGTCTCTCTATCTCTCAAAAATAAATAAACATTAAAAAGTTTATTTTAAAGAAATTTTTTTAAAATGCAGGAATGATCTCACCTTAACTCTCTTGTTGGACACTGCTATAGACAGATCGGTTCAGTAGGAAAGCAATGGATTACCATGCACTAGACCAAATAGAATTTTTACGAAAATAAATAAATACATCCCTTAGCTCTTTTTGTGTACTTATTGTTATGCTAGGTGCTGCTCATCTCCATATATGTGAACAGAAACACAAAAATTATCTGTCACTTGGCCTTAAAGTTTCAGTGGATCTAGAGATGCCTGAGTGGCTCAGTCGGTTAAGCATCTGACTCTTGATTTCAGCTCTGGTCACGATCTCATAGTTTGCGAGTTCAAGCCCCAAGTGGGGCTCTGCACTAATAGTGCAGAGCTAGCTTGGGATTCTCTCTCTTCCTCTCTCTCTGCCCCTCCCCAGCTCGTGCTTGTGCTAGCTCTCTCTCTCTCTCTCTCTCAAAATTAATAAGCATTAAAAAAAAGTTTCACTGGATCTAATCTAGTGCTTGGAATATCTACAGTAGAATTATATAATTTCTTGAATTTGTGCCAGCTTCCATTGGGAGAGGTGCTGCAGTGGTGCCTAGGAGTTTTTGAGCATTGAGGTTACTTTCTTCAGAAAGTACAATTCTATTTTGAGAAGAAGCTCCAATTATGTTGGAAGTTGGAAGGACTGAATGCTGGACCGTAAGACACTAGTTGACCATGAAACCTATGCTGCCCTTCATCAGCTTATCCTTAACCATGCTTTTAAACATGCTCATCTAAATGTTACTGTCTAATACAAGTGATTTTTATAATTTTTTTTTCAACTTTTTTTTTTATTTATTTTTGGGACAGAGAGAAACAGAGCATGAACCGGGGAGGGGCAGAGAGAGAGGGAGACACAGCATCGGAAACAGGCTCCAGGCTCCGAGCCATCAGCCCAGAGCCTGACGCGGGGCTCGAACTCCCGGACCGCGAGATCGTGACCTGGCTGAAGTCGGACGCTTAACCGACTGTGCCACCCAGGCGCCCCTACAAGTGATTTTTAAAAGTACATGTTTAGGCACATGCTGAAGGCTAGTGTAAGTTGCACAAGCATGCCATCTACCTTCCTAGTAACCACCCCCCAACCCCTCCCCCCCCCCACTGCACTAACATACCTCTCTCAAGCTACATGCATGGCCTCATGGATATTTCTTTGTTACCTAGTTGCCTGAGAAGAATGGACATAAATTCTAGATGCCTCTGAGCCTTTTTTGCTGTTACTGGCCAGAATCAGAATGCTTGAGCATAATAGTGCCAGTCAGGAGAACCATGGGAAGACAGTAATCAGCCAGCATTCTGCCCCAAACAATCACGTTGAAATCTACCTCTGGAAATAGGTATGCAGAAAATTAGGGGTTGTGGGTTTGGGTAGTGAGGAGAATTGGTTTTCTAAGTCAATTGCAAAGTAATTTTCTTAGATGAAGGAGTTGTAGTATTCTCAGACCAGACAGGAAGATCTGCTCTTATTCTAAGGCATGCTCGGTAGGGTTGTTGATTTTAATGCAATGAGTATTTTTGAATCTATATTACAGGTCTTTGGTTCCTTTTTTATTCTGTTCCTAAACTTTTACATAAGAGACCTGTAGAGAATATGAATTTAATGATATTTTAATTCAGTAGTTAGCATTAAAACAGCTTCAGACTTGGCTGTCAACTACCCCAGCCCTGCAGCCACTAGAAATGAAAATTATTTTACCACATGTTTAGAAATCCTTGTATATCAGTCTATGCTTTGAACCAAAAAAATTGCAATTTGAACTTGCCCCACTATTTTATTTTTTGTTTTCTTTAATGTTTTTTTATTTATTTTTGAGAGAGAGAGCACTAGTGGGTAGATATAGAGCAAAAGGGGGGCAAGAGGATCCAAAGTGAGCTGCATGCTGACAACAGAGAGCCCAATGCGAGGCTCGAATCCACAAACCATGAGATCATGACCTGAGCCAAAGTCATATGCTGAACTCACTGAGCCACCCAGGCACCCCTTGTCACACTATTTTAAAGGTCTGTCAGGAGTCTTAGAAGCAGCCATTTCATCACATGGCAAGATAGATATATGTTCATAGAGGAAAAATAAACAATTACATATATCAGAAAACAAATTTTGAATGCCAATAAGCATGTGAATATACTTGTTTTCATCAGTAGGCAGGAAAATCCAAATTAAAGTTACAAAAATATATTAAATGTCTGGCAATATTAGATGTTGGAAGAATGTGGAGTGTGGAACCCCAGCCTGCAAGATGGCCCCCAACAAGCCATCTTGTTATTTCTTGGTATTATTGCCCTTTTATAGTGTTCTCCAAATTGAACCAAGGCTGACCTATATGACCAATATAGTATAGTGGAAGTATTTTATGTTTTTTGAGACTAGGTCTTAAAGGGCATTGAATTTCGGCCTTGCTGTCTTAGATTATTCATTCTGGTCACCATGCCATTCCCAGGATACTTAAAACAGTCTTGTAAAGGCTCGCATGGAACTGAGGCACCAATTTGCCTGTCATGTGAATAAACTACTTTTGAAATAAATCTTCTCACACCTGCCAATCTTTTATGATACTCCAGTTACAGAAGACATTTAATTTTGACCTAATGAGAGGGAGGGTCTGAGCCAGAACTGCCCAGCTGAGTACCCAACCTGCAGAAAATGTAAGAGATGATAAGTCACTACTGTTTTTTTAATTCATCGAGTTTTAAAGAAATTTATATGCAGCAAATTCTAACTAATAGGTAGAATAATAACAACTTCCATAATCTGCTTTAGGGTAAGTTGGTGCAGATCCTTTGGAGAAAAAAAAAAACTGCTGAGTATTATCTAATAAAGTTCAAAATATGCACACCACATTGTTTAGCAAATCCACTCATTCTTATATATATCCGTGTCATGTGACAAAACCTTTATAGCAGCCTTGTTCATAATAGCAAAACAGGATACTACCCAAATGTCTAATAACAATAGACAAATCCATAAGTAAATTGGAGTATAATCATCAAAGACTGTCTAGCAACAAAAATAACAAAATACCACTGAGATGAAATTTCCAGATCTAATAAGCTAGTTTCAAAATAGTGTGATAATATATGATTCTATTTTATATAAATTTCAGGAGTAGGGAAGGTTGAGAATATTATTTAGGGATGCATACATTTAGCAAAAGTATAAAGGAAAGCAAGAAACTGATTAAGTAGGCATAATAATAGGGGTGCCTGTTTGGCTTAGTTGGTTGAGCATGCAACTTTGGCTCAGGGTTCAGGTCCTGATCTTGTGGTTTGTCAGTTCAAGCCCCACATTGGGCTCTTTGCTGTCAGTGCAGAGCCTGTTTGGACCCTCTGTCTGCCTTTCTGTTTGCACCTTCCCCACTTGCACTCTCTCTCTCAAAAATAAATAAACATTAAAAAAAGGCATACTTATAGAAGCTCGACTATTTTTCAAGGAGTTTTTCAAAAAGAGAGAAAAGTTTGTCATTGAAAAGATGCATGGTGAGAGTGAGGGCTGTTTTTCTGGGATCCTGACAGTGTTCTGGCTATTGACTTTGTTTACATAGTTACATAGATGTTTGCTTTATAATTATCTATTAAATGAGACATAACGTATATAGTTTTCTGTATTTTATTTCACAATATAAATGCATTTAATAAACACTGTAGTACTCAGTATATACTAGGTGATATTCCAGAAGTTACACATGTTAACCTTTAATTTTAATTTAAAAAATTTTTTTTACCATTTATTTTTGAGAGAGGGACAGAGCGTGAGTGGGGGAGGGGAAAGAGAGCGAAGGAAGCACAGAATCCAAAGCAGGCTCCAGGCTCTGAGCTGTCAGCACAGCTGGAACCCATAAACTGTGAGATCATGACCTGAGCCAAAGGGACACTTAACCAATTGAGTCACCAGATGCCCCATTAACCTTTAAGTTTTATAGCAACACTATGAAGTAAGTAGTTTTATTAGCCCCATTTACAGATTATGAGATTGAGACACAGAGAACTTAAGTAAATGTCCAAAACCGTACCATTTGCAATTGACAGAGTGAGGATTCAGACTCAGGCAGTTTGGCTCCAGAGCTCCCTGCTTAGGAGCCAGACCTGTTTTGTTTGTTTGTTTATCTTTAGTTTGTTTCATTGGTTAGTGTTTGCTGATTGGTTTGATTTGGCTTAAATAAGAGTGGAGATGAAAGGGATATTCTTGTCTTTGTGTGAGAATTTAATTGTGTCTTTTAATCCTGTGTTTCTGTGGCAAAATGAAGTGTTTGAAGGAAATAAGTAATTTCAACACAAGCCTGAGGGTTGTGGGGAGCCTGGCATAAAGACAAAGAAAGATGTAAATGGATGGGAGTACAGGATTTTAAGAGCAGCTTCACTTTCATTTCTTTTGTATATGATGCTCCTGTGTAAAGTAATGCATGTATGAAGTTGTTAGGCTTTAATGTATTAGAAAATGCAGACATTCCTGAGAGTTCCTTCTACATCTGATGCATAGTGACAGGGATCTCCTATTTCGCTGTTGCCCAGAGATCTTACCCTAAACATCCATCCGCATTGTTTTTATCACTGAGTATCTTCAGGCCCTGATGACTCCTGATAACAGTTGGCAATTTAATTGCAATAAAGCACATGTAGATGCTAACCTTGTCCCTAAAATTTAAGGGCATGTATTTTTAGAGGGGCAAGATCTTCATCTTACCAGAGGGATCTTTGTGCTAAGATGTGACAAGACATAGAATATATAACAAGGATAGTTTCAGAGCTTTTGAAAACCATAAGAAGTAATAGCAGGTATGAAAATATAAATATAAACAGAGATTTCTTTATTTTGGGGAAACAGACTTTTTGTTTAGAAATAGCATTTTAATTCATGGACAATTCAGGAGTAAGTAAAATTACGACTTGTTAGAACAACTCACAGGCTTAATACTAACCAAGTGTGCTGAGTGATTCATGTTTCATATAGATTTAATTATAAAATAAATAAGAAATATTCAGTCTCTATCACCAAGAAACAAAGAACAAGTAAATGAAAGTGGATTCAAGTGAAAATCTCTGACAGCCTAGGGAAAAACAAACAAAAAACAAACAAAAAAAATTTCTACTACAAATGGAAAAATGATATATGAATAAAGTTATTTCTGTGTTTCAGATGTGGAGAGAGGTATTGAATCGAGAAGTTCCGAGGATTGCTAGATGAAAAAACAACAAAAAATGAATATTGCAACTTTCATAAACCTTTTTTATTGTTAAATTTAAACAGTTTTTTCTTCTGCTGAAATTGTTCTAATCCAACTAGAGACAAGACTGGGAAGCTCAAGGGAAGGAAAGTAGCAAATGAAAATTTTTATATGAAATAAGGAAATAAAGGAATGATTTAGTTCTTTTGACAATATGTCTGCTTTCTGCATAAATGAGAACTATTCATATTTTAGTAGAGGCTATTCTTATAGAAAAAAATTCTAAGAATTTATAGAGTAGAAAAGTGCCTTTCAATCTCTTTTTATTGTAAATAGATATACTGCTTAGTTTGTATTTGTGTAGCGACCCCCCGTCCTTTTCACCCAGACACACAGATTTGACAGAAGAACAAAAATATGCTTCTAGTTGGCTTCAAAGCTGTGGGGAAACTTGAACATAATATGTCTTTCTAGTGAATTTTCTGGACAAATGATTTTTTTAAATGTGTTATTTATTTTTGAGAGAGAGAGAGTACAAAGAAGGGAACCACAGAGAGAGGGAGACACAGAACTCGAAGAAGACTCCAGGCTCTGAGCTGTCAGCACAGAACCTGATGTGTGGCTCGAACCCGTGAACCACGAGATCATGACCTGAGCTGAAGTCGGATGCTTAACCGACTGAGCCACCCAGGTGCCCCCTGGACAAATGATTTTTAGAAGAAAGGAATTATGGACAATTGCCTGTCCCAAAATTCATACAGATATACACGTATGTTGTCTTCCATTGAAATAGAGATTATTTATGTCTATAAATCTATAAGCTCTAGATAATAATGATGAATTAGATATGGACTGAAGTATATAGTACTTGAAATCAATAACAGTTTTCTCAGTGATGGAGACATTTTCATTAAAGTCATTGACTTGCACTTTTTGAAATATTTCTTCAAGGAAGGGGTAACTGATAATATTGCTATTGTGTAAATCTATATGAAGTTAATGTGAATTTATAAAAAGTGGTGAGTGTAAATCACTGTGTAGTGGGGTCACTCTGGGTAAATTAAATCTGCAAAATACTAAAAGAAAATAGATCTAAGAATTCTTACAAATGGAGTGCAGTGGATCTCTGAGTCTCACAAATAAAAATAACTGAAAGGTTAATACCTTAAACTTAATCAGTTGCTTTAAGCATTTTAATGTATCCATAAAAAAGATCATTGATTTTCCTATTTTGAATCAAGCAGCTTTTACTTTAACAGAATAAATCTCTGTGTCTTAGGTAAAAGAAGTACATGCATGGACACTAAATTCAAAGAATTGGTTATAGAATTCATTAATTGAATACTTTTCTTTATTTTACTGATGTTTATTTTGCACTTACGTAGTTTGGGCAGTTGGCATAAAATGGTAAACAGAGCCTTTAAAAATATTAATCACTGCTCATACCACTATCTTTATATCCATTTTTCTGAACTTTTAAGAGTATTAGATGTTTCTTTAATGTGCCATAGACTGGGGAAATTAAATAGTGTAGATTGCTTTGTATAACTTTCTTACCTTAAACCATGGTAGATGAATATAATAAATGTGTTTCTCAGGAGTAGAAAATTATCAACTGATTAACGACAGTTTTAGGAAAGTAAAACAAGTCTAACAATAATAACATGTTGTATATATAATTTATTATTACTAAGCATGTCTTTTCAGAGCAACGGTGTGATCCTCCCTTTCATACTATTTTGTGAGAGTGGTATGAAAGAAAACAATTATTCCAGGAGTCAAGACTTGAGATTCATTTACTAAAAAAAACCCTGAAAGCCTATATAAAATCACAAGTGGAGTTTCTTTATTTGTTTGTTTTTTCCTTAGCAAAAACACATCATTTGTTCATTCATTCATCTATCTTTGCAAAAACATAATCGATTATTTAGTATACATTCACTATATGCCTAGTATCTCACCAGGCACTACGGTAGTATCCTATGTCCAATATTCTTCCTGCTTCTACAAAGTTTATGAACTAGTGAGAGAAATCAACATTTGACATGTAATTAAACAGATAGCTACTGGGTGCTATAGGTGGTCATAAACTGAGTGATTAAGGAAGGCCTGTCCCAAGTAGTAACATTTAAGGTCATATCTGAAGGATACATAGGTAGTAGCCAGGGAAAGGAGGAAGACATGAAAGGGGGTTCTAGGCTGTAAAAGTATCTTAGGCAGTTTTCCTAAGGTGGGGTAAAAAATGCCATGTATGAAGAATGCAAAAGTGACCCCACTGCCTGGGAGAAGAGGGTGAAAGCAAAGGTGGCCATTAATAGACTTTTGGAGGTAAACAGGGTATAATTTATGCACAGTCTTGTAGGAATATTAAGGACTTTTCTTTTTTATTTTGAGTAATGAGAAGCCAACAAAGCTTTTGAAATAATATCTTGACATGTTTCCCTTTGCATTTTAATGAGATCACTGGGATTGCTTTGTAAGAAATGGAGAGGAGGTAGAAGTGAATCTAAGAGACATAAATGATCTGCTCTCCCCATCAACTCTGTACTCATCTCTACCCCTCTCTTTCTCGATCACGCCATAGCAGCCACACTGATCTCCAGAGCTTCCTTTGAGCTTTCTTAGCCTTTTTCCACTTCAGGGCCTGTGCATTGAGTTTCTCCCTCCCTCAAATACTTCTTACATTATCCACATGTCTGATTCTTCAGCAGTTTTTGGTTTACCCTATCAGAGAGGCTTTTTCTTACCTCAAAAATAATCATCCCCCCCCCCACCATCAATCTGGTATTTATCTTCATTAATCTACTTTATGTTTCACTATAGTAAAATGCAGTACTTCTCACCATCATACATACAACTTATTTATCTTCTGTTCTACAAAGTACTGAGCTTCATCAGCCAGGACCTTTATCTGCTCTGACCCCGACACTGAGGGATTATGCCTGCTACATAGTAGGTGTTCAATAATTTCTCCGTGAATGAATGATTAATGAATACTAAAGAGTCTCTTTCAGGCATTGGGAAGTCAATGATAAAGAGAACAGTCATTGACATCCAGACCTTTATATTGTATTACATGGAGACTTGATGCTCAAATAACTACATTAACATATATTAGAAATATCTCATAACCACTACAAGCCCTTAATTTTTCTCCACTACAAGCCCGTAATTCTGCACTGCTTAAAGGATTCACCTCAATGTCTTAACTCAGTCATTTATTAATTCAGACAGTATTTATTTACTGAATTTTTATATGCTTCAAATTCAGAAGACACAAATGTGATGATTTTAGCTCTTGAAGTAAATGCTGTTGAGTGGTAAAAATATTCATGTACAGCAATTTTAATAGTACAGTAAAACCGTGGTTTACAAGCATAATTCGTTCTGGAAACATGCTTGTAATCCAAAGCACTTGTATGTCAAAGAAAATCTCCCCATAAGAAATACTGGAAACTCAGATGATGTGTTCCACAACCCCAAAATATTCATGTAAGAATGACTAAATACTGTAATATAATGCAAAATAATAAAGAAAATACAAAATATAAAGAAAAATAAACAAATTAACCTCCACTTACCTTTGAAAACCTTTGTGGCTGGTGTGAGGGAGAGGAGAGAAGGGTTATTGTGTATGACAGCTTTCACTATCACTAATAGAATCACTGCTATCTATTGGCTCAATGGAATCTTTTTTTTTTTTTTCGTGTAACTTTAACAACGAACCTATCCAATGACACTTGCTTTTGCCTCTTTTTGAGGATTTTGCAGAAATGTGACATTGCATTAATGATCACCCACAATCCTGCAGAGAAAGACAGAGAGAGAGACAGTGAGAGAGAGAGAGAGAGAGAGAGAGAGAGAGAGAGAACCATTGGCTCAGTTTGTAATCATGTACATTTGGCATCATATACTACTAGTATTTCAAGACATCGCTTGTTTTTCAAGTTAAATTTTATTGGAAATGTTTGCTTGTCTTGTGGAACACTCATAGAACTAGTTACTCGCAATACAAGGTTTTACTGTATATGATAAGAGTAAAAGAAACATATGTGAAAAAAAGTTCTGTGAGGGAGTGGGGACAAGGGACAAGTAGGACAAGGGAGTAAAATAGTAATCTCTCTGCAGTGTTAGAGGAAATTCCCTGAAAGTGCTCTTAACTGTGGTTCTTAACTGAAGAGTAAGATTGTACTAGGAGACAGAGTGAGAAAGATGTTCCAGTTGGGGAAAGGAAATGGAACAAATGCAAAAATAAAACTAGAATGAATTAGGGCTCATAAATTTATAGAAACTCTCTGAGTTAGTTGTGGGAGTTAAGTCTGAAACATTAAGTTAGGTCCAATAATAAAGGCCTTTATAGTTAAAAAATAATTTGAACCTTTCCCTATTTTCAAGTAAGACATCACAATAATATTGCATTTGTTCTAACTAACATGAATAGATTCACATTTTAAGAAAGTTAATTTGGTGACATATTAAATCTGGATTAATAAAGTTAAGAAACAAGACCAATAGGTCCTTAGATAGAAGATTATGAAGTTTTATGCCTAATGTTGTAAGGGTGAACAGAAAGGTGTGAAATAAAATACCCTAAAGACATAATGAAATAATATGGTGATATGATAAGGCTGAAAAAAGTCAAAGAGTATCTAATTTTGTCCTGCGTGACTACAAGACTATATAGGGACTCTGTAGGGACTATGTAGGGAGATGGTGGTTTTCTAGAATATCTGAAAAATAAGGACTGAAGGATCAGTTCAGCTGAAAGGTGAGTTTTGGTTTGGATAGATCAATTTTGTCATATCTGTAGGACTCCTAGGTAGCAAAATACCAGGAGTACAAAACGAGAAAAGGTAAAAAAGAAATTTATGTTTTAAAACCTTTGGCATATTTGTGATGTGTTAACATGATACAATATATAATTTCATCAAGGGAAAGTAAATAATTGAAAAATTCATGAAACCAGTTTGGAATCCTAAGGAGCATCAACACATAATGATTAAAAAGAATGTTTTTTTTTAACAGCTTTATTCATAATTGTCAAAACTTTGAAGCAAGATGTACTTCAGTAACTGAATGGATGAACAGATTGTGATACATCCATACATTGGAATATTACTGAAAGATAAAAAGCAGTGAATTAATTAAGTCAAGAAAGAGACATGGAGGAAACTACAATGCATATTATAAGTGAAAGAAGCCAGTCTGAAAATGCTCAATATTGTATGATTCCAACTATGTGACATTCTGGAAAAGGCAAACCTATGAAAACAGTGAAAGGTCAGTGATTTACAGACGTTAGTGGGGAGGAATCGAGGAGTAAATGGAACCCAGGGAATTTTAGGGCAGTGACACTATTCTGTATGATACTATAATAGTGGATACATATCTTTATACATTTGTCAAAATCTGTAGAATACGAGACACAAAAAATGACCCTTCATGTAAACTATAGACTTTAATAATAATGCATCAGTATTGGCTTACCAGTTATAACAAATGTGTCACATTAATTCAACATGTTAATACTAAGGGAAACTGGGAGAGAGGGATATTATACGGGAACTCAGTACTTCCCACTTAATTTTTCTGTGAACCGAAAACTTCTCTAAAAATACAGCCTACTAAAAATGTTTTTAAAAAATGTTAAAAATGAACACATCACATGCTGGCAAAGATACAAAACAATTTGGGAGGAAGGATAAAAAGAACAGGAAAATGAAACATAAAAAAGTTATGATCAAATGAACATTGGAAGAAGGAAAAATTGCATGGAAAACAAATGCTGTGCTTATATCAATAGGATAAAAACTAAAGAAGGGAGCTTCATTTTGCTACTAAGAGTTCATCAATAAATTCCATAGGGATTTGCTCTAACATGAATAGGTCACATTTTAAGAAAATAAATTTTATCACATATTAAATCTGGATTAATAAAGTTAAGAAAGAAGACCTTGGTCCTTGGATAGAAGATTATGAAGTTTTATGCCTAATAAATTCCATAGGGAGAGAATGAAGAACTAGAATTCTGATTAAAAACTAGAATTCATAGGGACTGAATTGGAACTAGTACCTAGAGATTTAAAGACTATGTATTTATTTAGAAGGAGCATGTATGTGCAAGCAGAGGAGGGCTACGGCTACAGGAGAGAGAGAATTTTATTTATTTATTTATTTATTTATTTATTTATTTATTTATTTATAGAGCATGTGTTCATACATGAGTTGGGGAGGGCCAGAGACAGAGGGAGAGATAGAATAAGAGGGAGATGGGAAGAGAGAGAGGGACAAAGAATCCCAAGTGGACTTAGTGCTGTCAGTCAGAGACCAAGTTGGGGCTTGAACTCATAAACTGTGAGATCATGATCTGAGCTGAAACCAAGAGTCCGATGCTCAATTGTCTGAGCCACCCAGGTGCCCCAAGAGAGAGATTCTTAAGCAGGCTCCACTCCAAGCATGTAGCTCGACATGGGGCTCAACGCTGGGCTCTATCTCATGACTGTGAGATCATGAACTGTGTGGAAATCAAGAGTTGTATGCTTAACCAACTGAGCCACCCAGGTGCCCCCCCCCCAAGAGATTTCATATTTTGCTGCAGTTTCTTCTCTTAATTCAACTTCCTCATTGGAGATAGGGCAAACTTTTTAAAGCATAGCTTCGGCTTATCATCCATCAGTGAATATTAACTATCTATACAATAAAGCCCAATTTTTATTTTTGAAGGAGAGAGAGAGACAGAGCATGAGCGGGGGAAGGGCAGAGAGAAAGGGAGACACAGAATCTGAAGCAGGCTCCAGGCTCCAAGCTGTCAGCACAGAGCCCGATGCGGGGCTCGAACCCACAAACTGTGAGATCATGACCTGAGCTGAAGCCGGACGCTCAACTGACTGAGCCACCCAGGCGCCCCAAAGCCCAATATTTTTAAATAGACTAAGGTGCCTGCCTTAAATATATATTTAAATCTTTCTTCCAGGACTTGCATAATATGGAAACAGTGTTTATTTTTATAAACGAATGAGAGAAGAGGTATATTTTAATTCAAGTTCTTTCTAAATGTATAGGTTCAGAATTGTACCATCTTTAAAATATTGGACCAATTCCAGTGCCTTGAGAAATAAATGCATAAGAATACATATTGAAATGGTAAGCAATGGCAGTATTATGTTTTGCTTGTTCCTCTCAGGGAAGGCAGGGCCTTGATATAAGTGTCATCAGACAATAAAAAGGTTTTTAAGAGTCCAAATAATTCTTTTTGATTTTGGGTATTTGAGGGTAGTTATTTCTATAGTGTCAAGGAAAGGAAATCTAAACCTGTCATGAACTGAGGAAATGCCAAAGCAAATCAAGTAGTTTCTTGGGTGTTCTGGAGTTTAAATTGATGAAATATTAACAAGATCTCTAGGTGTGAGGCCAGGCTGGGGCTTGACATTGTTATATGGTTTGACCACAGGGGAACTTTTCTGCTTAGAAGGGGTAGCTGTTGTTGATGGAGCCCAACTTCCTTCTCTAATACTTGGGGCTATGGAGATGAGTCATTGTCCTTCATGTCCCAGGATATTTTTCTACCATTGATCACACTGTTGTCTTCTTGAGCTGGACCCCATCCTCTCCCTTTCAGGTAGCCTCATGTATTCATGTTCTAATCCACTTTGTGATGAACTCATGATTTATCTCCCTACAAAAAATTGAATTGAGATTCGTTTGAAGGCTCTGAAAGCAGCTCTAATTCTATAATCTTGCACCACATGGAAATAGAGCTGATGGTTAGAAGGCTTGACCCTGCTTGACTGAACTTAAGTGAATATCGCCTGCGTGGCTCAGTTGATTGAGCATCAGACTGTTGATTTTGACTCAAGTCATGATCCTAAGGTTGTAGGATTGAACCCCATGTTGGGTTCTGTGCCGAACGTGGAGCTTCTTGGGATTCTCTCTCTCTCCCTCTACCTCTCTCCCTGGCTTGTGCTCCTAGTCTCTATCTCTCTCTAAAGTAAAAATAATAATAATAATAATAATAATAATAATAATAATAATAATTTTAGAAGTATTAGTGACTATCATTTATATAATTGAATGAATATCAGTGTTGCTTTCAGATTTAATTTTTTTTTTCAATGTTTATTTATTTTTGGGACAGAGAGAGACAGAGCATGAACAGGCGAGGGGCAGAGAGAGAGGGAGACACAGAATCGGAAACAGGCTCCAGGCTCTGAGCCATCAGCCCAGAGCCCGACGCGGGGCTCGAACTCACGGACCACGAGATCGTGACCTGGCTGAAGTCGGACGCTTAACCGACTGCGCCACCCAGGCGCCCCTGGATTTAATTTTTTAAAGAAAAATTTTCCTCGTTGATGATTATCTTAACTGAACCAGAAACAGGTAGAATTGAGACTGTAAAATAATGTATACAACCTAGTAGTCATGCCTTATTTTAAATACACAGGTTTCCCCCAACAATTTTAAGGAAGCAACCGAAGAATGTGAAGTTTTGTTAATAATAGTTCAAGTTTTAACTGTTTAGCTTGTCTATATCAAACAGCACTTAATTCTAAATTCTAAATTCTAAAATACAAAGCTGCATCCTTAACATGGATACTATCTCAGCACATCTGGGAATATATATTTGATCCAAGGAAGTTGCTATTATCCAGAAAAGTATCTTGTGCCCAGTGGTTACAGAGGCATACAACTTTTACATTTTTCAAAATTAGATTGAACAGTATTCACTATATAACTTACAAAATCAAAGGCCACACATGCATCAGCTCTGGACATCTCACCTTACCTTGAACAAACAGATTATCCTCAGAAATGCTTATATTTGCTTGATAATCGCACTGGATTTTAGAGCAACTGAAGATTAAAGACACAGACTTCACAGAACTTAAACCAGGAGCAACTGCATTCATTATTGATATTCTTTAGTTTCCTCATTTGATTTAATGTCCTTATAAACACATAATTGAACCAAACTGTTTCTATCTGTTTCCCTGCCCTAACCTCTACTCTGGCAGTAATGAGGCCAGAAAAAAAAAGTGACTATTACAAATTCTGTGCACAGTATCCTTGTCTGTAAGGTAAGTTCTACAGTGCAGGAAAACCAATCCTTATAAACTAAATAATATTTTCTACAATTTGAATCTGTGAAAAATATTAACAATGAATAGTCACTATCTATCCAACACTGTGAGGGGAGAAATTTTATTTGCTTAGCATTGCCACAGCTGTTTGCCTCAGCCTTTCTTCCATTTATTTACTAGTGCAGATCTCCTTTTCATAATTGGCTTTCATTGAAACATATAGTTTGAAGCTAAATATGCCACATTTTTTATGAAATGAAAAGTAGGATTTTTAATTGGTGACTAAAGAAAGACTAAAGTAACATTGTCCACTTTTTTCCTTTTCACACAGTGACAGCACACAATCTTTGCTAGCAAAGCCTGAGTGTTTATTTTGTGCAAGTACTTTTTTTTAAGTATTTATTTAATTAATTAATAAATAAATAAATTAATTTATTTAGAGACCATGAGCAGGGGAGAGGCAGAGAGAGAGGGAGAGAGAGAGAATCCCAAGCAGGCTCTTGTCAGTGCAGAGCCCAATGCAGGGCCCGAACTCACGAACAAACCATGAGATCGTGACCAGGTCTGAAATCAAGAGTCAGAT
The DNA here is from genome assembly GCF_014898765.1 of Herpailurus yagouaroundi. Classification (NCBI taxonomy): domain Eukaryota; kingdom Metazoa; phylum Chordata; class Mammalia; order Carnivora; family Felidae; genus Herpailurus; species Herpailurus yagouaroundi. The sequence goes on from NW_024412388.1 coordinate 90,706,717, forward strand.
GCTTAACATACTAAGTCACCCAGGCCCTCCTGCCCCAAGTACTCTTCTAAGTGAGTCGCAGGTTTTGGCTAATGCAATTCACAATTGCTCTAAGAAGTAGATGGCATGCTTTTCCCTACTACTATACATATAGAAATTGTGGCACAAGTTAAAACCATAAAATTCTTAGAAGAAAACAGGTGGTAATCCCTTTGACATAGGGTTTGCAATGATTTTTTGGATTTGACACCAAAAGCAAAGGCAACAAAAGCAAAAATAAACAAATGGGACTACATCAAACTAAAAAACATGGCAAAGGAAACCATCAATAAAAATGAGAAGGAAATCTATGGAATCTATGGAGACAATATTTATAAATCACATATGTGATAAAAAGCTAATATCCAAAAATATATAAAGAACTCCCACAACCTAATAATGAAAGCAATGATAATTAATAGTATTCCAAGTAAAAATGAACAGAGGAACTGAATGGACATTTCTCCAAAGAAGACGTACAGATGGACCAGTAGATACTTGAAAAGATGCTCAACATAACTAATCATCAGGGAGATAGAAACCAAAATCATAATGAGATATCACCTCATATCTATTAGAATGGCTATTATCAAAAAAACAAGATAGAGCAGGTGTTGGTGAGAATGTGGAAAAAAGAAAATCTTGTGCACTGTTGGTGGGCATGTAAAGTTGTGCAGCCAATTGGAAAACTGTGGAGGTTTCTCAAAAAATTTAAAAAAGTAGAATTGCTATAGGCTCTAGCGATCTCACTTCTGGATATATATCCAAAGGAAATGAAAACAGAATATAAAATAGCTCTCTTCTCTTGCAGCATTATTCACAACAGCCAATATATGAAAACAATCTCAGTGGTCATCAACAGATGAATAGATAAAGAAAACATGGTATGTGTATATATACAATGCAATATTATTCTGCCATGAGAAAGAAAGAAATCTTACTATTTGTGACAACATGGGTGGACCTTGAGGTCATCATGCCAAGTGAAATAAGCCAGACAGAGAAAGACAAATACTGCATGGCGTTCCTTATATGTGGAATGTAAAGAAAAGAGAAGAGAAGAGAAAAGAAAAAATAAAGAAAAGGAAAGGAAAGGAGAAGAAAAGAAAAGAAAAAAGAAAAAAAAGAAAAAAAAGTTAAAGTCATAGACACAGAGTAGAAAAATAGTTGCCAGGGCCTGGGGAGTGGGGGAAATAGGGAGAGGTAAAAGGGTGAAAACTTACAGCTGAAAGATGAAAGAAGTCTGAGAATCTAATGTAAAGCATGGTAGCTACAATGACTATAAAACTTAAATGTTCATGCCCCCATAAAAAAAAGGTAGATGTGTTAATTACTGGATGAAGGGAATGCTTTCACAATGCAAACATATATCAAATCACTTTATTTTAATTTTTATGTCAACTATACCTCAGTAAAGCTGAAATTTAAAAAGGTAAAGAAATTCTGACACAGAGGGGTTGGATAATTAAGTATGGTTGCTGAATTAGTAAGTGGCAGAACAAGGTATCGAAACAGGTAAATATGTATAACATAGTTCATTATGTACTTAACTACTATGTTATCCTAAAATTTAGCTTAAAATAGATTAAACCAATTTCATACTTATGGAAGAAATCAGTTATATGGTTGTAAATATGTATGGCAAACAGGCAGTCACAATAAATTTTTATTAAATGGCACTGCTGATCTGAGTTGTGTTTTGATAAATAAAAAGAAGGATCCCTTGGGGCGCCTGGGTGGCTCAGTTGGTTGGCATGTGACTTTGGCTCAGGTCGCGATCTCCCCTGATCTCACAGTTCCTGAGTTTGATCCCCACATCAGGCTCTGTGCTGACAGCTCAGAGTCTGGAGCCTGCTTTGGATTCTGTGTCTCCCTCTCTCTCTGTCCCCACCTCTCTCTCTCTCTCTTTCTCTCTCTCTCTCTCTCTCTCTCTCTCTCTCTCTCTCTCTATCTCTCTCTCTCTTCTCTCTCAGTAATAATTATTAAAAAGCATAAAAAAAAGAAGGATCCCTTTATTTAAGTAGTACCAGATGAATAGTTGCAAACTGGAATTACCAAAATGTCAAAAGGCCTGAAGAAGCTAGAAACAGTGGTCCAGTGTGGGTTTGTGGGCTTAGCTGATACAACAATCTAGATGGATTTGTAGAATGTAATGTGTATTTATAGAATGTGATGAAAGTACTCCTCTGGCATACTCAGACATACTTGGGGAACTATGGAGTTGTGTGGCTAGCAATATGGAATTCAGATTTTTTTTCAGTTTACATGAAAATATTCAGATTTTAATCTCATATTAAATATACAATCTCCCAAACTCTGGAAAATTTAGGAACATGTAGACAAAAGGAAAACTTTCAAACAGTGATTATGTGTAAAATGCCTAAATATGTTTGCTCAAAAGTTTATAAAAATAATTGAGGGAATCCATTAAAACAATGAAAAGGTAGGAAGGAGGAAAAATAAAAGTAAAAACAAAATTGGCATATTTATTTCAGTGACAAATTAGAAATGATTTAAAATTATGGAAGGTAAAAGATGAAAATTGGTGAAATAAAACAATAACATAAAAATGAAACTTCTTAAAAGAAAAAGATCTAAAATTAATTAGAACACTTTCAATGTATACAAATGTGTGAAAGCAAATACAAAATATAAGATGAAGACCAGATGAAAAGGAAATAATGAAAAATAGGAAACATGGATATTAAAAATAAAATCTAAAGCAGCGTAAACAATAGGTATGTTCAACCATTGTTACATATATAGATAAAACATAAAATTGTCTTAAAGTTATGTATTTTATATGTAAACCATAACAATAACAAAAGTTTGGAACTTTGGATGAGAACATAACGGATCTTGATAGATTTCATAGCTTAGCAACATCAGTAGAACATAAAGGAAGAAAATCAGAAAACCTTCCAATTGTATCCATACTTCATCTTTACTTGTAATTAAGATGGGCAGAATTCTGGGTACACATCACCGTGCATGATCATAAATTCAAACATGTTGCCTTTTGGAATATGAATTCTATAGCAGATTCCCTCACAACAGATGTTGTGATATGTGTTGTTTTGACAGAAACAGATGTAGAAAGGAGCATGGATGTGAAAGTTTAAGGCTCCTTATAGGCAGAGTTGAGGCAATCAATGCAATGACTGATTAATGATTAATACATTTTTGAAAATCAGAAGTAAGATTTAAATGGAATGTGGCAAGGTCACCCAGAGCTTGGAACTGACCAGCCCATTCTATCTTGTAATATAATGGCATTAGCATCGAGGATGATGACTTAGAAAACATTTTTATTGCATTTGTAGATGATAGCAAGCCTATAGAAGACAATTATTACATCAGAAGAGTGAATCTACTCTTATTTTTAAAAACTTGACAAACTTGGTATTAAGAGAAACTTTGTAGGCAAAATTTAATACAGGTAAATATAAAGTTATATCAAGTCTGATGTTTTTAAATTAGTTGTACAATGAAGACATAAAATGACATATATTAAGGCGTTAATGAAAAAAAAATTGTCTTCAATTGATTATCTAAATGTTAGCTAACATCCTGTTTTAACTTTAAAAATTATAAAATAAAGTGACTTTAGTATTAAAACTAAAGAGGTATTGTTAGAGTTAATTATTATCTCAACAGATGAATGCCTTATATAAACAAGATACTGGGCATTAGTGGTGCAAAGAAATACTTTGTTGTCAAGAGACATGAAGTCCATTTCGGGTAAACTAATGGGAAAAAGACTATAAAATATGATCAAAAGTGCAGTTAAGGGGATAATTACAGAGTAATGGATATACCTGAAGTAGGAAAAACCATGAGTGAAGACTCAGGAGTATTTCAGAATAAATTTCACTTAATCTGTGGTTTCAGAAAATAGTTTTCATGCAGAGACAGAATATGTGGAAAAAAAATGGGAAATGAGTTTCCTAGAAAAATTACCAACAGTGTGCTCAGTGGAAAATGAAGGCGGATTATTAGATACAGGAATTGACAATGTGAGTGGTTTTCTGTGGCTTCTGCAACTTTCTTGACTCTGGAAAAGCTAACAGAAAATACTATAGTTAGCAGAAGATTTCCCCGGTCTTTCTTTTCCAGCCATTGTGAAAATTTTCTTGAACAACCAGACTCTCACTATTAAATAAATTCCTGCTTAAAATACCTAGAGTCATTTCTAGTTTTAATTTTCCTGACCAAAATCCTGACTGGTATTATGTTTGGCATGAACAAATTGAATTTGGGTAAAATCTTTCAGAAAGTAAGACAATTAGAATTTGTAAGATTGGAGTCAAAGGGATTTAGTTATTCAGTTGAGATGGAATGATGACCTGAGAAGAAAAGGTAAGGTTTCTTGATTTTGTTTTGTTTTCTTAAGGAAAAAAAAGGATAAAGAAGAGTCAGGAATTACTGCCATTTTTCCTCATCCAAATAGCTAAGTGAATGGTCATTTGCTGACACTGGGAATATGAAAGAACTACTGGTTTGGACAGAATGTTAAGGTAGCAGATGGGAGCTAATGTCATCAGTCTGGAGCAACTGATTTTTTTTTAAAGAAGTATCGGGATCTATAAATCTCAAGAAATAGATCTGGATTAGAGATATGGAAGAATCACACACAGTTTTAAATTAATGCAAATGAGCTAGATGACACCACCCAACAAAATTATAGAGAGTGAGTCTAAAAGGGAAATCACAGTTGGGAGACCTCCGGCAATAAGAAAAAGCAAAGTTTAGTAAGTTACCTGAAGTGAAATTGAGAAGAGACGTAGGGAGAAAATCAGGCAAATATACTTTCATAGAGAATAAGGAGTTTTCTGTTTCATAGAAATACAGAGTTTCAAGAAGAGGCAGTTCATAAAGTATAGAATCCTATTGAGAGGTCAAGTAAATTCAACATTGTTTTTGCATATTTAATGGCAAGAAGTTATTGGTGTTCATGGAGAGAAAAATTTCAGAGACGTCTTGTTGGTAGAGGCCAAATTGCTCTAGGATGGAGAGTACCGGGAAGGTGTTATAGATGCAGTATGTAAAATACATTTAAGAAGTTTGGATGTGAATTTAGGAGGGAGAAAGGGAAGAAATGAAGGAGGATATTGGATTGATGGAATGATTGTTGTTGTTATTTTTTAAATTTCTGATTTTTAATTGCATCGTTACTACAATTTTTGAAGAAAGTGATAGGAAACACTGAAGTATAAATGGTATTGATAGATCAAATTGTGTATATATATATACATATATATATACACACACACACACACACACACACACACACATATATACATATACACACACACATTTACAAAAATACTTTATAATATAAGTACTTGGAAAACTATTTTGATTGTTGTATAATAAGCCTCTACGTGAAACTTACTATGATTTAGGTACTCAAATCCGTATTTTTTAATGCCATTTTTTTTTTTTTTTTTTGGGGACAGAGAGAGACAGAGTATGAACGGGGGAGGGGCAGAGAGAGAGGGAGACACAGAATCGGAAACAGGCTCCAGGCTCCGAGCCATCTGCCCAGAGCCTGACGCGGGGCTCGAACTCACAGACCACGAGATCGTGACCTGGCTGAAGTCAGACGCTTCACCGACTGCGCCACCCAGGCACCCCTAATGCCATTTTTACATAGGAAATGTGTCACTGGTTGTTCACTCTGCTTAGAAGGAGAAATGGCCAGATGTGCAATTACATAGTGATTCATGTGCTGTGGTCAGTGGTTTTGTTTTGAGACTTGGTCAGAACATGACTAGAAAATTGTTGGTTAGGAAATTTGAGAAAGAGGATGTTAGTAGGCCTCTATTAATGGGCAAGAAACATGAAGACAATTGTGTCCTATGTAAATGTTCACCAAAGGGTGACTTCAAGAGGACAATTTTAATAAGTCAATAGGATGACCCATTTGATGGAAATCAGTCAGCCTCATCCTAACCAACCCTTGTCATCAGTCACTAAGCTCATGAATAAAGTGTCCACTGTGGCAAGGATGAGGGTTATGCATGGGCTTAATTTTCACTCACCAAGCTCAGCCTGGATATGGCTACTGCCAAGTGTTCAATCTACAGAGAGAGATCAACAAGTCCTCAATATGGCATCATTCTTTACAGTGATCAACCAGCTACCTGGTGGCAGTTCAAGTATATTGGACCACTTCCATCATGGAATGGGCATGATTTTGTTCTTACTGAACTTGACATTTACTCTGTTTACATATTTTCCTTCCTTGCACAGAATACTTGAATTGGATGTTGGTTTTATCTTGATTTCAGACTCAAAAAGTCCGTTGTTCCTGTGTCTTCAGCCTGTTGGCCTTTGGACTAGAACTATACCATCAGCTCTCCTGGTTCTTCAGCCTGTATACTGCAGGTTTTGGGATTTGTTGGCCTTCATAATCATGTAAGCTATTTTTTTATAATTTCTTTCTCTCTTTCTCTCTTTCTACACACATACACATACATACATGCACACACACAGACACGCACAGACACACACACACACACACACACACACTCACACACACCTTATTGGTTCTATTTCTCTGGATAATCCTGACTAATACAGGCATCTTCTTAGATGCCTAATAAATTCAAGGATAGCTTAGCTACTTTTATGAACATTGAAAATAGAACAGTACCTATTTTTGGTTACCATAACTAAGTTCTTGGATTCCTAACACTGTACTGAGTCCATTTCTAACTCCTGATATTTTTTGCCTGGTACATACGTTTACCAAAGTAAGATGAGAGAAGAGAGGTTAAATGGTTGCTCCCATACTGTAATTTAGAACCACCAACCCCTGTGGATCCTTAATCCTTTTGCTATGTCTAAATAACTAAGTCTATTAGACTTGTTTTTTATATGATGGCAGCTATTCTGAGAGTTGTATTGACCTTCCCTCAAATCTAACTTCTTTGGTTGTTGTGTGCTCCCTGCCCCCCCCACAAGATATGACATTTCTGTAAATATCTGAATCTATTCCATTAGAAAGGATTATGCTAATGCCAATGGTGATCAGTGTTTACCTATAAGTACTTTCAGATAATGGCATTTCTAACTGCATTCTCTCACAGCTCCTGCCCTGCACCAAATCATAAACAAAAGAATTAGCAGAAAACATAAATAGAATTATTAGTTACTTATTTAACACCAATGCAGTTTCCAGGGGGAAAGAACATTTTAAAGGTCAAGCCAAAGAGGGGGAAGATCCATAGATTTGTTTACATAAAATAGAAAAATTATGTTTAGGAAATAATTACATACAACTCAAAGGCAAACAAGGAATTGGAATGAATTTCTGGAAACTTCTGAGTAGGTAATGGTGAAAATTTTTAATCTGTATTTCACATAAAAGTAGAAATAAAGAGAAAAATGAGGAGATGGTTTTTATTACTGATATGTAAACATATAAAAATTAAAATAGTGATTTTACAGAAAGACAAAATTTCAGCAATGTAACAAGAATTGTGTGTGAGTTGTGTGTGTATATTTTTTATAATTTTAGTGCCTAGAAGGAAGTCTACGGTTCTGCTGTGAGTACAGACTGAAGTTACATCTTTTTAAATGTTTATTTATTTTTGAAAGAGAGAGACAGAGTATGAGTGGGGGAGGGGCAGAGAGAATGGGAGACACAGAATCCAAAGCAGGCTCCAGGCCCTGAGCTGTCAGCACAGTGCCCAACAAGGGGCTCAAACCCATGAACCACGAGATCATGACCTGAGCTGAAGTCAGACCCTTAACCGACTGAGCCTCCCAGGTGCCTCTGAAGTTAAATTTTAAGGGACAACTTAGTATAATGTGTCAAATAGTTTTCAATGAATTATTCTAAGAAAATGACTGAAAACCTTTCCCCAAATTTATGTATAAATATATCTATTATAGAAAAGTGTATAGAAATTGAAAAGAATAAAATTGTCTAATATAAGGGGATTGATTAAATAAATTATAATATGGGATGGACTTTGAAGGTTTTAAATTTTAAAATTTTTTAAATTTTAAAAGAATAGTTAAAATGTATAAAATTTGGAAATGAATATTTTAAAGCAAGTTTCTAAATAGAGTTAAACAGTCACAAGTTTAAAGGATGGAAAGCATTTTAATAAAAAACTGAAAGTTTAAACACCAAAATGTTAACAAAGAATACATTTGGGACTAGGATTTCAGTATGCTTGTATGTGTGTGTGTGCATGTGTGTGTGTGTGTGTATGTATGTATGTAGAAAGATAGATAGAAGATAGATAGATAGATAGATAGATAGATAGATAGATAGATAGATGATAGATAGAGAGATAGAGTGCAGGTGTGTATAGTAATCCTAATAAAAGGTAATTTTAAAAGTTAATAACTTAAATAAGTTCACTTGAATATAGAGATGATTTGCTAGAAAATTCAGGTCAAAAATTTTACCTACATTTTATAAACACCTGAGTAACTGCAAATATACATACATACATACATACATACATACATACATACATACATGTATATACACATACATACATGCATACATACACATATATATATACAGGATTACAAAAGCTTTTAAAACACTGAAGAATTCTGAGAAGAGTTCAAAATTTTCTATGTTGTGAATTTGCATAGGTGTTGGAGTTATGTACAGACATTCTCACAAACATTTCCCTATGATTATTTGAAAGAAAGGTCTTATAAAATCTAATCATTTCATTTCTCACTTTTAGATTTCTTTTGAGTTACTCTGATTGCATTAATATGCTCATATTTATAACTGGCCAGTATTCTCTGTAGTCGAAAGATTGATTTCTCAAGAATAGTGAAAACTTCCTATTGCAGTAATTTCAGCACCTGTGAATGTCCTAAGGAGAACATGAACTGGAAAAATTTTAAGATCAGCATAAAGGATGGAAAATAAATACTAAGCAGAGGTTTTCACCTCAGGCATTCCTCATCTGGCTCAAAGCATGAGTCACTTCATTTTTCCCTCTCTGCTCAGGAGTCACCACCAGGGAGAGAGCTTTGCCCTCCCCTCAGCTCTCTCCCATTTGGTGTTCTGGGAACGAATTGAATACACAAGCCTAAAGCCTAATGTTTTTGTCTCCCTTTAGAAAAATCACTGCTGACCTACTCCTACCCTTTCCATTGAAAATAGGAAAGAATAAAACTTTGTATTATTTTGTGATTATGCCATGTTAAAATATGAAGTTGACTTAGTGAAATGACCTGAGGAAATTAGTGGGAACTTCTTAAATGCTGATCTTTAGAAGCCATAATGACTGGAAAGAAGTGCTTTCTTGAGTAGTCACCTAATTTTGTTTATGTTCTCTCTGTGCAAGGTCAGTCTTATATGTAGGCACTAAAGGCTGCTGCTAGTGGTGTGAAAAACTATGAAAAAGTTATATTCCCAACATCTTTGGTTTATAGACCTTCAGAAAAATTTATATAGCACATATATTTGGGATTCATATTGATAATAAGTAAAATGTAAGTATGATGAAAAAAATTGTCAACTCATTTAGCTTTATAAATTATAAGTGAGGGCACCTGGGTGGCTTTGTTGGTTATGAGGCCAACTCTTGATCATGGTCCCATGGTTTGTGGATTCCTCCGAAAGTTTACAAAATCCTGGCCACTTTGAGGACACCATTTCTTTTCAAACTAAGTGGAAGCCATTTCTTTTTCCTATAACTTGTGATTTAAGGTCAGAAAATTTAATAAGCATCCTCTTTTATTCATTTATTTATTTTTTTTGGTCTAATGCTGGAGTACATAATTATCACCCAAAAGTTTTGTTTAAAATCCAGATTTGAGGGTCCTGTTCAAAGAGTCTGATTTGGAAGGTAGTGAGGTCAGAGATTCTGAATTTTTACAAGTATCTTATATGATTCTGATGCAAGGTGTTCCAAGGCTACACTGAGAAAAGTTGCCTAGAAGAGGAAGCCTGGGGAGGCTGCAGGTGCAGGGATGTGAAAGACTCCGGCAGGAGTAACCTTGACTCTCCTGACCTGGCTTTTTTCCCATCCAGACATTCTTTACCTCTCAGGTGATAAAGAGCAGAAAACCTTTGTGGGAGGTGGATTCCACAGCTGGACACATTCTCTGCCTAGACCTCAGCCCTTGTCCATGTCTGTTTTCCTCTCTTTCATTAGGAAATGTATATTAGATTTCAGTAATTTTAGTAGCTGTTGGGATATGCTAGAGAAAAGATAGTGTCACTTTTGCTTTCAAAGAGTTTGTAGTTCATAGAAAAAAATGGCCATTAGAAAAATAGTGACAATAAAATGTAATTGAAATGACGAGAGAGAAAATATAGGAATCTTTGAACACAGAACAAAATAGTTTGAATAATCAAGGAAGAATGCTTTTAGAATATGATATTTAACTCATATTTACTACAGAGGAGTGGAGGCTACCAATAGGCACTTGCATGCCAGAAGAGAAAGGGAGGAGTGAACCTTAATGGAAATAACATACATTGTATTCACAAAGCACTGAAAATATTTATTGTAGCCAATGCATAGTGTGCAAAAGGGGAAGGGTAAGAGTTAAGGCTACAGAAGTCCTCCAGATAGATCTTGCAGGACCTTGTTTAACATGTTTAAGGTTTGATAACTTCATTTTAAAGGAAATAGGGGTTGAGTGAATCCTTAAAAAGGGGAGACCTGTTAGATTTGCATTATTGGAAATCCACTTTCACTGCCTTGTGGGTAACAGTTTGACGGTGAGCTAGCCTAATGATGAAAGAGTCCAACTGTGGGAATTTTCTGGATGAAAACTAATTGTAGCCCAGACAAAGGCTGTGGGAGTGGGGTGGTGAAAATCAGATGAATTTCAGAAACATTTATGACATTTCATTAAAGCTACTTAGTAAATGCTGGACTTACTAATTTGTTCTGTGACAGAATTTTCAGGGAAGTGGTAAATTGGAATTGTTTGCTGATTGGGAAACTAAGAAGTGAGGATATAAAAGCTAAACGTTTAGACAGCTATTTTTAAAAGTTTGACTCTGAACACTTGGAAAGAGTGGGATTCCTGGCTGAAGTGACTAAGAGAAAGAATTGTTTTTTCTTTTTAATCAAATCATGTAAGTTTATTTTCCTTTTTTTTAAAACTAATCATTAATTGAATGTATATAGTTGCATCATCTTCTAAAATAATGTCATTTAAGTTGACAGTAAAAGAACAAATTAGTTGTCTAATATATGTGATTCCCATTGCAGCAGTAGTTTTCTAACATCTGCATCTATACATATTCATTAAGTTTCTCTAATATTATAAAAGCAAAAGATTATCAACTATCTCTAAGAAGTTAGAAACAGGTTACAAGATAACTATCTTGTACTGGCTTTTGTAAGCTTTCTTTTGGATATGTATTTTGTATTTTAACTTTCATTGAAGTTTTATTTTTTCTTCCAAGTTTTTATTCAAATTACAGTTAGTTAACATACAGTGTAATACTAGTTTTACATTTAGGATTTAGTGATTCATCACTTATATACAATACCTTGTGTTCATTACAAGTGCCCACCTCGGTACCCCCCACCCATTTAACCCATCCCCCACCCACCTCCCTTCCATCAACCCTCAGTTTGTTCTCCATAGTTTAGAGTCTCTTATGGTTTGCCTCTCCTTCCCTCCCCCATTGTTCATCTGTTTTGTTTCTTAAATTCCACATGTGAGTGAAACCATATGGTATTTGTCCTTCTCTGACTGACTTATTTCACTTACTGTAATACACTCTAGCTCCACCCACATTGTTACAAATGAAAAGATTTCATTTTTTATGGCTAAGTAATATTCCCGTGTGCACACACACCATTTCTTCTTTATCCATTCATCAGTTGATGGACATTTGGACGCTTTCCATACTTTGGCTATTGTTGATAATGCTTCTATAAACATTAGGGTGCATGTATCCCTTTGAATCAGTGTTTGTGTATTCTTTGGGTAAATACCTCTTAGTGCAATTTCTGGATCATAGAGTAGTTCTATTTTTAAGTTTTTGAGGAACCTCCATCCTGTTTTGCAGAGTGGCTGCACCACTTTGTATTCCCATGAACAGTGTAAGAAGGGTCCCCTTCTCTCCACATCCTTCCCAATGTCTGTTGTTTCCTGTGTTGTTAATGTTAGCCATTCTGACATTTAAATTTGAGAATTATTAAAGTATTTTAACCTTGATTCAACATACTGACTAAAACTGGAGAATGAGATGAAGACAAAACTATATATGTGTGTGTGTGTGTATATATATATGTACATGTGTGTGTATATATATGTATATAAGTATAGTATATATAAGTATACACACATACACACACACATGTTTTGCATTCAGATTCCTTGAATAAATAAAGAGATGAGGACTCCAGAGTGTCAGTAAATAAAAAGGATTTAAACAAAGGGAGAATCAGCTCTTCTATTGGCACAAGGATTACAGAGGAAAAGCATGTTGTAGATACAAATAAGCTACTTAAAAAGAAGTTATAGGTGTTCTGATGGCTTTGGTTGTTTTCTGTAAAATCAAAGGCAGGGCCATTTTCTCGGGAGTGTTAATTTTGGGCTACATTTCATTGTAGAATGAAATATTTGCAGTAGTAATTGTGTGGTTGGAAAAGATAATTGGTGAAGGATACATAAATGAATGTCTAAGTGGTTTTAAGTGCTCACTTTTGTTGGATGCATTTCAGTGTGAAGCAGCAAGAATATGTCTGGTAGCACATTTTCTCTGGTGGCTTTATGTGGGGTAGCTCCTAGACTGGCCGCCGTTTACCATAGAAGCTATAAGGGAAAAAAGCAGGTGAGGAGAAAAAAAAAAGACGTTAGAGAGGGAGAGAGCCAAAGCATAAGAGACTCTTAAAAACTGAGAACAAAGTGAGGGTTGATGGGGGGTGGGAGGGAGGCGAGGGTGGGTGATGGGTATTGAGGAGGGCACCTTTTGGGATGAGCACTGGGTGTTGTATGGAAACCAATTTGACAATAAATTTCATATTAAAAAAAATATTCTTCCAGCTTAATCTTAACCTGGAAAGAAGACTGAGAGAATGAGTAGGCAACATGAAGAAAATTCAATGTAAAATATCTGAGAATAAAGATTCCAATTTAGTATCACTCACATTACTGGATTTAGCAGAGCACATTAGCTCACAGTGGGCTAGTACTCAAAACAAATTAGGTAATTATCTGAAAGCTGAGGTCACTCTGGCACCAGAATAGAATGTACCACCCAACTTTCAATAGCCCTTCTTGGCTGCTTAAAATCACCAACAACTTGTTAGTATCAAAACTGACTTATATGGGAATGCAAGCTGGTGCAGCCACTCTGGAAAACAGTATGAAGCTTCCTTAAAAAACTAAAAACAGAACTACCCTATGACCCAGCAATTGCAGTACTAGGCATTTATCAACAGGATGAAGGTGTGCTGTTTCAAAGGGACACATGCACCCCCATATTTACAGCAACACTATCAACAATAGCCAAAGTATGGAAAGAGTCCAAATGTCCATCAGTGAATGAATGGATAAAGAAGATGTGATATATATATATATATATATAT
>NW_024412388.1:90720384-90720836 GCF_014898765.1 Herpailurus yagouaroundi
TATATATATATATATATATATATATATATATATATAAAATGGAATATGGAATATTACTCAACAATCAAAAAAGAATGAAATCTTGCCATTTGCAACTACGTGGATGGAACTGGAGGATATTAGGCTAAGTGAAATTAGTCAGTCAGAGAAAGACAAAAATCATATGACTTCACTCATATGAGGACTTTAAGAGACAAAACAGATGAACATAAGGGAAGGGAAACAAAAATAATATAAAAACAGGGAGGGGGACAAAACAGAAGAGATTCATAAATATAGAGAACAAACTGAGGGTTACGGGTGGGGTTGTGGGAGGGGGGATGGGCTAAATGGGTAAGGGGCACTAAGGAATCTACTCCTGAAATCATTGTTGCACTATATGCTAACTAATTTGGACGTAAATTTAAATAAATAAATAAATAAATAAATAAATAAATAAATAAATAAATAAA
>NW_024412388.1:90720846-90815012 GCF_014898765.1 Herpailurus yagouaroundi
AAATAAATAAATAAATAAATAAATAAATAAATAAATAAATAAATAAAACAAGTTAAAATTAAAAAAAAGAAAGTTAAAAAAAACCTGAGATACTGAGTATCTTCATGCTGACTTGATTTAATTTATTTTAAAAATGATGCCACATCCATCCACAGTAAAATGAATAAATACAGTAAATAAAATAAATAAATAAATATGGAAATTTTGGTAATTCACTCATTTGAAAACTACATAGCAATGAACATTTAAAATCTACATATTATAGACAATAATTGTGGTGACTCTCACAACCTTAATGTTGAACAAAAGAAAACACATCATATTGTACAACATTTTTTAACAATTTTATTTTTAACACACAAAAAGCAGACAAAGCTATTCCATTCTTTTAAAAGTTATAGTTAGATTATTCCTGAGGATGATGGGGGTGGGGGTGGTGGGTATTAAAAGGGCATAAGCAGAGCTTCTAGGTTGTAAGTAATTGCAACCACAATTGCAAAATAATGTGTAGTTACATAGTTATGATTTATGTATTTTTTCTGTATGTATATTATATTTAAGTAAAAGCCTTTGAGGACAATGGAGATTCTTACTGAATGAAATAAAATTCCAGTGGTTATCTACTGAGGAAAAAAATTATATAGCTTCTTCTAATCCCAACCCATGAACAAGTTGAATGAAAATTAATCACTAGATCATAGAATTGCATTCCTCCATTAATCTGTGATACAATATTTATAACAACTAATATAGATTATATCTGTAGATCAAGTGTCCTTTTTGAAGGTATTATCAGATAGGTCAACCTGTGAGCAGTAGTCCCTTACTTAATATATTTCATAAGCCACCTACACTCTTGTTCTATAATACTGACATAAATACAGCTAAAATATTTAAATTTTAATGGTATGCAGTATGTACAGAAGAAACTTGTAGAAATATAACAACATTTAAGTTTGGATAAATTGCACACATATTCCAAAAACATTAAATCTAAGTGTTTTGTCCCTGAGACAGCTTCTTTATTTACTTTGAAATCATTTTTCTAAAGACTTTATCTTAGAAATGGGCAAGAACATGGAATACATGAGATGTGTTGCTTCGTTGGCATCTTAGCTTTGTTTTTAACTGTAAACTTGAAGTATTTTAAAGTATTTTTATTACTTGTCCATGAAACTCAGTTAAAGCGGTATCAATTTTATCTTAATCTTTCGAAGAGATGTTTGGCATACCTCTTGTAACCCTGTACTGGCTGGCCAGCCTTTGTAATAGTTATGAGAATTGAAATCAAGTTGGCTTTTCTAGCAGTGATGATGAGAGCTGCTCAGTTTTACTGATATTTTTCTTCATAATTGTTTCTGCTGCTTCTAGCCATCTTCGGGAAAAGATGATTTCAGCTTTATGTATCCAGGCTAGCTGGGCTATAATTATGGAAGTTTATTTATGATCTTCTACCGTCCATTAAGAATATATTGAGATGGGGGCGCCTGGGTGGCTCAGTTGGTTAAGCATCCAACTTCACCTCACGTCATGATCTCACTGTTCTCTTAGTCCCTCTCTCTTTGCCCTCCACCTCTGCCTCTCAAAAGTAAATAAACATTAAAAATAATTTTAAAAAATATTGATATGGTCTCCTTTAGCATCTAAATCTTCCCAGTGACTTTGGCAAGCACTTGTGTGAGTTACTTATATGAAAAAAAAAAAAGTATGTCTTGAAATACATGCCTTTTTCACAGCAATTTAACATTTTAATTGACTTTGTCCTAGAGACACATCTGAATAGTAGAAGGAACTTTAAAAAAATAGCTAAAATGCAAAAAACAAACAAACATTAAATGCTAATGGACTGGTTCCAGTGTTTCTCATTTTCTCATTTAATTTATGGTGATGTTCAAATATTCTTTTTATTTATTTATTTTTTTTATATGAAATTTATTGTCAAATAAATACAAATACAAAACCCAGTGCTTCTCCCAACAGGTGCCCTCCTCAATGCCCATCACCCACCCTCTCCTCCCTCCCACTCCCCATCAACCCTCAGTTTATTCTCAGTTTTTAAGAGTCTCCTATGGTTTGGCTTCCTCCCTCTCTAACTTTTTTTTTCCCTCCCCTTTCCCATGGTCTTCTGTTAAGTTTCTCAGGATCCACATAAGAGTGAAAACATATGGTATCTGTCTTTCTCCCTATGACTTATTTCACTTAGCATAACACTTTCCAGTTCCATCCATGTTGCTACAAAGGGCCATATTTCATTCTTTCTCATTGCCACGTAGTACTCCATTGTGTATATAAACCACAATTTCTTTATCCATTCATCAGTTGATGGACATTTAGGGTCTTTCCATAATTTTGCTATTGCTGAAAGTGCTGCTATAAACATTGGGGTACAAGTGCCCCCATGCATCAGCACTCCTGTATCCCTTGGGTAAATTCCTAGCAGTGCTATTGCTGGGTCATAGGGTAGGTCTATTTTTAATTTTTTGAGGAACCTCCACACTGTTTTCCAGAGCAGCTGCACTACTTTGCATTCCCACCAACAGTACAAGAGGGTTCCCGTTTCTCCATATCCTCTCCAGCATCTATAGTCTCCTGATTTGTTCATTTTGGCCACTCTGACTGGCATGAGGTGATATCTGAGTGTGGTTTTGATTTGTATTTCCCTGATGAGGAGCGACATTGAGCATCTTTTCATGTGCCTGTTGGCCATCCGGATGTCTTCTTTAGAGAAGTTTCTATTCATGTTTTCTGCCCATTTCTTCACTGGATTATTTGTTTTTCAGGTGTGGAGTTTGGTGAGTTCTCCATAGATTTTGGATACTACTCCTTTGTCTGATAATGTCATTTGCAAATATCTTTTCCCATTCTGTTGGTTGCCTTTTAGTTCTGTTGGTTGTTTCCTTTGCAGCGCAGAAGCTTTTTATCTTCATGAGGTCCCAGTAGTTCATTTTTGCTTTTAATTCCTTTGCCTTTGGAGATGTGTCAAGTAAGAAATTGCTGTGGCTGAGGTCAGAGAGATTCTTTTTAAAGTACACCACATGATTTAAAATGAACTCAAGACTAAAAACCACTATGCAAAGTCTGGGGCTTGCAATCTTTGTTCCATACTGCTATAAGGATACTTTATGGTAACCTTAGGAAAGGCTGTGAGATGAAATTAGGATGCCAAGATTCAGAAAGTAAATCCTAGGACAGGTGATTTCAGACTATTCTACCACTATTTGAAATTGATCAGGTGATTTTTCTGTTGAGAAATTATGCTTAAAAAAAGGTTGAGTCTTCTTTTATGTTGAAATCATCCAGTTAAATTATTGTGCCTCATTCTCTAGAGCTGTGTTTAGATAAGTGGTTGTCATATTTAATTTCAGATCTACATGTATATATACATATATACATATGCACATAAATATTTAAGTCTTGATAGGAATTGAGTGATTCAGCAAATAGCTTCTTTGCCATATATTCTGTGACTGACCTAAATATCCATGAAGAAATTGTTCCTCCTCCGCCCCCCAACATTTTTTCTAAAGTCTACACACGGACCAGCGAAATATGTTTCTTTTCATGTGTGAATTCATATGGTGAGAGTTTTGAATAAAATTAGGACTTGAAATCAGGCGACAAAGGTCACAGGAAAGTAGACAGAGGAATGAAAAGATCAACAGAGGCATAGTATTTTGGAGCTATTTTGTGATGCCTCATTCTGCCTATTTGATGAAGAAAGAGACGCCATGGGTAGTAGATTAGATTTGCTCTACTGAGGCTTTTTGAGGATTGAATTGAGCGGTGCAATATTTTTCTGCCATACTCTAAAAAATAGAAACTATATACAGATTTGGACAAAGAAACCCTGAGAGGAAAGGTACACAGAAACAGAAATAGTTAACCTCATCTAAAGTCAAATGTTAAAAAGGCCGTGAAAAATGCTCATACATAACACAAAGCAATGGTTCCCATTGCAAGTTGAAAGCAGCTGAGAAATTTTCACATATAACATTGTCTGGACTCCATTCACAGGGATTCTGATATAATTGACCTGTGGTACAGCCTGGCAATCTGTGGCTTGTTTGTTTTGCTTGTCTGATTGATTGATTAAAGCTCCCTAGGCAATTTTAACTTGCAGACAGGGCTAAGGACTACTGGACTATCTTTGATAGATGCAATTGCATCTAGCAATGATAGTCCTTCCAGGAAATGATCTATAATGGCCAACCACATACAGATATTTAAAGGCAAGAAATAAAGGACTGTTCAAGCAATAAGACACATGGTAGTGAACCTGAAATGAGGGCATCTTTGTCAGTTGGAAGGAGCTGACTGGAGGCAGAAGAATGCTCTCCATTAATGGGGAGGGAGAAGTGCTAAAGTTGAATGTTGACATTAGTTTATCTCTTGGTGTTTGATGATGTGAATCCCTTTGGCACGGAGGATAAGACACAGATTCCATTTTACTGTTCTTTATCTTTAAACACTTAAGCTTTTAGAAGTCCTGGTCTGTGATTGCTATTATTTGACTCTATTTTTAAATTTTAAATTATATATACGTATACTTGCTGCATAAACTTACATACACTGTTCATATGGTTTAACATATTAACATATTCCATGGATTTCTTTGTGTCAGAATTTAAATATTGGCATCTACAATCCATGCCTGACTATAATAGTAGACGTCATCCATTGACAACTCACTGGATGCCAGATTCTGTGCTAGATCTGTAAGATATATTATCTTCCTTAATCCTAACAATCACTGAGTTAGAAATTAATGTTTCTATTTTGTATGTGAGAAGCCAGGGTTTAGAAAATTAAGTCTATTGCTTGGGACTTAAACTCCTAGAATTTAATACAATGTCCCTGTTTCAAAATCCAGGCCACTAAACTCAAATAATTTTTATTTGGTTTCATCTATTTTATTGTTGTTGCTTTAAATCTTTATTTTTAACAAGATTATTAAATTGTGTTCTTTATTTTTGTATACTTTTAATTATTAATACTCTTAGTGTCTTTGTGCTAATATTTAGTTTTTATTTTCAGATTTTAGGTTTATGTTTTCTACTATATCATTATTTTTGCACCTTTTCTATATTCTACATTGAATATGAGATTCATCATATGTATCAAATTTTAATAAGTCAAAGGAACTTTGTGTACATTTTTATTTTCTCTTATGAAAGTTTTATATTACTACATTTTTTCTTTTATTCTTTCCTTTTATTTTTCATTACCCAAGTTTTAATTTTTTCTTATGACAGGCAGAAAGCTCATCAGAGATGGGGTGCCTCGGTGGCTCAGTCAGTTAAGTGTCCAACTTTGACTCAGGTCATGATCTCATGGTTCATGGGTTTGAGCCCCACATTGGGCTTGCTGTTGTCAGGGCAGAACCTGCTTCAGATCCTCTCTCCCCCTCGCTGTCTGCCCATCCCCCACTTGCACACTCTATTAAAATTAAGTAAACATTTTTTTTTTTAAAGCTCCTCTGAAAGCATGTTAGGATGGAAAGCCTGTGTTACAGCTAGGCATCCTATTCTTTATCCTTCCATGTATTGAATGACTACTACAAGGAAAATCAGTGAACAAACAGGAAGGACAATCCTCTTCCAGGTGGAGGAACCAATACACAATATAATATGTTAGAAAGCTGCATATTAGCATATTCTATAGAAATAGTAGAGCCATATTGGGAGATTTTCCAATAAGAAAGCAGCATAGACCTATTGAAAAGGGTGCATTTGCAGAAGAATGTTTAGATAGAGGAAGTACCAGAGGCAAGTGTGCTAGGAGCAGAGAAAGTGAGGAGGAGAGCTGTGAAATACAAGATAAAAGAGGTCATGGAAAATTAGATCCACAGCCTGCTTAAGAGGCCTGCCTTATAGACCATTATAAAAATGTTAACTTTCACACCTAAATGAATTGTGTGTTGTTGATTAGAAGAAAGTGATATCTGGCTTCGAATTTTAAAACAAGTTTAGGTGATGTGCTAATCTAGAGACTGACTGAGGTAAGGGCAGAAGCAGGGAGATAATTTATAAAACTACAGATTCAAGTGGTTGTAATCTGGTTATATTTAAGGCAGGATCAAAAGAATTTTCTAATGGGTATATTAGGTGTGTGGGAAGAAGATAATAGTTAAGTATGCCACAAAGTTTTTCACCTATTTTCATCCAGCTGCCTAAACTGCCTTTCATATTTCCCTTTTACAAACTATTTCCCTTGAAGCCATAGGAATCTTTTTTGGGTGCCTTGAGTCAATTATGGTTTTAGTGGATGTGTGTGTGTGTGTGAATATATATATATGTGTGTGTGTGTGTATATATATATATATATATATATACACACACACACACATAAAATGTATATTTATACATATTTAAATGGCCTCTATTACGAATAGAGAGTTTTAAGTTTAGTGTAACCAGAACTAGTTTATTACTCTAATTCACTTCACCCTTTACACTACATTCAGTACATCTCTCTCTTTTCACTTAATCAAGAGATATATTATTTAATATATTATGTTGTTGTACTTTTTGCCTATAGAACTCTTGGTTAAATGATTTGACTTCTTAACATCCCACAATGTCCATTCATTGTAGGAGAAGGAGCACGTTTTAAAAATAATATAACTGGAAATATTACAGATATGATAAAACCTATAAATACAGAGAGAGAGTCAATAAGGCCAAGCCTCAAGCAAAAGAGAAATATTAATAAAAGGTATGTTATAATGAAGTGACCCAAGATCTATGATAAAGAGATATTAACAGCATCCAAAGACAAAAACACAAAGAAACAAAAATAGAGATGATAACAAATTTTTCACTGAAAGCTATCCAAGCAAAAGGAGAGGAGAACAACCTCTTTAAAGATTTGGAGGTGAAAAACTGTCAACATAGAATTTTATACTGAGAAAGATATATTTCAAAAAGGAGGAAGAATAATGACTTTTTTAGACATTCACAAGTTGGAGCAGTACATCGTGAGCAGATCCATACTCTAAGATGTTAAAGAAATTCTTTCAGGAGCATGCAAAATGATAATATATGGGAGTATTAATCTACTCCAAGTATAGAATCTGAAATGATGACTTCATTGTTAAATTATGAGATTTTCTTACTATTTAAATATTTTCAAAAGATAATCAACTATTTAAACACAGATAGTGACCATATGTTATTTGAAATGTATGACATGACCACAAAGATTGGGTGGGGAGCTATGGAAGTATACCCATAAAAGGTTATTAAACTATAGTTTAAGGGTTATAGTATCTCTTGAAGGTAGATTATAAGATAAAGATGTATAGTATATATCCTAAAGCAATTACAGTAGCAACACAAAAAGTTATAGCTCAGCCAGCAATGGAGATAAAATAGAATTGTAATTTACTGTTGAACAACACAGATCCACTTATATGTGGATGTTTTTATAGAGTATAGTATTCTTAAGTATTTTAACTTCCTTATGATTTTCTTAATAACATTTTATTTTTTCTAGCTATTGTAAGAATACAGTATATGATACATACACAAAATATGTATTAATCAACTCTTTATGTTATTGGTAAGGATTCTAATCAACAGTAGGCTATTAGTAATTAAGGTTTTGGGAAGTCAAAAATTATACACAGATTTTCAACTATGCTTGGGGTCATCTCCCCTAACCAGCTGCATACAACTTATTTAACTAATCCTTTAAAAAAAAAGAAAGAAGTAAAAGGAAAAAGAAAACAAAGAAAAACTGGGATAAATAGAAAAACAGGCAGTAAAGAACTTAATGCAGCATAGAACTTAATGAAAATCTAAAGTTCTAAAACTTTCTTTACATTAAAAATTTTTAAATGTTTATTTATTTTTGAGAGCAGGGGGAGACAGAGAGAGAGAGAGAGAGAGAGAGAGAGAGAGAGAGAGAGAGAGAGAGAGAATGTGAACAGGGAAGGGGAAGAGAGAGAGGGAGACACAGAATCCTAAGCAGGCCACAGGCTTTGAGCCCTTCAGCACCCATGTGGTTCCATTTAAACCCATGAACCATGATATCATGACCTGAGCTGAAATCAAACGCTTAACTGACTGAGCCACCCAGGTGCCCCTAAGCTTCTAAAACTTTTGAAGAGACATAGGAGCAACCTTTGTGACCATAGATTGAATTGGACAATTAACAAACTGAAATATTGGACTTCATCAGAATTAACAACTTCTTTTCTTGAACAGATACTGTTAGGGAATGAAAGATAAGCCACAGACTGTAAACAAAACAAAACAAACAAACAAAAGCAAAGAGTGCCAATCATATATCTAGTAAAAATCTTATATCCAGAGCATATGAAGAATTCTCAAAATTCAATAATAAGAAAAAATAATCCAGCTTAAAAATTGGTGAACAGTTTGAAGATACTTCACCAAAGAAGATATTAAGATGACAAACAAGCACTTGAAAAGAAACTCAACAACACTAGTTTGTTAGGGAAATACAAGTTAAAACCACAATTAGATTCTGCACTATACTTACTTGAATCACTAAAATTTAAAATAATGACTATAATTGTTGGAGAGGAGGGAGTCAGACACTGCTACTGAGTATGTGAAATGTAAATATGCTTAAATGATGGTATCTACACCAAAAAGTACACACACCAGGAAATGCAAACTGTGGTATAGTCATAGTAAGAAAGATAATTTTTGAGAGTGAGGGGTGAGGGTGGGGGGAGGGGAGACAATGGGGGAGGGGATGGAAATGTGAAGTGGGAATGACTGCACAGTGCATGAGGAAGCCTGGGGGGTGATGTACCTGTTCAGCATCTTTATTGTGGTAGACAGTATCAGTGTGTGCATTGCCATAACATCAAATGGTACACTTTAAATGTGTGCAGTTTATTGAATGTCAGTTACGCCGCAACAATGCTGATTGGAAAAAAAAATTTAATGTATATAAAGTGATTCACACAATTTTACTTACTTAAGACATGCTTCTACCTCCCCTCTCAATGAGGCAAAATGATTAAAAATATACTTTACTTTTTTGGTTTTTATTAAGGAAATGTTTCTACTTGGATTCTTTGATATAATACCCCATTATATGCCATTGCATGTCATAAATGTTTATATTTCTGTTAAACTTTCTCTTTTTTAATTTAGTCAGTGCTTTAATTTAGACGTGTATATCGGTTTGGATATTCTCAAGGAGGTCATAAATATTAATCATGTCATGATATCTAATTGTTTCTGTTAATTCTGAATAAATAGGTATGTCCTAGTGTATTCAAATGTGGTGATATTAGTAAAGGATTAAGATATTAAATATTAAAATCTAGAAGGGTTAAGGTTCCCAAAAGTCTTGATGATAAAGCTCACAAATTATTAGGTTCTCCTGTCAACTACTGTTACTTATTTTCATTTTAAAGCCTAGTCTTGTGATTTTGGGGGTAGGGGGGTGGGTAGAGCTTTAACATGTAATCATGCAATCTAAAACAGCATATGCTAGCATCTATCTAAGGAACTCATTTACTGAGCTCTGCCATTTGAATAGCAGGAGCTAAGTCCCCTCAAGTGTCTGTAAGCATTTCAGGCTCAATGAGTCAAGACTAAATAAAACTCAGCTACTGTGAAAACAAACACCTGCCAGATAAACCTACTAATGGGTGGTTAACTATTAGCAAACCGGCCCCATCTCTATGATACTAGCAGATTGTCACATTTAAATCTCAATTATAGCAAGCTGGGAGTAGAATAATGAACCTCAAAGAATAGGATTTCCCTTGACCATTTCATATTATTGTGTGAGAAGAGAGGATAAAGGAATCCAATCAGAATAGCAATGGAAGGAATGATGGAAAGTTGTTGAAAGAGGAAATAATATTCTGATAAATCTACAATTCTCAAAAATACACAGAGGAACCAGTGCTGTCATTTTACCTCAACACTGGAATACCGTTCAAAGTAATAAATTACTTTCACTAAATATTAATTGAACCATGCTACTTTATTATAGTTCTTTTTGTACACATGAGAATAAAATGCAAAGTAGGAATTCATTGCACATAAAAAAAAAAAAAAGAAAAGAGGATTCATTCTTTAACCAAGATAGAGTGCTGGGTGGGAAATGAGGTTTTTCCCCTAGATGATTTTATATCCAAGGAACAGCAAATATCAGCTTTCACTTTCTAAGTGGAACTTAGTGAGAGATAGTCCTTATATACACATCCTCTGTGTATGGAGAGGAGGCGAGAAGATAATAACAGGGAGAGATGGTAGAGGGTATGGCTAGATGGAAGAGGGCAGGTTGCAGTCTTCATTTGTTCCCCAAATCTTTTATGTCCTCAAATTATGTGATACAGGTTACCACGATTCTTTGGCCCTAAGAGTTCCATGGCAGTGGGTCTGTCTACTTGCAGACTGTCACAGCATGGGACAAACAAATGAGACAATCAGGGGAATGACAGCTTGACCCTTCTAGATAGTGCAGCTGCATCTCCCAGAAGGTATCCTCAACAGAGAGGGATTTCTGTCAAACATGATCTATTCCAGATAATCTGTAGATTTTTAACAAATAATTGGAGGCCTTTCCCAATACAAAAGACAGCAAGATAAGTCAGTGATGTTAATCAACAGAACCACAGCCCAAATGCACATGGGGCTTTCCTTACATAATCATGTTGCCTAGAGTTTCCTTTGACCTAGGATAAAGGAGAGAAGAACCTTTAAGAGGTGAGATAATACTCATGTAAAGATAGATTTTTTTTTTTTTTAGTTTGTGTATTTTTCAGTATTTTTTAAAATTAGTTAATTTATTTTTAAATTTACATCCAAATTAGCATAGAGTGCAATAATGATTTCAGGAGTAGATTTCTTAATGCCCCTCACCCATTTCGCCCATCCCCCCTCCCACAACCCATCCAGCAACCCTCTGTTTGTTCTGTATATTTAAGAATGTCTTATGTATTGTTCCTCCACCCCATTTTTTTTTAAATCTTTTTTTTTCAACGTTTTATTTATTTTTGAGACAGAGAGAGACAGAGCATGAACGGGGGAGGGGCAGAGAGAGAGGGAGACACAGAATCGGAAACAGGCTCCAGGCTCTGAGCCATCAGGCCAGAGCCCGACACGGGGCTCGAACTCACGGACCGCGAGATCGTGACCTGGCTGAAGTTGGACACTTAACCGACTGCGCCACCCAGGCGCCCCTCCTCCACCCCATTTTTATATTATTTTTGCTTCCCTTCCCTTATGTTCATCTGTTTTGTATCTTAAGTTCCTCATATGAGTGAAGTCATATATTTGTCTTTCTCTGACTGACTAATTTCATTTATCATAATACCCTCCAGTTCCATCCACATAGTTGCAAATGGCAAGATTTCATTCTTTTTGATTGCTGAATAATACTACATTGTATACATATCCATTCATCCATTGATAGATATTTGGGCTCTTTCCATACTTTGGCTATTGTTGATAGTGCTGCTACTAACATTGGAGTGTATGTGCCCCTTCGAAACAACATACCTGTATCCCTTGGATAAATACCTAGTAGTGCAATTGCTGGGATGTAGGGTAGTTTTATTTTTAATTTTTTGAGGAACCTCCATACTGTTTTCCAGAGTGGCTGCACCAGGTAGGTTGCATTCCCACCACCAGTGCAAAAGAGACCCTCTTTCTCCGCATCCTCGCCAACATTTGTTGTTGCCTGAGTTGTTAAGTTTAGCCATTCTGACAGGTGTAATGTGGTATCTCGTGGTGGTTTTGATTTGTATTTCCCTGATGATGAGTGATGTTGAGCATTTTTTCATGTGTCAGTTGGCCATCTGGATATCTTCTTTGGAGAAATGTCTATTCATGTCTTTTGCCCATTACTTCACTGGATTATTTGTTTTTTGGGTTGAGTTTGATAAGTGCTTTATAGATTTTGGGTACTAACTCATTATCTGATATGTCATTTGCAAATATCTTCTCCCATTCTGTTGGTTGACTTTTAGTTTTGCTGATTGTTTACTTCGCTGTGCAGAAGCTTTTTATTTTGATGAGGTCCCAGTAGTTCATTTTTGCTTTTGTTTCCCTTGCCTCCAGAGACGTGTTGAGTAAGAAGTTGCTGCAGCCAAGATCAAAGAGGTTTTTGCCTGCTTTCTCCTCGAGGATTTTGATGGCTTCCTGTCTTATATTGAGGTCTTTCCTCCATTTTGCGTTTATTTTTGTGTATGGTATAAGAAAGTGGTCCAGTTCATTCTTCTGGATGTCGCTGTCCAGTTTTGCCAGCACCACTTGCTGAAGAG
This sequence comes from Herpailurus yagouaroundi, assembly GCF_014898765.1. Classification (NCBI taxonomy): domain Eukaryota; kingdom Metazoa; phylum Chordata; class Mammalia; order Carnivora; family Felidae; genus Herpailurus; species Herpailurus yagouaroundi. Next base: position 90,733,106 of record NW_024412388.1, read on the forward strand.
ACTGTCTTTATTCCATTGGATATTCTTTCCTGCTTTGTCAACGATTAGTTGGCCATACATTTGTGGGTACATTTCTGGGTTCTCTATTCTGTTCCATTGATCTGAGTGTCTGTTTTTGTGCCAGTATCATACTGTCTTGATGATTACAGCTTTGTAATACATCGTTAAGTCCAGGATTGTGATGCCTCCAGCTTCAGATTTCTTTTTCACGATTGCTTTGGCTATTCAAGATTCAAGAATCTTATTCAATCTTATTCAAGATTGCTTTGGTTCTGTACAAATTTTAGGATTGTTTGTTCCAGCTCTGTGAAGAATGCTGGTGTTCTTTTGATAGGGATTGCACTGAATATGTAGATTGCTTTAGGTAGTATCGACATTTTAACAATGTTTGTTCTTCCAATCCAGGAGCATGGGATATTTTTCCATTTTTTTGTGTGTCTTCTTCAATTTCTTTCATAAGCTTTCTATAGTTTTCAGTGTATAGATTTTCACCTGTTTGGTTAAGTTTATTCCTAGGTATGTTACGGTTTTTGGTACAATTGTAAATGGGATCCATTACTTGATTTCTCTTTCTGTTGCTTCATTATTGGTGTATAGGAATGCAACCGATTTCTGTGTATTGATTTAAATCATATAACTTTGCTGAATTCGTTGATCAGTTCTAGCAGTTTTTTGTCAGAATCTTTTGGGTTTTCCACGTAGAGTATCATGTAATCTGCAAAGAGTTTATGTTTGACTTCATCCTGGCTGATTTGGAGGACTTTTATTCCTTTGTGTTCTCTGATTGCTGACTAAGACTTCCAATACTATGTTGAATAACAGTGGTGAGAGTGGACCTCCCTGTCATGTACCTGACCTTAGGGAGAAAGCTCTCATATTTTCCCCATTGAGGATGATATTAGCGGCAGGTCTTTCACATATGGCTTTTATGATCTTGAGGTATGATCCTTCTATCCCTACTTTGTTGAGGGTTTTTATCAACAAAGGATGCTGTATTTTGTCAAATGCTTTCTCTGCATCTATTGAGAGGATCATGTGGTTCTTATCCTTTCTTTTATTGATGTGATGTATCACATTGATTGTTTTATAGAAATTGAAGCAGCCCTGCATCCCAGGTATAAATCTCACTTGGTCCTTGTGAATAATTATTTTTAATATTGCTAGATCCGGTTGGCTACTATTTTGTTGAGGATTTTTGCATCCGTGTTCATCAGGGAAATTGGTCTGTAGTTCTCCTATTTAGTGGAGTCTTTGTTTGGTTTTGGAATCAAGGTAATCCTGGCTTCATAGAATGAGCTTGGAAATTTTCCTTCCATTTCTATTTTTTGGAACAGCTTCAAAAGAACAGGTGTTAACTCTTCTTAAATATTTGGTAGAATTCCTGGAATGCCATCAGGACTGGACTCTTATTTTTTTGGGAGATTTTTGATTACTAATTTGACTTCTTTGCTGGTTATGGGTCCGTTCAAATTTTCTATTTCTTCCTTTTCCAGTTTTGGTAGTTTATATGTTTCTAGGAATTTGTCCATTTCTTCCAGATTGCCCATTTTATTGGTGTATAATTGCTCATAATACTCTCTTATTATTGTTTTTATTTCTGCTGTGTTGGTTGGGATTTCTCCTCTTTCATTCTTGATTTTAATTATTTGGGTCCTTTCCTTTTTCTTTTTGACCAAACTGGCTAGGGGTTTATCGATTTTGTTAATTCTTTCAAAGAATCAGCTCCTGGTTTCATTGATCTGTTCTACTGGTTTTTGTTGTTGTTGTTTTTGTTTTGTTTGCTTTTTTATTTTGTTTTGTTGTTTTTGGTTTCAATAGCATTGATTTCTGCTCTAATCTTTATTATTTCCTGTTTCTGCTGGTTTGGGGTTTTATTTGCTGCTCTTTTTCCAGCTCTTTAAGGTGTTAGTTTGTATATCTGAGACCTTTCTTCCTTCTTTAGGAAGGCCTGGATTCCTATATGCTTCCCTCTTATGACTGCCTTTGCTATGTCTCAGAGGTCTTAGACTGTGGTATTATCATGTTCATTGGCTTCCATGTACTTTTTAATTTCCTCTTTAACTTCTTGGTTAGCCCATTCATTGTTTAGTAGGATGTTTTTTAGTCTCCAAGTATTTGTTATCTTTCCAAATTTTTTCTTGTGGTTAATTTCAAGTTTCATATTATTGTGGGTTGAAAATATGCATGGTATATTCTCGATCTTTTTGAACTTGTTGAGGGCTGATTTGTGTCCCAAAATGTTCCATGTGCTGTAAAGATAGAATTTTAATTGACTAAGTTGTGACTAGCTATTGATTTTTAATGCCTGAGATTTTTAATAATGTCAAAAATAGGAAAAAAAGTCACAGAATTCAAATGTTGATGTCAGAATAGTATATATTGAGGGGTGGAAAACAAACTTACGTATTTTTCTTCCATTTTTGGGAAAACATTTTCAGAAATTTGACACCCTAAATATTCCCCTTATTTATTCCATTGTTTGTTTTCTCAGAAGTGTTGCATCAGTCCAGGCTTCTTAAACTCGCCTGTCAGATCACAAATACATATCCTGTAATCTCAGTTCTCTCCAGTCTTTTGTTCACATGGATTTGGAATTTATCTTATTGGAAATGAAGGCCTATAAGTGAAATATTTTTATTTTGTGCCAACTTTTATAAAGGCTCATTATTAGTGTTTCAGTCTTGTATACAATGAAGGCCATTAAGAAATTTACTGAAAATAAAATTATGAATGAAAAAAATTACTGGATATTTTTACCTGTTTTTCATGTCAAAAATAACTGAAACTATCTGTAGAAAAATCATCAGCTCCATTCACTACTGATTTGGAGTTCTTTGAAGATTTGAGACATGAGGAATATAGCTTACATCAATATGCAGAACATTTTTGCCAAGTCCAGTTCTTCATTTTTTTAACCTAGTAATAAGAGAAAGCAAGCAAGCAAACAAGAAAGAAGGAAAGAAAGAAAGAAAGAAAGAAAGAAAGAAAGAAAGAAAGAAAGAAAGAAAGAAAAAAACTGTCCATAGAAGTACACAACTGAGGATTATCATATATATATTTATGTTGTATGTTTATTCACTTGTTCTTAAATTTTTTAAAAAAATCATGTTTTTATTTATTTTTTAGAGAGAGAGAGACAGAGCATGAGGGGAGGAGGGCAGAGAGAGAGGAAAACACAGAATCCGAAGCAGGCTTCAGGCTCTGAGCTGTCAGCACAGAGCCTGATGTGGGGCTTGAACTCATGAACTGTGAGATCATGACCTGAGCAGAAGTTGGATGCCTAACTGACTGAGCCACACAGGTGCCCCTCACTTGTTCTTTATTTTGATTTATTTAACTTTTAATTTTGAAATAGTTTCAGATCTATTGAAAAGTTGCAAAATTAGTACGAAGAATTTCCATATGTCCTTTACCCAGCTACCCCCAGTGCTAATATCTAATTTAACAAGAGTGTAGTGACAAAAACCAGGAAGATAACATTGATATGAAACTATTAAGTAATTCACAGATCATATGCAGATTTTTTCAAGTCTCCCTAATGTCTTTTTTCTGTGTGTAAAGGCCCTTCATTGTCATAGCTCCTTAATTTACTTTATTCTGGAACATTTCTCAGTCACTTTTTCTTTTATGACCTTGACACTTCTAGTAGCACTGGCCAGTTACTTTGATGAGTTCCCTCAGTTTTTAATTGTCTGACATTTCCACATGATTACATTATGGTGTTATGCATTTTGGTATTGTATTTTATTTTTTTTTAATTTTTTTAACGTTTTTATTTATTTTTGAGACAGAGAGAGACAGAGCATGAGCAGGGGAGAGGCAGAGAGAGAGGGAGACACAGAATCCGAAGGAGGCTCCAGGCTCTGAGCTGTCAGCACAGAGCCCGACATGGAGCTCGAACTCACAGACCGCGAGATCATGACCTGAGCCAATTGGGACGCTCAACCGACTGAGCCATCCAGGCGCCCCGTTATTGTATTTTAAAGTAATTTACAATGCATTCTTTCCACGATTTTATAACTGATCTGCCTTCAAGCTTTAGGGGAGGAAAAACTCCTTTCCTCTGCTTCCTAGGAAACACTCATTCCCTTTGCCTTCCTAAATTCCCTGATGAGGCCCTATAAATTAAACTGATGAAAGATTTGCAAGAGAAAAACAAGCACAACTTGATTAAGACATGCAATGTGGTTGTGTGTGGGAGAAACTCATATACTCAAACGAATGGTTAGAACTTGAGGCTTATGTAACATCTTAAGAAAGAATAATTTTGTAGAGAAGAGACAAGACAAAGGAAAAGGATGTTGAGCTGCTAGGGTAGCAATATATGAGGATAACAGCTAGAGGTAGTAAAGTTGGTTTGTAGATTTTTCTGGATGCCCTCTAATTTCTGATGATAAGGTTGCCAAAGCTTCTTGGTACTGAAATTGGAGGAAGGGGCTAAACATCCACAAGGCAATGGCTTGTTCTGCTTCAGGAAGACATGGGATGGGCAGAGGGCTTATACTGGAGCTCTTTTCTCCATTGTCTTCAGCTCAAAATAACTCTTATGCCAGAGTGGTATATTTTGGAGTGACATACTCTGAATCCCTTCAAAGCTAAACTAGAACAGTTAACAGTTTATTCTGTTTCGTCATTTCATTTAAACATGCTTGAGTTAAAAAAACAACAACACAGCAACCATAAAGGAAATAATTTTAGAGACATGTTAATTGGAAAAAATATTGTTGGGGTGCCTGGGTGGCTCAGTCGGTTGAGCATCTGACTTCATCTCAAGTCATGATCTTGCAGTTTGTGAGTTCAAGCCCTGCGTCGGGCTGTGGGCTGACAGCTCCGAGCCTGGAGCCTGCTTTGGATTCTGTCTCCCTCTCTCTCTCTGCCCCTCCCTTGCTCACACTCTGTCTCTCTCCCTCTCAAAAATAAATAAACATTAAAATTTTTTTTTAAAGAAAAAAAATAATTGTCCACTTGAGAGAAATTGTTTATGGTATGATATATTTATGATATAATATATGATATGATATATTTACATATATCAAAAATAATCTTAATGACTGGAATTTTAAGGATATTCCATTTGTTTTTTAAATCAAGTTTTCCAGTCTGGAAAACAAAAGCTAAATTTCTGTTTTACATACCTTATTAGTATTTCTGAATTGCATTTTATTTCTTGCTGTTGTAGATTTGAAACAGAACCTCAATGTTACTATAAAACACAAAGGAATGTCCAGCTAATTTGATTGTCCCATTGACCAATTTTTCTTAATCTTATACACTAAAATAGATTTTAAAACCAAGCTATTTGCTGTAAATGAATTAGTGAATAATTTTAAATGAATTTAGAACTAATGAAATACATTTCCAGAAAAGGAGAAATAGTTAAGTTTTTCAAAGTACATTTACTTAATATTTTTTATCCAGGGAAAGGGGGAGGTACCAGAGGTAGGAAAAGAAGCCATAAAGCCCCATTTTTCCCCTATAAAATCATCTTGGTTAGAAAAAAGCGGGGGCGTGGGCTGGGTGGCTCAGTCAGTCATGATCTCACAGCTTGTGAGTTTGAGCCCTGTCTCGGCCTCTGTGCTGACAGCTCAGAGCCTGGAGCCAGCTTCAGATTCTGTGTCTCCCCCTCTCCATTCCTCCCCCACTCATCTTCTATCTCTCTCTCTCAAAAATAAAAATACATTAAAAAAAAAAAGAAAAAAGAAAAAAGGGGCCACCACACTTTATAGGCAGAGGTGAGCAAACCAGACTTTGAATCGGGAGCCTGTGATAACCAGAAACACAGAACGCAATGCAGTCATTTTAAGGCAGGCTAAGCAGCAGTGGGGCAATACCATTTCATCAGGTAGGCTTTGGCAGCAAACGTGACAGATGTTCCAGAGTCAATACCTATGGTGGCAGCACTGCAGTCTCTGTGAAGACAGAGGTGCTGTGCCCTCACAAGACCCAGATCGTCACTCCCTTCTCCATGCCAACTTCCGCAGCTTTCTCTGTATTTCTGCATTGCTGTAGAGTTCTCTTAAGCTTAAATTAGTGAGATTACTTATTCTGTTCTGAATAGCTGCAATGCTGGATAGAGTATTCTTGGCTGCATATGTTTCCCATTCAGCACCTTGAATGTATCATGCCACTCCCTTCTTGCCTGCCAAGTTTCTGTGGAGACATCTGCTCCTGACCTTAATCTGTCTTCCCTTGTAAGTTAGGGATTTCTTTTGTCTTGCTGCTGTTTAAATTTTTTTCTTTATCGCTATATTTTGCAAATTTAACTACAATATGTCTTGGTGTTACCCTCCTTTTGTTGACTTTGATGGAGGTTCTCTGTGTCTCCTGGATGTGGAAGTCTGTTCCCTGCCCAGATTAGGAAAGTTTTCAGGTATAATTTTCACAAATGTACCTTCTGCCCCCTTTCCCTCCCTTCTTTTGGGGAAAAAAAAAGCAAAAACAAAACTAAAAGGCAACCTTTGTAATGGGAGAAGATACTTGCAAATGACATATATGATAAAGAAAAAAAAGATAGATGCAAACCATAAAACAGACTCTTAACTGTAGAGAAAAAACTGAGGTTTGCTGGAAAAGGTGGGTCGGGGATGGGCATTAAGGAGGGCACTTTTTATTTTTTTAAATTTTTTACATTTATTTATTTTTGAGAAACAAAGAGACAAAGCGTGAATGGGGGAGGGGCAGAGAGAGAAGGAGACACAGAATCTGAAGCAGCTCCAGACTCTGAGCAACCGGTCAGCACAGAGCCTGATGCAGGGCTCAAACCTATGAACTGTGCGATTATGACTTGATCTGAAGTTGGACGCTCAGCTGACTGAGCCACCCAGGTGTCTCTGGAGGGCACTTTTTTGATAAGCGCTGGGTATTATATGTAAGTGATGAATCACTAAACTCTACTATTGAAACTAATATTATACTATATGTTAACTAACTGCAATTTAAATAAAAACTTGAAACAAAGATTTCTAATGTGTTCAACCGTGAATGCTGGCTAATATCCCATGCGAACGATTCTTGCGTTTTCACTTGTTTTTTGATGTGTTTTATACACTGCTTAATTTGCACGATGCTGCATATTGTCCTGATTTTTGTCTATAGATTTTTACATTTTCAGTATTAGCAGAGATTTCGTTTAACACATCCCCATACATCATATATATACACATATAATCTGAACAAATTCTTAAACATATGCATATAAACTTCACATCTAATTAAGTGTTACAATTTAAAGTATTTGCTTTGGGAGATCACATACTAAGCTCAAAAGGCCTGTCAGTCAGAATATTTTGTGTTGATTTATTTCAAACTATGTAGAAATTAGTCTCTTCATCTTACCGTTGTGCCAGTCCTCCCTCTCTTTATAAACGAGAGTATTCTTTAGATTGAATCACTTTCTGTGTTCATCAAGGCAGGTTTCAGAACTTTCATATTTATCAAAATTTAAATGCATTTTTAAAACATAGATATTGGAATTTGTCAAATTATTTTTTTAGATCTATTAAGTTGATCATATGCTGTATTGTGATTATAGAAAATTCTCTGTATCCTTTGGTGACCAGGCTCTTGGGAAGTTCTCTGCCACATGGGTTCCCTTACTCTCTCTTGGAATGTTTCCTTTTTGAATGTTTCTTCTTGGACAAGCAACCATGTGATCAGGTCATTGGCAGAGAGTCAAGCCTCTGTCCAAGTGTAGTAAACCCACCCTTGAGCCTAGGAATGACTGCACTTGTTCTGGTGTCCCAGCAAAGACCACGTGGAATAGAATGGCCCAATAAACCCACTTATTGAGAGACAGTAAGTCATTATTCTCAACCTTAATGGGGATTCATTCCTTAATAGGAATGGGATGGTTCTTAGGCAGTTGAAACAAGTCCTAAGCAAGCTTTGATTGTTTAAAAATCAATAGGAAAAATATAACCATTCAAAGAAATTGCATTTTTATTTGCAGCTTACATTATTACTTTCATAGTTATCTCATTCATTATAATATCTTTTTAATATAGTTTTTATATACATGTATTTTCTCTAGCGGCACTTTAAGTTTTCTAAAAATAGTGTCTACTTGGGCGCCTGGGTGGCGCAGTCGGTTAAGCGTCCGACTTCAGCCAGGTCACGATCTCGCGGTCCGTGAGTTCGAGCCCCGCGTCCGGCTCTGGGCTGATGGCTCAGAGCCTGGAGCCTGTTTCCGATTCTGTGTCTCCCTCTCTCTCTGCCCCTCCCCCGTTCATGCTCTGTCTCTCTCTGTCCCCCAAAAAATAAATAAACGTTGTAAAAATAGTGTCTACTTTTACTAATATCAAAGGCTTTTCCAGGATCTTTTTTGTGTATTATAAAATTTTTGGAGGAAAGAAAGAAACCAAACCAATATCTTAAAAACTTGAGTGAAAATATTACTTATATATATTTTTTAAAAAGTTAATGTTTATTAATTTTTGAGGGAGAGAGACAGAGCACGAGCAGGGAGGGGCAGAGAGAGACACACACAGAATCCAAAGGAGGATTCAGACTCCAAGCTATTAGCACAGAGCGCAACGGAAGCTCAAACTCATGAACTGCAAGATCATGACCTGAGCTGAAGTTGGGCACTCAGCCATCTGAGCCACTCAGGTGCCCCCTTTACTTATTTTTTTTTTAATTTGAAAGATAAGCACTGTATTCCATTATGACAAAGTAAAATGTTCTGTTCATCCTTGTCTTAAAATGCATTTCTTCTTTATCTAACAAAGACAACTGAATATGAATTTAACAGTTAATGGGGAGGAGAGCATTAACTTATTTAAGAAGTTATCGCTCTACCAATTGAAATGACATAATCTATTGAAACATACCCTTAAAGTTTTAAATATTAGATTTACTGTTCAGTGTGGACATTGTTTCTTTCTAGCTTTTTATTTTGTCTTTTAGTTTCATATGGACCCCTCCCTCAGGAAGAAACAAACAAAAAACTAGCTCCACCAGCGTAATTTCCTTGACTATTTACTTCCAGTATTAAAATCATCTATAGATGATCTAGAGCAAATTTTTAGTTTTTTTTTTTTTTAAAGAACTTTCCTTTTTCCACCGATGACCAGGTAAATTTTATCACTTATTCCTCTCCTTGCAGAATGTGCAATTTTACATCAGAGCATGTTTCCAACTGCGCTAAGTGACACTTTATTGTATCTAAATCTGAGTAAGACTTATTCTCTGCCCTTATTTGTTATTCTTACCTGACCTTTTCCATTTTACTTTGCAGTTGCATTATTACCACCATGCTGACAGCTCCAATTTGTTTCTTTAGCTGTCATTTTCCCAGCAACATTCCATTAGTTCTTCAGATTGCCTAGTGTTCCCACCAAATCATCCTAGTGTATTTACTGAATAGTCTTCTCTACAGATAAAGGGTGTTTAAGTATAAATATGAGAGTTTTCAAAACAAAGCAATAAATAGTTCCAATTTATTTCAACAACAAAAAAATACTGATACCAGGTTTAAGTAGCATCATGATACAAATTTACCTTTATTTACTTAGTCCAGCAAATTGATTTTTAGGCTATTGAAACTTTTGAGAGAAGTTCTCTAAGTAATTTAAAGGTTTTTAACCACCCAGAAATTTCAGTTTTTATCATCAAAAAATAGAGTTTGTGTTTTTCTTATAATATCAGTAAATCACACATACTTAAGTGTGTTGAACATTTCCTGAACTTTTCATCACTGGAAAGGTATGTTATTTATGATGCATTGATTTGTTGTTATTTACGCCACATAAGATTTATGGACAGAAACCAAAATTCTGTTGAATCAAACAAAACTCATGTAAGATATTGCCAGGTAATTTTGTAAATCAGGAAATTAAGTCTCTGAATGCTGAAATAGTAGTCCCAATATTGCAAACATAACATTATCTCTTAATTTTTATGCATTTTACTAGATCATGCTTAATTCCATATAAATAATATTTTTGTATTAATAATAAATCAGATGAGATAGATTAATATTTTAAAGGAAAATTTCTTTGTACAACTCAGTCTTTCAATCATTCTGACATTTATGCCAAAGAATTTATATTTTCAGAGAAGGCCATTTTTTGATGGATGTTTCTTGAAGCATTTTCACTATAATTTTGCCTTGCTATTTTAAATACAAGTTTCATAACAATCAAACATTTTACATATAAAGACTTTTATTTTATTTTATTTTAGTTTTTTTAATGTTTATTTTTTGAGAAAGAGAGAGAGTGTGAGCAGGGGAGGAGCAGAGAGAGAGAGGGAGATACATAATCCAGAGGAGACTCCAGGCTCTGAGCTGTCAGCACAGAGCCTGACACCAGGCTCAAACTCAGGAAGTGTTAGATCATGACCTGAGCTGAAGTCAGACGCTTAACTGACAGAGGCACCCATGCACCCCTACATATATATAAAATATTCTTATAGCATGCTTGATTTTTTCTAAATATATTTACCTATCTGCCTAACATCTGTAGTTATTATTATTTGATTAGGAGGAATCAGAATTACCATATCTCTTGTTATAAAATTCAGGAATTACTGATCATACATCAGGTGTAAATTTTATTATAATTTATGTCTTATAGGCACATATATAATATATATATTATACACATCATATAATTGCTCTTTAGATTTAATGTATATATTACATAATTTATATGCAAACACATACATACACACACACACACATCTATGAATAGATCAGTAGAAGTGGTGAGAGTTGATACCCTTGTTTGTTCTTAGGGTATAATATTCAGTGTTTCATAATTAAGTGAAATGACAGCTGTAAATTTCTCAAACATGGTCTTTATCTTATTTAGAACGCTCTTTTTTCCTAGTTTGCACAGGTTTTTGATTAATAATGGATGTTAGATTTTTTTAGATTATTTTTTATGTATATTGAGTTGATTATGCGCCAAATCCTTAAGTATTTCATATAATGAAGCTATTTAAATAATAATTTTTATTAAGTTTAATTTCCAAATGCTTGTTGCTAGTAATTTTTGTAAATTAACATTGTATCACAAAACATTGCTAAACATAATTATTAGTGCTAGTAGCATTTTTGTCCATTCCACTGGCTTTTCTACATAGACAATCATATACGTACATAAATACAGTTGTCTTTCTTCCAAATTTTATACCTGTTGTTTTCTTTCCCTGCCTTATCACATTGACCAGAATTCCAGTGCAATGATGAATAGAAGTGGTGAGAGCAGGCATCTTATGTGATCTTAGGAGAAAAGCATTTTATCATTTATCGTTTTGTATGATGTTAACTCGTAGTGTCCTTTATCCTATAAAGAAAGATCCCTTCAGATTTTACTTTGCTAAGATTTTTTATCAGGAATGGATGTTAGGTTTAAGTTATCTGTCTTTGTATGTGGAATGTAATTCTTACAGGTTGTCTTCAAATTTGTATCTGTCTCTATATGTAAATGTATAGGTTGCATTTTGTAAAATGTTTTTCTACCACAATTTTTTTTTGTTGTTAAATTTTCAGTGTGGCAAATTGCATTTATTTATTTTTTAATATTAAGTAAATATCCCATTAATTTGAGAAACCCCAGTTGGCCTTAGGTTTTATACATTTGTTTTTGTTTTTACTATACATTGTTGGATTCAATATGTCAAAAATTGGCAAGAATACATGCATCAGTCTTATGAAGGGTATTGGTCTGTTTACTTCTCTTGTAATGGCTTTGTGTGCTTTAGATATCTGGGTAGTACTGGCATTATAGAGTAACTTGGAAAGCCTCCCCTCTTTTTCACATCTCTGAGAAAGTTTGCATGGATTTTGTATTTTTTCTTCTTTAAATGCTTGGCAATATCAATTGGTAGATAAAATCTGTCCCTGGAGTTTCCTTTATATGAAGGATTTAATAAAATTTCAACTTGTTTTCTTGATATGGGGTTATTTAGGATATACATCTTTTCCTAGTAAGTTTAGGTAGTTTGAATCCTTCAAGAAAATTTACCATTTCATCTAAGTAGTTGAATATATTGCTTTAAAGTTGTTTATAACATTCCCTTTTTATCTTTTTGGTGAATACAAAATATATAATGTTGCTTATTCTTTATATTGGTAATATGTGTTTTGTTTCTCTCTTCTTAGTCTGTATGACTAAAGGTTTATCACATTTTATTGATCTTCAATAAGCTTTTGGTTTTATTGAATTTCCCTGTTGTATTTTATTTGTTTTATATTTATTTATGCTTCTTTTTTTATAAAGTTTATTTTGAGAGAGAGAGAGAGAGAGAGAGAGAGAGAGAGAGAGAGAATGAGCAAGAAGGGGCTGAAAGAGAGAGGAAGAGAGAGAATCCCAATATGACAGTGCAAAGTACCACACAGGGCTCCATCTCATGAACAATAAAAGATCATGACCTGAATCGAAATCAAGAGTCAGATGCTTAGCTGACTGAACTACCCAGGTGCCCCTCTGCTTCTTTCTTATACTTATTTTATATTTGATAAGCTCATCTCCTAGTTTTCTAAAATGGAAGATGTATAGCTATTGATCTTGAATCCTTTGCTAATATTGGGTATTCTTTGCTAGTATTCATAGTGCCACAATTTTTCTCTAAGTACTGCTTTAGTCACATTTTACAAAATTTGACATGCTGTGTTCCATTTTTATTCAGTCCAAATAATTTTATTTTTTTAATTTGTTATTTGACCTATGGATTATATGAAAGCATATTATTACTTTTTAAATATTTCCAATTTAAGTTTATGTGGCTAGAGAACATCCTTTGTATCACTTGAATCTTTTAAAACTTATTGACTGTGTTTTATGGTCCAGAATGTGATCTGCTTTGGTAAATATTCCATGTGTTCTGAAACAAAAAGGGTATTCTCCATTTGTAGGGTAGACATTTATTCCATACATTATAATTACTTCAAGTTGATTGATAGTATCATACAAATTTTCAATGTCATTTTAATTTCCTGTCTACTTATTTTGTCAATTATTGAGATGAGAATTGAAATCTCTAATTTACTGTGGTTTTGTCTACTTCTGCTTGCAAATATGTCTGTTTTTGTTTTATGCTTTTTGAAAATCTAAGTAAGTAGAGTTTAAGATTATTATGTCCTTTGATAAATTGACTATTGTTAGGAAATGATCTATAACTTTATCAATATTCTTTGATTTGAAATAAATCAAATCAATGTGGTGACACCAACTTTATTTTGCCTAGAGTTAGCAAGACATTTAAAAAAATTAATCTTTATTTTTGAGAGAGAGAGAGAGAGTGTGTGCGAGCGAGGAAGGGTCAGAGAGAGGGAGACACATAATCCGAAGCAGGCTCCAGGCTCTGAGCTGTCAGCATAGAGCCTGAAGTGGGGCTCAAACTCATGAGCCATGAGATCATGACCTGAGCTGAAGTCAGAGGCTTAACTGACTGAACCACCCAGGTGCCCCAGCAATACATTTTCTTACAAAACTTTAAATTTATCATTCTTTATGTTTAAAAGGTATTTGTTGTAGGATGTAATAGCTGTCTCTTGGTTTTTCATTCAATCTTACAAGCTCTGCCTTTAAATATAAACTATTTATATTTATTGTGATTATCGATGAGGCTGATTGTAAAGCTGTTATGTTATTCATTTTTATTTCTCCTATTTATTTCGTATTCTTATTTTATCTGTTCTCAAATCTTCTTTTCAATTAATTGTATATTTTTATAGTTGCATTTATCTACTTTGGAAACTTATTAGCTACTGCTCTTTGTTTATTGTTTTAGTGATTGCTTTAGGATGTAGGGCATATATTTTTTAACTTCCTTCAAGTGATATTATGTGATATATCTCCTTAAGCACAGTCAAGGAATCTTGCAAGATTATACTTTCCTTTTTCCCCTCCCAAACTCTGTGTTGTTGTTTCCTATAGTTTTCTTTTACAAACTTTATAAATCCCACACTGCATTATAGCTTTTGTTCATACAGCCAATGATTTTTAAGATATTTAAATAACAAGAAATTGGTATATTATTTCTTCTACCTGAAGAAAATTTTTAACATGACTTGTACTGTGGGTCTTCTAGCAATGAATTCTTTCAGTTTTTATATATGTGGGAAAGTTTTGTTTTGCATTAATTTAGAAATATATGCTGTAGTTATAAAATTCTAGGTAGGTAGATTTTTCTGTTAGCGCTTTAATAACTTGCTTTCTCCAATATCATTTTACTTGTATCATCTCTAATGTGAAATCTGCTGTCATCCTCATCCTTGTTTCTCTGTAACATTTTGTATCTGAATACTTGGAAGATTTTATTTTTAATCCAACTGTATGACCTCTGAAAAGGCAAAATTATGGAGACCATAAAAAATCAGTCATTCCCAGCAGTTAGCAAGGAAGGAGAAATAAACAGAATGAGCGCAGAGGATTTTTAGAGCAGGGAAGATACTCTGTATGATAGTAAAACTGTGAATTCATGTCATTATAAATTTGTCCGACGTCCTACAATGTGCAGTGCCAAGAGTGAAGTCTAATATAAATGATGGATTTGGGTGATAGTAATGTGTCAGTGGAACTCATCCATTGTAACAAACATACTGCCCTGGTGAAAGATGTTGATAATGAAGGACACTCTGCATGTGGGAGGATGAAAGGTATGTGGGAAATCTCTGTACTTTCCTCTCAGTTTTGGTGTGAACCAAAAACTCCTCTAAAAAGAAAAAAAAAGGCTTAAAATGCAAACACACACACACAAATTATTTGAAAAGGGAGAAGAAAAGAATGTCATACAGTTGTAATCATACAGCGCACGGTCTTTTCATATTGGCTTCTTTTACTTGGTAATATTCATTTGTTTCCTCCATTTGTTTCCTGGCTTCCTGTTAGCTCTGAATAATATTCTGTTATCTAGAGGTACCACAGTTTATTTATCCCTTCACCTAATGAATGGCATCTTTGTTGCTTCCAAGTCTTGGCAGTTTTGAATAAAGCTGCTATAAACATCTATGCGCAAGTTTTGTGTGGACATAAATTTCAAACTCCTTTGGGTACAAATAAAGGAGCAGTATTGCCACGTCATAGGACAGCAGTATGTTTAGTTTGGTCAGGAGCCTTCAAATTTTCTTACAAACTGGCTGGACCATTTTACATTCTTCCCAGCAATGAATTAGAGTTCTTACTGCTTTACTTCCGTGTCAGTATTTGGCATTGTCAGTGTTCCAGATTTTGGCTTTTCTGATAAGCATGTATTGGTATTTTATTGTTGTTTTAATTTGCATTTCCCTGATAATATGTGATATGGAGCATCTTTTCATATGTTTATTTGCCATCAGTATATTTTATTTGGTGAGGTATCTGTAAAGGTCTTTGACCAACTTTCAATCAAGTTGTTTTCTTATTGTTGAAAAATAATTTAAATAATTTGAAGGTTATTTTAAAGTAAAGAAAATATATGCTTCAAAATAGCCATAAACTGACATAAATTGACAGTGGGTGTCCAGAATATACAAAAAGTTCCTACAAATCAAAATTTAAAAAGACAGTAAAAACATGAGCTAAACATGTGAGCAGACATTTCACAGAATATATGATTAAACATAAAACATTTTTAGCTTTGGGTTGCCTAGGTAGCTCAGTAGGTTAAGCATCCAACTTTTGATTTCAACTCAGATCATGATCTCATGGTCAGGAGATCAAGCCCTGGGTAAGGCTCTGCGCTGAGCATGGAGCCTGCTTGGATGCTCCTCCCCTGCACTTCCCTGTACTCTCTCTCTCTCTCTCTCAAAATAAATAAATAAAATATTAAAAAGAATGTTTAGCTTTGTTACTAACCAGGATAATAAAATTTAAGGATAAAATGAGATAAAATTTTAATCCCATTCAACTGGCAAAAATTAATACATTCACTATACCAAATATTGGTTAAAGTATGGATTCCCATAAATTTTGTACATCATTGATAGAAGTATAAATTGGTGCACACACTTAAGAAAACAATCTGGCCTCATAAGTAACATCCAGTGTCACTGGTAGGTTTATGATTAACAGAAATTCTTGCTCATGTTCTATAGCAAACATATATAAGAATGCTCATAAAAATTGTTAACAATAGTAAAAAAAGCATAAAATATAAAATAATTTGGTATCCATCTGAAGTGTCTTTGCAGTGAATTGCTTTGGAATCTTGATGGAATAATTTGCATGCTGGCACATAGATCTTAAGTTATTGGTTAAATGCAAAGTTTATGATCTCAGCCAAGTACTTTAGGAGCTAATACAACAGGAACTGTTTAATTAGGTCTTCCTAACTCTTCAGTGTCTCACACTAAATAGTATGAATAAGTAACATGGTAGTATTTTGTCTGTATCAAATGACATATTTTTAGTAGACAATATAATATTTGGGTGATCTAAAAAAAATGTTTCAAGTATCAGAAAAAAAAACATATCAATTCAATCAGTGGGGACATATTTTACATGACTTTATGAAAAATACCCAGCTTATTATTTTTCTCTTTCCACCATTCCTTATTATGAATATATAAATAAAGATTTGCAAGACAATGAGAAGTAGCCACAAATATACAATTTTAAAACAATATATTCAGTGTTTAATAATTATTAGTCAGAAATTAGTAGTAATAATTGTTTTCATATACAATTAATAACGTGTGTCATGAAATTAGTTTTTAAATATACATACCATGTTTTATTTTCTTTATCCCTACATTGATCTTTTCATTTGTTTCCTTTGAATATTTACTTGTTGGCTTATTCTATATCAGATATTTTGAAAATAGAATAATTGCGAGTTGTAAATTAGAATTTTTTTATTATCAAATCATTTTACAATTTGATTATTGTTGTACTTATATAAATCAGACTGAGAATTAGCAGCATAGTTTTTTTTTTATCTCTGTTTTGGATAGATTCTATGAAATATGTACTCTAATTAAAATTTCATTTATTAAAACACTCATAAGAAAATGAGTGTATGTTGTGAGGTGGAAGATAAATGAGTTTGGGTTTGGTCTTGCTTCAGCCTCTTTCCCCTTATCCATCTCCTTCAGTAGTGACAAGAAAGCTTTCAGTAGTAGATTATCAGTGTCAGGTACCCTAGAAGAATTGTGTGTTGAGGGATTTGAAAGTAGTAAAATATATTGGTGTGCCAAGCAAATAATTGACCTAGGAAATATAAACTAGTAGTTGTAGTAGAGAGAAAAGTGAGTTATCGGGAAAAAATGAAAAAATATATATATTTCTAGTTACATTGACTGCTTGGTGGGGAGTTGTAACTTAGTTTTCTAACACATGCACACTATAAGCAAATGTATATATAAATGAAAATAACCTCTGAATTTTTGATGATTTTTTTCTTGTATGGTATTTAATGTCTCATATTCAAGATGATAAAAATTGAATATTAGAATATATTTTGTTTTAAGATAAATAAATATTGAGTCAGTTTGATTAAACTCTACATTAAAAATTTAGGCCTCTGGTAAATTAAAAAAAAATTAAAAGTCAGTGATCATTGAAAGTAAAATAAAGCTTGTATTTCAATAGCAGCAAAAATAGCAATACAATACATTTATGTAGTGGAATTCCTGATTCCTAAACCATGCATGACATGAACACTGTGTTGTTTGTAACTAAGTTTCTTAAGCAGTGAATCTGCAAGGTGGGGATGTCTGTGTCTTTAATATCCTTCCAAATAGTGTATCCTAAGTTATTACTTTAATAGCAGTTCCCATAAATAGGGAAGCTGATAGAGTGAAGTTTTTAGTAACTGCATTTTCTAGTAACAAATGAGTAAATTTATTTCATTGAATTAATAGTTTCTATAGTTAGGAAAAATATAGAAATAATCCCCTTTTATCTAAAGTTTGTCATAGAAGTACAAAATTTAAAAACATATTCAAGGCAAGAAAATTACTTTATTAAACATAGTGAAAGCTGTAATATTCAATGGATTTTAAATATATCATTAAATTTATCATGTATCAAAGTGTTTATTAAACATAAAGCTGTCTTTCTGACAATTTTGTCTTTTAAAACTGTGTGAACACCTATTTGTTATAATACTAGAGTACTAGTATTTGATATAGTAGTAATTATTAAGGACTTACTATGTGCAGATCCTGAGAGATAAATAGATGGGTAGGACATATTCATTACTATGATTTATAACCTAGAGTAACATTTTACCAACAAATAGCTAAATTTTAAGAGAGAGAATTCAAATACAATTTTTTTTCTCTCTGTGTTGATAAAAGAAATGGTTCATTTTATCTGTCTGGTTTGATTGGGGAAGTATTATTTGTTCCTGGCCTTGAAAGACAATAAAGATACCATTATGAGATAAATGTAGGAAAGACAGGAAAAAAAAATAGATTTGAACAGTAGCCTACAGTATCTGTCTTATATAGCAGACTAAATAAGGGCCATCATAGACAGAATGAGAGTTTAAAGAAACTTGGGAAAAGTTCTTTTGTTGTTTTTTTTTTTTTTGTTTGTTTGTTTTTTAGATGAGCCAACTGAAGATAGAATGATTAGGCACCTTTATACACACACACACACACACACACACACACACACACACACCTTTCTAAGTATTGAAAACAAGTTAAATATGCAGAATAACTGAAATGTATTTGTCTTTAAATACTAATTAAGAAAGATGATTTATTCTAGCAATATTTTAGGTGCACATTATTTAGTAAACAGAGCAAGGGAAGATTGCTTTATTTATTCATGTATTTTCTTTTATTTAGTACATCAATACTATGGCACATTTTTGCTGAGGGTAACAAGCAGTGGGCACAGAATGATAGGCACTGAAAAAAAAAACCTCATCAGATAAAATAAATATAACAAAGGCAATTTCTGGATTAATAAAATTAGTAACAGTTTCTTATGCTTCTTTGTATATTTACACAGGACCTAAAATTTGAGGTTGAATTTATAATTCACACCTTAACTTATTTAAAGAATTCTTCAATCTGATTCAGTTTTCAGTAGTACCATATATATGCTTCATTACCTCATTTTTATTAATTACCATGTCTTTAATCTAAAAGTGATAGCTCTTGTTTTTGAATAGCAAGATAATCATTAATTAATTCTTCTTTTCTTCCATTCTTTTATTCATGTAAAATATTTTTCTGTATATAATATATACCAGGCTATATTCAAGAATATGCTGGGAATATGACTCTCATATAAAGGTATACATATGCAAAAAGAACAAAAAATACTATACAAATAAATAACCATATACATAAGTAGAATTTTTAGATATAACAAGTAACAAAGATGGAAAAAATATTTTGAAGATAATGGATGGAAGTGGGGGGTCAGCAATACTTAGGGCAGCTAGACGTGCTGAGTGGAAGACGATGACGATGAATTAGCATGGGGATATCTGGCAGAACCTGCAATGCCAGCTTGTCCAGAGGGACTTTGGCAGTGATGAAGACGTTCAATATGTGCACAGTCTAATATGGAAGCCATTAGTCACATGTGTCAATTGGATTAGAAATATGACTATTTGAGAATTAAATTGTAATTGCTTTTAATTAATTTAAATTCAAATTGTCACATGTGACTGATTTCTGCTCTATTGGAGCAGCACAGCTGTAGGTCACAGGATCAGTAGCTTTTCAAGTGAGAATTTATGTCAAGATATGAGCAAGTACTATGGTTTCTGTCACCAGGAGAATGGCAGTAACACAAGAGTAACCCGTGTTTGAAATATAGAGAGTTAGAGTCTTTCAATCATTGTGTGTAAAAGCGTGGGTGGAAATTTGTTTCTCATCAGTTTGTACACAAAACAGAAGCTCTTTCCATCAGATATATCCGTGATAATGAAGCATATGAAACTATAAATGTCATGTGTATTTGCATTTGTCTGTATATATGAGATTATATATATGCATGTCATATATATCATGTAATATATACATATTTATTTTTTTTTAATTTTTGTAAAGTTCATTTATTTTGAGAGAGCGAATGTGAGTGGGGGAGAGGCAGCGAGAGGGGGAGAGAATCCCAAGCAGGCTCCACTCTCAGCACAGAGCCCGACATGGGGCTCAAACTCACGGACCCGTGAGATCATGACCTAAACTGAAGTCGGACGCTTAACTGAGCCACCCAGGCGCCCCTAAGGTATTTTAATCAGGACTGAAGAAACTGCCTATATAATATTCTTGGCTTCAGGAAAAGAAGCCAAGAAAAAGCCTCAGGGCTGATCAAAATGAAATATAGTTGCTGTATTTGCTACAATTGTGTGTGTACCTAATCAGAAAGCTTCTATTATAACTGTCACCTTGAAGAACACCCTGTCATAGCTGCAATCTAGGGACTAAGAAGCTGTTGCTCCCATCCCTGCCCCCACCTCTCTAGACCCCTGATGCTTGTGGCCTGACCCTGGACACTGCTGCAGAAAATCCCATGTCCCCATGATCGGGCTGGATAGAAAAGAGCTGAAACAACATGAGGATGACCTCTGCCTCCTTTGATTTCCAAATAACCTGCCTCATTGCCAGAACCTAATTCCCATGTAGAACAGTCTGCAAGACAGACTGGGAGGTGACATTTTTAGCTTTCCAGCCTCCATCATACAGAAAGGTACACTAGAAATTCGTGCTGATGGTCAGTCTCATATGCATCTACTATTGGAACATAACGTTCAACAAAAATGCTTCAGTATCTCCTTTTATTTTTTTATTTTTTTAACATTTATTTATTTTTGAGACAGAGAGAGACAGAGCATGAACGGGGGAGGGTCAGAGAGAGGGAGACACAGAATCTGAAACAGGCTCCAGGCTCTGAGCAGTCAGCACAGAGCCCGACGCGGGGCTCGAACTTACGGAGCGTGAGATCATGACCTGAGGTGAAGTCTGCCGCTTAACTGACTGAGCCACCCAGGCGCCCCTATTCTTATTTTTTAAAATATTTATCTTTATTTTTGAGAGACAGAGAGCATGAGTGGGAGGAGAGGCAGAGAGCGAGAGAGCAAGAGCGAGAGCGAGAGCGAGAGCGAGAGAGAGAGAGAGAGAATCTGAAGCAGACTCCAGGCTCTGAGCTGTCATTACAGAGCCTGATGCGGGTTCCAGCCCAGGAGCCCTGAGATCATGTTCTGAGCTGAAGTCGGTTGTGCAACCTGCTGAGCAACCCAGATGCCCCAGTATCTCCTTTTTTTTTTTTTAATTAAAAAAAATTTTTTTAATCTTTATTTATTTTTGAGAGACAGAGTGTGAGCAGGGGAGGAACAGAGAGAGAGAGGGAGACACAGAATCTGAAGCAGGCTTCAGGCTCTGAGCTGTCAGCACAGAGCCTGATGCAGGGCTCAAACCCAGGAACCCAAGGTCATGATCTGTGCAGAGGTCGGACGCTCAACTGACTGAGGCACCCAGGCGCCTTGTCCCCATATCTGCTCTAAAAAAAATACTTGCAGTCTTTTGACATCTTGGTTATCCTGCCATAATCCTATTGCCCTAGTGTATTTTACTGAAAAAGGCTTTGAGAGAGTTTTCTAGACTGTCTCAATGTATTTCCACATATTCCTCACTTTATTGAAAAACATTTCTGCCAAAAGCTAATCAACTTTCTTATTACAAGCTTAGTGTTAAACTATTCTGATGTTACTCAAACTCTTCATAACATTTGATATAATTATTCCCTTCTCCAAAGTGATCTTATTTTTCCTCTACGATTTTATATTTCCTTATATTTCCCCTGCTGTACTTTTTTCTATGGTGTGTATATGTGTGCACATGTGCTCACACTCTTCTCTCTCTCTCTCACACACACACACACATTCTGCTTTTTTTATGGTAAATGTTTTTAATTGAACATATTTTTTCTCATTTCTATTGAATATTTTCATTCAATTATATTGAATGTTCATCATATTATATTAGTTTGCTTGGGCTACTGTAACAAAATAACATAGGCTTAATGGCTTAAACAACAGAAATGTGTTCGCTCACAGTTCTGAATCAGGAAGTCCAAGATCAAGGTGCCAGAAAATCCATTTTCTAAGGCCACTCTTCCTGGATTGCCTCACGTTTGTGTCCTCACATTGTTTTTCCACTCTGCATGCATGGAGAGAAAGGGGGGAGAGAGATCTGGTCTCTTCCTCTTAGAAGGACACAGACCTTCTAAGGTATGATCCTACTTTTATGACTCATTTAAATTTTATTATCTCCTTATAGTCCCTATTTCCAAATATATTCACATTGTGGGCTAGGGCTTTAACATACGAATTTGGGGGGGGGTTGCAATTCAGTCCCTAATAGCTATATTTGTTCAATATCAATTTTCTGATGGAGAGATGGTATAGGTTCCCAAATGCATTGCTTTAGTTCCTGCCAAAGGAAAACATTGAGTATTTATATTTCTTTTGTTTTTATTTTCTATAGTGAAAGTTTATTAGATTTGAATATTAGGGAGAGAAAGCCAGGGAGTAATATGTCTGTGGAAAACTGTTTTTCTTTTTGTGATTCCTAAGTATTTGCCACCCGCCTGCACTACCCCAGCACTTCTCAACTTTGCAGAAGTGTCTTCAAAGACCAGGATGACACACAAGACTTTCTTTCTTTTTTAGTTATTTTTGTTTGTTTGCTTGTTTGTTTGCTTGTTTGTTTGTTTTAAAGTTCATACTAAATTCATCTTAAAGTGGACTAGCATCCTTCATTCCTAAATTCACTCAGAGGGTTGAACTATCTGCCTATCAACTGCATCAAAATTTATCCTGTACTCCTTAGCCGTCTCAGGAGGCTCTGTGTTTAATAACCTGTGGTAAATGAGACATGATATACTAACAGGAGAAATGGGGGTGTTTACTACCACTTAGAGAATTCTTTTTCTTTATTTTATTTTATTTTTTTATTTTTTTTTCAATATATGAAATTTATTGTCAAATTGGTTTCCATACAACACCCAGTGCTCATCCCAAAAGGTGCCCTCCTCAATACCCATCACCCACCCTCTCCTCCCTCCCACCCCCCATCAACCCTCAGTTTGTTCTCAGTTTTTAAGAGTCTCTTATGCTTTGGCTCTCTTCCACTCTAACCTCTTTTTTTTTTTTTTCCTTCCCCTCTCCCATGGGTTTCTGTTAAGTTTCTCAGAATTCCTTTTCTATACTTGTCAAGCAATCAAAAGTTAGATGAGCTGTGACCCCCTTTCTCCAACTAGCATGACTGTCTTTTACCGGAGATTTCAGTGGCAGTAACCTAGTTTACTCCATGTTTTATACATGCTGAATGGACACCAGGATTGAATGAGTACATCTTAGACCCTGTGTGCCCATGTGTTAGACATTGGAGTTCTTCCAAAAGTGATCACATAATTGAGAGCTTCGCATATTTTCACTAATTGTCTTACAGGTTCCCTTACCTTGCATCCTCTGCCTTTAAAGATAATTAGCTTGTTTGTGCTTCTGCTGGGAGGCTATCAACTCACTTATGAGTTATTTTCTTCATATATATAAGTGCTGAACTTTCTGATCTGAAGCTTGTTTTATCGTTACTTAAAAAAAAATAAGGGGTGCCTGGGTGACTCAGTCTGTTAAGCGTCTGAGGTCATGATCTCACCGTCCATGAGTTTGAGCCCTGCGTCGAGCTCTGTGCTGACAGTTCAGAGCCTGGAGCCTGCTTTGGATTCTGTGTGTCCCTCTCTCTCTGCCCCTACCCTGCTCACACTGTGTCTGTCTCAAAAATAAAATAAACATTAATTTTTTTTTAAAAGCCCGATACATGAAAGACTCTAACCTATGGATCTCTTGATACGCTGCTTATTTCGTTATTCGTTTCAAATCTATACCAATTATGATAAATTTTAGCGAAAGTGATACCTAACTAATTACAAGGTTGAAGTATAAATCAAAGACAACTACAGCAAAAATGAACAATGAATCAAACACAGGGTTCAGTTGAAGGGGAAGTGTCTGTAGAAGGGGAAGACATTCCTAAATCATACATAAAATTAATTATTATTGTGTTTATTATACACCCTGGGCCCCTATTAGTGTACTGTTAACAGGTACATTATGCAGTTTAGCAATCTTAGAATCTTCTGTGTGTTATGGATGTCACAATATGACACTTTTGACAATGGGATTGGGAAAGATTTAGCTTATAATCAAGAGAGACAAGTGTAACATATGTATTGACATAAATGTCCTGAGAGTCCTGGGCAGCTTATATTTTTTGTGTGCAATTTTCTTTTTTATCTATGTGGGACATAGAGTAAATAAAACTGGGCTAACATATCTTTACATATCTCCTAACAATCTCAGGGGGAGCTCATAAAGGAGGAAATGTATTACAAGAGTTTTTCTCCTACTTATTTGAATTACATTTGCTAGTCATATTTCACCTCAAATGAGGAAGTCTGTTATATTTTCTTAACTAAATGGTCTTCGCTTCATCAAGGAATGTATTTTTTCATACTGAAAAATAAGATAATTTTCTTTCCTGAACCCAGGTAAGATTATAATGTTTACTTTCTGGAAACCATACAAACTACTTAAAGGACTTCTCTGTCCATATCGACTATAGAAGCAATGTGGACCCTTCAAAACAAAACAAAACAAAACAAAACAAAACAAAACAAAACAAAACACTCAGAGGTGTCTCTTATAGCTTTGCCCCATAAGCATATAATTTAAATTAAGGAAGTAACAAAACATGTTATTAAAATTATAGTTTTTTTCTATTTTAAAGGGTAATTATATATTTCTGAGATGAAATGACCCAATTTTTAATTTTTATTAGTGTCACTAGAGGGCAAATAATATTAGTGACTACAATTAGTGACTAAGTTCTATCAGTTATAATTTTAGAATCACTTCCTAATTCTCAACTTTCCACTGAACTATGTTATCTTGGCATGCCTAAATGATTATTTACCAGTTTTTAAAAAGGCATTCTGTTATTCCTGTATAGGCTAAATTCTTTTCTAGTATAGCTTCCATTCGTCTTCAAGAACCATTCTCTTTCCATCTTGCAATCCATTTTTCATACTTCTGAGATGTCAATATTGGTAAAATGAACCTTCTGTCATATCCTGCTCCTGCTCAGAATTTTTGTTATTTCCTATTGCCTATGGGATAAATTGCCCTCCTAACCTGACATTCAAGGCTTTCAAAAATGAAGACTAAATTATCTTTTCAGAGCCCCCAGACAAAAATACATACTATATAATTAGGCTAAAGTGTTTCAACCATTTTATCTAAACACTCTTTTTAGTCTTCCTACTTTAACACAGCCACAGTGGCCTCCACTGTCCTCTCAACTAATGCAAATCTGAACCACATTTCAGGAGCCAACTCAGATGGTTCTCTTGTCATGTGGTGAAATGTTATTACCCTTCTCTGACAATCTCTAGGGATTAATTTCCACACATTTTGAACCAAGTGATAGCATACTGGATGGTGCTATCTGTTTCATTGTTATTTTAAATAATCTTCAAAATATTTTTATTTTTAAGTTTATTTTATTTATTTTGAGAGAGTGTGCACACATACAGGGAGGGGCAGAGAAAAGGAGAGAGTCCCAAGTAGGCTCCACAGTATGAGCATGGAGCCCAACACAGGGCTAAATCCTATGAACTGTGAGATCATGACCTGAGCCGAAATCAAGAGAAACTTTAACCTGCTGAGCCACCCAGGCACCCAGGTGCCTCCAAAAATACCTTATTTTTAAGTTATTCTACATATATAAGTCTTATCCCTCCAACACCTGTAGTAAATACTTTATAGATGCCCAGATATTCTAAAGTATCTATTTGTCTGCATTCTGAGACATTGTGACTAACAAACTATTTTATGACAGAAAATCAAATTTGTACAGCCCTACTATAATGTATATAAAATAAGGCACCCAGAGGATTATAGACTTTGTAGTAATCATAGAATGAATGTTTTCTCGGTTTGTAAGATATTTTTAGTGGAACTCTAACACTCTGTCAAATAATCAGGTTTAAGGTTACCCTGGCTTAGATTCAACCTCAGATTGTCAGAAGACCAGTTTTCTAACCTAATTTCAGACTGATTATATTTCTTGATGGAGCTAGACTGTTTCTTTCCAATAAGAAATATTGGAATATTTCTTCCAGAGAGGAATCAGAATTTTTCATTGCTTCTGGGTCCTGTACCTCTGCTTCAATCCTTAGCCTGGAATCCTAAGCCTGGAATCCTAAGCCTGGAATCCTAAGCCAAACTCTGCAATATTTTGTTTTTCTGCTTCCTCACTTTATACAATGAAGCCCATAGCTCAGGGGAAGAAAGAAAAGACTTTGGTTATAGCTAAAACTCATCCTTAATCAGACATCTGTATTAACCACAGCCATTTAGGTACCTTCCTAGCCCATAAGTATCTAGAAGAAAAGCCCTTTCAAATAAATATACACTAATATTGATTTTCTTATTATTTTAATTTTTGTGATAAATCATTACCTTGATTACCTTGATGAGCTAGGCTGCATCATGCAAAGGTTTTTTTGTTGTTGTTGTTATTATTTTTTTTTGTTTTTTTTAATGCTTGAACCAAAAGCAGTTCTGACCCTTTCCCACCATATATCTAAAAATTAAAAAAAAATTGTTTTTAATTATTTTTAGAGAGAGAGAGAGAGAGAGAGAGAGAGACTGAGCATGAGTGGGGGAGGGGCAGAGAGAGAGGGAGTTACAGCTCAAGGCTCTGAGCTGACCCCAGAGAGACAGATGAGAGGCTCAAACTCCTGAACCACGAGATCATGACCTGAGTTGAAGTCGAATGCTTAACCGGACGCTTAACCGACTGAGCCACCCAGGCGCCCCTACCTAAAAATTTTAGAGCAAGCTGGAATCCACCCTTAAACCCTGAAGTTGAGTTAATTTAGTTAAATGGTCCACCCAGCTTCTTTTACCAGCTTCTCTAATTTCACTAGTAAAAGGCACCATTCTTGTGAGACAAAGACATCAATTAGAGAGAAAGAGCTTTAGGGGTAGACAACTTTATTTTTTTTTTTTAATGTTTATTTATTTTTGAGACATAGAGAGACAGAGCATGAATGGGGGAGGGTCAGAGAGAGGGAGACACAGAATCTGAAATAGGCTCCAGGCTCTGAGCTGTCAGCACAGAGCCTGACGTGGGGCTCGAACTCACGGACCGCAAGATCATGACCTAAGCCAAAGTCGACAGCTTAACCGACTGAGCCACCCAGGCGCCCCAGGGGTAGGCAACTTTAAATGAAACAGGTTTTATTTGCCCACCCAGACATGGTGAAAACTCTGTCCTCAAGCACCAGGACACAAATAATGTCCATAAACTTGTCATTTTACCAATTTCAGCTTATTCTATTTATAATGTCTAATTACTTGGAGTCCTGAGCTCATTCATTGGATTTTAATAAAATTAATCAGATACTATTGAATATCCACCACACATCACACCTAAGACAGAATTTTTGAGGACACAAAAGTAAATAATGCTGAAGTTAATTCGTTATTCTAAATGTAGGGAAATGTTGTAAAACAACATTTGTCATAGAATTTCTTCTGTTACCTACTATTACTGCAAATAAAATAACTGTGACAATGAGAAATATGAAAGCCCTGGTATCGATGGATTAATCTTGTGGTAGAGAAATACTTGCTATCATCATCATCAAGATCAAATAGTAATAACAACAACAAAATAATAGGTTATATCAATTAGTATTTACAGGGAATCAAATTGAGGAATTTTTTGTAGGTAGCACTGGGAAACAAAAATAAACTCTAGAAAGGCAAGAAAGAGAAGATGGTATAATATAGTATACAAATAAATATTAAAAAATTCCGAATAGAATAAATATGTAAATGGCATAAAGTGAAGGTAACAACAAACAAAAATCCATGTAATCATCTTGACACAATGTGGTTGAATTTAGAGCACCAAGAAGGTAAAAAATACACTTAAAATGTCTCTATAGAAAGAAAAAAAAATGAGAATATTGAGAATTCAGTTCATTTCTATTCAGTTGTCAATAGACTCAGAATTTGAGATTTTATTCCAGAATTTGACATTCAGCCAAAGCTTTCATTCAGTTTTGCAATCATGAGTAGATGCCCAAACCATTAGTTTTATAATGGAAGGATTAGACTGATAGCACTAAACCTACAAATCTATCTTAGTTTTACTGAATGCATGTTGTCAGCCATGGTTTTTGTGATGTGATGTAACAATAAGCGCACAATTCAGTTTAAAGGAAATGAGAGAGAGAGTGGCATGTTAAATTACACAAAAAAGAATGTAAATTTTCCAAAGGACACATGATCTGGTTTATTCAGCAAGTAAGTAGAACAAAAAAGGAAGGAGCGTTGTTAGATGATAGAAAGAATTAAGCGACAGAAAAAAAAATGGGAATGCTTTATTTAGATCATGTTTGTATTTTAATTCTAAAAGTCACGTGTCAAAGGACACCTCTAAGACAAGTGGGAAATTTTTTTTTTAATGTTTATTTAATTTTGAGAGAGAGAGAGAGAGAGACAGAACATGAGCAGGGGAGGGGCAGAGACAGAGGGAAACATAGAATCTGAAGCAGGCTCCAGGCTCTGAGCTGTCAGCACAAAGCCTGAGGCGGATCTCAGATTCATGAACTGTGAGATCATGACCTAAGCCAAAGTTGGACCCTTAACTGACTGAGCCACCCCCAGGTGCCCCTTGATAAGTGGGAAATTTTGAATATTAACTGCATCAAACAAGATATTAAGTAGTCATTGTTAATTTTATTAGATGTGAAAATGGCCAGGTGATTATATATATTGAAACATAATCTTCTTAAGTAGAGTAGCATAGTGGTAGGTGACATAACATGATGTGCAAGATTTATATTAAAATTCTCTGGGCAGTTAAAAAGTATATATTTGTGAGGGTTGTGGTGGGGTGAGTGAGAAATCAATAAATGAAGTAAGGTTACTAAGACGATTAGTACTTATCAAAGCTGGATAATGAGTGCTTGGATGGTCATCATATTATATCTTTCTGGATTTTTTTTTTTTTTTTTGAGAGAGAGACAGAGCATGATCAAGGGAGGGACAGAGAGAGGGAGACACAATCTGAAGCAGGCTGCAGTCTGTGAGCTGTCAGCACAGAGCCCAAAGCAGGGCTCGAACTCATGAAGCACGAGATTACGACCTGAGCCAAAGTCAGACGCTTAATGGACTGAGCTACCCAGGTGACCCTCTGGATGTTTTAAAAATTCTACAATATACATTACATATATCTTTTATAGATCATACATATGATACCTAGATAGACATAGATATGTATTTCAAATAAAAGAGGAAAACCAATCCTCAGCAACTGTAACACTTTTCAAACATTCAAGAAATTGTTGAAATTCTACCACCCATGGAATTCCTCTGAAATATAATTGAACAGAATTAGGCTTCATAGTTTAAAACATGGAACAATGTGAGTTGGATAAAATAAAGGGAAAAAAATGTCAGTCACAATTTAAAGATGTCTGTAGGGATGAGAATTAGGGTTAGAGAAATACTGAATTAAAATGGAAATGTGATGATCAAAGAAATAAATAGAAGTATAATGCACAACTTTCAAATGAATAGAAGTCTCCCCTCTCATCTTCTCACATTATAAATTTTTAAATTAAATTTTATTTTTTCTCCCGTATTTTTAATTTACAAGGTTTAAATAATCTTTACCTTTCTTCCCTCTCCCCATCTCAGTCCTTAGCATCACCAGATAGCTACAAAACAAGCATCATTAATGCAATTTATAGACACAAACAAAAAACAAAAAACAAAACAATAAACCAGTGGCCCAATAATTTGATCCAAATCACGTGGCATTATTTTTTTTTTTAGAGTACAATTTGCCTCACAGTCTTTCTTTCCTCCCACTTACACTTTTTTTTCAATTTTATTTATTTTTGACAGACAGAGAGAGAGAGAGAGAGAGAGAGAGAGAGGGAGAGAATGAGCAGGGGAAAGGCAGAGGAAGGAGAGAGAGAATCCCAAGCAGGCTCCACAGTCAGCACAAAGCTTGACCCAGGATTTGATCCCATGAACCATGAAATCATGACCTGAGCTGAAATCAAGAGTCAGCCACTACTGACTCAAGAGCCACTCAGGCACCCTCCCCACCTTCTACAGTTTTCTTTGGGGAAGGAGCTCCACAATGGTAATATAAATGATAATATAACTGGTAATATAAAAGCAGTTATTTTTCAAGTTGAACAGATCTTCTGTGCTTTTCATTTGACATGTAAGTTCAAGTTGGCAAATTGTGGCACATAATAAAGGCTGACCAAATTTTTTGACATCATGGGCAGTTTTTCTGTATACAAGCTAATCCAACAGCTTCCTTCTTGTGAGTACTGAAATTTTCTGCAAAAATACTTCTTAAATATAATACCCAACTGCATCTTAGAATAGATAATTACATCACACATTCCCTTCATATCTATTCCTTTTTCAAGGTATACCCTTAGGAAATTATGAGACTGAGCATGAATCTGAAGCATAATTTGGTTCAAGTTCTGCATCTTCAAAAAAAATTTAGGGGCACCTGGGTGCCTCAGTCAATTAAGCATCCATCTTTAGCTCAGGTCATGATCTCATGGTTCATCAGTTCAAGGCCAGCATTGGGCACCATGCTGACAGCTCGAAACTGGAGCCTACTTTGAATTCTGTGTCTCCCTACCCCGCTACCCTTCCCTCACCAGCTCTCTGTCTCTCTGACGCTCTCTCTCAAAAGTAAATAAATATTAAAAAATTTTAAATAGTCTTGCCCTTTTCTGTCCTTGATTTCTCCTTTAATACTTTAATTAGTTTAAATGTCATTTGTTCATTATATATATTTTAACATACACAAAGACTGCCTCTTTAACATAGAACAAATTAGAAGTGTGAGAAACCATCCCCTAAGAAAAGCATTCAGTTTATTTGAAACCTTCTATAGCTAACATTACCCAAAGTTTAAGTTTAAATGTCTAAATATCTAAACATTAAATGCTTAAATGTCTAAGTCTCATTGTTTTAATAATAATAGCTAATATTTATTAGCAACTTATCCCAGGCATTGCAAAACACTTTATATATATTAATCTAATTTGTTCTTCATACTAATCTCAGTGATTATTATCCTTTTTTAAAAATGAGGAAATTGAACAGACA
Organism: Herpailurus yagouaroundi; assembly: GCF_014898765.1. Classification (NCBI taxonomy): domain Eukaryota; kingdom Metazoa; phylum Chordata; class Mammalia; order Carnivora; family Felidae; genus Herpailurus; species Herpailurus yagouaroundi. Next base: position 90,764,225 of record NW_024412388.1, read on the forward strand.
GGTTAACGTCCCTTAGGCTACCTAGTCATAAGACGTTAGAGGCAAACTTTGAATTCAAGAAGTCTGAGTCAGATTATACTACATCTTAAGATTTATGTTATCTTACTATTATTTTTTTACAATTTTTAAAATATTTATTATTTTGAGAGAGAGAGAGAGAGAGAGAGAGAGAGAGAGAGAGAGAGAGTTCTAATGGGGGAGGAGCAGAGAGACAGAGGGAGAGAATCCCAAGTGGGCTCTGCACAGAACCCGATGTAAGGCTCAAATTCAGAAAACTGTGAGATCATGACCTGAGCCAAGATCAAGAGTCAGACGCTTAACCAACTGAGCCACCCAGAAGTCCCAGATTTACATTATCTTATTAAAATAAATCAGTAGACCACTTAGTATATATCATTATTCTCTGATGCTAGGATTACTCTTCTTAAAGTTAATTCAAATACGAGTTTTGGAGATATTGTTACCATAATAAATAAATAGACTCATGCATGTGCATTTAAAAATTAAATTAAAAGACATTTCTCAGACTAATGCTCTTTGGAATAATTTTGTTATGCTTTAGTTAAAAATTCTAACTACAAAACTGAAATGTCTGATATTATAGTGAATAAGGTAGAAAATTTTAAAAAATTACTTTAAAAAATTAAATATACAGAATGAACAGTATAGAAATTACTTTTGCACCAAGAAAGAGGAAAATTGATTCCATGATGCTCCACAGAATCTAACCAAATTATTTCAGCTTGTTTCATTGCTTAGGGTGAAATATTCTTTCTTTTTCTTCAAGAGTTCGATTTAGAATTTAGTTATAAAGCATAAGGAAGTATTATTTATCTTTAATGCAATTTACTAAGTTTTTGTCTGAAGATAAATTTTTCTTGATGTCAAATTTCCAAGATGTTAGCAAACTGACTATTATAAAGTGGAGTCAAGGAGAGTTATATCCTTAGTTAACCTAGAAATAAATTCTTTCCCTTAGAAATATATATCTGTAGCTGTGTGTTCAGTACTTGTAAAAATGTGCCAAGAAAGGAAGTAACAAAGAATTATGAAATCAAAATCTACTTTATTAAAAAAATTTTTTTAATGTCTATTTATTTTTGAAACAGAGAGAGACAGAGCCTGAGCAGGGGAGGGTCAGAGAGAGAGGGAGACACAGAATCTGAATCAGGCTCCAGGCTCTGAGCTGTCAGCACAGAACCTGACACAGGGCTCGAACTCACGGAGTGTGAGATCATGACCTGAGCCAAAGTTGGACGCTCAACTGACTGAGCCACCCAGGCGCCCCAAAATCTACTTTAATATGTGAAACTTAAACACTAATTTGGAATTTTGAAATGAACTTACAATTCTAAAAGTAAAGGGTGACAATTTGATAGGTCAAAAGTTTGCACTTGCCATTTTTAATAAATAGAAAAACTAATATTGACCATTTTCTAGGAAGACAACGGATGCATAATACAATTTTAGTGTTCTCCTTGCTTTTACGATAATCATTATGGATGATTAAGTTTGCATAGTTTCAAAATTTAGAAGGGATATTAAGTTTCATAACACTTAAAATCAGAAAATTATGCAAGCTGTATTTTTATCATTTCAGAGTCAGTTTTTAATATTGGAGGTTAATTAAATTTGCTGTTCCAAATCATTAAGTATAATATCAATAATATTCTTGGAAGTCTATGTCTTTTGGTTCCCTGAAGCATAATTTTGGAGGCCTAGAGCATAGAAAAAAAGACTATAAACTTTGTCAAAAGCAGAAAGCATATAAATTTGTTACTGGCATCTATATATTTGTACTTCAAAACTTTACCAAAAGAGGGCAAACCAAGTCTGTAGACTATCAAAATCAGTCTCTACTGAATTATCATCACCTCACCAAAGAAACACCTCTTTATTCAGAGATAGTGCATAATACTTCAGATTGTCACAATGACAATAGTGAAGAATAAAATGGATCATGAATCTTCTCTGATGTTTTATGCTAGATCTATATGAAATATCTACATAAAAATACAAAATAATTCAACATCCAATCATTTGGCTTCATAATATCAAATGTATTGAGTTTGAAAATATTCATAAGCTTAGACGTGTTGACTTATATTTCACTAATTTAAAATGTGATTGAATATCAGTTTAAGCACTCAATTGGGCAAAATAATGGTTTTGGTCTTTCTAAATGCATGGTCATATGGTTTGTTTTCTCCTTGTTTTTGTTTACTGTTTACTGCTCCTTAAATATATTAAAATATTTTTAGAGAAGATACATTATTATATTTTTATTTTATATTCCCTAAATATAAGGTAAATGTATATACATAACATTTAATTTTAGTTATCTCTTTTTGCATTATAGAAAAAATTATTATTTTACCATAATAAATTCACCACGACAATTCAATGAGTATCACCTTTTCCACCCAGATACATAAAGTCAAGTTCCAAATAGATTTTGAGAATGAGAATCAAGGTAATAACTTTTTTTTTTTTTTATTTTTTTTCAACGTTTATTTATTTTTGGGACAGGGAGAGACAGAGCATGAACGGGGGAGGGGCAGAGAGAGAGGGAGACACAGAATCCGAAACAGGCTCCAGGCTCTGAGCCGTCAGCCCAGAGCCCGACGCGGGGCTCGAACTCACGGAGCGCGAGATCGTGACCTGGCTGAAGTCAGACGCTTAACCGACTGCGCCACCCAGGCGCCCCAATAACTTTTAAATAGAATAGCAACTAGGAATTTAGGATTGGGAATCACATCTTTGAAAAAAAAAACTGTATTGAGTTTACCGAATCATGAAGAATTCCTGTCACTTACCTGACCTATTCATTAGGAACAAGTTCTGAATTGAAAGGAGAGTCTTTTTTTAAAAAAGTTTTATTTAGATAGAATTCATATACTATGCAATGCACCTGTTTAAAGTGTGCAATTCAGTGGTTCTTTGTACATTCACAGGTATGTGCAGACATTTCCCACAATTTTAGAATATTGTCATCACCTCCAAAAGAAATCTATTACCCCTAACCTATTATGCCTCTGAATCCTCAGTACCCCTAAAGCAGCAACTTAAAACAACCACTAATCTACTTTCCATCTATATATATTTCCCACTTCTGGACTCTCATATGAATGAAATCATATAGTATGCCATCTTTTGTGATTAACTTCTTTCACTTTGCATACTCTTTTCAAGGTTTATGATTCATATATCACCATATATGAGTAATTTATTCTTTTATAGAGGTGAGTACTATACAATTGTAAGAATAGACCACATTTTGTTTATCCATTGCTGTGTTGATGGACATTTAGGTTGTTTTCAGGTTTGGGCTATTATAAATGCAGTGGTAAACATCCATGTACAGACTTTTGTTTTGATGTATGTGTTCATTTTTCACTTATTCATTTCAAAAACTTCCAGACTGTTTTTCAACTTGGCTGCACTATTTTACTTTCCCACTAGCAATGTATGAGCATTCTAATATCTCCATAACCTCACTGACAATTTTGCTATGCAACTTTCTGATTTTAGCCATTTTAGTGTGTATTAAGTGGTGTCTTATGGCTTTGATTTGCATTCCTTGATGATTAATGACATTGAGCATATTTTCATTTGTTTATTACCCTTTTGTGTATATTCCTTGGAGAAATTCCTATTCACTTTCCTTGTTCACTTTTTAATTGGATTAGTTTTCTTTTTTATTATTGAGTTGTAAATGTTCCTTATATATCCTAGATACAAGTCCTTTTCAGATATATTATGTGCCAGTATTTTCTCCCATTTTGTGAGTTGGCTTTTCACTTTTTGAAAATTTTTCACAAAATATTTTAATTTTTATGAAATCTAATTAATTTTTGTTTTTTTAATTGTTGCTTATGCTTTTGGGGTCATATGTAAGAAACTACTTCAAATTTATGGTTGTAAGGATTTATTTCATCTTTTCTTCTAAGAGTTTTAGACTTTTAGTTCTTACATTTTGGTTATTAATTTATTTTTAGTTAATTTTTGTATAAGGAATAACATAAAGGTCCAACTTCATTTTGCGTGTGACTATCCAGTTATCCCAGCACCATTTGTTAAAAAGCTATTCTGTGTTCCATCAAATTGTCCTGGCACTCTTTTTGAAAATCAGTTGAATATATGTATTTCTGGAGTCTCATTTCTATGTGCTTATCTATATGTCTATTCTTTTGACAGTGCTATAATGATTTGCAGTAAGTTTTGTAGTAAAATTTGTACTAAGTTGCTTTGTAGTAAGTTTTGAAATTAAAAAGTGTGAGGCCTCCTACTTGTTCTTTTCTGAGGATTGTTTTGTCTACTCTGGGTCCCTTGCAATTCCATATGAATTTAGAACCAGCTTACCAATTTCTGCAAAGAAGACAACTTTAAATGGTGTTGAATCTGTAGATCAGTTTGGCAAATACTGCCTTCTTAACAATTTTAAGTCTTCCAGTTCTTGAATGTGGGATATTTTTCCATTTATTTAAATATTTAGAAAAATGTGTGTCAACTGTTTTTTATGGTTTTTAGAGCATACGTTTTGCACTTCTTTCATTAGATTTATCCATAAGTATTTTACTCTTTTGATGTTATTGTGAATTGAATTGTTTTCTTAATTTATTTTTGGATTGTTTTTTGTGAGTGTATAGAAATACCACTGATTTGTGTATTGATCTTATATCTTGTTGTTTTGCTGAAGTAATATATTAGTTCTAATATGTTTTAGTGGATTTCAAGGACTTTCCATATAAAGGATTATGTCATCTCTATGAAGGGAGATAGTTTTACTTACTTTCCAACCTGTTATCATTTATTTATTGTTCTTGCCTAATTACCTAGGCAGTTGACTTCAAGTCAATGTTAAATAGAAGTGCCAAGGTCTAATATTCTTGTCTTTCTCCTGATTTTAGTGGGAAACCATCTAGTCTCTCACCATTAAGTATGATGTTAGCTGTGGGTATTTTTGGTAAATACTCTTTATCAAGTTGAAAAATTCCCTTCTATTCCTAGTTTGTTGAGTATATTTTTCTTGAAAGGGTGTTGGATATTGTCCTATGCTTTTTCTGGATCACTTGGAATGACAATGTGATTTTGTATTTTTTATTTATTGATATAAAGTATTACATTAATACATAAATACCACTTGGTTTAAAAGCTTTCTAGGTGTAAAATGCTTTATTCATGTATTTCTGAAGTTGATTTGTTAGTATTTTGTTGAAGATTTTGAAGGAGTCAGTGTTTTTTACCTTTTAAAAAAATTCCTGATCATCTACTGACTAAGCAAAAGTGCTAACTATCTCTCTCTTTGAGAATATTAAAATACTCTATTCTCCCTGTCTACATTTTTCTGCATTTGTTTTCTTATAGAAAAATTAAGACCAGATTTATAGATTATTTCAAAATTTAAAGGAACAAATCTTGTCCATGTTACATAAACTCTTCCAAAATATAGTCAAAGAAAGATAGTTTTCCAAATTGTGAAATTATCAATACTCTAAAGTACACATCTGTCAAATATAGTCCCCCTAAATCAGATCTAACCTCACTTATGAATAAAGGGCTAACAGAACCCAAATAAGATAATATATTGAATATGGACTTATATTAAAAGTGAGCCAGAAGAGTATATTCCAGAGAGGAATGTATGGTTGAGTCTCATCTTTGGCCTCTGAGGGGATCTCAGACACCTTTCCAACCTCATCCCACCTGTAAGCACCAGGAACAAGAGTCCAATAAAGGGACTAATCAAATACAAGTTCCTATTTTTTGATGATGGTACTAGGACAAAAACCAAACCAAAACAAAAACACGTGGGATACTTTTGAAAATACAGCTTCACCAGCTCCGCCTATGGAAATACCAATTCATTACTGGCAAAAGGACAGGTTAGGTGCATTTTTAATAGGCAACCTAGGAAATCTTAATGAAGATTCACTGTTAGTTTGTTAGTCAGATGAAGACAGATAAAGATGGAGAAAGATAAAATCCCTAAGGAGTGTCCATTTCTTTATTTTTCTGTCTTTCTCTGGCAGTGTGATAGAACTTAATAATAAACAGAAAAAAGTGTTGGGAGTGTTATATAGGAAATAAATGGTACCATCTAGATTTGCATTGAGCAACATCCAAATGAAGCTGTCACAGACCCAGTTTCATAAAAAGGAAAAGAAAAAAGAGAGTTACTAAAAAAGATTCAAATGCTCTTATTTGAGAAATCAAGAGTCCTTAATGGCAGAGGGAACATTAAGGTCAGTAGGCTATAAACCTTCAGAGTTTGGTCCAGGGGAAAAAAAAAAAACAACAAAACTTGGAGTTAGAAAGACGATTTCAGAAATTCTGGGAACAATGAACTCCACTTAAAGACAGGTTTTTATCTTTCAGTCAAAAGCTGAAAAAGACTGTGTTAGGTCTACATATGGTAGGGGAGAAAAAATACATCAAAGTTTTGAAAATTCAACTTGACCTGCTGGAAAGGAAAGAAGAACAGCAGAGAGAAATAAAAATAAAATATTCAGGGAAATAGGGTCAGGGCCACCTACAGCAGGGAAAGAATTGCCTGCAAGAAATGTTTCTGCTGTCATCTGTCTTCCAAAAGTTGTTCAATGCCAGAATTAAACAAATTAGGATAAAAGACAAAGTTTTATGGTGGATAATATGGAAAATGATTATATAATTCTCAATTACTTCCCAGGCCCCAAGACTTAGTAAGTAAGGAAAATAGGACTTTTGATTTGGGAATCTATTAAGAGTTTCTCTATCAGGGATGTGTGGAAACAGTTTCCCTGCTGGGTCCTAAGTAACTGTAGAACAAACACTGGTATACCGGATATTTGGGGTATATCAGATATACAGATATACAGAGATACAGATATATATATACAGATCTGTATATATACAGATAGATATATATACAGATATCTATATATCTATAGATATATAGGTATATATCTATAGATATATATACAGAGATATATAGATATATATCTATAGATATACAGATATATCTATATCTATATCTATCTATATATATATATATCTGTATATATACAGATCTGTATATATATACAGATATACAGAGATACAGATATATATATATATATATATATATAGATATATATATATACAGATATATCCAGATATACAGAGAAAAGTAGGAGATTGAGAAAGTGGGAAATGAACAGGACATGAATCTTAGAGAGTTGTCTGTTACACATGTGGATTAACATGCTCATGTGAAAGTAGGGAATATACTCACCCCACTAGACATCGATGGTCTTTAAGCATAACTGATTGACAGTGTGTCATAAAGCCCCGATGAAACAAACAAACAAGAAACAAACAAAACTGGTGATTAGTAAGTACACCACTATAAATTTCTAAATTTTACAGGAGAGGAGTTTGGCAGAACAGGGAACTCCATTCAGATTCCCCTTCACGGGAAGATGCACTGTCTAGCCATGAAAAATAGGGTACCTGATAAACCTCTGGCTGTTAGCTTCTTCTACTCCACCTCAGCATTCAAACCAAGGTCACATTCTTCTCAGAGTGGCCCTTGGCTAATGTCTGAGCAAGATGGTAATGCTCAGGCTTAGCTATTTCTGCCCAGGTTGGGACTCCTGTATCTGAAGATATTTGTTCAAGTCCCAACATTATAATCTTATGACTCTTCTTGCCTCATGTTGCATTGTCTCTTTTTATTTCATAGTTATTACTCCCCAGTAAACCTATTTTACTCTTAACTCCATCTCAGCATCTACTTCCTAGATAACCCAACCCAGGACAAGGGATATCAGAGGAAACTAGAATAAAGGTTTATTACTGTTTTAATTAAAAGTGGGGTTTGTTTGTTTGTTTGTTTGTTTGTTTGTTTGTTTGGTTTGTTTGCATACTTACTATACTCTACCAGGCCAGAAAATAAAGAAATGTTATACTAATTAAATAAAGTAGGTAAAAATTTATCGAACATTGAGTCTTAGATTTTAGGTTGTTGACTCTAAACTACTCCATTTTTTAAATAGCCTTTATCAGTGTCTGATATTTTTTATTTATTTTTATTATTAGTCTGCCTCACTAAAAGGTAAAATCTTTGTAGCCATGGGGGCTATCTTTTTATCTTTATCACCGTAGTATCTTCAGTGCCTCAAAGAGCAACTATTACATAATAGGCATACAAGATATGTTTTGGAATGAATGAATGATTTGTTTAATTAGCAGTTTTAACCAAGATTTCTGTCCCTTACTATGATATAGCAACAAACTTCAAAAATTTACTGCAATAAAGGGCTAATAAAATAGGAAGCAAGTTATAATGCAATATATAATTCAGTAGTATAAATTACATTTGAAGGCCCAATCTTGTAATCAGACATTTGCACTTATAATTGGAATCACTATGGTTATGAAAGCTACATATGAAAACCTGTTTTAGTATGGTATATTGACAAATATGTTAATGTTGTTGATATTATATTTAGGAAGAGTGAAATAATTTTGGAAACATTTCAAACAAAGCAAGTTCTCTCCATTAAGGCAACATTACTCTTGGAAAATTCTGCTATATTAAAATAGCTTTATATATCTTATATATTAAAATAGTTTATATATCTTGAACAGAATTAAGTCCTCTGCTCATATACTTTTAAACATATTTCATATATTAAAAATATTTTTGTAAATTGCATACCCTATGCAAATGTTAATTGTTAAAATCAACTTAAAGGAGAAATAATTTACATAAAAAATGCATCTATATTTTAATTGTTTTAACTTTATTAAATGTAGAAAAATGTATATATTTATGTAATTACTACTGTAATCAAGATATATCACATTTTCATCACCCTAAGGAATTCTTTTGTGTCCCTTCCCTGTCAACCATCCCTTCAGGGCTCCTGACAATAATTGGTTTACTTTCTACCATGAGAGATTAGATTTTTATTGTCTATAAATTCATATAAGTCAAATATAAACATAGTAAAGAAAAAAAAGTAAAATAAAGCTCTTAGGGGATATCAAAAAAGTTCATGCAATACAGGAGAATCCTTCATCTATGAATGATAATGAGCATTGCAGGATATAATATGAAGGAATTAAGATTCAGTACTCAAAATATCAACTACTCTATTATTAACAGCAAACAATTTAATACAGTAGATTAAGAATTTATAACATTTTTGGAAAGATTGAAGGAAGAAGTTCTAGCCTGGTTGTATTGAAATGTTTCCTAGAAAAATCCATAATTTCCCACGTAGGGTTCTTATTTCTAAGGCTGCCACTGGAGCTATGGTGGCCTTTGTCTGTGAGTGATAGCACAGCCACAGCATGGCCCAAACAAAGCTTGGAGTATGGATACCCAGAACTGTTATCCAGGAATCATAGAGTCATATGAAGAAACCAAAGCTGCTTTCCTAGTTTTTTGACAAACAGAGAGCTGGTTAACAGACAATAGTGTCTGGTGCAAAAAAATGACAACTTTCTTTAAGCAGCAGCAAATGGCAGCTACAGGAAGATGGCATTCATCTTATTTCCACCTTCCAAAACTATACCAACTATTTTGTTAGATTAACCTAAATAAAAATATCCAAACTTACGTGCAAAGAAAGCCGTAGCTATAATCCTTATTTTCTGTTGTATTGAGAGTGGGAGAGGTAAAGTGAGTAAGAATGGGAAGGGATGTTAGTGGACAGTAGACAATATACAGCAAATCTAACATCCTTAGCCCCTCTCATTAAATGCTGGTTGTAGTAGGCCAATGTTATTGTGGAAGCCAAGAATCCCAGCAAATGCCCTCTAGTTAGCAATACCAGTATTGTTGAACGCCACTGGTTTCCGGTATAATCTGCTATGGTAGTCACATTTGTGTATGAGATTTACCTGAATTGTCTTAGTATTAAATACATGAGGCTGGTGATATACTTTGCCTTCTTCATACTCTGAGACAGTAAAACTGGGGCACAAGAAAGTCTTGGAATTGGGAGAAATGAAATTTCCAACGTGCTAAAGAAAGTAAATCATATGACTCATGTTTCAGCTGGTGCAAACGAAATTGGGACCACAAATAGGAATCTCAGTGGTTCCTGGCTCAAAATGAACAAAATAATGATAACCTTGAGGAGGGGAAAAAAAATCATTGTGATTATTTTAAGAACTTTACATTCTCCTAAGAAAAATGAAAGGAAAAAAACAGTATTCAGTCAGCTAAGATTTCATTGGTGGAATAAAGGGAAGTCTTGACTGTCCAAAAAGGTTCATACTGGTATGTCAAAGCATGTTGTTGTCTTCTTTAGCCTTTGAATGTTAACTGAAACTTGAAAATTTTAGCTGTTGTACATTAAAGAAATGAGCTTTTCTTTTCATTCCTTCTTATGATAACATTTGTAACAACTGATGTTGGTTGAGTTGCCAGAATCCCATGGAGAGGAACTCTCACATGAGAAACTGGTGCAGATGGGAAAAGTGAAAGTGAGTGAGGAGACAGCCTACCCCACTCACAATGCCAAAAGTAGTTGCCAGGCGACACACTACATTTTTCTTTTTCTTTTTCTTTTTTTTTTATTTGTAAAGGTGAATTAACAGTGTTCTATCAATAGATAGGCAGAAGAAAGAGTTTTAAAATCAACTGGCTTTCAATTTTGGAAATTTAGTAAAGTCGTGTGTTTTTTTACAGTAGTAATGTAAGGTCTTTTTCTTTCATATCTGATGACCACTCCCCAAGAGGCTTTTTGGCTAGCTCTGTAATTTCAGATTTATTTGATTTTATTTGATTCAGTGTAATAATTTGCTTTTAAAATTCCCAGTATGGGTGTGGCTGGGTGGCTCAGTCCGTTGAGCATCTGACTTTGTCTCACGTCATGATCTCATGGTTCATGGGTTCGAGCCCCACGTCGGGCTCCACACTGACAGCTTAGAGCCTGGACCCTGCTTCAGATTCTGTCTCCCTCTCGCTCTCTGCCCCTCCCCCGCTTGTGCTCTCTCTTTCTGTCTCTCAAAAATAAATAAACATTTAAAATAAAAAGTAGGGGCGCCTGGGTGGCGCAGTCGGTTAAGCGTCTGACTTCAGCCAGGTCACGATCTTGCGGTCCGTGAGTTCGAGCCCCGCGTCGGGCTCTGGGCTGATGGCTCAGAGCCTGGAGCCTGTTTCCGATTCTCTGTCTCCCTCTCTCTCTGACCCTCCCCCGTTCATGCTCTGTCTCTCCCTGTCCCAAAAATAAATAAACGTTGAAAAAAAAATTTAAAATAAAATAAAAAGTAAAAAATAAAGTTCCCAATATGTTTAATATTTAATATTTACATTATTTATTTTAGGAATTTGTATTGACATGTCTTCAAATTTAAAGGAAGGGCTATTGTGAGGATGTCATCTAACCCTATCCATTTATAGGAAAATAAGTATAACAACAACAAAAAAGATTAAATGCCTTGCCAAAGGAAATAGAGCTTAGTAGTGACAGAATCAAGACTAGAATTTAAGTCTATTATTCTCCATATGTGTTGTAAAGTACATTTCATCCATTTGTCCAAATATCATGACTCAGAATCTTTCTGCTTCTGACACTAGCATATTAACTCTGGAAGATTTTTCCAGTAGTGATAGATTTATTAGTTTTTTTTTCCAGAATTTTTTATTCTTTGCATTATTGTATTTATTTATTTATTTATTTATTTATTTATTTTGCATCTTATTTATTTCTTATTGAAGCATAGTTGACATTCAATGTTATGTTAATTTAAAGCATACAACATAGCGATTCAACATGTCTATACGTTGTATTATAGACACCTGTCACCATAAGTGTAGCCACCATCTGTCACCATATTTTTTTTTATTTTTCTTTAATGTTTATTCATTTTTTTGAAAGACAGAGACAGAGCGTGAGCAGGGAGGGACAGAGAGAGAGGGAGACACAGAATCTGTAGAGGGCTACAGGCTTTGAGTTGTTACCACAGAGCCCGATGTGGGCTTGAACTTACGAACTGTGAGATCATGACCTGAGCCAAAGTTGGCCACTTAAGCGACTGAGCCACCCAGGCACTCCTCCATCTGTCATCATATAACACTATTACAATACATTGACTGTTTCTCTGTACTCCATCTTTCATCCTCATGACTTATTCCTTCCATAGTTGGATTTATGACTTTGTATATATTTACATATATTAATTTTTTATAAACATGAAAAGGCAAGTTAAAAATAAAACCTTCCTGAGATCTTATCCCTTTATATAAAAGGTGATAATATAATGATTTTTTCAATTTTTAAAAATTAAAATTTACATATTTTAACAAGAGAGAACTTAATTGAAGTAATATAAACTAACCCTGGCTATGTAAACAGAAAATGGCTTTCCTATGGGGTATTGGATGGCATATAGTATCTTGCCAAGAGGACTGAAGGAACCAGAATTGGAGGCTACACAGTCACTAAAAGTCATCAAAGTCACGTGACAAAACTTATCCATGACATTGCTGCCCTATAGGAGATTATGCAACCGCTTTCCTTGCTAACACCATTCATACTTACTTAAAACCCTATTGCTAAAAATGGAACTTCTGAAAACTGGATGCAGTAGCCTTCGCTGCTGAGGTAATTGATCAAGTCTATTGCTTGTAATCATTGAATCTAATTCCCAGTACTAGCCCAGATACACTGCAACTGATAGGAGTCAAGGTGATGCACCTGAAACTTCCCTGCAAAGGAACCTGAGAAAGTGCGAACATGACTTGTATTCTGAAATATGGATTTATGCAATAAGGAATTTCTGAAACATTGAAGTAGGTCTCACTTTACCCATGGAAATGGTAGTTTGAAGCAGAGATAGTAGTTTATGTTTTACTAGTGAAAGGATGGAGAAGTCATGTGGGTATTAGTGCACTGACAAAGGCTGACTTGAACAGAAAGTTCTGGGGAGGAAAAAAAAGTAAAGTTCTAGAGAGGGAACAAAATGCACAATTGGCTCTTATGAAGGGCAATTGAAACCCTGTCTACTCAGACCTCATGATAAGTTCAGAAATGGAATTGAGGCTTCTAAAGAATAGATATCTTGGAGTTTAAAAACAAAAACCAAAAACCTATGTATTTTTTGGTATAACTAAGTTATAATGTTAGTGAGTATAAGAAGTCAGACCAAAGTGAACAGTGTATGAGAGATTCAACAATCTGTTGACCTGCATGATAATAATAGAAATGACAGAGAAAAATGGGACATTAGATATAGATGTAATTTTTGTGATCCTTCTTCCATTATTAGAAATACATCCAAAAGAAATAGGAAAAGGAAAGCCAAAGAGGTAGCTAAAGTGCAAAACCCCCTCTACTCCCCATCTAGTCATAGGAAAAGAGACCATACAAAAAAGCCCAACTGTCATTCGTTCCAGTGGATACCCAAGCTGATATATATTTTATTTTTGAGAAAGAGACCATGAGCAGGGGAGGGGCAGACAGAGAGGGGGGCAAAAGATCCAAAGTGGGCTCTTCCCTAACAGTAGTGAGTCTGATGAGGGGTTTGAATAACGAATAATGAGATCATGACCTGAGCCCAAGTCCACCGCTTAACTGGCTGAGCCACCGAGGTGCCCCCCCACCATGCTGTTATTGATTCCTCAGAAAATGGAGCCCAGCTTTGAATTTGACCTTGAAATTGAACTTTGGGGAGGACAGGACAGGAGTGATAAGAAAGGAGAAATAGATGTGTTATCCTGATATGTCTTAAGTAAAATATGTGCATATAAGATGTGCACAAGCTAAGGTAATTTAATGAGGATCTTTCAGGAAGAGTGAAAGTTCCTTTGCCTGTCCTTAAAGTTACTGCTTAATGCACATTTTAAATAATTATGCTCATAGAAGCATGTTGCAGTTTTTTATATTTTTAAAATGCCTGGAAGTAAACATTAATTTATATTTTTGTGGCTAATAAAATTATAATATTTGATCAAAAGAAAGCAAATACCTATCAAATTATGAGATTTGCTCAACATGTAGTAAACTCTAAAAAAAAAATCTTACCCAATTACAGAATGGATATTTTTAATGCAATTAAAACTGGCTGGCTAAATAATTTTGAAAGCAGAGATGAGTGAAATTGAGTAGAAATTTGAATCAATGAAGGCATATTTCTGGAGACAATTAAATGTAAGAGAAATCTGAAAATTGAAAACAGACAAATGTTTAAAAAGTTATCTTTGGAAATAAAACCATAGTTTACAAAGAAGGGAAAAAAACAAAAATAGAAAATGTGCGTTAATATCATTTTAGACTTTATACTTGAGCTAGAAATGAAGAAAACGTAATTAAATACAACGTTGGAAGATTGTTTTCTCTGAGGTGGTCTTGTATAGTCAGTCACCAAGGAGAAATGAAAACTGTGCAGCTCTGTCCTTACTCTAAAGACTAAAAGTCACTTCTATAACCTAATCAAAGAGTCCTCTCAATACTCATAATAAAGGTATTCAGTGAGCTTTCAAGTCTATTATAGCTAAAATTATGTAGGATGAAAAAACAAGGAGGCCACATCATTGTAGAAGAGACAGTGACATCATTCACAAAGGAAAAAATGGGAGGTCAAAAGCACACCAAGAAAATGGATTTTAATGGGCTTAGACAATTCAGGTAAGAAAAGAGTGTTTATATTTAGTCAAGGAGTGCAAAATAAACAATACAGATGAAGCCTTTTATGTTTTCATTTGTAAAACTTGATAAAAATGAAACAGCACTGAGAAAAAACAAGAGAAGACATCAAATAAGAAATGATCTGAAGCAAATCTTTGAAGATGAAAATGGATGGTTCTCTGGTTAATTAATATTAACTAAAGAAAAGACAAACAACTATATTGGAAAAAACGAATATAGAGCATATAGTCAATTCACAGGCAATAATAGGAACTGCCAACAAAAATATGAGAATATTTATCAACTTAAAATGTATTAAGCTTGTGCAAATTAAACCAACATTAACTACTTCAGATATTAGATACCTGTTGAAAGGAATACAACTAATCAAAGCCTTTGGGGGGGCAGCTTGTCAGCATTATCAGAATATAAAGAGCACATACATACTCTTAAATACAGAAATTCTGATAATTACTCCTTTTTCTATTATATTCATCTAATAATTATTGATGTTTTACCCAGAAAGTATTATTTCCTTGAGATTTGTATATCAAAGGATGAAAATTAAGGTATCATTTTGTGTATCAATCCTACTGGATTAAAAAAACCACTATTCCATTGTTATAAAACCACCTTTTATAAAGGGCAATGTATTCTCAGTTCTTATCATTTTCAATTTAATATGGTGTTGTTTTCACTATCAGTTACTTGCCTTAGTGTCGTCTTTATATACTTTTATATGAGTGTTTTCAAAATAATTAAATACAAAAATAAATTTGATGGCATGAAAATGTTTGATGGGCTTAAATTTTAAAAATTAAACAAGAATGAATTTGAATATTGAAATTTAAAATAATGGATGATTAGCAAGTAAATAAATGTTAAATGAGATGGTTAGTTAGAACATAACCCTTAACTAACGTTTGACATTATAATAAAATTGAAAAAAAGTTATACCATGTTTAAAAATTAAGTAGTTGTAAATTGGCATTCTGAGTTTAGGCTTGGGTAGATAATTTCTGTGCATTGCCCAAAAATATATAATAATGTCTTTACATTGCCTATATATGATGGGAAATTTGAGAAAAATTGAAATCAGAGATTCATTTTATTTAGCAAAAATGTTCTCTGGTATTTGTTGCTTTCTACAGATTTAAGACAACAGTTGTATTCAGTTAACTAAATTAAACTGAGGTGAGCTGATTGACTGCATATCAAAAACGTAAAATTAAAAAACTTATTTTTGAATGTCAAATGGTCTTTTCTTTCTTCATCTTGAGATTTATATCTCTATTCTTTCTGTATATTTCATGTCTACTGGTTCTTTCAACCCCCTTGGAGTGGAACCAGACACTGCACACTGCAGTGTGAATATGCCTGTCTGTTCCTGTTTGATCTTCCCTTTATGTGTCAGTTTCTTTGCAGGCTGCCTACGTGTCAAATCATTTTTATTCTTCAAAACTTCATACATAATTTTTAAATGAGCTGTGCAGATCTCAGGGCACTTGATGAATTTTTCACAAGCTAATCACACTTACATAGCATAAACACTTGGCTTATGTGTTTAACACTGGAAGGACAAACATAGATTTACTCAACTGCAACCAATTAGATGCAAAATACTCAAATTATAGGTTAAGGAAAGCTGTGCTTCCCTTTGAATTAGTAAAATAAGTAGATTTAAGAAGCTAGCTCAACAAAATGCACCTAGCATTTGTAAGCATTGAAATGGAGGGTGTATTTTAAGAGTGTTTAGCTAAAAAAGCAAAAAGCAAATCAATACATATTATGTAGCAGATTATTACACTAAGACATAAAATCTTAGTTCTCATGTTATCTGACAGGTAGTCATGATTCTTTTTCACCTTGGAGGAAATGGATGTCTTATCCTTATTTAAGTCTCTTCTTATTAAAAGGAAGCTATTCTATAGTCAGACATTTTATGAAACCTGTAACTTGTCACGTGGGGAAAAACATGTCTTTTAGCTCTGTGCCTCATACAACCTGAGGCATAAAATAATTGTCAAGAAACGCAATACCTGTTGTGTCATGGAGATTAAATCATTCACCTCAAAGTCCCTGGAAGTTGTAATGAAAATATACTAATCTATTGGAAGAAATCCATTTTTAAGAGTGTGCTCAGCAGATTATTAATAATGTTACTCTTGAGAAACTGTACAGAGAATGACAAGGCCATCCTAGTATTAAAAAAAAAAAATCTACAAAGTAGACCAAAAAATCCATCTTAACTAAGCCTAGTAAAGGTCAGGTAAAGGAGAATTTAAGTAAACTGTACACTTTTATAAGCTGTTGTTAAGGTCACCTCAAGTTAATATTGTTTTTCGTCCTAGAGAAGGTAATAGAAAGGGCAGACATGTTCAGCAAAGTTTAAGAAAAATATTTTTATCAAGAGCCAGAAAATACTTTATTTTTATTCTTAGATATATTTACCATTGAGAAACCATGCCTATTTTCCCAGAAATTTTAGGTTACTAAAATTATACTGAAACAACAACCATAATGAGAAACGGACTTGCAAATTAGCTTCTCTAAAATTATGAGAGATTCATAACCCCAAACCAGTACATATGAGGAAGGGCTGTGAGTGCTACTGAAGATCAAAGTGAGATATGAAGATGCATATGGCTGCAGTTCTTGGAACTAATTGGCACAAGATCATTGTCTAAAGTGATGACACTTTATGAAGGGTAAAACCAGAAGTCAGCAATGTCCTGTTTGCAACAATGGGAGTGGCATCTGAAGCTGGTGGCAGGAGTTATTCTGAATTCCATAAAAGCAGAGAAGAGCTGGTCTTTAACAGAATACCATGTATAAGCTTTCCAGGAGTCTGCCATTCAGAAATGAAGCATGGTAAATGGTATTAAATTATGGGCCCACCCCAGACTGCTGATTTCTGTCGTTTAGAGATAAGTAAATATTAAAACAACTGTGTATTCCCACAAAGTCCACTTTTCCCTCAACGACACACACACCACACACACACACACACACACACACACACACACACACACCAGAAATATATGAAACTTCATAGACAATTGCTAGAAATTATTTTTGACTCTAGAGGTTGTGGCCTCCACTCCTGGAAATAAGTAATCAAGCGTTATTTCTCCTTTTTAATCTGTAACCCCTCCCCATATGATCATATAGAGTCATATCGTTTTTAACACCATCTATATTCAGATGATCCTAATTTGTATTTCTAGGCGTTATCTCTCTCTGGAACTAGATTTTTTTTATCCAAATCATTGGTTCACCCTTGGAAGTCTGCAGTGTATCTCACATTTAACATACCTAAAACCAAGCTCTTTATTCTCCACTGAAAAACTTTGTTTTCTCCACGCATTCTCATATTAGTAAATGGCAAGACTTTTTTTCTCTTAACCCATAATTAAAACTTTGGAGCCATCCTTAACTTCTCTCTTTTCCTCACCTTCATTTCCTCAAAAAACCTGTACACTCTACCTTAATCTAGTATCTAGAATTCAATATCTTCTCACCACTTGTAGCATAACCACCTCAGCCCAGGCAACCTTCATAACTCACGTGAAATTTTGCAATGTTAATGTTACATGTTTCCTTTTTTTGCTTCTCAAAGTGTTTTCCTCCACTGATCCTGAAAAGCTTTTGAAAATAAAATTTATAAATTAAATCATGCCATTCCTATTACAACTCTCCAATGGTTTTCCTTCTAATTAATAATAAAATGTAAAGTTCTTATATTGGTTTATGAGTCCCTATACAGTCTTTCTCATTGTTAACTATATGCCTTCATCTTCTAACATACTCCCATTTGCTAACATTAACTTCAGCTAAAGTTGTTTCTTTACTATTCTCAAACTGTTATGCATATTCCATTTATGCATTTTTTTCATGTATTTTTCCTCTTTTCCTATAATACCTTTCTCACAGATAAGCACAGGGACTTACATTCTTCTGAAAATAACCATGAGTGCTCTCCAAATAACTTACAAGGTATTTTTTTTAAAAAACAATTTCTAAAATATCAACAAGACCCTTCATTCTCTAGTTCTTACTATGCTTTGTTTTCTTTTATAGAACTAACCCTGTTTCACATATACTATATTTAATTGCTTATGTTTTATTGCCTTTTTACTCCCACTAAAGTGTAAAGTCTGTGAAAGTATATTTTCTTTTTTGTTTTGTGGGTTTATGTATCTCTAGTTTCTACAATAATACATAGTTAAGTGTCTCCCTCTTTCTCTCCCTTTCTTTCAATCTGTCTCTCCATATATATGTAAATACGTTATATGTGTTACTTGAGTGGATTAAGTTGCTTTATTGCCTTATTAATTAAATAGTAATAAGAAATTTTTAAAAATAAACAAACTTAAATTCAAAAAAATTACAAAGGAAATAAAAAATAATGGAAAATAGTAACCAAACTCAGGATCCTTGTGAAATCCACCAGAAAGAGGAAGTTACAGAATGGATTAAAATTGTAATTGAATGCATGCCATCAAATGAAAGAATTAATTCAGAAATAGTCACTGAAGTACATAAGTTTTAGACCAAAGACAATCATGAAATACAAATTTCAGAACTCAGAAAAGAAAATGGATATCCAGTAAGGAGCAGTGATTTCCCGGGCAACAGAAAACTAATATGGTGAGTCCTACAACTGTACAACCTTACTGCCCTGAGAGAGTTTTCAAGCCATGGAACAACAAGGGGAACCTAGGTAGAGTCCAGTGGGAATTGAGGAGATGGAGCTGAATCTAGAGAAAGGGAAAAGGCAAGACTACCCAACACAGTATTGGGGGGAAGAGAACTTCAGAGAGAGAACCCTAAAGATCTGCGGTTGGTCCAACTCAGGTGTTCAACACAGTACTCCAGTTTCCTGTGAGGAAAACATCTCAGAATGAGGAATCATTGTAAGGGATTAGAGGAAGCATACAGTAATCACATATTACACTGATATTATACTGCCTACAAGAATAAAAAATGTGTGTGTATACAAAATATTTTGTTTGTATATGTAGACAATATATTTATGTGTGCCATCTGTGTATATGTGTATGATGCTGGTTTCATGTGTGCATTTGACGACACTTTAGAAAAACTACAGTTTTAATTCATGCAAGCAATTATACCTTAATAAAGCTCTTTTAAAAATCTAGAGCTGCAGTTTTAATACAAAAGGAAATTCATTAAAAGATCATTTGTAATTCCAAATGTAATATCCAATCATGAATATCTATGCACAAATATATAATCAAAATTATAAGGCATAAGCTACAGGCAATTAACAGAGCAATGTAAATCAAAATAATAATTTATGTTTCTCACCCAGTGATAACATACACCAACGTATATCAAAATACAGAATAACTAAATTGCACAAGTCATAAAATAAATATAACTTTTATATATCAAACTCTATAGTATTCATCCATAAAGAATATCTTCAAAAATTCGAAAAACTTTGAATTGTATAGGAGATGTTCTTTGACTTAGTTTTAGTTAAATGTGGAAATTATTAATAAAAGAAAAAAAAGTATAAAAATGTATAAAAGAAACAGTGCCATATCGGATGTTAAAAAAATTATTTAATAAATATTGTCTTAGGATGCCTGGCTGGCTCATTCGGTTAAGTGTCTGAGTTTTGGTTTCGACTCAGGTCATGATCTCATGGTTCTTGGGATAGAGCCCCATGTCGGGCTCTGTGCTGACAGTGCAAGCCTGCTTGGGATTCTCCCTCTCCCACTCTGTCCCTCCCCTGTGTAAAAAAAAATCTACATGAAAGAACCTGTGGGATACAGTTAAGACAAAGCTCAAAGTAAAATAAATACTCATAAACAGTGTATTATAAAATCAAGAGAATATATTATTTAAAAAACAATACCACAATAAGTGAAACATACAACTTAAGTTGGTAATTGAGGTAGAAAAGAAACCTAATTGGGAAAAATAAATTAATAAAATAAAGTGGAATATGTTGGAGCATATAAATCTAAGAGCTATTGGGGCGCATGGGTGGCTCAGTCGGTTAAGCGGCTGACTTCGGCTCAGGTCATGATCTCGCGGTCCGTGAGTTCAAGCCCCGCGTCGGGCTCTGTGCTGACAGTTCAGAGCCTGGAGCCTGTTTCAGATTCTGTGTCTCCCTCTCTCTGACCCTCCCCTGTTCATGCTCTGTCTCTCTCGGTCTCAAAAATAAATAAACGTTAAAAGAAATCTAAGAGCTATTACTTTGAAAAACAAAGAGAACAATTCATCAAGGCAGCCTTAACTGAATGAGGAGAAATGTACACAAAATAGAAATAACAATATAAAATATCCACAAGAGAATTAAAATGAAAAGAATCATAAGAACACTTTTCACATTGTACATAAATAAACTTAAATAGTAATTAAGACGTAACTAATTTTAGGAACTTCTAAATTCCAAACATAGGACAATAGAATAGAAATAGAATTACCATAAAAATTTGTAGAACTGCTCTTTTTATCCCTCAACCAGCAGTGTGCTATTTTCCAACATTCATGAAGGAGAAATATGCCAAGCTTGTAAAGAATTAATGATGCAAATGAAAATCAATTTTTTCAAGGACATAGAGAAAGATGATAACATCCTAAAGATCCTAAAATTTTTATGGAACAGTCATGAGGTTAATATCAAATAAATAAATAAATAAATACACATACATACATACACATATGTGTGTGTTAAAAAACAAACACAATTATACATTAATCTAACAATAAATAGTGATTAAATAAAATCCCTAAATGCGCTATTAGTAAACTTTATTTAAGACTGCAGATAAGGGGTGCCTGGGTGGCTCAGTCAGTTAAGCCTCCAACTTCAGCTCAGGTCATGATCTCACGGTCTGGGGTTCGAGCCCTGCATTGGGCTCTGTGCTGACAGCTCAGAGACTGGAGCCTGCTTCAGATCCTGGGTCTCCCTCTCTCTCTGCCCCTCCCCTACTCACACTCTGTCTCTGAAAAATGAATAAATGTTAAAAAAAAATTACCAAAAAAAATGCAGTTAAATACTAAAGGAATAGTGATGTTTTCCAATGTGTTTCCAACTAAGATTGTTAGAGGAATATAAAAGTAACCACTAGTGCTCTGCTTACTTGCTGCAAACAAATATTTATATGGTTTTGTATACATACACACACACACATACATATATCTTTTTTTCAGTGTGTGTAAAATTATATACATATATATAATCTTTAAAACTTAAAAACAGTAATAACAGAAACAAAGTTTAAGTTTTTTGTAGAATGAATGAGTAAATGAAAATCCTTTCCAAACAAACATATACATATTAAGGAATATAGTTTTTGATAAATATAATATTGCAAATCAGTGAGGAACAGTTGTATTTCTTAAGAATGTTGAGAAAGTACAGTAGCAATCTGGAAAACATAAATATAAAAACAGCATCCTCACTCTCCACCAAAATAAGATCCATACCTCAGGCTTTAAATCAAAGTATAAGCCTAATAATTCAAATATTTAAGCAAAAATAATACAGCCACAGCCACAGGAGTATTATAAGAAAATACAAAATTATTCTTTCAGAATCACAGATTATTGAAAGCCTGTCTTAATATGACTCAAAGATTCAAGAGCAGAAAAAGACCAATGACTGAAAAAGTAAATGTTAAATTTTGAAGTGTATCATGAGAAACAGACAACTGGAAAACTGGAAGTGTACAAAAGGATAATTATTGGATAAACTAATTATCTTTATACATAGTGAATCAGTAATAAAAATCAAAATAAACAAAAATAAAAATAAAAAAAAATGAGCCAAGACATGAAAAAAGTTAATATGTAAAGTGTAATAGTTATTAAACATATTAATGGATGTATAACTATGTTAAATATAAGAGAAATGCAAAAATAAAACCACAATTACCTATTTTTATCAAATTTATGAAGATCAAAAAATTGGCTAAAGTTTTGTATTGGCAAGAATATGTATAAGGGCAAGGGCACATTGCTGTAACTTTGAGAAAAATTCAACAAACTTATTAAAATTTAGAATGTACACTTTGATCCACTAATTCTACCCTAGGATTCTATTATATAAGATTTATTCATGAAATTAAAAATACATATATGTGTATGCATATTTACACTTCTCTACATATAACCATATGGATGGATATGTGTATTACATGTTACTTACATAAAATATCACTGAACTATAAGAAACTATTTTGTTTGTGAGAGGAGCTTCATGGCTAGAGGATCGAGAGTCTGTTTACACTGTTCATTATGTCCTTGACTCCCTTCTGAATTATGAGCCATATATGATCAGTTAAAGAAAAATCAAAATCATCTTTTGGGAATTGAAGATGATAAAGACAATATTTATATACATGTATAATATATAATATATAACATGATGTATCTAATTCTATATATTATATATAATGTAATCTATATTATGTATGTGTATGTATGTGTTTGTGGATCCATGGATAGATTCTAAAATTCCATGTTTGTATATATTTAATAAAACTCATGCTACCATATACCCATAACTTACCCTAAATTTGCAATGTTGGAGCAGTGATAAAATTTTTAAAATATCTTTAAATATTTTTATAACAAATTTGCTAAATTGGTTTAAATATATAATGTACACTGGAGGTTATCACAACATTGCTCTAGGACATAAAAAATGATATTTACCTCAAATAAGAGAAACTTATTATATTCTTTTCAATATTTCAGTTCTTTCAAGTGCTTATTTTGCTTCAACTTTACAAAGCTAACAGAGACTGATACTAGATTTATTGATGTGGCTTAACATATTTACTATTCTGTTCAGAATATTAAATATGAGAATTAAATTATTTTGTATAAATCAATCAAAATAGTTAATTTTACCTACATTTAAGCCTATAATTCTTGAGTTTCCCTATGGGTATTCACAATATATATTTTACTTCCCTGAATGTTTAAGTTCGATATATGTTATTTTCTGGAAGACTTGGGAATATTTCCTACGTTCTTTTATGCCAAATTTATTCCATTTTGTAGAGTAGAATTCTGTCTAAATTTTCAGAGGACAACAAAACACCAAAATTAAATAAAACATAAAGAAAAAAAAAGAATAGAGTGGGAACACATTGTAAGAAAGCTTCCAAGGTCAGATGAAGAATTATCATCAAATGCTTCAGGAGATGTATAACATCTTGATTTTTATATTTAGGTCAACCAATAATCTTATGACATAATCTTATCACCTCACTGAGATAGTGGTTTTCAGGTTTGTCTACTCTATGGTTACTGTTTTCCACCCTTTTCCATTCTATATTCCTTGAAAAGTAGTCACTATATATAGAGAAAACTTCAGTAGGAGTTCTCCTGTTGATGGAGGACTTCTACATAAATCACTTAGAATTCTTTTTATGGTAGATATATTGCTTCTTCATATATTTCATTAGTCAATCATTTATATCAGTGTCAACTCTAGGTATTTATTTTATACCTATGATTAAAATCCAATACTCTTTTATTTATGTTATTGCTCAAATTGCTCTGGCTTTGGAACCATTAAGATCATTTTGGGGATTTTGGCCATTGTGAACTTATTCGATTGGCTCCTGTGCTTCTTTGGCACATGACATATCATCAGTGAGGGATTTTCTTGTTTGCCTGATTTTTTGTTTGTATGAGCATATTCTTACTTGCTAACACTAAACAAGCTCCAGGATCATATTGTTTATTTCCAGGCCCAGTCCTAGAGTCAGCCACTTCTCCAAGGAGCCCTGATTCCTTTCCTTGAAGAATGACATTAGGAACCAAGCCTGGACACTAGGTGTGCTTATTGATATGAAAGATCTTTGTTTTCAGCTTCTTTTGGCTGATAGAGCAAGCAATACATGTTTACTAACAGTGTATATACTAACTAGATATTTCTATCTATATGAAGACAAACATGACTGCATACTGATATCTCTAACTCTAATGCACTACTGTCATTGAAGACTTTTGCACATACAGATCTGTAAATTTCCACTCCAACAATAAGAAACCCAGCCCCTTACCATCAGCCTGAATCATTTAAATAATGGTTCAATTCCAGCATACTTTTAAAACAGCATCAGGGTTCTTAACCTTTTTGCCCACTGGACATAACTTTATGAAGTAGAGCACAATGCTTATGTGCAGCTGATTTTGCCTTTAGCCCCACAGATTTCATTCATTTCCACAGTTACTTAGGGTAGCACCTTCACTCTCCCCTCTCAGAGAGGTTGTTTCATACTCTTGTAAAAGATAGTTGACCCTTGAGCAATATGAGTTTGAACTGCGCAGGTCCACTATAGGCAGATTTGTTTTCCAATAAACACATTACAATAATGTAAATGTATTTTCTCTTTTGGTTTTCTTCATACTTTTTTTGGTCTGGCTTAACTTTATATTAAGAATATAGTATGTAGCACGTGTAACTTGTAAAATAAATGTTAATCAGTTCTTTATGCTATTTGGTAAGGCTTCTGGTCAACCGTAGACTATTAGTAAAATTTTTAGGGATTCAGGTTAGATGCAGATTTTTTACTTCATGGAGGGTTGGCACCCCTAACTCCCACCATTGTTTAAGGGGCAACTGTAGTGAGAGTGTCACCACTTTCTACATTCTTTTCTGGATACCTCTGCCTCCTGAAATGGCTTGCTAAAATTTGAAGACCATTCAAATTTTTTGTTCTGTGAAATTCTGTGGGTTTTGACAAATGCATAATGTCAGGTATCCACAATTACAGAATCATATGGAATAGTTTCATAGCCATGAAAAACTCCCCTGTGCTTCACCTGTTCACCCCTCCCAGGTGTGTGTTTTATATTTACTATCTTATTGTTTGTGGCTTGTTTTTTTCCCCATTCTATTACTAGTATCTGTATGCAGAGCAGAACATTTTAATTTTAATAAGTTCATCTACCAATGTTTTCTTTCACAGATTATGCTCTTGGTATTGTATTTAAAAAGTCATCACCAAATCCAAGGTCATCCAGATTTTCTCCTTTGTTTTCTTCTAGAAGTTTTATAGTTTTGAGTTTTACACTTAGGTGTGTGATCCATTTTCAGATTACTTTCATAAAGTTGTGATGTCTGTGTCTAGATGTAAATATACGTATGGGTATATTTTCCATCTAGAAGTTAAATTGTTCCAGCATTATTTGTTGAAAAAAAATATCTTTGTTTCAGTGAGTTTCCTTTGCTCCTGTTTCAAAGATCAGTTGACAATATTTAGGTGTATTTCTGGGCACTCTATTTCATTCTGTTGGTCTTTGTGTTTATTCTTTTACCAATACCTCACTCTCTTGTTTATTGTAGCTTTATAATAAGTCTTGAAGCCAGGTAATACTCCAAACTTGTTCTTCTTTAGTACTGTATTGGGTATTATAGATCTTTTGCTACTCTATATAAACTCTAACATTATTTTGTCAATAGTTTTCCTGTCTAATAATGCCTTTATACAGTTTCGGTATTAGGAAAATACTGAACTTGTGAAAAGAATTATGAGGTGTTCCTATGCTTCTGCTTCATGATAAAGATTATGAAAAGCTTATATTTCTTCCTTATACTTCCTTTCAGTCTTTCCTGATACTTTCTCTTTTGGAAGATTTTAATTCAGTGTTGTTAATATAGATGGGTCTAATGAAATTATCTATTACATCTTGTTTGACTTTTGTAAGTATGCATCTTTCAGGTAATTTGTATATTTTATCTACGTTATCAAATTTGTGGACATAAAATTATTCATGGTACCCCTTTGTCTTAGTTTGAGCTGCTATAGCAAAGTACTATAGACTGGGTGACTTAAACAGTTCCAGAAGCTGGAAAGAACAAAATGGAAGTGCTAGCAGATAATTGTGTGTCTGAAGTGTCTGAAGAGGACCCTCTTCTGGATTGTTGACAGCTACCTTCTTGATGCTACCTCATTAAGCTTCTTCACATGATGAAGAAAGGGAAAGAGCAAGATCTGTCGTCTCTTCTTATAGGGGCACTAATCCTATCCTGAAGACCCCATCCTCATGATCTCATCTAAACTTAACTACCTCCCAAAGGCCCCATCTTCTAATATTATCACATTGGGGATCAAAGCTTCAATGTATGGATTTTTGTGGAGAGACCCTTGCAGTCTATAATACCCTTTATTAAGCTTTTTTTTTAAATTTTTTTTAACTTTTATTTATTTTTGAGACAGAAAGAGACAGAGCATGAACGGGGGAGGGGCAGAGAGAGAGGGAGACACAGAACTGGAAGCAGGCTCCAGGCTCTGAGCCATCAGCCCAGAGCCCGACGCGGGGCTCGAACTCACGATCCGTGAGATTGTGACCTGAGCCGAAGTCGGACGCTCAACCGACTGAGCCACCCAGGCGCCCCCCCTTTATTAAGCTTTTAATGTCCAGAAAATTATTTATAGGCATTTTGTGTCTTTTTTTTTTCTGTTTTCTTAGGTTATCCTGGCTAGAGATTTAATCTTTCAATGAATAATCTTTTTATAACTTTTAATTTTTTCTGTTATTTTCTTAGTTTCAAATTAATTGATTTCTGCTCTAAATTTTATAATTTGCTTTTTCTATCTGCTTCATACTTAAATATCTCCTGTTTCTCTAGTGTTCTGAGAAAGAAGCTTAGATTATTTGAGCATTCTCAATAAGTTATGCATTTAGCACTATAATTTTCCTTCTAATCTGTTTTCACTGCACACCACAAATATAGATGCTTTATTTTCATTTATTTCAAAAATTACTTTCTCCTGAGACCTTTATTTAGTTAGACCTTTGTATATTTCACACTGGTTTTTTAATGTTTATTTATTTATTTTGAGAGAGAGGGAGTGAGTAGGTGAGGGGTAGATAGAGAGGGAGAGAGGATCCCAAGAAGTCTCCATGCTGTCAACACAAAACCTGACTTGGGGTTAGGACCCATAAACTGTGACATCATGACCTGAGCCAAAATCAAGATTTGGAAACACCACCCAGGTGCCCCTATTTCACACTGTTTTAATGTCCAAACATTTGGGGATTTTTCTTTCTCCTGTTGATAACTATTTTAATTCCATTATGGTCTGAAAATATATTTTATGTGATTTGAGCATTTTATGACACAGAATTGTATTCTACTTGGTGAATTTTCTTTTTGAACTTAATATGTATCCTGATTTTGTTGGATGAAGTATTATATAAATGTCAATTAGGTCAAATATATTAAAATTCTCTTCATGTTAGTTGCATTGTTGCTGATTTCTATCCACTCAGTGGACCGGTTAACAAAAGAAAGGATTTGGAGTCTTCAACTATAATAGTGGACTTATGTATTTCTCATTTCAGTTCTACCAGTGTTTGCCTCATGTATTTTGATCATCTGTTGTTAACTGTATGCGTGTTAAGAATTAGTGTGGTTTCCTGACACGAATTTACCTAAGGGATACAGGAGTGCTGATGCATAGGGGCACTTGTACCCCAATATCTATAGCAACACTTTCAACAATAGGCAAATTATGGAAAGAGCTTAAATGTCCATCAGCTGATGAATGATAAATAAATTGTGGTTTATATACACAATGGAATACTACTTGGCAATGAGAAAGAATGAAACATGGCCTTTTGTAGCAACGTGGATGGAACTGGAGAGTGTTATACTAAGTGAAATAAGTCATACAGAGAAAGATAGCATATGTTTTTCACTCTTATGTGGATCCTGAGAAACTTGACAGAAGACCATGGAGGAGGGGGAGGGGAAAAAAAGTTAGAGAGGGAGAGAGCCAAAGCATAAGAGACTCTTAAAAAATGAGAACAAACTGAGGGTTGATGGAAGGTGGGAGGGAGGGGAGTGTGGGCGATGGGCATTGAGGAGGGCACCTGTTGGGGTGATCACTGGATGTTGTATGGAAATCAATGTGACAACACATTTCATATTTAAAAAAAAGGTAAAAAAAATAATTAGTGTGGTTTCTAGGAGAATTTATCCCTTTATCGCTACACAATGCCTGTTTTCATGACTGCTAATTTTCCTTGTTCTGGAGTCTGTTGCCTTTCTTCTTACTACTATTAGCATAGTATTTCTTTCTCCATACCTTTACTTTTAATCTATCTGTGTCTGTATGTTAAAATGTGTTTCCTTTAGAGAACATATAGTAGTGTTTATTTTTTATCAACTCTGACAATATATTTTCATTGGTATATTTAGACTTTGACACTTAGAGTAGTTGTTAATATAGATAAATATGTTGTAAATGTTTTCCTATACATTTCTAGTATGTTGTAAATGTTTTCCTATTCACTGCATTTATTCTTTTTTGGTTTTCCACTTTTTGCCATCTCTAGTTTTAAATGAGCAGGCTGTATGATTTAATTTTTTCTCTTCTTTTAGCATACCAATCACTGTTCTTAAAAATAAAAAAATCGGTGGTTGCCCCAGAGCTTGCAATATATATTTACAGTCTAAGATCACTTTGAAAAAACACTTAATGGGTAGTATAGATATTTTATAACAGATTATTCCCAATTCTTTTATCTTATCCCTTAGAATATTGCCTTCACTAATCTATATGCTATAAATATCCAATATATTTTTACTATTATGTTAAAAACAAAGACATTTTTAGATCAATAAAAATAAAACTAAGAGGTCTTATTTTACATTCATTTATTCCCTCTATGACACATTTCCTTTCTTAGTGGAGAATCCAGTTTCTGACCTACATTATTTTCCTTTTCCTTAAATACTTCTTAACATCTCTTGAAAGTTAGGTCTGCTGGCAATGAATTCCCTCCGTATTTGTCTGTTTGAAGAAAGTTTTATCACTTTTAAAGCATAAATTCATTGCTTATGGAATTCTAGGTTGGTTTTATTTATTTATTTATAACACTGTAAGCATTTCACTCTGTGGACTTCTTGTTTGCATGGCTTCTGAAGAGAAGTCCTTTGTGATTCTTATCCTTGTTCCTAAATAAGTAAGGTGCTTTTGCCCCCAGACTATTTCTCCAAGATTTACTTTGTCTTTCATTTGCTGCAGTTTGAATGTGACATGCCTCAGTATTTATTATTTGATATTTATGCTGCTTTCTGTTCTTTGAGCTTTCAGTATTTGTGTTTTCATGCCTGGCATTAAAACTTGGAAAATTTTAAGCCATCATTTATTTAGACTTTCCTTCTGCTTTGTGCCTTCTTTTCTTTCAGTGATTATAATTAGGCATATGTTGGTTACACATGATGAAACTGCTCTATGGTTTTGAGATGGGTTTTTTTTCTTTCGCTTTTTTCCTTTTATATTTCTGTTTGTTTGTTTACTGATGTGTCTTCAAGCTTAGTTATTCTTTCTTTGATCATGTACAGTCTGTTGATGAGCCCATCAAAAACATTCTTCAATTCTGTTACAGATTTTGATTTGTTGTGGGTTATATCTTTTGGCTATTTCTTCAAACTTCTATATCCATGCCAACATTACCCAATCTCATGTGCGTTTTGTCTTCTTTTTCTGTTAAAACCCTTAACATTTTTATTACAGTCAGTCTATATTTCCTGTATGATCATTCCGATCATCTGTGCCATATCTGAGTCTGGTTTTGATGCTTTGTCCCTCCAAACTGTGTTTTCTCTTGCCATTTAGCATGCCTTGTGATTTTTAATTGAAATTCGGATATTATGTATTGGGTTATAGGTATTGAGGCAAAAAAACATTTAATGTGAAGTTTTATGCTAGTATAACTAGTATTTGGACTCTCCTTAATGTTACAGATATTGGTGCCAGGGACTTCAAATTACTCTAGTATCCTTGTTTTTGTCTCCCCTGCTTTCTCTGGGTTTCCTTAAGAACTACTCCTTAAATATAGTCTGTATCTTATAGCAATTTCAGCTGTGATCTGCACTTAGTACTCTGGCGTATTGTGTGGTGGAGTGAGGGGAAAAGTGTCCTATAATTTTATTATTAAATCTTAATCTTTCAGTAGGCCTGTTTCCTGGGCTGTGACCCTCACAAGCATTTCTTAATATTGTTCCTTATGGAAAACAGTAAGAAAGAGGAAGAGAGCTGGGTAAAAGCCCTTCCTCCTTTGTGGGGTAAGATTCTGATAGTGTTTTTTCCCTGGTGAGTGACTCTGTGCTATTCAGAATGAAACTGTATCTCAGAATGGTTATTTTTTCCTCTCAACATGCCAGAACATGGTGGAGATTTTCTAGGAACTTCACTGTGAGAACCTGGTGAGGTTCCAGGATGTAAAACCCACAAAAGTGTGGGGCCTCCTAAGACTGGCTTTTAGGAGTTTCTTAGCCTGATGCTAATTCACATTCAGCCATCAGCAATTTGTCAAAATTGCCATTTAACTGTTTCTACCAGTTAATGGTTCCACTGTCTTCTGTTCCAGATAGTTGAACCTTAGCTGTGGTTCTTTGTATTTGCTGGTCTCTACAGATTTTAGGGTATTGGTTTTCTCTGTAAGGTCAATTCTCTGATGGGTCAAGAGGAAACATTTATTTCCATATTGCCAGGTTTTTTTTCTTGTTGGAAGGATGGGATTTACAACTTCTAAGATCTCTTAATGTCAGAGCTAAAACTGGAAGTCAATAATTTTTCATATATAGAATATATCAAATGATAGTAATCATTTTAAATGTGTTTGTGTATTCGTTTCACTGCTTTGTATTATTGATACTTTACAACAAAATTATAAGGCAGGTAGTGTTATTTTTCTTTCCTGCCATCCTAAGCTTCTAGTTTATTATTACTATCATAAAATAAAATAAAGCTTTCCACTTAAAAAAATTCCCCAAAAAAGTATCTTTTAAAATGTTTTCATTAAATTTTAGCTTTATTGAATTGTGAAAAGATTACTGTCTATATTATTTTCTGCTTCATGGGATGAAATGGTGCTTTCTTATGAGCTAATGTATGACTCATTTTGTGAAAATTCCATCTGTCATTATAAAAAGGTATATTTTTAACATCAAGACACAATATAGTTATACATACATTTACCTTATTGATTATGTTGAGACCTCCTACCTCTCGTTTAATGATTTTTCATTTGATTTATACTTTCCTAACATTAATGGGTTAAATTTCCTATAATAGGTATATTTCTATCTTATATCCCTTTAATGTAAACCATATGGAAGCAAATTGTGGCTTTTATCATTATAGTACATTTATGGTTGCTGCATTTAATGTTTTTTGTTTTTGTTTTTGTTTTTGTTTTCTGAGTTCTTTGTCTGATATAAGGTTTCTAACTCCTACTTTCTTAATTTTTCTGTTTCCTGTTACACCTTTCCCATCCTTTATGTTTTGGCCCTTAGAGTCATTGTTTTAGATATGTCTATTTTGAATTGCATAAATTTGGATGTTGCTTTGTGAGATAAGCTGGAATCCTTTTTTGCTTTTCAGAATAACTTAGTTAGGCACATATACATGTATGTTATCTGATATTTGATTTCAACTTCTTATTTAATAATATGATAGTATAACTACAACAAATATTATATTTTGTTACATCTACTCTCTGCGGTCTTTTCTTTTTTTCCTTTTTTTTTAAATCATAAAAGATTTTTACTTTTTATTCACATGGTTCCCTTTAAAATAGTATTTATTAAAATATCCTTTAGTCTTCTTTCATTTTATTTAATCATCTATTGTTTGAATGGTCAGATGAAGATAACATTCTTTGACTACCAACTGCTACCATTGTGACAATCACATTCTTCCTTGAACATTTTATTTGCATTGTTGCTTGTTTTTTTTCTTTCACAACATAACCATATTACTCTTACAATCTTTTCCCACCTTTCATTTGTTCTTAGATCTACAATTAAGTATGTTCAGCGATGCCATGACCATTTTTTGAAGTTTCCCAGTTATCACTTCATGGGATATAGCTCTCCTTTTAGTAGATTCCTCAAGAAGAGTTCATTTGCAATATTCCCTAAAGTATTCCATATATAAGAATATTTTTACACTCTTGATATTTAAAGACACAATTAGATGGATTTGACAGATTTAGCTCACACTTGCTTTTGTTGAGCTTCCTAGAAATGGTACTCCACTATATATGTTTATTGCATGTTTCTTTTGAAGTTTGTGTTTGTTCATTTGTTGTCTTTTGTACGTATCTTGTTCGTGATTCCTGGAGACCTTTTTGAGATTTTCTTTTCTTTCATTCTTAAAGCCCAAGAGCATTATCACAGTATTTCTTGAGTTGAAGGTTGTAGGTCAATAATTCCATGATGCGTAGTGAACTTTTCACTAGAATTAGGTCTTATTTATTTCCTGGAAAATGTTATTGAATTATTATTTTTAATATTAATTTTAATCTGATATGTGTGTGTGTTTTACATGGGTTATTTTTTTCTATATACGTAACTTTTTCTCTGAATTTTATTCGAAGACAGTTTTCAAGAAATTCCACAATCACACATACCAGATTTTACTTTAAATCCCTGTCCTTTTGGTATCATGTTAATTAATCTTTATTTCTCAGATGATTTCACCTTTTTATCAATAACTTTTTTGGATTTGCTCAACTCCTTTGACACAGTCTTTTTAAAATATGGTTTCTAGGTTTTAAATTTATGATTCATGATTTTATTGTTTCTTTGTAAAATTTTTGGAAATGTTGTTTTAATGTTAACTTGAATTAGAGCATATGTCTTACTGGCTTTATGCTTTATGTGGTTTGGGAAAGACCATATTTATTAGTTGAAATATTTCAATTGTTACTTCATGTGTTCTTTCATATGTTAGATTGTGAGAATATAATTTACAATATTTGTGTTATTTTGTAATGTTCTTCTAAATAAATAATAATAGTTACATGTAAAGGAAAGTAAGAGTTTTCAGATATTGATTAGATTTACTACTTCAGAGTACCTCTCCTGATATTAAATAGCTGTTTTTTTTCAATCGGTGATTTTTTTGGTAGAGAAAAATTGATAAGTTTATCATTTTCATTTATTTCTGATATAGCCTTAATTTTTCTTTTTTTTCTTCAACATTTAAGTTGTTTCCCTATCTTGGCTCTTGTGAATAATGCTGCAATGAACATGGTAGTGTAGAGATCTCTTCATGATCCTTATGTCATTTCCTTTGAATACATACCCAGAAGTCAGACTGCTGCGTCATATGGGAATTATATTAATTTTTTGAGGGATTCCATAGGGCTGTACCAATTTACATCACCACCAGTAGTGTACAAGGGGTCCCTTTTCTCCACACCTTTGCTAACACTTGTGTCTCTTGTCTTTTTTTTCCCTTTAAAAAAAGTTTTTATTTAGACTCCAGTTAGTTAACACACAGTGCAAATGTTCATTTCAGGTATGCAATATAGTGATTGAAAACTTCCATACAGCACCCAGTGCTCATCACAAAAAGTGTACTCTTTAATACCCATCACATATTTGACCCATGCCCTACCCACCTCCCCTCTGGTAACCATCACTTTGTTCTCTATAGTTAAGAGTCTGTTTCTTGGTTTCTCTCTCTCTCTTTTTTTTTTCTTCTTTGTTCATTTGTTTTTTTTTCCTTAAATTCCACATATGAGTGATATCATATAGTATTTGTCTCTCTGGTTGATTTATTTCACTTAACATAATACTCTCTAGCTCCATCCATGTCCTTGAAAATGGCAACATTTCATTCTTTGTTATGGCTGAGTAATATTCCATTACATATATGCCACTTTTTCTTTATCCATTTATCAGTTCATGGACAATTGAATTGTTTCCACACTTGGCCATTGTAGATAATGCTTCTATAAACATCAGGGTGCATGCATCCCTTTGAATTAGTACTTTTGTCTTCTTTGGATAAATACTTAGTAGTGCAATTACTGGATTATAAGGTAGTTCTATTTTTAAATTTTGAAGAACCTCCATGCTGTTTTCCAGAGTGGCTGCACTAATTTGCATTCCCACCAACAGTATAAGAGGGTTCTTCTTTCTCCACATCCTCACTAATACCTACTGTTTGTTTTGTTGACTTTAGCCATTCTGACAAGTATGAGGTGGCATCTCATTGTAGTTTTTGTTGTTGTTGTTAAATATATGAAATTTATTGTCAAATTGGTTTCCATACAATACCCAGTGCTCATCCCAAAAGATGCCCTCTTCAATACCCATCACCCACCCTCCCCTCCCTCCCACCCCCCATCAGCCCTCAGTTTGTTCTCATTTTTTAAGAGTCTCTTATGCTTTGGCTCTCTCGCACTCTAACCTCTCTCTTTTTTTTTTTGTTTCCTTCCCCTCCCCCATGGGTTTCTGTTAAGTTTCTCAGGATCCACATAAGAGTGAAAACATATGGTATCTATCTTTCTCTGTATGGCTTATTTCACTTAGCATCACACTCTCCAGTTCCCTCCACGTTGCTACAGAGGGCCATATTTCATTCTTTCTCATTGCCACATAGTATTCCATTGTGTATATAAACCACAATTTCTTTATCCATTCATCAGTTGTTGGACACTTCTCTAAAGAAGACATCTGGATGGCCAATAGGCACATGAAAAGATGCTCAACGTCGCTCCTCATCAGGGAAATACAAATCAAAACCACACTCAGATATCATCTCATGCCAGTCAGAGTGGCTAAAATGAGCAAATCAGGAGACTATAGATGCTGGAGAGGATGTGGAGAAACGGGAACCCTCTTGTACTGTTGGTGGGAATGCAAACTGGTGCAGCTACTCTAGAAAACAGGGTGGATGTTCCTCAAAAAATTAAAAATAGACCTACCCTATGACCCAGCAGTAGCACTTTTAGGAATTTACCCAAGGGATACAGGAGTACTGATGCATAGGGGCACTTGTACCCCAATGTTTATAGCAGCACTCTCAACAATAGCCAAATTATGAAAAGAGCCTAAATGTCCATCTCATTGTAGTTTTGATTTGTATTTCCCTGATGATGACTGATGTTGAATACCTTTTCAGGTGTCTGTTGGCCATCTGGATTTGTTCTTTGGAAAAATTCTGTTCATGTCTTCTTCCCATTCTTAGACTGGATTATTTGCGTTTTGGCACTTGAGGTTTATAAGTTCTTTATATATTTTGGATAGTAACCCTTTATCAGATACGTCATTTGCAATATCTTCTCCCATTCCTAGCTTACCTTTTAGTTTTGTTAATTGCTTTCTTCTCTGTGCAGAAGCTTTTTATTTTGATGAAGTTCTAATAGTTCATTTTTGCTTTTCTTTCTCTAGCCTCAGGAGACATATCTAGAAAGAAGTTGCTATGGCCAGTGTCAAAGAGGTTACTGCCTCTGTTCTCTAGGATTTTTATGGTTTCTAGTTTCACAGTTAGGTCTTTAATCCTTTTTTAATTTATTTTTGTATATGGTGTAAGAAAGTGGTCCAGTTTCCTTCTTTTCTATGTTGCTGTCTAGTTTTTCCAGCACCATTTATTGAAGAGACTGTCTTTTCCCACTGTATATTCTTTCGTGCTTTGTCAAAGATTAATTGACCATATAGTTGTGGGTTCAGTTCTAGATTTTCTGTTCTGTTTTCTTGATATTGGTCTATTTTTATGCCAGTACCATACTGTTTTGATCACTACAGCTTTGTACTTAAAGTGTAAGTCCAGATTTTTGATGCCTCCAGCTTTTCTTTTTCAAGATTTCTTTGGCTGTTCAGGGTCTTTTGTGATTCAAGACAAATTTGATAAGACCACAAATACATGGAGGCTGAACAACATACTACTAAAGAGTGAATGGGTCAACCAGGAAATCAGATAAGAAATTAAAAAAAAAAACATGGAAACAAGTAAAAATGAAAACCCAATGGTCCAAAACCTTTGGGATGTAGCAAAAGTGGTCCTAAAAGGGAAGTGTATAGCAATATAAGTCTACCTCAAGAAACAAGAAAAATCTCAAATAAACAACCAAGCCTTCCTTAAACCTAAAGGAGCTAGAAGGATAACAACAAATGAATACTAAAGCCAAGATAAGGAAGAAAATAATATATAGAGAGCATAAATAAATGTTATAGAAACAAAAAATGAAACCAGGAACTGATTCTTTGAAAAATTAACTGATCACTGAAACCAGGAGCTGGTTCTTTGAAAAATTAATAACATTGATAAGCCTTCAGACAGACATATCAAAAGAAAAGAGAAAGGACCCAAATAAATAAAATCACAAATGAGACGGAGAAATAACAACCAATACCTCATAAATACAAACAATTATAAAATAATGTTATGAAAAGCTATATGGCAACATGTTGGACGACCTAGAAGAAATGGATAAATTCCTGCAAACATATAAACTGCTAAAACTGAAACAGAAAGAAATAGAAAACTTGAGTAGACTGGTAACCAGCAAAGAGATTGAATGGATAATAAAAAAACTCCCCACGAACAGAAGTTCAGGGCCAGATGGCTTCACAGGTGAATTCTACCAAACATTAAAAGAACAGTTAATACCTATTCTGATAGCAAAACCAGATAGTGACTCCACTTATAAAACAAAACAGAAACCAAAAAAACAAAACAATAAAACAAACAACAACAACAACAAAAGCAAAACAAAACAAAACCAAAAAGAAACCACTACAGGTCAATATCCCTGATGAACATGGATACACAAATTCTCGATAAAATACTAGCAAACCAAATCCAACAATACATTTAAACAGTTATTCACCACAATCAAGTGAGATTTATTCCTGGGCTGCAAGGGTTGTTCAGTATTTGCAAATCAGTCAATGTGATACACCACGTTAATAAAAGAAAGGATAAGAACCATATGATCCTCTTAATAGACAATGAAAAAGCCTTTGACAAAGTACAGCATCCATTCTTGATAAAAACCCTCAACAGAGTAGAATTAGAGGGAACATACCTCAACATTATAAAAGCCATATATGAAAAACCCACACACAGCTATT
Organism: Herpailurus yagouaroundi; assembly: GCF_014898765.1. NCBI lineage: Eukaryota > Metazoa > Chordata > Mammalia > Carnivora > Felidae > Herpailurus > Herpailurus yagouaroundi. Next base: position 90,801,713 of record NW_024412388.1, read on the forward strand.
ATCATCCTCCGTGGGGAAAAACTGAGAGATTTTTTCCTACTGTGAGGAAAAAGACATGGATGTTCACTGTCACCACTGTTATTTAACACAGTAGTGGAAGTGCCAGACTCAACAATCACACACACACACACACACACACACACACACACACACACACACACAAAATAAAAGTCTTCCAAATTGGCAAGGAAGAACTCAAACTTTCACTATTTAAGATGACATGATATTCTATATCGAAAACTCCAAAGACTCCACCAAATAACTGCTATATAACAAACAAATTTAGTAAAGTTGCAGGATACAAAATCAATGTAAGGAAATCTCTTGCATTTATATTCATCAATAATGAAGCAGCAGAAAGAGAAATTAAGGAATCCATCCCATTTATAGTTGTACCAAAAAACTTTAAGATATCTAGGAATAAACCTAACCAAAGATGTGAAAGATCTGTGCTCTGAAAACTATAAAATGCTGATGAAAGAAATTGAAGACGACACAAAGAAATAGAAAAGCTTTCCATGCTTCTGGATTAGAAAAACAAATATTGTTAAAAATTGTATACTACCCAAAGCAGTCTACATATTTAACGCAATTGCTATCAAAATACCAGCAACATTTTTCCAAGAACTCCCAAATTTTTGCTTACAAATTCTTTGTTCCTTTTACCATTAGATCTCTAAATTGTTCCTACATCTTCTTCCTTAGAATTAGTACCTTTCCAAGATCTGTATCTTGATCCTTGCCCACTTTTAAGTGTCTTCTTTTTTCAGTTTTCAGTTGGCTGTGTTCTGATTTACCAATCATCAGTGTTTTCTCTTTGAGAGTTACCTTTATTTTTATGAGTGACATTATCTGTGTTCTCTCATCATTAGGATCCTGACACTCTACTTATATATCCATGGTCTCTGACTCTCCACTTTCATGGGTTTCACAGTTAAATCTTTTGGAACTGAATACTCATTTTCTGACTTAATTTGGTATTTTTAGTATTCTTTGCTTTTTTTTTTATATAACCACCTCAATGGTTTGAAATATATTTTATATAATTTATATATTTCATATAATCACTCTTAGTAATGTTTTAAAATTGAATATTTTGCTTGATCTTTATAAAAATGTATGTTTATAAAATTTAGCATTCTAGCACTTAATTTATGCCTCTTAATGATAGTTTCTTTAAACATATATTTAAATATTAAATACTCAACATTTACATTAATAAAAATATTTTAATATGATTTTAATGGTTATATATTCATTGATGATTATAATATTACTACAAAATGGCAATATGTAGTTCATTTAATGATTTTTCCACTTAATTCTGTTTTGCCTAATATTAACACTACTGTTCATGATTTTATATTTGCCTTCACTAGAACATTAATACACATAACACAATGCAATAACCATGAGTTAAAGTTGATATTACCTTATAACATAGAATGATGGCTATAACAGAGAATGTTTTTGCCATTATGAAGCTTAAACTTCATGGAAAATTTCTCCTGTCCATTTGTTTTTAATGCATCTGGTTTTTGTTTAATTTTTTTTCTCCTATATATGGTAGACAGATGGATTAACTGGTGTTTTTAACACAATATGAAAGTATTTACCTTAAATAATTAAATCTCGCCCAATTAATGGTGTTAAAATATTCTAATTTTTTTTTAATGTTTATTCATCTTTGAGAGACAGAGAGAGAGAGACAGAGCATGAGCGGGGACGGGGTGGAGAGAAGGAGACACAGAATCCAAAGCAGGCTCCAGGCTCTGAGCTGTCAGCACAGAGCCCGACGCGGGGCTTGAACTCATAAACTGCAAGATCATGACCTGAGCCTAAGTCAGACACTCAACTGACTAAGCCACCCAGGTGTCCCGGTGTTAAAATATTTTATAGCTAATTCTTATTTAGGTTTGCCAAGTATTTTTTCCTGGTTCTCCCATTTCCTCTGAAATCTTTGCTGTTCTTTGGGGTGCCTAGGTGGCTCGGTAGTCTAATAAGCCTTTTGAGCCCTGGTTCGTGAGTTTGAGCCCCCAAATTGTCTCTCTTCTGTCAGCAGGGAGCCTGCTTCAGATCCTCTGTCTCCCTCTCTCTCTGCCCCTCCTCTGCTTGCGAGCATGTATTCTCTCTCTCTCTCTCTCTCTCTCTCTCTCTCTCTCTCTCTCACACACACACAAACACACACACAAGTAATAAACATTTAAAAAAATGTTTTCTTCACTCCAAATGCATTGATTACTAATTTAAGTTGCAAGCAATGCAAATGAACCCTGGCTAATTTAAGAAGAAAAGAACTTCATTAGAAAGATATCTAATAATAGAGAGAATTGAAGGAAAACACAATGAGCCAGAATTGGAAAATAGGCAGGCACTTAGGGTGAACAGGCATTAAGAAGACTAAGCAAAAATGATATCATAGTAATATTCTGTTTAGAATGATCCTGTTGGCTCCATTATCAACAGGAATGTGACACTACTTTTTGAGCAATGAATAATTTCTCAATTCATCTCATAGCTTTCACCTACTTCATCAAAGCTTAAGGACTTGGATAGGTGCATGATATTAGTGAAGCCTAAATTATTAATTAAGGGTTGGCCAGTAGGGACAATGGAAACGTAACTGGTACGTTGGATTTTGTGGATGAGGGACATTCCTACTTCTCTCTTAGACTGGCAGTTGGGAATTTCCACAAAAATAAGAATAGTATTTCGATTTCAGTTACCCAAATATTGATAACTGTCCATTATACGGAAAAAATAATAGGAGCACTACTTTTTAAAACTTTATGTGGCATAGGAAATACTTAAAATATATGGTTGGTCAAAATTACAGTATAGGAAACATTTTTTTCTACTGTAATCAACATTTTATTTGGAATGATACAAAGGATATTTGGAATAATAGAAAAGGGACAGGGAAATGCAACATTGATAGTGATGTGTAATTTTAGACCTTGGTTATATGATTAGAAGTAATTTGAACCCTCTTCTGAAACATTCATGATTCAGTTGTTAACAGATACTACTATAGCTATTTTATGTATCAACTTAATACAGGGAAATCATTTATTGAAAAAAAATGTTGAGTGGTTAGAAGCATAGACTCTATGGTAGGTCTCCAGAATGACACATCCAGAAAAAAATTTACCGCAGTCAGGTAGCTAAGGAATTAGAAAGTTACCATCCCAAATATTATCTCTAGTAGTAAACCTTCTTCATAATCTGTAGATTGGCAGGCTGCTGCACGCATTTGTTTTAATTTGCTTGCTATCACACATGTATTATGTGATCAATAAATGGTTGCTAATTATTGGTGATACTGATTATATCAATTTTGGATATCTAAATAAATGCTAACTTTTCTAAATGTTTCATGTTAAACAGATTGTCTCAGTAAGTGGATGCCATCTTGGACAGAAGAATAGCTGAGATTACTGTTCACTTTGTATGTTTAGAGTATTAAACACCTTACTGTTTCATGTCAAATTGCAGAGAAATGGTTCTGATGGCTTAATTAAATAATATTTAGGATGTGTGTTATTTTGTATATTAATTGATGCATTTCTGGGTATCATGTTTAATTTTGAGAAACCTGAAAGATTGAGTCTATAAATAAACATTTTTAGAGAAAAAATACATATTCAATATTTAAAAATTTCCCCTCTAACCACTGCCATAAACTCCTGGAAGCATTTGGTTCCTCATTATGGTAAAAAAAAATCTATTTCAGAGTGTAGAATGTTACATAAGTGTTGGAGTAATTTCAGCAATGAGTTCCCTATTAAATATATAGTTTATTAAGGAGTGCACTGCAACTTGGCAGTGTTTTTGTCATAATTTTATAATCAGCCCTGATCTAGTAAGGTGCCTATCGTCCCAGGACAAAAATGACAGCAAAACTCTCAGGGGATTACAGAAATAGAACACTCTCAAAGCAAGCTTTTGGGTGGTATAACTTCTCATCAAGAGTCATCTGATAAATCAAGATACTTAGGAAGGTACAAATCTGGTTATTTTTTGGTGACCCCGCACTGGGGTTGTGAAGCTGACAGTGGAGTGGGGGAATGGCAGGTGAGACAGGAGTATGAATTATGTCATGCCTTAAGGGAAGAAAGAGCCATAGCATTGGAGCTACAAGCCTAGAGTGGTTCTCATGTCGAAAAAGGAGAGCTTCCATTGCAAAACCACTGTCTATTTTTATTTTATTTTCATTCCCCAGCAATTTCCAGTGGGTTGTTTTGTGGATGGATTATATGACTTAAAGCAGAGCATATAGCTGAGAGATTGCAAGTACTGACTCAATGTGAATCTCACATCATCAGTCACTTTTCATTTTTTTAAGTATATAAACTGTTGGTAAGGCCCATGAGCTACTTACCACAGGAAAATTCCCAAGTGGCAATTGTAGAGGGATACCAGTCACTCTGGAGAAAATTCTGAAGGAAATTTTTCTTACTGGAAGACACCAAAATTTGTATTACTGGATCATGATAGGACAACATGGAAAAAAACAATTGCCAAAGAATATTTTAGAAATCTTTCATGATTATAAGGAACATAAAAAAGAACAAATATCTGTAAAAGTCAGATTCCATGGGTCACACATCTCTTGTTTATTCCCATTAACCTGAACTTAATGATTTAAAGACAAAATATTTTAAGTGTGCTAAAACTAATGAAATGATAGAGGAAAATGTAATAACAAAATAAGAATGAATGCTATTCTTTTTACATTTTGGGCGGGTCGGAGGTCAGTATATACACACTTTACAATATATACTATATATTGTATAGTATATGGAGCCACTGTGGAACATGTTAAAAATAACATGGAAATTTCTTCTAGAAAAATTTTATTTAAAAAATCCCATTGGTGATTCTACCATGGTTCAGTGTAGGGAACTAATAGGAAGAGTATAGAATTTGGGGTTAAATCTAATTCATGATGATTACATATTTATTTTACCTCCTTGAATCTGTATTTAAATTAAATTTAATTATATGTAATTAAATCCATATAAATTTTCATTGAAGATTCTCTGAGCCAACACTTGCAAATTCCTTCACTTAATGTTCAATAAATTTGATTTCCTTTCTCATTCAAAGAAGAAAATCTACTCACTATTATTACTTAGTTCATATCACAAAATTTATACACAAGAATGACATGATTACTTAGTAATTGCAATAGTATTATACTCCTGAGTTGTATTAAATAAAGCATATTTGTCCCCAAAGAGTTCATCTTCTGATTGACATTTGTAAAAGAATAAAAACAAAACAAAAAACCCTGGCTTGCTTTTTCCCCCGAGGTACACACACACACACACACACACACACACACACACGCACGCGCGCGCGCGCGCACGCATGCACAGGTGTTTGTTCCTCATGAAGAACTTCAAAAACTCTGAATTTCCTCAGTGGTAGGAGTGTCTTTGTCATCCAAAGAGGTGACTTCTGGTGGAACCCCTAGATTCAAGATGGGAGATGGTCTTCAGAAAAACTAAAGGTGATTTGAGGGTTGAACCACCCCCTTAAGCCTCTAGGAAAGGGAGATTAAGTTCATCACTTGGCCAGTGATTTAATCAAGCATGCCTATGTGATGAAACCATGAGAAAAATTCAGAACCACAAGGGTCAAAGTGTTTCCTGGCTGGTGAACATATTTATGTGCTGGGAGTGTGGCTTCCCCTGACTCCAGATGAAAGAAACTCCTGCATTTCTCCCCATTCCCCCCAAACCTTGATCTGTTTGGCTCTTCTGAGTTATATCCTTTATAATAAAAACATACCTATAGTTCTGTGAATCATCCTAGTATATTATCAAACCCCTAACAGGGGTCATGGGAACCTCTGAATTTGTAGCCCAGTCAGGAGTTGGTGTGGGTAAGCTGAGGGCCCCATTCAGGTCTTGTGTCTGAAGTAAGGGGAGTCTTGTTGGGTACTGTGGGATTCCCAGCCTGTGGGATCTGGTGCAAAGTGTGAGTAGATAGTGTCAGAATTTAAGGACTTGCCTTTACCTCTCAGGATTGGATGCTAACTCTGGACAGTTACTGTCAGAAGTTAATTGGACTGTAAGACATCCAGTTATTGTCAGAAAATTGGCACTGGAACTTAACACCTGTGTTATGTAGCTCTTCTGTATTTTTGTGATCCCTGAGTAACCTCCTTTACCAACTTCATTGAATTTTATGTTATTCATTGAAAACTTTAACTTTCTCTTCTTGCTCACGTTCTTTTTCATCACATCAATGTCCTCTCATCACCTTTGTATGATCCTCCATCATCAGCTGTTGAGTCTCAGTTTTTTAAAGTGCTCATTTCTACATTTACCTTAGCTACTCATTCCTATGTACACCCCTAAATTTTTACCATTATGCCACAATCCATTTCAGATATTTAAATGTCCAGTGCTGTCATTAAAATCCTATAAATCCTTCATTGTACTTGGTCAAGTGTCTAACATGTAACTATTCTTTACTCTCATGAAAAGTGCCAATCCAACAAGAATCTCACCTTCTCCACATTCATTACCTAGCTTACAGTTGTGCACCAACATTAAAATATTTTATTGTAGATGCATCTGGGTGGCTCTGTTGGTTAAGTGTCTGACTCTTGATTTTGGCTCAGGTCATGATCTCACGGTTTGTGAGATTGAGCCCTGTGTCCGGCTCTGCACTTAAAAATGGGATTCTCTCTCTCCCTCCCTAATGGCCCCTCCCCTGCTCGTGCTCCCTCTTCTCTCTCTCAAAATAAATAAACATTTAAATATATAAAATAAAATATTTTCTTGTACATACACACACTCATCCCGCTCCAGTCTCCTTCCAACATATTGTCATAACAAACCTCAATCATGAATAAATGATTTTTCTCTATGCTTCCTCTAAACATGGTGGAGAAAAATCATGGAAAAAAATGTGTTAGATCTTCACAGAAATTTATGATTACAAATTCATGATTGCCATTTTCTTTGGTGCACTAATTAACTCCCCAGTAATGTAAGTGCATATCACTACCTCTACCCCCTCTTTACTCTGCTAACTATTCCCTGTGTGTACATTACCCTCTAATGGTCCTTCTCTTTCCTCCCCAAACACAGCTAAGAAGAGCTGATAGAATTTCCTCATGATGTACTGAGTTAATAGAAGCCTTACGTTTTACAGATGAACAAGCCAATTTTATATTTTTACCCATCTTCTCTTCCTGTTACCAAAAAAAAAAAAAAAAAGGTTTGTCTTTCTAGCAAAGGTCAAACACTCCACCTGTATTTTAAATCACATGCCCAAGTCTTACCTTCTTAAAGAATTTTTCCTGTTGTTTATTCCCACACTCTCTCTCTCGAGTGTTCAGTAGTTAAATTTTTTTAGCATCATTGTAATTAACAGCCAGCTTTGACCCAGTAACTCCCAATCATAAAACATCAAGGGAAACAAAAACAACATTCATCTGAATCTCATTGTACTGTTTGCTGTGTTTTCAAAATACTCATTGCACCAACTTTTCACTTTTCCTTTAATTTGCAGTCTTACCAAGTTTTCTACAACACACTGATTCCACATCTCAGGGACAGTAAACTTCTCAAACAGCCACAGCCTTCCCTGCCATTAAGCAAATGTGTATTTTTAATTTTAAGCATATTAAACTTGTTAATAATTTTTAAATTAATTGAAAAAATGCATTGTTTTGCAACATTCAATCTCTTGGCTTTCATTGTATTGCATTACATCTCAGTAAAAATTTTTATCTTACCAACAAATTTTCAGTTTCTTTTTCAGTAATCCTGTTCTACTCATCCTAGACCATTTTTTCTCATGAACTCAGTTTTCTCAATTATTTCAATAGAATATATTCCTATAGATGTATCTATATGTTAATAATTCCCATCTGTATATCATATAGATCTTGCCTTTGGGCTCTAGACAGATGTTTTCAATCTTCCTTAGGTACTTGGAAGTGTCCACATTTAACATGTCTCACATAGAAATTATAGTTTTCTTAGTTCACTGAAACTGTGTATGATCCAGTTTTCCCCAAATTGGTAATATATTCCATCTACCTAGGTGCTCAAACCAGAAAATTGAAAGTTATCTTGAATATTTTTCTCTTCCAACTCATACATCAAATCCATAAATATAGTCTGTCATTTCTGCCTCCTAAATATATATCTAATCTGTCCATTTCTCAGGATCTCTGGATCATGACAGCCGCTCTCTTTTTTCTCTCCAAATTCTAGCTGCACTGGGCTTCTTCCAGTTATATGCACTCATCAAGCACTATAATAACTCCATGAGGGTGCTTTGGGACAGCTAAATCAAATTGATTCCATCAAAAGTCTCACAGTTTGAGGTAAAATCAGGTGAATTTATTTCTCCTAGATGGATAAATACATGCAGCAAGGAATGTATAAGTTTATTCACAAAAATCATCCTACTAATTTATAGCTATATCAGAGAAAGAATATCTAGAGGAGTGATTGATTTAAAATTCTTTTAGGGATATAGCTTTGAAAAATTTCCAAATACAGTGCATATAAACACTGTCTCATAAATGTAGTTCGAAAAATTCAGCATGAGCATCTCTTTATAATATTCTAATTTACTGATAAGATAAACCAACTCAGCTTTCTTATAAATATGAGACAGGTTTATTTTGCCTGTTAATTATTATAACACCTTTCAAATTTATTTTTTTTGTTTCATTTTAAAAATATTTTTAATGTTTATTTGTTTATTTTGAATGTGTGAGAGAGAGAGAGTCAGGGAGGGAGAGAGGGAGAGAGAGAATCCCAAGCAGGCTCTGAGCTCTCAGTGCAGAGCTTGACGCAGGGCTCAATCTCACAAACCATGAGATCATAACCTGCACCAAAATCAAGAGTTGGATGCTTAACCAACTGAGCCACCAGGCACTCCTAAATTTACTAAAAATATGTACATATATTTCATAGGTTTTCTTGTATATAACATTTTTTTAATGGTAAGTGCTCAAATGGTTTTAAGTAGTCAGTGTTGTCAGAAACCTTAATTTATTAAGTGTTTTCTTTGCCCGATAAAAAGTGAAATAAAAAAACTTCTCTATTAGACTTTAACAAATATATACTCTCACTGTTCATAGATCTGACTTGGGGTGCTGAACATAGAAAATATTCAATGTACAAAAGACCTAAAATAACCTAAAAAGTAGCTCACATTCCTCTGGTCTAGTAATCTATTGCAATAAGGATTGTATTTAACTCTACAGGATTCTGCCCTAGGCCCCCTTTTTACGTTATGGATGCCCTCTAGTTGACATCTTTCCACTTAGCTAACTTCTACTCTCACTGATAACTCTCTGATGACTTTCTAATAATTCTTGCTGATAATTCCCAAATTCATCTCTGAATTCCATATTTCTTTTCTTATTTCTGGATCTATGCATCTAAATTTCTACCAGACATCTCTATTTTAATACACTAACACCACCACTTTAAATATTTCTACCTTCACTACCTTTCATGAGCAGACAGTTTTTATTCACGTGATACAGAGTTCAGTGAATGGCACCACATTCTGTCCTGTGTTTTGTTAGATTCTATATTTGTCTATTTGGCATCCATTCATCACAAGACTAATTATATGAACAATATTTTCTGTACTGCATTCTTGATGCTATAGCATTTGAGTGCCTTAAAGATGAGGGGTGAGAGTTTTTTTCATCCTGGGCACCTCCCAGAGCTAGCTAATTACTAAAGATAATAACAATATGTATATAAGCACATTTTTGATATGGAAACTAAGAAATCCTGAGTCACCCAACCACATCCTTATTTAATCCTCACATACCATGCCACTATTTCCCCTGACCTAAATCATCCCCAGGACAGGTACCAGGGAATTGGAGACCATTCCTCTGGCCCAAAGCTTGCTGGAATAATTCAAACTAGCCAGTCTTACATTGTTCACTCTGCCTGGTCTTGCATTTCTATGGAGGTATTAACAAAGGCTCTGGCCTAGGTTATTTCCTGCCATCTGCTTCTGAACAGAATCTGGTTCTTTCCCATGTTTCTGTACATGGTGTGGTCAGCCCCTTCCTCTCAGGAAATATAATAAAAATCTTCTTTCAATGCCATAAGCCTCTTCTTGTCACACAGCCACCTCCATAAATTAAAATCCTGTGGGGACAAATGAGACACCACCTACCAAATTATCCAATGTAGAAACTTGAACATTCTTCATATTCTTTTTTGTCTTCTCGGGTACCACTTTCTTCATGCTTACTGCAACTATCTCAGTTCAGGCCACCATCATCTCTTGACAAAATTATAACAAGAACCACTTGTTGATACTTTTTCCATTGTCCCTTTTTTTAGTCTATCCTTCAAACTGAAGGGAGAGTGGTATCTTTAGAACCAGAAATATCACAGTGTGGTAAAATTTTCCAATAACTTCACATATCCCCAAAGATAAAGTTCATACTCATAAACATAGCCAACAAATCCTCAATTACCTGGATTTTTTACATCTCTAGCCTCACCACTGGCCAGACATCCACATTTACTCTCACAGCTATGCTAGGAATCATGTAATGTTCTGGGAGCACTGTGTTCTTTTCACTTTCAAACCTTTTACACATAATCTCCTTGTACTCGCCTAGCCAACTTTCAGTGTTCCTGGAACCTAAGAAAGTTTTTCTCACTCCTTAAAATGTTGGTTGGTTGTATAATTCCTTATACCCACCTCTATCTTAGCACTTAGGTTGCTTTATTGAAATAACCTTTTCTCATCTGTGTTCTCTATTAGGAAAATAAGTGACTTGTGGTCAAGCATTGTGTCTTAACATTGAATACTAGTGACTACATAATACAGTGCTTGCCATATATTTAACATTCCAAAAGGGTACAGAGAATTAATTCATTTAATATTAATTCCATGAGTTTGAACATTCATACTTAAACACTTTTCTATAGAAACATATTGTTCCCTCTTATAAAAAGTTCTGTCATGTATCTAAGAGTATATTAGCCCATTTTTGTTTGTTTTATTACATGTGAGTGGAGTTGGGTTTGTTGTGGTAAATAATGATGAATTTTTTCCCCTCATTATTTGCTAATAGCCAATATAATCCCAGTACAAATTGCATTTTCTAAGTATTCTTTCTGCTTGAGGAACCTGTGAAAGTATTTATTAAGTCTTAGTTCTGATTAAGCATAACAAATGTTACATTTGTTTACATATTAATAGTTGTCTCTTATCTGTCATACTTCTTAATCCTTGATTTCTATATTCTCCTTGTTTTCAAAATTTGAAAGAAAAAGCTCAGTTTTTGTTTAATTAATTCAAGAGACTCATTTACATTGTATCTGCAGACAATTGATTTTTTTTTTTACTTTTTTTTATTTTTTTATTTTTTATTTTTTTTGGATTTTATTTTTTTTTATTTTTTTTTATTTATATACGAAATTTATTGCCAAATTGGTTTCCATACAACACCCAGTGCTCATCCCAAAAGGTGCCCTCCTCAATACCCATCACCCACCCTCTCCTCCCTCCCACCCCCCATCAACCCTCAGTTTGCTCTCAGTTCTCAACAGTCTCTTATGCTTTGGCTCTCTCCCACTCTAACCTCTTTTTTTTTTTTTTTCCTTCCCCTCCCCCATGGGTTCCTGTTAAGTTTCTCAGGATCCACATAAGAGTGAAACCATATGGTATCTGTCTTTCTCTGTATGGCTTATTTCACTTAGCATCACACTCTCCAGTTCCATCCACGTTGCTACAAAAGGCCATATTTCATTTTTTCTCATTGCCACGTAGTATTCCATTGTGTATATAAACCACAATTTCTTTATCCATTCATCAGTTGATGGACATTTAGGCTCTTTCCATAATTTGGCTATTGTTGAGAGTGCTGCTATGAACATTGGGGTACAAGTGCCCCTATGCATCAGTACTCCTGTGTCCCTTGGATAAATTCCTAGCAGTGCTATTGCTGGGTCATAGGGTAGGTCTATTTTTAATTTTCTGAGGAACCTCCACACTGCTTTCCAGAGCGGCTGCACCAATTTGCATTCCCACCAACAGTGCAAGAGGGTTCCCGTTTCTCCACATCCTCGCCAGCATCTATAGTCTCCTGATTTGTTCATTTTGGCTACTCTGACTGGCGTGAGGTGATACCTGAGTGTGGTTTTGATTTGTATTTCCCTGATAAGGAGCGACGCTGAACATCTTTTCATGTGCCTGTTGGCCATCCGGATGTCTTCTTTAGAGAAGTGTCTATTCATGTTTTCTGCCCATTTCTTCACTGGGTTATTTGCTTTTCGGGTGTGGAGTTTGGTGAGCTCTTTATAGATTTTGGATACTAGCCCTTTGTCCGATATGTCATTTGCAAATAACTTTTCCCATTCCGTTGGTTGCCTTTTAGTTTTGTTGGTTGTTTCCTTTGCTGTGCAGAAGCTTTTTATCTTCATAAGGTCCCAGTAATTCACTTTTGCTTTTAATTCCTTGCCTTTGAGGATGTGTCGAGTAAGAGTTTGCTACGGCTGAGGTCAGAGAGGTCTTTTCCTGCTTTCTCCTCTAAGGTTTTGATGGTTTCCTGTCTCACATTCAGGTCCTTGATCCATTTTGAGTTTATTTTTGTGAATGGTGTGAGAAAGTGGTCTAGTTTCAACCTTCTGCATGTTGCTGTCCAGTTCTCCCAGCACCATTTGTTAAAGAGACTGTCTTTTTTCCATTGGATGTTCTTTCCTGCTTTGTCAAAGATGAGTTGGCCATACCTTTGTGGGTCTAGTTCTGGGGTTTCTATTCTATTCCATTGGTCTATGTGTCTGTTTTTGTGCCAGTACCATGCTGTCTTGATGATGACAGCTTTGTAGTAGAGGCTAAAGTCTGGGATTGTGATGCCTCCTGCTTTGGTCTTCTTCTTCAAAATTACTTTGGCTATTCGGGGCCTTTTGTGGTTCCATATGAATTTTAGGATTGCTTGTTCTAGTTTCGAGAAGAATGCTGGTGCCATTTTGATTGGGATTGCATTGAATGTGTAGATAGCTTTGGGTAGTATTGACATTTTGACAATATTTATTCTTCCAATCCATGAGCAGGGAATGTCTTTCCATTTCTTTAAATCTTCTTCAATTACCTTCATAAGCTTTCGATAGTTTTCAGCATACAGATCCTTTACATCTTTGGTTAGATTTATTCCTAGGTATTTTATGCTTCTTGGTGCAATTGTGAATGGGATCAGTTTCTTTATTTGTCTTTCTGTTGCTTCATTGTTAGTGTATAAGAATGCAACTGATTTCTGTACATTGATTTTGTATCCTGC